>NC_071093.1:37419392-38062725 GCF_027358695.1 Spea bombifrons
ATATATACTGCCACTCTTTTACTCGCTCCCTCATTCTCTTACTTTGCCCTTACAGGGCCTTCTTTCTAGATGCTCGCACACACTGTAACATTGCTTTGTGTGACCCCACCACATTCAAAGTTTTTTGAAGAGTTTTAGACTGGCCTGCGGGGCAATTGTCCCCCTCGCCAGCCCGGCCCTGATAACGAGTAAAAAGGAAAATGTAAAGCAGTAATTCTCACAGAAGGATACAATCTAGGAACAAGCTCCCTGATGGACGCAATCTTGAAGAACCAATTTAAGCAGGTCTCCTTTGCAGTGTCATTCACATTGTCTGGTGAGAACTTTGCTGTTGAAACATTACTATTTTATTATTAAACTTTACTTGTAGAGAACAAGCAGACTCTTTAGCGTCACCACAATAGGAGAATATTCAAAATAAAATATTGTTAAAATTAACAATATACAAAAGTAACAATAACATGAACACACATAAGGCATAACGGAACAGAAAAAGGGGACCCTGCTCATGGGAGCTTACAGTCCATTAGGAACATATAATAATTGAAATTTTACATATCTACAAAGGTCATCAATCACAACCTGCCCGCCTGACTTGTCACTCGTTCCATTTAAACAAATCATTAATTGCATTCTCTTGTATGTTAAGCAAATAACCCTTAGCAGATCTAACATTGCATTCTTTGCTTTGAAGAATTGATCATATAAAACCAATTCAGATACTTACAAGAAAAGTTTACAGTTTCTATGGCAACATTCTATGGTTTCAGACATTCAACAGAACTAGTGGTGTTGTCGTTAACATTGCACTTAGTTATAGAAAGTGGAAAAACATCAGCTAGGCCCCCCAGACACTCATCTGTAATACCTAACAGGGTTTCTTTAGACTACGAGATGTAATCTATCGGACCTATTTACTTAATATTTACTCTCATAGAATGGACATTAGACTTGCTTCACAAAACATGCATTATCTGCTACTAAATTTTACTTATAAAATGCAATACACCAAAAATGAATAATATGTTTTAGATTTTCATTACCAGGCAAGGAGGTGCGATTTTCCGTGCACATGGACAATATCCGCTCGTATACAAGTTTCCCTGTAAAATAAGGACACAATTTCTTAAACAAAATAAATCCTTAATTTTAAAAGGACTAATTATATGTAAATGCCGGGTTTCAAAAGGCACAATATTAGTTAGTATTAGTACAGTGTGTTAGTATTTGATCACTGAGATATATTACTCCAATGCAATGCATCCTTATCAGCCATATTTCCAAAACTTACCAAATGTATCAAGAATATCGGTTATCAACACAAACTTGCTTGGGTAGAACTGGATCACTGTGGTGTCTGATAGTAGCTTTGAGCACTGAAAGGTATAGAAGGTTTGTATTAAAACAAACAGACCCATTCCCACTCTTTGAGAAATGTTTAAGAAAACACCATGATTTTAAATAAAAATAACACATATCATAGCTTCAACCTTCAGGGACTTTACCTCAATAAAAAGCTTACACCCCAGTGTTATCGGGATGATCTATAAACACATTTACTATATTTTTACCTGGATAACTATTTTTAACGCTTTGACTTTCTGATCAGAGGCCCAGGCATCCTTTAGGGACTGGTTTAGCTCCTCAATGCGGCTGATGTAATCTTGCTGGGTTAGATTCAAGAGTTCCTTCTGTGATCCCTGGAAAAAGATTTAAATACAGAATATGTTCATTGATATATTATATATATCATATAACAAAACGGTAAACTAAATATACTCTATTTACAAGGACCCTTTTCATAAGGACAGTTTTTATGTTGAATTGCCTGAAACAAAAAAAAAAAACAATTGAACAAATCTTATGTAAAGTGATAAATGTTTTGTAACTACTCCACAAACTAGTTAGACAGATCCTGCTGATCATCTACCAGTCTGGACCAGAAAAATATAAACAACCCCATTAAAGAAGTAGCATTTTCATATAGTTTAACTCTATGAAGGGTGCTGACACACATTAAGTGACTAGGAAAACAAACTAACATTTGGTAAACCATGTAACCTATCCACTGACAGAATGTAGTTACCCCAAAAAGTGCTTTGTACTCACCTCCTCCAGGTCATCCAACTCCTCTAGCCGAGTTCTCACTTTTTCGGACACTGCGGAGCCTGGTGTACTGGCTTTAGCTAAAAGATATAAGATGCATTTCAGTTTTCACAACCCCCTGTTTGCTGTTACTGGTTTCACCACACTGAGTGGATTCTTTACGGCAATGCTAATGAAGCCTTTAACGTGTCCATGCGGCTGTATTGTGTTCATTGCTGGTTCTTACCTTTATCTGATCCCATGAAGAGATTCTAGAAGCAAGGGGGAAAAAATCCAGATTATAAAGGTATCATACATTTGTTAATATGGAACCAAGTAGGACAAGCTGGACATCACACATTGACTCACTATGGAGAGCTTTTCAGTGGTGGTGTACTTGGCCAGGATCTCACCGCGTTTACTCGACCACGGCTCAAAGTCACTACCAACAAACTCTTCGTTCTCGTGCTTCTTTCTGCTGCCCTCCTGAATAAACAAAAATATTTTATAGCCCAAGTTTAATGTCAAGTATTTATAGTATTTGCTAGGAAACTGTTTTCTGTTGCTAAAACTAAGCATTACGGTGTAGGACATAGAACGGTACAGAAACCGATACTCAAGGTATCTCACAAATATCTATTGCATTTACAGAGTAATTGTTTTTTACCATGGCTGCCATGACGGGCTCAGCTGTAGCTGCAAACATAGAAAGAGGGTCCGTTCCATCCAGGACTGTACTCAATGGATCTATAAATGAATTAGAGGAGCAGGATGAAGAATTCGAGGAGGTGCTTTCTTTTCGACCTAATTTCTTGGTTTTAGATTCTGTGACCTGTACAGAACAAGAAAATAAGAAATCACAATGGACTGAAGACTTACCCGCAGATTAATTGTTTATAAATCATATTTAATAGATTTTTCAGTTTTTCAAAAATGACCAAAATATTTAGAACCATCGTAAAGTTAGCTCTAAATGTTCCCAGTACTAGTTTGTCATCTGATACAAGAAGACCTGTGATGTCCTGAAAGCTTATTTTTTTCCATGCTGGCCAAAGGTATCCTCTTCCAACTAAAAGCACATCTTAAATATTTCTTACTGTGCTGACAACTACCAATGTCGAACTAAAATGTGAGACTTTTCTTTAACCAGGAGCCATGGCTTCTAAAACATTAATGGTGGCACAACATGTTTACAAACAGACCCATTCTTGGTCCCTAGGAAATCATCTCTTATATGGTTGCTAGGTTTCTGAACTCAAATTCAGAATCCAAGTCTTTGCCTCCAAAGTTCAGAAAGGAGACAGTGAACTCACCGTTATGGGTTTCAAAGGATGATAGTCCCCATATTCCACAGCCACTCTCTCCAGCCTGCATGATTCTATTTCAGTGGTGTAATTTCTCTCTCGGGAGTGCCTGGAAAGGAGGAGAGACATCAAATGTCATTTAGAAAGTCACATCACATCACCCGGGCACTGCTTCCATGTATGTGGAATTTACTGTAATTAATGTAATCAAATGCTGTTCTCATGAGTACACCGGGAGTGCCTTCAAGGCCTTCCATAAGGGCTACAGAATCTAAGATAACAACTTCTGGCGGGCAAAGGCAGCAAGAAATGCTTTTCAGCGGTTTTCTCTCGGTTACCGGGCCTGGAGGCGAATTGAGTTTCTGAAACCACTTAACCAAAGCTTTTCTTGCTGCGTTTCCTGATGGACCCAGATAGGAGCGGGAAGCTGAGAGGGACAGCCCCGGGTGCTTCAAGGACGCCAGTATCTACGACAAGGATATTTAACGCAATGTCCTTTACAGGCCCTGTTGCTCCATCGCTACGGGGGTACATAAGTGTGAACGTTGAACTCACTAAAAAGGGCCGTTCATGGTCATATTCTTCCAGCATGACGTGAACTGTTTGCTACGCAGTGTCTCCATTAAACCAGTGGTGTTTCTCTTAGATACGCTAGTCTACTCCTGGCGTTCAGCTGTTTTGTGAGGATTCACATGCTTTCAGTAGACCGATTCCAGACGGACCTGTCTGTGCCACTGGATTTCTAGTCAAAAACAGCAGCGGGCTATAATATGGTAATGGGAGAAGCCACGCTGCTCCATATAGTGCGTCACACAAAAACACTCCGGGTGTCCCAGATGAACCACATAGAACAGGGATGCCAATAAGTAACATCTTAAAAATCACATTTTGAAAATACCCTCTCTTGTTAACCAGACATTTTACTTCTCTATGTAACCTCCAGCCTTTTATCTCTCCTTCTCCCTTTACTTCTTCCCCTCCATTATTTAACCCCTTAAAGCTACGCTTCTATAGCACATTATTTCCGATTTACATTTCGTAAGCGGTAATGCTACTATACATACGTATCCCAATATTTAAATACCCAAAGATGAACACTTTCCTTTAGCGTGCGGATCAAGGCGTAGGTAGGGTACAGGATTTCTTCATTTGTTAAATTTTTCTGCATGTATAGATATTTATGGAACTGATCAAGGTGTTGAGAATAATGCATGTTATTTACATGATTTATTTCTTGCAGACATATTATTGTGGCATTAATCTCAGAGCTCCTGTAAATGAGGGACATCAGGGAAGGAAAGATGGGCAGAGGGATTTAGGACTGTCCCTCCTATGGAGACAACTTTATAGGGACGCTTTCCAATCCAGCCACCATCACCCCTTTCCACCCTCCCGCCCTTTGCTACAATACAATCAGAAATCCAGAATTACTATGCAAGCTAGCTCCTCGGTATCAGCTTCCGCTATCCAGACCCTGACATCACACTCATCAGGCGGATTTTCGGTCTGCCGCTACTAGTCGCCTATTAAACAAATCGGAGACATCTTAAATATGAAAGTTAGTGATCTTACGTAACTAATCGCACTAATAAAACAATCAGAAAAGATGATGTCTCTCACCACTGTATTGAAGCCATCTTCAATATCATGTGATTTCTCCCCGTCAACTTTCACCTCTCACCTTCCGCCATCTTATGGATGGCGGAACGTAAAACTACTCAAAGGCTAGCTGCTGGTTGTTTGTGCGCATGCTCGTAGATCAGGAATTCGAGTGGTCTGCTGTCATCTTAAACTTTCCAACCACGTCAATTACCGGGACTTAAAGCCAATGATATGTGTGAAGAAGAATGATCTGGTCAGAATAAAGATTTGCCTCTTTGATCTGTACATGATAGGATCTCCATGGTGTGTGTTAGGAATTAGTGTCTTGTCTGTGAGAGACCTCCTCTTATAAACACCACGGTTTACCTGCTACATGTCTTATCATACTCACCAACTTTCCTGCATCCCTGGCAAAAGGGGGCGGGGCACACACTCTGTGACCCTACAGCATTAAGATCTAGGCTACCTAATACAGATACTGGGTAGTTTGGAGCTCACTTAGAAGGGTTTAGGCTGTGTTTATGCTGGGACAGAACCGAAATTCGGGATGGTTGGCAGGGATGTGTTATACAAAGACTCCGGTGCAGGAGGCTCCTGGTCTTGTGTGGTGTTACCAGAGTTTGTAGATGGTTTAATCTATGCAGGAGCTCCTGAGCTAGGCTTTGCTGAGCTTCTTGGGAGTTGTCAGGAGTTCTGAGGGTCATTTTGGCTTCAAATGTATAATATGCCTGAAGAAGAGACCTAGATAGTCCTGAATGCTTAGCATCCATTATACTTAAGTTAGCCAATAAAAGGTACCAAATTAGCTGTTTTTCTTTCTGTGGGTAACACCCAATGTTTTTGGTGCCATGGTGGGATTCAGCATGGTTACCGCCGGGATCATCTGTTGTATCCCGGTAGTTACTCTACCTCTGCGTCGACTTCATTACCTTTTGCACCGACTGATTATTATGTTTTGTTTTGTATAGCGCCATCAAATTCCGTAGTGCTGTACAATGGGTTGGACTGTGTTTCCCCCTCTGCTCTTAGAGAAGGGCTGGAAGAGTAAAGGTTTGCAGTATCCAGCACAGATCAGTCTTCAATATCCTCATATACGACATTTATACCAGTGCTTCGCAGGCCGTGCACACATTCACCGTATACAATCCTCGCATTCAATTTACATTTGGCACCAGGTGCATTTATCATTAGCAAATATCCAGTAAAGGGACTAGATATTATGGGCTTTAACAACTAAATTGAATACGCTCCAAGTTACGTTTTACCTACAGAAATCTATATTTCGTTTCCAGAAATGGTTAAGCTCTTGTTGATGCATCATATGATATTTGTTGCAGGAAGAGCTTAGCTGGCCCTGTATAATGTATATTGAAATCAGTGATGCTTCTGCAGCCTTATCTTACATTGAATTATACATTATACATGCCAGCTTAGCTTTTGTCATTTGAGAAAGTTGCTAGTGTTGGCCCTTTTATAATGAAATGGGAGAGCATTAAAACTGCAGCTCTCCTGCAAACTCCCTTTAGCGAATTACCCCCATGGGTGATACCCTCCATTATTTCCCCACATACCAAACCAACTCCCCATTCTTTTCTGGTATATATCAAGCCAAATACCCAAAAATAAACAAATTTTACTTAAAAGTGAACATTTGAAAAAGTTTATTAACAATAAGAAAACATACAAGGCACAACAAGAACAATAAAGTACAAAATTAAATACAGTTCAACAAAACAAAAAGTTAAATATGTATAAATAAATACAACGTACAAAAAATCTGGCACTTTTGGATAAGAAGGCCATGAGAAGCGCAGGATTTTGAAAATTAACTTCGGTGGGCACGTTTACAATAGACAGCACTGCGAGATATTACAAACACATGGATTTGCATTACGTGTTATGAAGGACCATCCTTGGCGAGCGTCTCCTGCAAAGAAGGCTGGGCTGACCCTGCACAATGCATAGATTAATCAGCGATGCAACTCACAGTCAATCTCACTGATTTAACTATGCATTGTGCAGGGCCAGTCTAATTATTTTTGCAGCAGCAGCTCAATGGGGTTGGCCCACCGTAAAATAAACTGAGGTTGATGAAACTCCCCTTCCAGCTTTAGTGAACAAAATCCTATATTGTCTACCGAAGTATCTACCAACAGAAAATCTTACTTTAGAGTAATCCCGAGGCTCTGAAAAAACTATTTTTGTCCTGTAATCAATTATGAGCTACTTTGCAGCTATGGAAAGAAAACAATTTCAGGATGCTTTACAAGTGTACATCAAGAACGTAAAATAAATGTTAACGCTTTTTGTTTATACTTCTAAATTTGTCTTCGATTTGTTAACAATCACAAATTTAAAATGTAACTTTGAATTGGTAAAGTATAAATAAAATGGGGAAAAAGGTCATTTTTACTTTGTAAACATAGAAACTAGAGAGCTTCTTGTTAATGGTGTTCATATAAGAGTCGGATCAAAGTGGATCCTTAACCCTTCCGGCCTCACCATATACACATTCTGTGCATGGACGGCTTAAATGGGAGAGATAAGAAAATAACACACCTTCTTAATATCCTGAGAGCTATTACTAACCAACTTGGAGAACCATGTCTTTTACACATTTCAGAAAAATTCTGCAAAACATAAACAGCCGCTGCTGTCCCTCCAGCCCAGCAGTAATATCAAACATTTAAATCTGAAAAATAACCTGAACCATCACCAGCAATCCCATGGAGACATGTAATATACATCACTTTATAAGATATTCCTCAGTAAGGGAAGGCATTGTGTGGTTTACCGCCATATAGTTTTATTTACCCTCTCAGATAACAGAATATACCATCCCGATATCAAAATAGCCAGAATTTAAAGCTTTTTTATGCTTTTATCCATTTTTTTGGGGGGGAGGGGGGTTAATCAATGCACTGTAGTCTTACAACATCTAGTATACGTACATGGCCTATTCTGTTAAAATGTGCAGATGCATTCAGATACCTCCGTACATTAAGCTGAGATAAGTCCCTTTTGCAAAATATTTACCTATGTATCTGTAAACTGTCATATTTCAGGACTGTACAAACTATGACAACGGAGAGAGAAAACAGAAACATCCTGATAAACGCTCAGCACGTATTTTCATGCAAAAGTAATATTGTATTCAGACTCCATCCCTATACAAAGTTATTTGTGTTACTGTAAACTGGTAGAAGGATGTGGAATATGTGGGAAAATGTTTCAATTGGTGTTTTCCAGCATGCAAAAATTAAATATCAAGAAATCAGAATATTAGCTGCATGCTAATGTGTGACTTCACATTCAGTGCAAAGGAGTGCAAAAGGCATATTTAAATAACAATACAAAAAGAAGAATATAGCTTCATCTTTCTATCCCAAAGAGTGCTGTCTTCTTAAATTGTCACAACATTTGGCTTCTTTCTTTGGATTCTTCTTGCAGATGCTCCTGTAATGAATAGGGCAAAATATATTATTAGATTAAAGTAAGGTATTCCATTCAGGCCTTACCACCAATTTTCATTGCGTAATGTAACAGGTGAGAGGTAGCATGTTTTGACAATCTGTGACTTTGTTAAAGTAAATCACTCACTTTCCTGTGGGGGCAATCATCTTACATTTCGTGGGATTTGCACGATTGTTCCCAATCCCTATATTACATCACTGAGCGATTTTTTGTTTTTAAAGTTACTGCCGCTGTTTGGTGGAATCAGAGATCAGTCGGGTGGGCGAGCAGAATGGAAAGGATTTTAGGACAGACAACTATTTGTTATGTTAGTTTTGCCACCAAGCAAAATCTGTGTTATCATCAAGTCAGAGACGGACCTCACTGTAAATCCCTTAATATTCCCAATTCTGATGAACTTTGTTGTGCATAAAATCAGTTTTACATTAAGCATGACATTTATCTTTCTTTGGATGAACTGTCTAAAAATTTTAAAAAATGGCTTACCCCTGTCTGCAAAGAAGCTTATTGATGGGTGCATTTTGTCCTTGATTTGGCTGAAGGATTCTAGTCAAAATGAAATAACAAAAAAAAAAAACGTATTTGCTTTGTGAAGAATAAGAACAAAAACGAGCATTTTCTCTCTCTAGAAGGATGGGTTGGAAATTCATAGTTCAGTTGTAACCGCAATGGTACAGCAGCAACCAATGTACAGCAACCAACGGAATGGCCAAATCAGCGGGACAATGTTTTTGATTTAGAAATGGGAGGAAAGGTGACATTTTGTTACTGCATGTTGCTCTATTTCCCTCACTTTGCTCATTTGGCGGAGAATTCCAAATAAACCTATGATTTCTTGAGGTGCCGGACTTTTGCTTGGGTTGCCACAGCATGATTAATAGTCTTTTGGAGCACAGCTCTTCCTTACTATTACCATCTGGTTGCACCCAAGGAAAACAGGCAGGGATTATATCACAGAAGAACTATTTCAAATTGCCTCTAAGGCACTCCTTTTCAATAAATTAAGAAATAAGGACTTTTCCTCAAATAGAATGTAGAACTACCATAAAACACCACACTTAATCTTTCATTTAGGGGGTGTATGTATATACATATGTATACATGTGTGTATATTTATCACTACACATAACCTTCCCCATCAAGCCCACACATTACGGAGACTTACCTGGTTTCCAAGGCCTTTGGCTTTGATTGGAGTTTTTTATTTGAAATCCCAGTTTCACCTACCCTAAAAACAAGGAAAATACATACATTTATTTCCTACTTCACGGATCCAGAGAACGATTGCATTATTTCTAAACCATTTATGAAAACAAATTACTCATTTTTCTTTGGAAAAGATCACCAGGAATAATCTATACACTGTGGTATCCAAATTCCACTATTAAATATTCATTTTAGCATTTTTTTTTATGTAGACATTGGTTTTGAAAAAAGGAAAATAATTGCATTACACCACTGTGTGAATTTTAAATATTTATTAAGAAACGTTTCTTAATATAGTGCTATTTTACATCGGAAAAGCACTAGACTTCTAACACCTTCTACCTTGTAAGCTTCTTCCTATCCAAGGATTTTTGTGTTGCCGATGAAAGGGTCACCCGGTCTCGAGGACTCTTAAGCTTTTCCTGTAGAACAATATACGACATGGTAATTAAAACAGCCAGCAAGACGACATTGCAAACCGCCGATTTTCCGATAACTGTCATGTTGCTCCTTTCCAGGAGCATTCAGAAGATTTAATGACTTTTCCAACATATAATCAAAAATATTGAAAAATCTAAAATCTCATAATTACAGCTTGATATGCTAGAATTGTAATTCAAATGAATTTTATAAATTTGTACCAGCTGTACAACTTTAGAACATGCAATCAGCTCCTACTTGGTCACAAACAGAGCAACGATCAAACAGAAATCAAGTCATCATTCTGCGGAACATGTCTTATATAATAAACGATTTCTGATATTACTTACAACACTAAAAACATTTAAAAAAAAAAAAAAACTGAACTCACCATTTGCCTGATCAGCTTCTCACGCCTCAATTCACGGTCATGAGCAAGAATATTCATTCTTTCTGTAATGTCCATTTCAAAGAAAACATCATGTATTTCGTACAATGCTGCTCGCAGCTGTACAGGGGGGAAAAAGAAGGGGTTACCACACATTATTCAAAATTTGGGCTCCAATTTTTGACATACTAGCTCTTTACCAGACTTTTGCCAAGTTTTATTTTGACTGACAAATGCATCCAATTTTAAAGACTTTTAAAAATATTCCAAAACCGTGAGAAAACATCACTGATCTTTAACTACAAGTTGCATACACGTTATGCCAGAAGCACCCTTACCTGTGCCAGGACCCTTTCCCGCAACAAGGCGTCTTGGGCTGACACTATCCCTCTTTTTACTGGACCATCTGCTTGGAAGGTCCTCATAAATTCTGCAGTGTCCTAAGAGTCATAGCAAAATAAAAACATATAATTACATGTAAGAAAAGATTGTAACAATAGGGAATGCTGGAAACAACAGTTAACACACAGTGCTCAATGAAGCCTGGGGTCCCTGCCAACGACAGCATTGTAGTCTTACCTTTACAGTTTGCTTTAAATTCTTGAGCTTCTCTGTCTGCATAAGTCTCCGAGTAAGAAAGCCCTTGGCTAGCGCTGTGACTTTGTTTAATTTTATCTGCATTGCTGGACTGTAAACCTTTGGGGGGCAAGATTGTATAAAATGATTGGATTAGGGAAAATCATGAACGGAAACCACATCTCTGGGATTTAATAGCTGTAGTTATACTCTACAGTCTAGTACAGAAATTGTATTTTAATTTTTATGCATATTGGAGGACATTTTGCAATGCAAGCTCCTTGCTCATGGTCAGTAGCACTCTAATTAACAAAATACTGAAGCAAAGTACCAGTGTTCAAATAGCATACACATGCTTGGCTGTTGAAAGACCCATTGACTAGAATGGGAGTTCTACTGAGAATGAGCAACATACCCCCTGCATTCAGTAGAAGCAGCTGAGGGGGTGAGAAATGAGGCAGAACTCACAGTATCCAACTAAAGAATTTGTATGGTTTTTACAAATATCTTGAAAGTCATGTTTGTTTGTTATACAATGTTAGCTCAACATCCCTTGTAAAATGCATTAGTTAAGAGGATCTCCACATATTACAAGAGATAGTGATTTTTACGGACACCGTACCAATCAATCTTAAACATTTCATGTTGACAAATGAATCAAGAAGGCAGCCAGTTCACTCGGTAACCAGCAGGTGGGTGAAGAACCTCTGTTGTGCGTGGAAAATGTTTACAAGAACATTCCAATAAACAAGCTACCTGGGACCATCTGGTTCTTGCTCTGCTGAGAGACCTCTGGGTTGAGATTTTCAGAGCTCCACTTGGCGATGGTCTCCACAGAGAAACCGAGGGCTCATTTGCCGATCCACAGCTTTGTTGTGATGGGGCAGCCACTGACCCAACTGTAAGATATTAACAGTCATTACAAATCCTTAGAGAGATACTTAACCGTTATGAAGACACAGCTATGAACATGATGCTCCTTAAAATACCAGTGCAGTGCTTGATTTGTAACTAGATTTAAGATCAAGCTTTGTCATGTCAATTAACCATAGCCCCGACACACACCTCCTTTCGGCCTCTTCACAATGTTTTTTGTCCTAAACTGACCACTTTTTTTTTATGATACTGCATGGTGTTAAGCAAATCCAGTGATGCAAAATGATATGAGTGCCTACAAATGTAAATGCTCCCACATGCTTACTTGTGTTATAAGAAGAGTAAACGTGATATGGTTCCACGTGGCTTGTTTCAATTTCTGACATATTGCTTTCGTCTCGGTTTGTCTTATCAGGTCTCTGTTTACTGTCATCAAGCATTCCTGGCGAACCAGGCACATCAATTTTCTTGAACCTTAATCTTTTCCGTTCTTCCTCAAACTCCTGGAAAAAATACAAAAAAAAATAAATAAATAAATAAGAAACAAGCAGGTTGTTTTTAATATGATTGTTTTTCTTGCTATAATACAGAGATGATGATGATGTGTCTGAAATCACGCACAACAGCAAAACCTGTAGTTCAATTTTCAGTTGTTTTCAGAACTTCACCATAGAGTCATAACCTCTTACATTCCCTTACCCCGGAGCTCCAATTATTCCCGCACACGCAAAAAAAAGGCAAGAGCTGCCCGTGGGTCATGTGAGCCCGCTGAGCACCTGCCTCCCGGCAGCACACGGAAATAAAATGCCAAGTGTGCATAGAGATGGTTTCACAATACATGAAAGTATGAACGCATAGAGCCAGTTAGTATATCCAGGAGGTGAAGCGCAACGTACCAGGAGTCAATTCCTAGTCGCCATGTCAACCTAGCAAACAGCAAGCCCTTCCTTACATTTTTCACTTCTCCTAGTAGGTTATTTTCTCAGGTCTCTACATTTATTTTCATAAACTAAAACTGGCACTTTTTACCCAGTGTGCGATTTTGGGATGATTTGACAGGCTGTATGTTGAAAGACTTTTTGCAGAGCGTTTCTTTAGGCGCCATGAATTACTAATGTGATGTGTTTATCAAAGCTATGCAATCCATTCATCCTTTGTAGAAGCTTTCACCCACCACCTATTAATTTCCTGATAACACAGGAAAGAATTTATCGGGTTAAAACAAGACAAACACCAAGATTTACATTTCTTCTCTTATTACAGTAGCCAATGAAATGTTTTACCTCGCTGGATCATTTGGTTGGATGCTATGGTGCCAATTTCTAAATCAAAAATTATATATTACCCCTGTACCTGATACAAATATTAAATCTTTTTATCTTGATTTAGTGCTAGACTATGTCTTGGTTTTTTGTTTCTTTATAAAATCTACATCTATATATGTCAATATAGCTAAGCTTTAGCAATCACTATAAATCGTACCAGTCCACCCAGTTCATATAGTTCAATGCCACACTTACACACATACTGTGTCAGAAGTTGCCAATTGTTTCTTTACTTTCTAACCGGCTGTGATCCCTACATGATCTATTCGCGGTATTACCCTTTGTAATCTTTCTTGCTCTCTTTCCTGTTCGGCAATCAGTAGAGATAGTTGCTGTGCATGTTGCTCCTCAAGTTTCTTTCTCATTTGCTCAAAAGCCAGCATTTTCTTTTTCAAGTTGTCATCTAAATAAATAATAAAATTATATTTATATGAAAAATTATCCACTTCATGAATTGTTAATATTGTATGATACCTAGTAGTGAAAGGGCTTGAACGCTGGCAGGATTGACATTTAGGATTGATGCCTAGAACAATCTGGCACTTTGGAAACTTAAACACGTCCGTAGATGAATGCATTAGATGGTGTGATTATAGACTACCGACCGGCTGGTAACAACGCATGTTTAGTTTCCCAAGGAGTCTGTTCACAAAGGCTTGAATTGTGTTGCGTCGTGCTGCTTAGCCATTACTAGTTGTGTAATCACTGCTTTCTATTCCGTTCATGGGAATATAAATGCGCCAGCGCTACTAAGCAAGGGTTAATTATGTGCATTTAGAGAAAAGAATGCAATAGAATACGATGAGTATATATAATTAAATGCCCTTGATCAATGCCTCTCAGAGATCAGCTTGGCAGTACTCAATGTACAGGGACCATTATGTGCGGTTTGTACTTCTCACGGACATAACGCGCCTAGGAAACTCACCTAAAATAAGTAAAAAATAAGAAGCACACGCCAGGTATAGCCCCCAAAGACCCATGTTACAGCTCCTGTGCTTAATACTACGATACAGAAACAGTCTGGAGCCGCCATGACAGGCCAGGTTGTGTGTGATGCGGTGTATGTATGTTATGCAATCCTCAAATGAATATACAGAGACACAGATGCGCTTTGTGCCATTATTCCTATTCCCTGGATAGAAGGTTGTCCTCATTAAAAGGTCACTTGAAACTCAAATCTTCAACTTATAGGACAAGTCTGGGCAGTTACTACAGAAGTATCTTCTCACATTATATAAGACCAACGTGAACTAAGAAATGGCTAATATACGTCATTAAAAAATATTTTTAACATTAATAAAAACAAAAATATACAAAATATACTTTCTATTGTAATGTTTAACATGTGGTGTCCTCCTATATTTTAATAGATGTTTTCCAGTTGGGAAATCCAGTAAACACAACTGTTTATTATCAAGCAGTCATGAATTCTACAACGAACAGGTAAAAAGTATAGGCCAGTGGAACTACCCACGAATTTGATGCCAGTGATTTAATACAGCAGGAGCTAGGACCCTTCCAAGCCTCAATCTTTGCACCTGGATCACAGATGTTGAACTGAACATCACCGACATACATATGTCAAGAAAATAGACTATAATTGTATAGAAATGCATTTAAGGAAAACCCTTCCATACCTAAGGTACTGTTGGACAATGCATCGTTCTTCCTTATGTGGAAAGACTCAAGGTGGTTCCTCTCTTCCTGAGGCAGCTTCTTCTCTTGATCACTTGAAGGTGGAGGCACATAGACATCTTTTCGGGTGCTGTCCAAATCCAGCTCAAGCCTGCGTTTAACGTCAAAGTTATTCTCATAAGATTGCTCTCTTATCAACGAAGAGGAAGGGGTGTCTGTGGTTTGGGTCGTGCTTTGGCTTTGCATTAAAATTGGAGAAGGCGTTTCTACATCATAGGATTTATTAAGCTGCGCTGGCGAAACCCGCTTAACCATTTCTGGTGACCCAGATGATTTAAGTTCATGTTCTGTTTTTAAAACGGGAGTGTCCACATTCTGACTCCCTATGTCAGGATTAGATGATGTTCTATTTGTAGCACAAACACTATTGTTTAGATGGGTCTCTTTACAGATTTCAGTCTGTGAAACATCTGTCACAGTTGTAAAACTGGTAGCTTTGTTATTCCAGATTAAAGCACTAATTTCAAAACTTTTACTCAAATCTGGACTGCCAACAATTTCATTCTTACTTAAGGAACGTCCTGTGATGGAACAATTGTCTTTCTTATGTCCATTAATTGTTGGCATAGGATCAGACAAATACGATTTCACATTTGTCTCCGGCAAAACCACTATTTCATCTTTTCCTTTAGGGCTTAGCTCATAGGCATTTATTGGATTATTAATGAGTATATGTCCTGCTGACAAGGGCCTAGGACGTCTTCGATGCATTTGAGGGCTTAAGCTTGGCTCTGGACTGGGCAGTTTAGCATAAGAGCCGGTGAGGCTTTTGACAAAGCTGCTTTCACACTCGATGACACATGACTTTTTTAATTCTTCATCAGATTCGGTATCAACACTTGAAATCGTCCCTGATTTTAAAGGGATGTCCATTCCCGGTGGTCTTGACAGAGCAGCAGAACCCATGCTCTCACCTTGGCAAGAGGCAGCTTGAAGAAGTGTATTGGATTTGTTAAGGGCAGGCTTATCAACCATTAAAGGGCTACAACTTCGGCTTCTGTTCATAATCCGTGCTTTCTCTTTTAAAGAGTCACTTATCTTAATGGTATCATTTTCTTTGTCCGAGTGGCTTTCATTACAATTACCCTTTGAATAGCTCTTCATGTTACGCCTGCTTTGCTCTTTTTCAATGTACTCTCTGGACTTTTTCAGAAGGTTTTGAAGACTCATCACGTACGGATCAGGAGCTCCTTTAGTGGGAGGTGGTGCTTCAAATGGGTCCGTTCCGTCATGCTGTGAAGCTTCAGTGGGTACGTCATTCTCATGATTTATCATAGGGCTCTTTGTTGGTCTTAAAGCCAAACAGTCTTCTTTGAGAACCTCTGTGTTTGCCTTTGAGTCTTCCAATGACTTTTCAAATTTTGCGGGTCCGTGTTTTGCTGACTTGATTGGTACGTTAATAACATTAGGCAGAAGTGCAAACCCATTCATGTTCTTGGCTTTTGTAGCCTGATCTGTAAACTCTTCTGTAGTAGTAGGAACAGCATTCATACCTGTGGTCTTTTTTACCTACAGTGCATGCAAACGAAGAGTCAGAAGTACATTCAAAAACATATTCATAGGGAAATTATTCAGATATCTTACACATTGTATAACATGACTAGAGGGACAAAAAAAATCCAAACAACAAAAGGTATAATTATACCCCAGCCATGCTGTCATTGAGCAGGTTTAAGACAGGTGAGCTGGATAACGCATTAGGGCCAGCCCTTTAGCTGCTGGGGGCATACATAGCTCTTTGTTATAGTCTTGTGTCCTGTCTATATGGTCTAAGAATTCCCAAACCGTGCAGTGGTAACCTAGTGATTGGTAGTAAACAAGAGTGAGACTCCCCATTGTTTTCTATTGAGTGCACGAGATCATGAACTCCACAAGTCAATTCAGAAGCAAAATACAGGTATTAAGGACTTTAACTCTTATTGAAACAAAAAATGGTTCACTGAGACACAGATATGTTTTTATGTATTTTACCACCTCTTTGTTGTGTGCCATTCTAAAGAATAATTGCCCAAGACAAGCACAAAAAAACAGTATATGAAATTCGTATAACTAAATTGAGAGGTTATAAAAAAAATTTTAAATTGTTTTTAGATGTAAAATATGTAAACTGGCGCATAGCTCTTTTCTCTTTCTACTGTTACTAATATAAGACTGATTATATTATAGTACATTAACGTGGGAGTATACTAATCTGTAATTGATCTCGAGAGGATTTAAATGGAAAGGATTATGTTTTGAACACACAATGTGGTAAAAATAGGCTAAGTGCTCGAATACATTTAATCATATTCAGCATGTTAAATATTGGGAAATATATTTCCAGTGGGTAAAAATTATGGTAGCAATTATTACTATGCTTTATAAAAGGGCCAACCTCAATGATCTTAGCCCCGCAAAATGCATATTGAAATCAGGGAGCAGAAACTTTCAAATCCCTAAAAAAACTCCCAGGTTAGAGAACACACTTCTATGTCTAGAATATGTATTTTATAAAAACAGTTGAAGCAGACAGTTTGAAACTTTTGCCAATATTACACAAATTTCTTTCAAAGGGGCTAATGTAAACTAATGTCTGATAAGCTAGTCAGTGATCTAAAGGGACAACATTTAATGTGCGTCTAAGGCTGGACTAAACAACAGTGAGGGTATAAATCCATAAAAACGTCAAAGGATGATTGATTTAATCTTAATCCCAATAAGGGGTTTATTCACTAAATTGGGAGTTTGCTGCAACAATTAAACAATGCATTATCTAGAAGATCATCCTTCCTGGAGGAAAGACCCTTCATAAAGTACTATGCAGTCTTTCAGTTGAAATCAACCACAAAAGTTTATCTATTAAAACACTAGATATTGATATTTCTACATGGGTAAGCTCTGGTGAGCAACTTTTGTTTCTACAAGTCCAAAGTGCTATACGAGGCTCTACAAGTTATGCTCTTTTTACCCACTGTACAGCACTGTGAGATATGGTGGAGCTACACAAATCATGTTTTCACTGCGCAAACATTAAATCAGACAGTAATAGCTTGATTTCTGATGGATCAACGGAGCCCCTAATGATTAAATCAGTTGTTAGAGAGTATGCAACTTTTACCTGGACTGTCTCCAAAATCTCCTGGACTCTGTTAAGCAAGAATGTCTTTCTGCAGTTCTGCCTCTTCTCATCCAGCTCGATAGCTTTTATCTTATATTGTTGCATTTCTTGCCTTTTTTCCACTGTCAGCTATAAATAAATAAATAAAATCACAACACTGTTCAGGAAGCAAAAGGGTAAATACATCACTGCCAAATATCAGCTATAGATATTTGTTTCATTTACCAACAAAGATATTTTATATATCACAATTAATTAGTCTGTCAATCACATTGTTTCATTACAAAATACTTATCTGACAAAACAGATTCAATTTGTGGGTATTCAAAGTACAGCGGTTAAAAGAACTGTACTTATTTGAAGATAGTGAACAAAGGGGAAAACACAACATAAAGGGAAAATGTGTTTTCTAATAGGAAATAGGCTTGTTCATATTTAGAATTACTCCTAATAACTCACCTTGTAAGGAATCACTGCATCGCAGACTGAAGTTCTAGGATTAGCTCCTCATTTCCCCAGCAATATCAAACTCATACTGTTGTGATGTAGAATCAACCACAGCGAGGGTAAGAATGCTAGGTGACAAGGCAACACCGCTATGCCTTAGAAAACAAGTGACGCTTTGTTTATGCATTGCCAGGGACTTGTACGCCTCCTCACACGGTAGTAAAAACATGCTTGTTCCGAAAACATGACCTGCCAATTATCCTATCATTAAATGATCACTGAAGTGCTCCTGTGACAGCCAAGAATCAGACAAAAGTGCCAATAAACTTTTCTTTACACCCTTAAGAAAACGATTAAGGAGACTTTTCTTATATTAAAAAGTAAGGTTTGCTCAATTGTTTCCATAAGAGTTAAGGAGTAAACTATGTTTTACCTGCCACCTCCTTCCAGTCCTCTTCTGCTGAAGCCAATCTACCCCACAGGAGCCAGCCGTGCCCGGCCAGAGCCTTGAAGCTAAGCGAGGATCCAACACCTTATGGGCACTGCCTGCTCCTGTACTGTACACAAGTAAGCGTGACGGTAGAAGGAAGCATCAGCAGGTAACTTCATGGGTGTTAAAGGAACAAATCATGCAGACCTTACTTTTGATATAGGTCAGGTCTACCTCATTTTATGAAGAGCTAAAAAAGTGGTTTGGTCTACATATCCCAGAGAAACAAGTGTTTAAACGTTCTCCCAACCGGTGTGCTAAAACCTGTTTTTTTATCACTGCAGTATAATCAAAACCTTGCCTCGGGGCAGAGCTCAGGGTGAGACAACCATTACTTTGGTAAACAGTCTATTTAGGATAAGTACCTGCTAACAGATAATGTGCTCTATGGGGAAAAGCTAAAGGTCAAACGGTTATTATACAGGTTAAATGTTTAGTCTGTGTAAAATGTATTATATATGTTCACTGGCACAGAAAACAGGTTGTCTGATGTTCTAAAGCCCATAGAGGCTATGATGTGAATCGCTCAGTATCAGACAAACAAAGAATAATAATTTAAAAGATTTCATTGGCCTTTTGTGCTTGATCTTATTACTACTGGCAGGGTTTCCTTTACGGATTCCTGATTTTTTCACTATATGGATAGGCGCTCACTATGCTCTCCTAATGTATTCCCCTAGATGTTGGGACTTGTGATCTGATTGTGTCTTTGGCAAGCTAGCAAGCATAATACCTGAATGGAGATGGAGGTAAGCAGCACCGCAGAGAGATTCAACAGACCCTCTAAAAAGAAGACGTATCATTGGGTTTGCAATACTCCCAGTACGTTCAAACGGCCAATAACCCTAAACATTTTTTTCCCTTTAACGTCATGTTTCATGTGAACAGGTACAGTTCACTGCGCAAAGGCAGTCACAAAGGACACATTCATTCAAAATGTACCGTCAAATATGTGCATGCTTTAGGGATAAACCAACACTGTTTAGACGGTTACTGCTCCACTGAAGATTTGCAAATAGAAGATATTTTGATATGGCAATAGACCTGTTATTCTAGCTCACAGAATTAGGAATATGCAGCTGTATTAGAAAGGCAGCGAACAATACAAGGGCAGCATAGTGTCCCCAACACCCCTACTATAAAAATGCACATTAAAGCAATCTGTAAGTAGACCTTAACCCTAACTGTAAATATCGTAGGTATAGCCATGTTTAGACTTCTTAAGTCTCTCCCATTAAAATCAATGGAAAGGCTGTACACATGCCCCCTGGGGTCAGACCCGGCACACTGTGTTCACCACAAGAAGTCCCCCCCCCTCCAGCTACTAAAGAAGAGACGTATGAGGTCCGAAAGCTTTTGTATATTGACCCTACTTTGCTATTCATAAACTTGAAATATTTAATCAATATTCTGGCAATGGACAAACTAGATGAGTAAAAACTGTTTATTTCAGCTACTAAGTCTGTGCCGATATTTCTGTTTTATCTCCTTTTTGTCATGAAATCTACTAGAGAATTGCTCTTCAATTACTTGTGGCAAAATAGTTGCCTGCATAGAATCCAGACGATATATCTCTTAAAAAGGAGCCAGTTATTTAAGACATGGAATGGTTATAAAAGCCTTCATGTCATGAAGGAATGCTGTCCTGTGTGACATTTTAAAAACATTACCGATGCACTTTTCAGACTGTAATTAACACTCTAGCTCCACATTTTAGTACGGTGTATAATCGACGCCAATGAGTGTTCAACCTGTATACCTGGAGGCTGCAGCCACTTGGCACAAGTTTGCGATTTGAGCTAGCACAAGCTGCTGCGCATGCACGGGGAGCATACTTAAGTTGTTTAGCAGATGCAGGAAAAGGAAGAAAGGAAAGAGAAGTATAATTTTTTGTAGGCCAGTCAGTAATAGTTGTTTTTTTTCTTCATGATTGTATTTATTAACACCAGCAGATAGTTACGTGCCATAAACTTCACTGGAGTCCATACAAAATCCAAATCAAAAACATAGAAATTCGAAAACTGGGTGCCTTCAAACATGGTGTTGTCAAAGTATTTGGAGCTCAAACACTATTGGGCCAATAGTTAGATCAGGGCTCATGACCTAAGGGCTCATTCATTTTTTGGCTGGCTCCTAGATCCAAAACATATTTGTCGAGCCCTGGGTTAGACAGCGACAAAGCCTTCAGGCGGCTGGCTAGCTACAATTTTCATGATCCTCTTTGTAGGCATCTTCATTACCCCTACTTAGTTATCTGACAATCCTGTCCACGGTGCTCTATTTCAGCACCAATCAAAAGTAATAAGAACTGCATAATCTTACCAATTACAGTCTTAGTCTCACCTGTGTAATCTCCTATCCAACACCTGAGATAAAGATCTCAAGGTCTAGAGAAACAATTGATCTTTGCAATTTAAGGCGCCTTATTCTATCTGATCATTTAAGCCAATTAAGGTTTTTTGTGGACAGAATGTAATGCTTGCACTGTACACCCAGGGCACTGAAAGGGTCATTATAGTTTTGCCACACTATATCAAAGAGGGGGAAAAGACACCAACACTGAATTACATACGGAAATGTGACTAACTGTCCAAAGCAGCTGAACTAACAGGTCTGTAATCACTAGCAGATTTTGAATAATGTTTGGGTGCTTGTCATAAATGCTATAAGACCCAAAACAAAAAAAAAAAAAACACTTACCAGTGGAGAAAGGACAGCCACACCATGAAACTGTATAACAGATACTCCATGTTCTCCGGATTTCACAGAATCGCTGCAAATTGCCTCTCCCTGAATTCTGGCAAACTGCTTTCTGCAAAATTCTTCGTACGCCTCCATTGCGCTATAACTCTGAACAATAAGAACATTTACAGGATGTTAAATCAACAGGCCCAGTTATTTACTCATGTGATAAATAAAATTGCCTTTTAACATTCCAAAATAAAATTTTAGACTTTAAACAGGTTTTAAACTGTACAACTATTACTGATTAAATTAGACTAAATGATGTTCATTGATGCATTCACACGCGGTGATTGTTTTTTCAAGCGTTATAGAAACCTCTACTGGAAACACGACGTAAATAAACCAATTTAACAGCATATCCATCACAATGGCAGGATAATCACATACAACAGTTACATGTCATTAAGCAACAGGTCAAGTGATGCTTCTGAAAAAATGCAGTTAAAGTATGGGGGGGGAAACACAAAATATTTCATACAAACTAATTTTGAACAAATTCTTTATAGCATATTTTAATTCCCGGAGACATAAAGTTGATTTTTTTTTTTATATATTTTTTTCTCATTCGCATTCTCATCATGCTCAGCCACCATTTAGCGGTTCAGCCACGCGTCCTTTGTCAAATGTAATTTAACGGCCAGTGTGAATCTTTGGAATCGCTGTTATGTCCCAGGGCTAGGCATGGCTCAAAAGCAAAATATGATCTCAATGGCCCTTGTCTAGCAACAGTAACATACGAATTACCATAACAATGAAAATGTTCACATTCAAACCCGGGGCACTGAATAAATTCATCTTGCTTGGACGAGAATACACAATAAATGTTACTGAATGAAAAAAAATCTACTCTTAATAAAACGCTAATATCTCATTGCTGTGCTCAAGAGTAAATATGGTTGATCTCTACATGCACTAGCCTGATGTTTGCAAATGCATGGATCAAAATATATCTAGATGGCATTTATCATGGAAATATAATGACTTGTATACCAGCGATATGCAGCTGTTGGATCGTAAATGTTCACTTTGATGATCACTAAATTGACAGCACTTTGCTCCATACATTGCTGAGAAAATGCGTTGCCTGCCTGTATTCATAAAAAAAAATATAATAGATATTACGCTAATGAATTCTAGTTGTAGAGAAATAATGTTATCCAGCCACATGGCTTTAATAGGGATCAGGCAAAATAAAGAAAATAATATTTTGGGTAACATTCCATCATCAAAAAAAAAAAATCACCACAATTCTTAGAAAAAATAAAAGCCAAAA
This sequence comes from Spea bombifrons, assembly GCF_027358695.1. NCBI lineage: Eukaryota > Metazoa > Chordata > Amphibia > Anura > Pelobatidae > Spea > Spea bombifrons. The sequence goes on from NC_071093.1 coordinate 37,442,399, forward strand.
AACAAATGAGCTATTCCCAAACGTGTGCCATTTATTGTAAGGTTGGATATAGCTTATGGTCAGCTAACTTTGTCTACTGTAATAAATACAACTGCATAACATCTGTACAAATAGGAAGCAGGCATGCAGCATGTATACAAACTTAACATATGACGGAGTGAAGATGCTGTGTGAGTAAAATAAGCTTCACAACGACCACTGAGGCACAGTATATACTCACTTCACTCACCGGAGGAAATTACACCCGGCACTCACAGATACATGCCGTCTCCCGGTCGTCACACGGAACTCCCGACCACCTTCCGGCCGTTAATTACAAACAATGCAAGAGAAGGACTGCGGCGGCTGCTGACAGCTCAGTCCCTCCTCCTCCCCGCCATACTTCAGGCCTTCGGCGGCAAACACAGCGCCTGGCAACGGTCGATGTAAGCCACACCCCAGAGGCGGAGCCAGGAGATCGATCGCGGGTTCTATGAACCGATCTGTCTTCTTTAGCAAGCCCTTCCGGGTGTACGGGTCAGACGCGTTCTCGAGAATAGGCGGTGATACGAGACATTTTTATTTGATCAATTTATCACCGTGCTGTGATACACAATGTATTGTAGGTAATTTATATATGACACATTTATATTATCCTGCCAAAATAAAAAGTTTGTTTTGGGGACCCAAGTCTCTTCCCTCTTTTCTCCCGTGATGTCCTTGTTTTGTTTGTTTGTCTGGATGTTTGCCGGGTATCGGTGTGTGTGACAGTGTTCTGCCGAAGCAGAACATATGTTTATTAATATTTTTGATGTACTATCTTTTTATGAGACATCGCTTTTATGAGACACTTATTCGTTGAACCTTAGGAACCAGTCATGTGTTTGGCCCTTAAACGGTTAAATCAGTGAATGTCATGACAGTCAAGAGATTATACGGGGCATTTCTTAAACATACATAAACTATACCTAGTGTGTATATATATATTATATATATAAGTGTATACATGCCCCTAATGTATGAAGATGCTTTGCTAGCATATTAGATTCCCCCCTCCCGTACCCTATCACAAGTAAGTGAGCATGCGTGGGATGTGTTGAGAAACATTAGTGTAATGTGCACTGGAGAACAGTAGGTGTCACTCTCTTCAGTAATTTAGCTAAGAAGCACGGTACAGCCCCTGTTTGGGACTGAGGGAGTGGTTAGAATAAATTCGAAGAAGCCATTTTGTATGATGCAGTCCTTCGTTTAGTTTTACTCTGTAAGCTGCGGAGTACCTTCTGTAATAGGAAAAAGTCTGAAAATTAGTGGAATATTTGTTAGGATTTAATACTAGAGAAAGGATAAAATATGAAAGGAGAAGTAGGCAGAATATGTAGTTTACAACCTGGGCAGCAGCAAAGTAGTGTAAGGGAAATTGATCTAACTGAGAAACATAATGGAGGTGGATGTTATGTCTCAGAGGTTAAGATGGGCCTTATTTTAATGTTCTCTCTAACTGGCACCATATTATATAACTCAACACATGTTGGTTATTAGTTGAAGCCAGGGAATTTGTGATAGACCCCACGCAGCAGCAGCCATTGTCATATGTGACAAGGGGCTTTGAATATTTTTTCCTCAGGGATTTTCATCAGTGGATCACTTTTTTGACTAAAGTCTTACCTAATGAGAGTACCTCAAATGATTGTATAATACCTATTAGCAATGAGAAAGGGCAATTTTTTTCTGTTTAATTGTGGTAAAATCAAGGCTGGATGTTGTCCATCAACCCTGTGGCAATGTTCAGATATTTTTGATTTCTTCTAGTAACTTCTAGTAAAAGGGTAACCTTAAATTGTTAGGCCCATTTTAATAAAAATGTATATATATGAAACAATTTGTAAGTTAAAAAGTAAAAAAAGCTTAAAAATCTTTGCATCTGCTTTATGTAGAATAAACACTCTTGCATTGTTGACATCGGAATTCTGTGATCAAATTACCATAGTTCACCTTTTTGAGCATACTCTATAAAACAATAATTAACGTCATTAGAATTCTGCCTTTCTTGCATTATCTTGTAGCTCTTTCCATTTTCTTAACATTAAAAATGAGCTGACCAGACTTTTGAAATTTAATCCAGTGGCAGTTTACACTTAATGTAGAATTTGTACGATTTTTTTTATCGCATATTATTTAAGAAATATATTCAATGTGAAATAATTGGTACATAGTTTGCCAATAATATAGACTTTTAGTAAATAATTTGAATTATATTTAGTGACTTAAGCTTAAGTGAGGTTCAGGGGTCTTTAATGCATTAGTTCTTATTTCTATAGAATGGTAGAATCTAAAGAATCTGTGGTGGTTTGAGGTCTACAAATATTGTTTAATTTTGTCAGATGGGCTTGTAACAATGAAAGTGGTCTAAATGTGTTTAGTATAACTAAGTAGGGAGTTTGGGGCAAAATCCCCAGGGCCTCCTTGTTAGTAATACTTTAAATATGATTTAGCTCTCTTAGTGACTTTTTCATGAGAATCTATATATTCCAGTGCAACCGCATCGGCCAGACTGTATATGTGCAGCAGCTGGAGGGCCACACTTTGGGGACCCCTGCTCTTGATCATAAAAATATCTATGGGGTATATGTCCTGTAATTGGGATGTTGCAGAACATACATTGTTCATCAGTGGCACCTACTGTGTAGAAGAAATTGTGAGAAAATTGGAATGAGTTTGATTTTTTTTTTTTACATACTAGTACTAATAATCTTTGCAAGTGTCTATGGTTTCAAGTGATAACACAATTTTTTTCTGGAAAAAAGATGTATTTGTGTGGGTCCATCAAACACCAAAAATAGTAGTCTACCCACATATGGTAGAAACGGCAGAAAAATATGGTATTTGAGGTCATAAAAAGTTTGTTGAGGTTAATCGGGGAATTCTGAAACTTGATTATTTTAAGATCTTAATAATAAAAATCAAAGATAAGATTTCATAACTGTTTTCTTATTTAAACCAATTTATCTAAATGAACCTAAGACTATATAAGACAAAGTGTAATTTTTGTTTTAGAAACCGGTGAGGCACTTTAATTTACTGAGAGATAATTTAAGGTAGATACATATGGTTAATACCCAGAAATCCCAAACCCTTTATCTTTTAAGGGGGTATGAATGGAGTTGGGATTTTGGTATTCCACTTTAATTGTACATGGGATGGAAGAGAGGAGAACAAGATCTGGTCTTAAGACTCTCCACAGTGTCTCTGTAATTGTGAGCCAGATATGATCTATTTCTTGTAATAACTTTATCTAGAAACTGCATGTATTTGTAAACCACCTTTTCCATTGTGTGGAAGAATGGAAAGAGTTTCTCACCGCAATAATAGAAAAAAACATCCTAAAATTCCAGTTAAACAGAGAAGCAGGTAGCAAAAAAATAAAAAGTATATGTAAAGACTGATATCGTATACTACCTAAAACAAAACCGTGTACATATATGTAAATGATATTTAAAAAGCCAGTATTCAGCGCAAACCAATGCTCAATGGTAATTGGTCAGTAGGAGGTGTACAGAACACTGGCAATCCTCTCAGATAATAGTAGCATGGACCGAAGTATATACAGATATATAAAGGCAAATATATAAATTAAATATATATAACATTTATTACAATATACATAAGTATCTTGCATTCGAGTAAGTAGTAATAGTCACCCAGCTCCAGCATAAGGAGACCACCTCTGTAGTAGAGCCGCTGGGATCCAACAGGAAATGCTGGGAATAGTAAGTGTATTTAAAAAGTCTCTAATTGGGAGTACAACAAAGCCATCGATATATGCTATCACACTAACATGTTTTGCCCTAAGTCAATCATGGACTTCCTTGGAGTCTGACACTCATGTAATGTTAATGCAAAAATAGGATCTGTGCAGGTATTATGACTAACTATGTTGACATGAGCTGCTCAAAAACTTGTCTATATTTCTATAAATGTGGGCACTACCGCTGTTTATATTTACAAATGTACCCGCATTTCCCCATGTATAAGACGCACCTTAATTTTGGGGCACGAAATTTGGAAAAAAAATGTGTTACATAGTTATTGAACTCAAGTTTAATTATCATAAAATTCATACTCATACTCATCATCCTCATCACTCCCATCTATTAACTGCCCCTAAATTAACCCTAAAGACCCCATCAACCATAGCTGCCTTAAATTTACCCTAAACACCCCATTAACCAAAACTGCCCCTAAATTAACCCTCACCTCCCCTAACGTTCAGCAGCCCTAATATTAATCTTATACTTACTGTTAGATGAGTTTCTGGGCCATGTGAATGCTATAAGAAAAGGGGCGGGGCCAAATAGAAGAAAAGGAAATACACAAACATATAACATAGTAAAATAGCGGAGAATGCGTATTCTTAATTTGTGTTTACTAGTATTTCTATGAACTTCTGTCCATAACAAACAAACAAGTAACCGAATGTCATTGCGTAGAGATCTACTTTCTATCTGTGTATCTTTTAGTTTACTTTCACAGATGTCTAAAATCTTTATCCTTTTTGCCGCAAGTTAATACATCCAAGTTTTTTTTTAGTTTGAAAGTTAGGGAGTCTGTTTCCAATGTCTGGCAATTATAATTTTTGTTGCAAGCAATTTTTTATCGAGGGATTACCTTCATCTGGAGGGAATATTTTTGTTTCAGTTTTGTTTTTGTTGGGAGAACCAATTTTGAGAAACATGGGGAAATGAGTCCAATTTATAGTCATTCAACATATTAACTGTAAGCTCTTTTTTGATCTTCCTTTTTGACAAATTGATATTATCTATATTGTACAAAAGCCAGTGTCATCTACCCAAGCAGGCGGCAAACACACTACGGTTGCTGTGCTTAGCAAGAAGGGGGAATGCATTGTCCCTGCCTCCCGCTTTTCCCAGTCAAGAGACTGGAAAATAGGGATGAATCGAATGTGACTAGTTGCCCCAACTGCTTGGACAGCTTCTTATACTGCAGCTTTAATCTGAGTTTTTGTGACTGTTATACCACGGTAACCTTTGCTAAACAAATCTTAAACTGTAAAATTCCATAGCTCCATATATCGTTCTGCAGAGTCGGATTATACCCACTTTTTCTTTAGCGGCTGATCTCAGATACTCAGGTTAGCGTGATATATCCTGCAGTGTTTACCTGACCACAAGTTCCCTTGTGTCACGGTAGTAAAATGGTTCTTCTGCAGTAGACATTTCATATAAGATGATACCAAATGCCCACCAGTCCACTGCAGACTCTGCATCTTTTCTGAGGCTTCTATTTGGCACCAGTTGGGGGAGGGATTGTACAAGGAAAATGCCTGCAGGTAAGACGCATGACATATGTGTTGTACATGGCAACCTGGGTGAGGTAAATGGCCACCTTTTTGTACCATGTTTTCGTCTTACACAGCACCAGGTAGGGCTGCAGACACTGCTCAGAAAGATCTACACCCCCCATGTTCCTGTTGTAATCGGTGATGCACTGAGGCTTGAGCACCTGTGCATCACCTTCCCTACATACATCGACAGGTACCACCTTCTCGTTGTGTATAGTGGAGAGAATATAGACATCCTTCCTGTCAGTGTATCTGAGGGGCAACAGCTCCTGACTGCGCAGAGCACTGGTAGTGCTGGCCTAACAGTGCCACATCCTGGGGTCTGCTCCAAAAATAAAAAATGAAATAAATCTGGGCTGGTATAAAAGTTATCCACCCAGAGGTGTTAGCCCTTATTCAAATAGTGTGAGACCTGCTGTCCCCCTATCTTCCCACTAGTACCCACAGATTGTGGGCAGCCAGGGGTGTATCAAGGTGACTGTTCTTCCCTTCGTAGATTCTGAAGGAAACAGTATATCCCGTACCACTCTCGCAAAGTTTATATAACTTTACACCGTACCTTGAGTACTTGGACGGGATATACTGTTTGAAGTTAAGTCTGCCCTTGCACAGGACCAGGGACTCATCTATAGCAACATTTTTATTGGGGGTATACATTTCAAGGAATTTCCTGGAAAAATAATAATGGACCTCAATTTATATAAACGGTCAAATTGCAGGTGCTCTCTACGGGGTCATTGGGAATTGTCACTAAAATGTAAACATTTTAGGAGCTCAAAGTACCTGTTCCGGGGCATTATTTGGGGAAAAGCAGGGGTGGATAATATGGGATCTATGCTCCAATATGACCAAATAGTGGCCTTTTCACAATACCCATCATAAGGGTCAGGGCCCATATTTTTTTAATTTCATGGGGGTCAGTGGGCCGTGAGTTGGTGATATTACGGCATATTATCCATTGTCTGTTTCTCGCTTCAGATGCAGGGTTCCAGCATAACTGATCACATTTCATATAAGATGATACCAAACGCCCACCAGTCCACTGTAGCGTTGTATCTTTCACCTTGGAGCATTTGCCAAAAACAGAAGATTTTCACCATCTTTTACTGTACAACTGCGGTGTTCAATTTAATTTAACCTAAAGCTTAAATATAAGGTGTGTTGAAAATGTAAAATTTTTCAGATCTTTTGGAATTTTAATAAATATGTAGCTTTAATCCAAATGATCAAATTAGAGTTAATCCGTATAGCTGAACAGGAGCGTAATGAGGACAGTATGTCAACCAATTTGTATAACTTTTTTTACGTTACTGTTTATTACAAATGTAGTTACTGTCACAAGATATGACAGCCTGCGAGTTGGTAACATTACTGCATATCACCTCACTGTCTATCGCCTCAGATGTTATGAAGCCTAGGGTTCCTGCATAACTACTCGCTGATCTTTTGATGAAGATACCCTTTAATGCCTGACCAAAATCTGCAATCTTTAGATGGCCCATGTTATTCAACATATTTTCCAGTTTAAAGTCTCTAGAAAGAGTTTAGTTTGTTGCTGTGTAAGCATGGCTCATTAGGAAGAATACCCTGAAATTCAGAAGACAAGAATACTTAAACTCCCGTTTTTGATATTTTATCCCTTCTCACTATCTATCCTCTCCTACCCCGCATTGTAGTTCACTTACCGTGCTGAAGGCCTGTGGTGCCACTCTCTCTCACTGCTGAGCGCCGGCATTTGACGAATATCAGGGCAAGGTTTACCAAGACTATTGTTACAGGGCAAACTATCGTAAAGGTTCATGAACTGTGGGGGGGGAAATCCTGTTTTGGTCTCTACAGACTTTCTTCCCTTGCCTGAAATACACCAGGAAGGCGATGAACCATTTCACGAAGCAGAAGCAAATTGAGTGTATTGAGTTCACAAATTTTGTTTATCCTCTCTACAATTACAGGAGACTACACCACGTTTATGACTTGGGTTTCCATTCTTAGAGCATTTGGAAATATTAAAAAAGCGATTTTCTGGATCCCAGCCTCCAGCTTTTCCCAGTCAAGAGACTGGAAAAAAGGGGTGGATTGAATGTGACTGGTTGCCCCAACTGCTGTTATACCATGGTAACATTTGCTAAACAAATCTTTAACAGTAAAACTCCATAACGCCATATATCATTCTGCAGAGCCGTATTACACCCGCTTTTTCATTAGTGGCTGATCTCAGATACTCAGGTTAGCGTGATATATCGTGCCGGGTTTACCTGACCACAAATTCCCTTCTGTCATGGCAGTAAAATGGTTCTTCTGCAGTAGATATTTCATATAAAATGACACCAAATGACCACCAGTCCACTGCGGTGTTGTATCTTTCACCCTGAAGCATCTGCCCAAAATGGATAAAATATGTAAGATTTTCACCATCTTTTCACTGTATAACTGAGTTGTTCAGTTTCATTTAACACGAAGGTTAAATATAAGGTGTGTTGAAAATTTAAAACTTGAGATTTTAGCAAATGTAATTGATATTACATATCAATAAAAAATTACATATCGTATAAAAATTGATATGCCATGAAGTGTTCTTTTTTTTTTACTTTACCGTTTATCACAAATGTAGTTACTGTCACATTATACATGACAGCCGTGAGTTGGTGATATTAAGGCATTTTATCCATTGTCTGTTTCTCGCTTCAGATGCAATGGAGACCAGGGTTCCAGCATAACTGCTCGCTGATCTTTCTGTAAAAGTGCCCTCTGATGTAAAGGATATTTGATCATTTCTAGCTCCTGAATAAGAAGCTAGCTTTTAGATTTTATATGATTGTCCGTTATAAATTGTATTGCTAGATGGACCAAAATAAACATTGTCATGTAGAAACAAGGTACACTATTGCTTAATGATGGATAATCCCTCATACATGGAGACATTGCAGCCTCCATATCATCTCCGCAGCAAAGAATCTACCAGAGATCAGAACATTTATCAAACACAAGACCTTAAGCATTAAAATGCCACAATACAATGTTTTTTTTTATGTTAAGATTATACAAAACATACTTTTTGGGGGGGGGGGGGGGGTTATACTTACTAGCACATTTTTTTAAGTGGCAGAGCTTAGCTACTTAGGATAACATGAAATATCCTGCAGTGTTCACCTGACCACAACCTCCCTTGTGTCACGGTAGTAAAATGGTTCTTCTGCAGTAAACATTTCATATAAGATGATACCAAATGCCCACCAGTCCACTGCAGCGTTGTATCTTTCACATTGGAGCATCTGCCAAAAACAGAAGATTCTCACCATCTTTTACTGTATAACTGCGGTGTTCAATTGAATTTAACCTAAAGGTTAAATATAAGGTGTGTTGAAAATTTAAAACTTTTTTTGAGATCTTTTGGAATTTTTTTTTCTTTAAATCTGTTTGACAGTTGCATAAAAGTAGAACAACAGGAGAATAGAACACCGAGTAATATGCAGTGCCAATAGAGTCAATGTAGACATGCCAGTATGAAGATACGTCGAGATATTGACAGTTTCATCACATATAGGCAAAGTACAAATGTACGTGGAAAACACGGTGCACTGTCAAGGATATAAAGCAATGAAGCCCGAAAGTATACCACATGGTTTTCGTGTTTTTTTTGACGGGGAGAGGAAGGGGGGAGGACAACATAGACCCACATGGGAGGTGAAGAGAGGGAGATAGAGAGAGAGAAGAGAAAAAAAAGGAGGGAGAAGGGAAAGGAAAAGCCAGGAAGCCAGAAAAGCTCAATCATAGAAGGACCAGCGGTAAAGCAGCAGGACCTGAGAGGGTGTCGAGCCAGGGGCCCCAGATATTCTCAAATTTACTCATTTCGTCATGTAGTTTAGCTGTGATTTTCTCCATCGTAATGACCGACCAGATGTTGGATAGAATTTCAGAGCGAGTGGGAGGGGCGCCCTTCCATCTCCTAGCTAAAGCTTGCTTGACAGCAGCACACACTCTGTAGACCAACTTCTGGCCATGAGCCGCTCAGCGAGGTGTCTGTATGTCCATATTCAGCAAAGCTATTTGGGGAGTGGCAGGTAGCGAGACACCTAGGGCAGTGGAGAGATCGCGGAAGAGCTCATCCCATAGAGGGTGAACCAGCGAACAGGACCACCAAGCATGCAGGTAGGTGCCAATATCACCGCAGCCACGGAAGCAAGTGGCGTCGCAGCCAGAGTGAAGGCGAGAGAGGCGCACGGGAGAGGTACCAATGTGCCATAACCTTATAGGAGAGTTCCTTGATCGTGTTGGTAGTGATTCGATGCGTGTTGGTCGACGCCTTATCCCACGACTCATCTGAACCATACCTCCTTGAGGTCGTCATGCCAGCGTGCTCGGTATGATGGGGGTGCACTGTAGGCAGCGGCTAGAAGGTGAGTATAGTGCGAAGAAATAGATTTTTTCAGCCTCTTTCGGGTCAGAAACCGATTTTCAAAGCGGGTAAGGGGAGAGACAGCCGCTATCCGGAGCTGAGAGTTGATGAAATGTCGTATCTGGAGGTATCGTAATCGCTAGATACAGTTTTGGAAGGCGTCAATGTCGGGGGTATGAATAGCTATACGCAAAGCCCAGAAGAAATACAGCAATTTCGGCAGGATATTAATCTTCACAGTGAATTTTAGCACTTTCTTCTTTCACCTTTTGTCATAAGGTTCTTCTGCTCCTCGCTTTCAGTTACGAAAGTCGTATCATCTGCATATCTTTTTAACTCCAGCCTTGGATTAGACTAGCCCAGCACATTGCATGATGTGTTTTGCGAACAAGTTGAATAAGTAGGGTGAGAGGTATAGATAAGTGTAAGTAGTGGTGGTGTAGTTTCGAATTGTACAGAAAATGGGTTGGGTCATGGATAAGTCCTCCCGTCTTACCTGAATAGCCATCATACACCATTCAGTGTCATAAATTGGCCATATGGAAGCTAAAGTGGAGTTTGTTTTCCTTTGCTATAGCATCTACGTCTAGTTCATCCATTATGTCTTTTATGGATGTTGCATATAGCAACATGGTTTGATCTTTTCTGTGTTGTTGTGGACCTCAACCAGATTTTTTCCACAACCTCTTAGTCTGAAGTGTACTTGTAAACACTAGATAAGGTGGTTATCTGGTCAGAGAGAAGATGACATTCAGTCTCTGAATACTGGTGAAGACCTTCACTAGCTTGTCTTGTCAAAAGTTCCATTTTTTTCATATACAAGTAAGCCTTCTTGGTCAAAGCGCTGCATTAACTGAGTTAAAATAGCATCAATTAGTTGGAAATACTGAGGACAATAGTATTCCTTGACAGATTTTACATGAAATTGTTCAGTTGGCCCATGTTAAAGATTATTCGGAATTTTGCGTTGCCTTGGTACAGTAAACTATTTTAGCTGGTATTTTCCAACTTAATGTATATTGGTAGTAAGAAATATTTCAAAAGACGTGCCACAGCGTAACATTTCTATAGCATGATGGGTCCGCTGAACAGATGTGCTGAAATGCTTTGCTGTTTGCCTTGCAAGTCTTAATTCAGACATTCTAAGTTCTCCATGATGTTACGAGAGATTTGAAGCCCTAACAGGATTTTCCTGTGCCTAAAATTGTTGAAGTAGACCACGTGCATGTGAATGTGTCTCCACTACCTCTGGAATTTGCAAATTCTTCATGTGTTTGTAAAATCAGCTTGTAATTATTCAGAACTTTTTTGACTGACTTTACGAACGTGCCAGCATTTTTACATCTGCTGTATAGATTTTGTAAACAAAGTTAACAAATGAGTTGTTTCCAATTATCTTTTCTTCTTTAGTAGCCTAGTTAACAGTATTGTAACTGGGGCCATGCAAACAATTTTGTGTTTGCTCTAATCACGTTTATTGGAGGACTTATCATACTACTGTCCTGCTATCACTTACTAGAGTAGCCCTAACTAGACCATGATAACAAGAAATGTTTGCAAAAGGGGTAATTCTCTATGGTCACCAGGATTTCTCCCTACAGCTCATTTTGTTGAGTTTTATTTAGAATCACTGGATAGTATGAATGGGTTGCTTTCCCTCCCCTTTAGCCACTTGGTGGCATTACACTCTTATAAATCGAGTTTTTATAAGAAAAAATTACTTTTTGTTTTGTTTTTTTCCATTGTGACATTCTTTGTTTGCAAGTCTTCTAATGCTATCAGTACAAGATAATCAATATTACTTGGTATTAAATATTACAATATGGGCCATAAATTACACTGGCTATTCAGGTACATGAAACAAGATCAAAGAGATTAAAATCACTGCATTACAAACAACTTAACTACCTAAGGGTAGTTGGCAAAATATCTATTTTGTGGATTTACAAAGTTCAAAGCCATTGTATCATTGAAAATGTAGATATATTATCTGTGTGCAATTATTTTGGGGTAGGAGACTTGTTTGGATACACATTAATGCACGCTGTTACATACTTTTAAATTCAACTGTTGGTGGTGGCCATCCCTCTTAAAGTTCTGTACTTTTCTATGTGAATCCAAACTGTGGACTATACTGTTCTTAGATGCCCTCGTCATAGTGATGTGATATTGCTCGTAAACAGGTATCCTATTCTTGTTGGGTCTTTGTTTTTTATCTATCCAACTTAAAATAACATGAATTCAGTAAGGAGAGGTCCAATGTGGAAATAAACTGTTTTTGTGTACATAATGGAATCTGAACTTTGGAAGCCTAGGAATCTGTTTCTTTTTTATCCTGACAAAAAAAGCCTGATCCTTGCTACCATGTTGCTGGTGCCAGCCCCACTTTATACCCCCTGCTCATCAGAAATAATTTATACGTAAGTAAATAAAATAAAATGAGAAAATACTTTAAAAATGCAACTTATTTTGTAAATAAAATACATCTCTGTGCTTTAGTGGACTACAACTCCAATCGGTCAGCTAGAATGATAAAAAGGAAATTGGAGTTGAAGTCCTAAACAGCAAATGATTGTCATGCTTACAGGCATATGTATTTTCTTCTTTGCCACTTATGTACGATGACCTTTGTGGGCAGCACGTGCAATCTTCATGTTTGTTCGACCTCACCTATTGGATAATTTTACTAAAATGATAGGGGCTTGTATGAAAATGATCTTGATGCCATTACTTTTACGATTGGTTTAGAATTCATTGGCACCTGCCAGTAAGTACGGGTTTTTTTTTTGGGTGATGTGATCAGATGCTCAGGTTGCCTTAAACAAGATATCTGAATATATTAAGTTGTCCTGAATTGTGTGTGTTTTCCTTGGTATAGTGTAAATTTGTTAATATTATGTAGTAAAACTAAGGGGAAAAAAATAATGACCGGTTTCGCAAGGTGAAAATTTTAAAAAATCAAGAACGGTTATCACTGCACATTTTTTTCATAAGAGCCACACATTCTTTTGACACTATTCTTCTAAATGTCAGTTACTCTTAAGAAACATGTTCTCAAACTGTATTAGAACAAAAAACATGTATACTCAATTTAATCTACAGCTTGCAGTAATATCTCACTGTTACCAGGGCTTTCCTCATCCATGAATCTGCTGAGGATAGCTAATTCACCAGTTTCCTCTCGGTGTGAAATGTATGCTGACAGCTATCATAGCAGTGTGAAGATGAATACATAGATCAAATTATACAGCAAATGTAATTGAGTAAGACTGCAGCTGACAGCCTGATGGAGTTTTGTCTGATGACAAAGCAAGAAAAATGTTTGAACCAAGAAAGCTAATTATGTAGGTTTTTAAGAACCTTTCTAAAAGCTCCACAGAAAAATGTTATAGTCCTATATCTTATGTCTCTTTGCGAGAAATAGAGTTAACAAACCTGGGGGTTTGACCATGAGCATCTGGGCTTTTGTTTAATCTTAAGAAAATGATGATGCAAACCTCACTTGTACTAAATGTTTTAGTTTAGACGAAGAAGTGCCAATTCTGGAGTTATTCTTAATTAGATTTTTATTAGAGATTCCAATAAGTCAAAGAGTCTGGTCCATACACAACTGATCTCTTCACATTTTCACCATATATGGCGGTAGGTACCCTCTATTTTGTTACACCTCCAACATATAGAAGAACAGTAAGAATACATTTTCTTTAATGTAGAAGGAACTAAATACCACCTATTGGCGACCTTGTATTGAGTCTAAAAGAGTGATGCAATGTACAGCTTTACTGATACTTAGCTGTGCATGGAACCAATCCGGACGACTAATTTTACAATTTAGTTCCTTTTCCCAGATTTTTATACCTGGGGGGGTCTGATGTTAGGTCCCATTCTCGTATTAGTTTAAGGACTTTAGCGGTGACTCGGTCTACTTTATTTGAATTAAAAATTTCACTGAGTTTATCTATCTGCAGGGTATTTTTCATTCTAGAACTGCTAAGAGCATTCTTTATTCTTAAATATTTAAGTATCTCTGCTGGTGGAAATTAATATTCATTTTGTAGATTGGGAAAAGGTTTAATTGTGCCATCTATAAGCAAGTGGTCAATATGTGTTAATCCATGTTGTTTCCATCTTTTTATATGCAGGTCTTCAATATTAAATATCGAAACTTCTAACCGATGGAAATTAAATAGTTTTTTATCTATTTTCCAATATTTCTTTTGGTTCTCCCAAAAGGGGATCAAATGATCTAGAATTAAACTACCTTCGATATATCCTTTTATATATTTTAAACCTCGAATGTTCCAAAGAAGGGAATCTAGCGCGATCCCCCCCGCCTAGAGGTTCTTCTATCTCATACCAGCCTTCTTCTTTAGCTTGGGTTAATTGCATCCTATATATATGTACAATCATGTTGGCTGAGGGAAAGAAATACCTCCTAAATGGGGTTTTTGAGTTAATGTACTTTGTTTTATTCTAGGTCTTTTACCCCTCCATATAAAATTTGAAAAACTTCTTTGGATCAAGGAGAGCCATTGGTCAGAAACTTTTAAAGGTAGCATTTGGAACAAATATGACCACTTTGGTAGAATATAAGCATTGATTAAATTAATCCTACCCCACCGCGATAGTTCTATACCCTGCCATTCTTTCCGTTGTTTAGTTGTATTTTTCATCAAATTTAGGAAATTAATTTCCATAAGTCTTTTAATATCCAGAGAAATAGAAATACCCAAATATCTAAAGTCCCGTTTTGCCCGAGTAAAATCATATCGATTGTTTATTATTTCCTAAATATCTTTAAGTTTTTTCCCAGGAGGACGGTCTTAGATGTATTGAAACCCTACTATAATTATTAATTTCGTTAATCAAATATTTAAGGGATTCGACCAGGTCAGTTAGTGTGATTAGTACATCATCTGCGTACTTATTTAATTTTTAACTTTTAGTTTTGGATTGGAATCCTTTTATCTTGTCGTTACCTCTAATATTTATAGCTAGAGGTTCTATTGAAATAATGTAAAGTAAAGGTGATAAAGGGCATCCCTGACGGGTGCCATTTCTCAATTGGAACCATGGGGAGCACAGGTTTGGGCCTATTATTCTAGCTGAAGGGTCTGAGTACATAGAAAAAATAGCTCTGTGCATCCATCCATGGATTTCATTTCTTTGTAATACCAAATCCAAAAATTTCCAACTGACCCGGTCAAACGCCTTTTCTGCATCTACTGCAATAGTAAGTAAGGGAGTTTTTAATCTAGTAGCTGCGTCCATAACATCTATTATTATAGGTGGATGATCTACCTGGGACGAAATCAATTTGGTATTGTATTTAAAATAGACTTCATCCTCAAGGCTAAAATAGAGGCGAATATTTTAACATCCACATTAATTAAGGATATCGGGCGATAATTTGTAATCATCGTAGGGGATTTGCCTTCTTTTAATATTGGTAGAATATTAGCTTGCGTCATTTCTCTCGGAAAAGCCCCTTTCTCCACCGTATCATTAAACAAAAAGGTTAACTGTGGTACTAATTGTAGTCTGAATGCTTTATAAAATAAATTACTAAAACCACCTGGTCCTGGTGTCTTATAATTCACAAGTTTAGTAATTTCTTTATCTACTTCTTCCTCAGTTATTTGTTTATTCAAGATATCTCTTTGTTCACTAGAGATATGGGGAAGTTCTGTTTTAGCTAAGTAGTTAATTATCTCTTCCTCTGTATTTACTCTTGGGAGATTATAAAGTTCGCCATAAAAACTGTTAAAGAAATTGCCTATATCTTTAGGCGTAGTTAATATTCGGCTGCCGTCTACTAATTTTGTGATTCTATTACTTGCTCTTTATTTTTTCAGTTTATTAGTAAGAATCTTGGCTTTTCGCATAGAATTTAATTTTTAATCTTTTCATATTTTTAGTTATTTTTTCAATTTCTGATTAATCTGATCTTGTATATCTTTCGTTTTTTGGGCTAATATTTGTGTCGGTGCAGACATATTTTCTCTAACAATTTTACTCAATTGGCAATAGAGTTCAGATAAGCTTTTCCCCTGGGCTCTTCTTAGGCTGGAATTTATTTTAATAAGTTGTCCTCTAATAACAGCCTTAAACGCGCACCAGTTATTTCTGCTGGAAGTATCTATTAGGACATTTTCTTTTAAATAATCAGTTATTAAATTAGAAAGGGCAGTTTTTTCTTTTTGACTTTTCAAGATGAAATCATTAATTCTCCAAGTAGTTCTTGTCTTAAGAGACTGGCTATCTTTTAATATCAAACACACAATACTATGGTCAGACCATGTGTTATACTTTGTTGATTCTTTCTACTTTATGAAGGAGATCTGCGTCTCCCCAAATCATATCTATCCTTGAGTAGGAAGAGTGGACTCGTGACAAATGAGTGAAAGCTATTTCTTGTGGATTGAAAGTCCTCCAAATGTCAAAGAGGTTATTATGATTTAAAATCTTATTTAGAGCTTTAGCTTGTTTTACTATTACACTGTGTGCATTATTACTCTTTGATCGTTTTTTTTGTCCATATAAGTATCTAAGACACATCTTAATGTTTTCCACTTCACCTAAAATTGTATTTAATAAAGCTGTAGGTAAGATATTTGGGAGGTAAATATTAATAAGGGTATATTTTTCATTGTTAATTTCGCAGATCAATATTATATATCTACTGTCTGAGTCTAGTACTTGATGATCGATTTTGACTTGTATCCTATTGGAAAACATTATGGCCACACCTTTTTTCTTTTTAGTCTTATCTGAGGAATGAAAAATTCTGGGAAATAAATTACCGACTACCGACTAAAACAAATATCAAGTTTTTCCTTACATAAGAAATTATATATTAGTGATCTTTTAAAAGTAGTGTTTATCCCTTGTGCATTCAACGAGATGATTTTAACCATTATTTCCGCAATAGTTTTCCCTATCCGTAACCCAAGCCATGGTACAAACAACAAATAACAACATGGTCACATAGTTTGTGGCCCATTTACCCCTCCCAAACCCTAGGTAAACTCTGGTAAACCTCAGTCATCTTTCGCATCTACAGAGTTAATCCGAAAGCTGTCATATTAAGACATAAGGCAGGAGGCGTCCTCCCGTCATGAGGAAAAGCCACTATTTGGGGATTCATTAAACAAGAGTGGAAAAAAAAAAAAAATATATATATATATATATATATATAATTAGTATGTGTAAGTGTTACTTTGTATGTTGCTTAGGAATTCACATATTGCACTTAATGTGAATTATTAGAAAATTTCGTTTCACCTCTAAACAGCCGCTTATTTGTTATGCAAAAATGTTATTGGCTTCCTTTTTTCATTTCAACTCTCCCTATATTAGAAGATCATTGTAAATAGTAACAAATGTCTTAGAAAGAATTAGAGAGAGGTATTATTACGTGCAAGTGTTTATATAATATTAAGTGTCAAGATATACAAGCACTAATTAATTGAACCCCGTTGTGTGTGAGTATTTTCCTGTGCATTGATAAGGTATTAAATTATTCAAACCACTCTTTTTCTCTTAATACCAAGTACTGAAATATTTTTTAGCAAAATGTGTATTTAAGTGATAAAATATCTTTGTTTTGTTTTTCGTTCCCTTCGCCTCAAAAGGTATCAAATTATTCAGACGCTTGGTTTTCTCTTGGTGACTAATGATAAATTATTTTAGTTGTGCCTCTGAGTAACCGATTAAATTATCCTTGACTCTCATTAAATTATCCTTGACTTGGAGTGAGTGGAACTTCACAATTACTTCTCTTGGATAGGTTTCTATACTTCTTCTTGGTTTTGGGATACGGTGGTATCTTTCAATTACATTTTCTAGGGATTTAACATCTAGACCCCATTCCGTTTGATAGTCCAGTATATATTCTCCAAGCGTCTCTTGGGATGTTTCCTCTGGTATATTTCTAAATCTCATGTTGCTCCTCCTGGATCTGTCCTCCAATTCTCTCAATTTTAACTCCAGATGTTCCGTTCTCTTAGTAGTTTCTTGTTTTACATCAAGGGTGGAACAAAGTGTCACAGACCGGGTGAGCAGGTCTAATAGGAGCCCAGGTGCAGGGGATACGAGGGGCTCTGTCTGTACCCCATGATGCATGATGGCTTGGGGTTGTTACAGACAGGCGCAGGAAATAAACCACAGACAGAAGATGCTGATAAGAGTTGTATTGCAAATGGTACAACAACATAAAATTATAGAAAGTCTCTTGGCAGGAAGCCCTCTGGATGGGGCGCACACGGCAGGAAGCCCTCTGGATGGGGCACACACGACAGGAAGCCCTCTGGATGGGGCACACACGACAGGAAGCCCTCTGGATGGGGCACACACGACAGGAAGCCCTCTGGATGGGGCACACACGGCAGGAAGCCCTCTGGATGGGGCACACACGGCAGGAAGCCCTCTGAATGGGGCACACGGCAGGAAGCCCACTTGCAGGGCACACGGCAGATAGCCCACTTGCAGGGTACTCAGCTTGGGAGTCTACTTGTGTTGTGCTGGTCGCAACGCAGGAACAGATCCTATAACGTCAATGTCAAGGCTGGGCAGGTTAATAAAGGCTGGCTAAATCAGGTAATAAGGTGCAACTGGACCTGATAATCAGTCTGAGTGGTTCAGAGTGACAAGAGTGGCCACTAGTGGTTGGAAACGGAAATGAGCAACACAAAGTTTGAAGTCCAGCCAGCGAAGGGTGAAACGTTACACAAAGTGACTCGATTTCTGTCACTTTTTTTCTATTATTGTAATTTTAGTAGAAAGATTTTTAATCTCTCCACTAATTATCTCTGAGCTATTATTTATTTCTTCTTTAATGATTTTTAGCAGAGAATCTAATTTACTAGTCAGAAAATCTTGTGTAATTGTGTCTCTGCTAACATTCGATTCCTCCGAGGCGTCTTGAGAAAAATATAAGTCTTGGTGAATAGAACCATTAAGGTCTGTTATAGTTTTGTCTCTTGATTCTTTGTTCGGGATCGGTGAGAAAAAACCCGAGACCCTCTTGAGTTGTTTGTCTCCCTTTTTTTCTTCTCTCGTATCCCTTCTGGCCTGTTCTTTTGCCTGTTCTCTTTTACTTGCCATATTCCTTATGTATATTTATATGTAGAGCGAGAGAATAAAAAAAAATTAAAAAACTTTATAAAAAAAAATCTTAGATTTCTCCATCTGTGTTAGAAATTGATTTTGAGCTCGGCTGCACTTTAATAATAACCGGAATTCTTCCCTGCTTTCTTTTCTTATTGTCTCCCTTTTATTATTGTTTTTCTTCCCCTCTCCTCTTCTTCTCTCTCCTTCCCTTCTCTCTCCTTCCCTCTTATTTCTTTGTGCCCGCCTCTCCTACTGTCTAGGGATTCCTTATATTTTAGGTCTTAATTTCGGAGAATAGAAAGAGCTGTGTATACGCAAGAATCATCAACATTGATTTTGAAAGCAGTTCAGCTGCAGTATCAAACTATAGACAAATAATGTGTTCAAGAGTTATTAGCAGTTCTTTAGGTCATTCTAGATTTCATCAGGACCTCCAACCCTCTGTATTCTTAGTAATTCCACAGATACAAGTTTGTATACAGTAATTGGTTATATGTGCCAAAAAAAAAAAACTTTATATATAAAAACATATATTAGTGGTATTTTGAGAAATTGTTCCAGAAGTCGACCATAAATTTATCAGGAACTAGATCACTTTGTCTCTGTGTTTGTGTAGAATTTGGATCTTAGTTGGAGGTTGATATACATATAAATATAAGTGTTTATAAGCAATGCTTTTAGTTCGAATACGTGTACATTAGTTATTACGAGGTTTTAAAGAGCACAAAGTTTTGGTTAGATCTGATAAGCCAAGGTTCAATCCTTAGGTATAGCACAGAACACCAGAAATGCTTTCTAAAAACGGAATGAATAAATGAGACTTATCTCATAGTTGTCTTCAATTGTGCTTCTCCACATTCAGTTATCTGATTTCTTCATTCTTGCATAGAGGGAAAGGAGAGAGATCCTTGGCTTAGCGTTCAAACGTTTTTTCAGAGGTTTATTACTTCTGCGTCACAGAGGGCTTCAATGTCTAGTGGTGGTCACAGCGCCCGATGCAGCAAGTTTCCGTGACAGTCGGCATCGGCAAGACAATAGGAGTAGGGGGGACGTCAGCAGCAGCGGCAGTCGTAGTAATCACCAATTGACCGTCAGAACGGAGTTTTCTTTTGGCGTTTTGATAGATCGGCCATGCCGTTACGCGCCAATTCTTCCTCGGAGCGGGTATCTCCTCATGACAGGCGCCTATTACCTGCCTCTTCCGGCTGCGTTATGTCATCATGTCCTCACGCCCCGGCCTACCTATGGAATGAATTTTGGTGTAAAAAATTGATGTTTAATTTATATTTTTGTTTGCTGATCACAGCTCAAAAAAAAACTACTAACCTTTTTGCTTGTGAAGTTAAAGTTTATTTGTAGGGTCAAAGGAAAAATAAGCTGTATTTAATGTAAGAGAACCTGGGGAGTCTTTACTTGATGTTCCATAGTACTCTCTATCCCCTACATAATATTTCTACTTGTTTTCTGAGGGTAGACATTTAATGTTCCCCTTTTTCACCTCGTATTTACTAAGTGCTAATTAAAGGAGACGTTATTGGCAGTGACAGCCAGCATCTAGGTAGAAGCCTTTGATACATTACACCTACCACCCTTTTTCTGGTTTAAAGGTCAAACACATTTTTTAGCGATGTAGTTACAGTAAATTTAATCATAGATATCCATGGTAACAGCCATTAGGACATGTTCAGTGAGCTGATTCCCCGTCTAAATTAGTAAATGTCTCGGAGTGGATTGAAATAGATGTTACATGACTGCCTAAGGGGATATGTTGGAAGGGCAATTTTGACCAGTGATCAAACTAATGATAAATACTATATACCCCATGAAGTGTTGAATGTAACTTGGCTGCTTTAATAGGTAACTATTCAAACTACTATTAGTGGGACTTGCAGAGTATCTGGTCTGATTAAAAGAGTCCTTTGTTACATATATTGTTAACATCAGATTTGGGTCACAATTCAAAGGATCTAATACCCTTTCTTAAAAAATCTTAGTTGCTGTATGCTGTCCCAGAAAACCCTCCTCTGTCTACGCTTTTTAGGTACCATCATATTCCATAGCCCTGTATAATGGGATGGGTTTCAGTGTTTGTCATACCAATTTTTTTTTTTCGGTAACCATTAGTTGATTAGTTGGTAAATTGCTCCAAAATTCTATACCTCCCTAAATGCATTCTGTATGAGGAAGGGCAAACACTACTGGCTTTCTGCTCCAGTTGACCTTACATAATGCATAGTTAAATTGTACAGGACCAGATCATCCCTTACTAATGGAGAAACTTCATAACATAAGCCCTGCAGTTAGACTGTTGGTAGCACAGGTGATAATCACGTTGTAGAGAAAATTAGGCCTTTTATTGCAATCAACAGCTATACAACTGTTGAATTGAAACTCCCATGAATCTTAGTAGACAAAAAAGGACACTTGTTGCAGCGGATTATATTTGGAATCATGAAGACAAATGAATACCACTTACGAATATTCTTCAACTTCTTGGAATTAAGGAGTAGGTGGTTGGAACTACTCTCTTTACACTAAACCATCATCAAGGATAGTGGGTATAAACTAGACTTGGGTGCCGGCCAACTCTTTGTGTCTGTCTTTGGGGGGGATCTTCTTCTTCTGCCTTTATTCATGTACATTCTTCGTGTTCGTTTTTTTTCCGAAGGAGTTAATACAGGGTTAACACGGTATGCAGCAGCTTTGGCGCCAGGATTTTAAAGGTCGTACAAGCAACTCTATTGGTCGCTGGCAGGGGCCTCCTCTGCCATCAACCAGTGAAGTTTAGCTGCTCTTCATTGGTTGATGTGAGACAAGCCCCCTGCCGGCGACCAATAGATTCGCTCGTTCGGACTTCTAAAATCCTGGAGCCAAAACTCGGCCTGGGGAGACTGGTCTCCACGCTCGGGGAGTTAATGGTCTGTACGAGCAACCAATAGTCGCTTGTACAGTCCATTAACTCCAGATGGCGAAACTCGGCCTGGGGAGGTTCCAGCAGTTAAACCTTCACTGGTTGATGCCAGAGGAGCTTCCTGTCAGTGACCAATAGAGTCGCTCGCACGGACCTTTAACTCCTGAAACCTCTGAAGGCCCAGTTCCGCTGTCAGGAGTTAAGTCTGTACGAGTGACTCTATTGGTCGTTTGTACGGACCTTTAACTCCTGGAGCAGGCAGACCTATGGCCTCCCCAGGCCTAGTTTCAGCGTCAGGAGTTAAAGGTCTTTAAGAGCGACTCTATTGGTCGCTGGCAGGGAGCTCCTTAATTGGTTAATGTCAGGGGAGCTTCCTGCCAGCGACCAATAGAGTCGCTTGCATCGACCTTTGACTCCTGATGCCGTAACTTGGCCTGGGGAGGAAAACAGAAGTTAAAGGTCCATAAGAACGACTCTATTGGTTGCTGGCAGGGGCCTCCTCTAGCATCAACCAATTGGTTGATCCCCTGGTTATAGTTTTGAAGAGACAAATACAAATATTTTTGTAATACTGCAGTAATTGTGTAGTAAGTGCAGTATTGCAGTTTTTTCATGTCCAAAAAACTGAAGTATTACTTCAGAAAAAATGCAGTAATTTTTTCGTAACGGATATAAATTGTACACAGCTAGAACCAATCCCCAAGAAATATTCATGAACTTGCCCTGATTTGGAAACAATCCTTAATACCCACATATTCACATATATACACATATTCTGGCTGTTATAGGGGAAAGGTGCTCGTTACATTTTGCAAACTCTCATTTTTTTCAGATTTGGCATGGTGGGCCTCTATCTGCAGTAGAGGTCACAGATATCAAAACCACCCCATAGAACCATATGTTGCTAAAACATAGACATCCCAGGGTACTTGACCAGGACCGTTTTGACACTTCCCTGTGTCGTTTCATCACCAATTGCTGACAAAGGTCTCAGGATAAATGTGCAGATTTACATTCTGTTCTGATACCATTCATTCTTGAATATAAGTCATTAAGTACTGGAAATTTTAATTATTTTAGTTCCAAGTATACTTTATGGAAGTTGTAACCCAAAGCAAATGCATGGCCAAATGATGCCTATTCTTGTAGCCACCAATCTTTCATTTTTATAAAAGCATCAAAACAACCACCAAGATCACACAAATTAAATGGTGTTTTCCCATTGGGAAAAAACATGCAGCCGTACGATAATTTCAGTGAAAATAATTTATTAAACTTGTTAGATGTGTTTCTCTGAGGTTTTTTAGACGATTAACCCATCTGATGCCCTTACTTCGCCGCAGCTATGCTGAGTACAAGGGAAGGAGTTTGTATTATTATTTTAACCCCTTCACGACAAGGCCTGTATATGTACGGGGTCACGATGCACCACATACCAGTCTTTGCTAAACACCACTATCTTTCTTGCATTTGACTAGAGGTTTGCATGCAGCCTTACAACATTCATTACAAGCAGGACTGGGCTGACCATCTGGCACTTGCCGGTTGGCCAGTGGCCGACAGTGTCACTTATCAGATCTGCTGCTCGAGCTCGGGTATTGCAGCACATGGCCAGCGGCTGGAAATGCCTGGTAGCACTCTACAATAGCATAAACATGTGTCCAATGGCCTTAAAGTGTCTAGCCGCTTGCGAGAACCAAAATATTCAACGGGGGGGAGGAATTTGAGATGCCTCAACCATATTTACCCTCTTCTACAATTGTTGAGCCTGGCTGACACAGGTATGGAGCTTGAAACCAATTCTGCCTCTCCCAGCCATACAATTGGCCCTGTTCCACACATACCGGCTTTTAGAGACAGTACTTCAATCATTTTCTAACAATTTGATTTGGTAGCCTAGGAAAACAGCTTCTATACAACAAACACTCAGAAAGCTTGGAACTTAAAATGATGAACACAGTGGTTGTAACTTTCTTACAATGTTAACTTCAAATAATTTAATTGCCCAACTTTAAATGGTAAAGTTCTGCAGCGTCAAACAAAGTTATGCTGAAACACTTTTTAGCCTTAGTATATTAAACAAGTTTTGGATTTAATCAAATGCATCAATGCAACCAGCTGATATTTGAACTGTGAAGAAGCACAACAGGAGAATAATGCAACCTGTGAAATGTTTATTCCTGTTATTTATATCGAAATATACTATTGTTCTTTATAGAAAATGTTCGCAATAAAACACGCCTTACATTTATCACATGAAATACAAACCTACTTCAGGTAGCTTTAATTATTTAATACGTAGTATACAGTGAAATTTTTAGAGATCCTCAAAAGACCGTCCAGATTTATTTTAAAATAGATCTCTAGGAGATACAAATGTTTCTTGATGAAATTACATATTTTACTATGGAAAATAGCATAAAAAGTTTTTAAAGCTGTGTGTGCTGTGGACACATATAGGAAAATGCAAAGAGTAAATCCAATTTGTGACGGGTATAGCAGATCCATTTCTATAAATGTCCTGTCTACCCATAGTACAGCGCTACAGAAAATGACACTATATAAAACAACTAATAGTCAAGACATTATATTATATATGTGTGTGTCTGGCTACTTTAACCCTCTTCACTTTATTAAGGAAAACTCAACACCTTCACAATAATTACATTGAGTATAAACCGTAGGTATTTTCCCAAATCTATGAATTCAGTTATGCCGAAAGCTGTGATGGTGACACTTCCCCCGTTAAGTCTGGTGTTTATATTACAGTAGTGCGATGGCTCTCCTCCTAACTTGGTTCTGAGGTTGTATAGGGATGAAGCTTGCAGATTGTCGGGTTCCAGAGAACAGGAGCAGTGATAATGGTTCCACCTGCACACAATCATGTTTTTATATTATCTTAGATAGATATAGTGCCTATATGTGGCTATCCTTTAGCCAAACCTCATCACTGTGTTCCTAAAATGAAGATAAATAAGTGATGTTTATTTATTCATGTGGGGTCCCCTGCTGCTGGTGTAGGCTTGTATTATCTTGTGAGCTGTCTGCTCGGAGATGACTTGATTCCTTGAAGACATCAGCTCTCACAGTAAGATGAGCATCTGCAATTAGCAGAACATATTAGTTCCATACATCCTGTGCTGCCCAGGGGAACTAGCTGTCAGTGCAGATCCAGCTGCTTTAATAAAGCTCCAACCTGCTGTCTAAAGGTTATGCGTCACATAAATGGCATCTAGACACGTCAGGGGGTCACTCATTTGGACTATCCTTACTAATTGAATCTTCTGATATCCAACACATACAATATACTTCTAACAATGATACATTCTATTTTATACTGGTCTGTAGATTAATAGAAATAGGCCAGGAAGAGCATTGGGTCACCTCTGAAAATAAACATTATTGGATTGATTTTAAATAGCTTTTATGATTCAAATGCGACAACGCTTGTCTTTATTTGCATGAAATAACGTACATAAAAGAAAATGCCTATTCTTAATGATATTGGCACAGCCATAAATAATCATTAACAACTAAACCTTAAGGCTCCGGTGGGAATCTTTTCCTTACCCAAAAATGTTCTTCTTACTCAAAAGAACCATGCTGAATAACCCTTTAGAAGAATTTGTAGCTTCTGACCACAGCCATTGTTATGGAAAAGATTCATAAGGAGTGAGCAAAGCAAACGGACCCTGGACACTGTACAAGTACATTCTGTGCCACTTTACTTAGGGAAATTAAACTTATATATGATCGTATTTTTGCAGATATAATTGATGAAACAAAATCATTTAACATGGAAGTTTAATGTCACTATCAAGCCAACATGAACTTTAAAAAGGTAAGTGTGCCATGACATACAAAGTGAACTCTCCGAAATTAATAGTCAAAACCCTGTCTAAAAGCTGTTTGTGTTCTTACAAAGCACCAAGATTTCAAAGCAACACCATTGACAGTATAGGACTTGATATTTATCCAGAAACTAGAAATAATGAGATCTTTGCTGTATAGCAACATGTTCTCTGAAAACAATGATCTGCTTATTTATCATGGTCAACCTCTGCGAGAAGCACAGAAATAAGAGATAGTGTTTTGATGTACTATTATGTAATAAACAATAAGACAGAAAATATTTGATAAGTTATGTGCCACGTACCAGTGAACTACTAATGATAAATCGGAATGATGTCTTTTACACGCCAAACATTGGGTACAGCTACACATTTTTGTTGAAAACATTTGTGTGTTTTCAGGGAAGAATAAAGATTGAGGGGCTAATATTTGGTCTACAGATGTGATTATCTAGGTTAGTAACTCAGAAATAGTCTAGCATTCCAGAACTGTGATCGCTTTGGTATTTATACACTCAGTGGTGTAACAGCAGGGGTTGCAACTGCGGCGCAGCCCGTCTCTCTACGGGCCCCTGGGCGACCCCTGCGACCACTTGTTCCTCTTTCCTCATGCCACTTCAAAATTGTTCAGAAAGGGCCGTTTCTAACCAATTTTGGTCTGACATGGGGAGATAGGAAGGTGTGGTCGCATCCCCATTGCATTGTCAGGATCTGCAAGATTATTCCTCACCATTAGTGTATTTCCATCCAATTTTGTTAAATTTGTATTATGATCTTTTCATGGAAAGGCATAATTAAGGACAGGAGATTAAATAATGGACACAAGTTTCAAACTTTTAAACTAAATATTAATAAGTGGCAATTTGCCTTTAAGGATATTTGACTTCACTAGAGTTTTGTTTTTTTAAACAGTAAGCTTGGTTTATATCAGGTCTGGGAATAGAGTATAATAAAGCTGCTTAATAATCTTTTCCCTTTAATCATAAACATGATTTTGCATTGTACAGATGTTTCTGTTATGTTTTAAGGGCCCAGTAGGATGTATTTTATTAGCCATAACTCATGATCATGATGTCCGAAATGAATTAAGTGTACTTCAATTAATTCCAACGTAGCCTCATTTTGTGCCCAAGATAAATGTCAGCCATTCTAAAACAAATGTTACAATTCTTTCTGCATTATAAAAATTATAGTTTCACCAGATTTTCAATGGATTATAAATTGTAAATGATATATTTGACTTGCTGCAAGTACACTACACCTGCTAGAGAAAAGAATATTGTGTCATATACTATAAATTATCAAATTATATGGACATAGTATGAGAGCATTCTGCAAATTCGCTATTCACAGGAGAATATAAAGTTCTCCTGTGCTTCTGTTCAATCTGAGGACCTTGTGGCTCAGCAACCAATGTCTGTGTCAGGTCTCCTTTAATGCACATTTCATTGAAGTCACTTTTCACTGAGTTCAAAGCAGAATGAATCTAGCGTTTTAGTTTGTTAGATGATAGTTCTTAAAGGTCTACGCTTTTTAACTTGACCCTTTGTGACGAACTTCTAAAACTCAGTGGTTCCAATTTTTGGTTGAATGCTAGAACTGGCTAACCTCTACTGTGCTCACATTTTATTGCATTGCTGTGTATTCGCTCTTGTGAACAATATTACCAGCATCAAAGCCAGAAAACACGAATTAGTTTAATTTTCTAATTAATTTCACCCATTCTTCAATTGAAGTTGGGTATATTGTACTAAAGCAATATAATGTAACGTTTAGAAAGGGAAGAATAATTAATACACTATCTTGCAATATTTTGTTTCAATAACATAACATATTTACTGTTGGTCATTGTTGTTGCTTGAAGCAGCAAATCAGTGACAAGAAAGTGTTGAGATCAATATGAGGGTATTCTGCAAATATACACAGAGGTATCATTAGATACCTCCCTGGAGCTCTCACTGAGTCAGCACTCGGTTTTTAATTGGCACTTTAATTGACACAGCATCATATGCAATAAAGGGACACTCTTATGCGCATTAATGCATTTATTAGGTGCGTCTGTGCTACCTGTGTGCATGCATGGCAAGCGTTCCTATTGATTTCAAAGCGAGCACTTTCCTGCCACTGATTGGCTGCTTCCATCGTCTTTGCAGGGTGATCGCGTCACCGTTAATCACTGTGTTCTCGCACCTGCTCTTAAATAAGCATTGAGCCGCACATCAGATCACATTAGTTACACATTAAACGCGTGACACGGACTGCATCATGTCACATTAACAATCAGAATTGTACTGACTACATGACACAAATTTGAATTTAATTAACATGCTACAAATGTGTTTTTATTGGAAAACACTGTGCCATATGCGTTGTTCATAATCAATGGGTCATACTGTTACGCCATATGCTTCCAGTGTGTAACCACAGGCTTCGTTCCATTCACTGTATCCTTAAAATGGAAAACCAGACGTAATGCATCCCTTAAGTTCTAAGAAACACACAGGACGATATTGACATGTGCGTAAGAAGGCTAAGTAAGGACTTCTGTACACCACCGTTTAAAAGTGTTCTAGCCACTTTGAAATTTCCTTGTTTTTGGAAGAAAAAGCTAATTTTGTCAATTTAAACATGAAATGGATCAGAAATACAGTGCAGACGGTGTTAACGCTGGAAATGACTATTGTAGCTTGAAATGACTTTTAATGGAATATCTTCATACGCGTACAAAGGCCCTTTATCACTCTCATCACTCCTGTGTTCCAATGGCACGTTGTGTTCACTGATCCAAGTTTGTTTTAAAGGCTAATTTTTAAAAACCATTTAAAGAAGAAATATAAAGAATATATATTAAATTACTGTGAGTACTTTAATGCAAAAACAATAAAGTAATTACCTAAGGTAGACGCTGCAGCTGCCCCCCTTCTCCATGGTCCCACAATTCTTGGCATTGTGGGACAGATGATCAGAGAGTACAGTATGTCTAAAGATGATGGAACGGGTTAAATAAAAGTTGCATTATAGATGGTACAATAATGCTGTACTGTATAAAAATACATTAGCGTAATCTTCAATAAGCCCTTAAAATAAAACGTAAAAACTGATTAATATAATAATTATAATAATCTAAAAAATAATTATATAGATATATATACATATTTTGTTTTCATTCTTCTTCGCCGCTACATTACAGATCAATGACGTTAATTATCTATGATCCTGCCAAACCACTACAGTCATTTGTTTATACTTCGGTACTAAAACCCACCGCACGCTGTTCGTGTAACGATTCTGTGTGGGTTTCACTTTCAACATGCAGACACGGAATCATACGCTAGAATCCATAGCAACCACAACAGTACCGAGCTGTGCATGCGTTTCAACAAATAGTTTAGATTGTTTCATAGAGATTTCTTTTATGCCTGTATATTAGGGACTATGCAACCAGACTCAAAAACAAATTTTTTATAATATTTTTCAAGCATCTCCTCTGTTTGTGTCCACATAATACTGATCTTATTTGTAATAAATATGGATCATCACTATTGTTCATTTTGTCACCATGTTGTGTATAGGTAAACACTACTTAGCTGTTGTTTGAAGCCGGCTTGTCAGGAGGGAAGGCGTGTGAGACAGAGTCTATCCAAATATCCAGACACTCAGAAGAACATTCTGCGTCCTTTGGGCAAGTGTGTCTCCGTCCGTGTGTACAACTCATTGAGCAGGACCAAGGTGGCTGTTGCCACACTTGGGTTGTCATAATTTCTAATATCCTGGCTCTGTAAACACTTAGCAAATGTTTTAGTGTCTTAGCTTATCTATCAATAACCCTACACAATGGATTTTAAGCTTAAAGCAGGTGTAGGATTATGACCATATTGTAACACTAATCTTGTGCTGCCTATAACTTCACAAACTACCCATCCATGAAACTGTTTTAATGTTGAGTAAAATTACCTCAATACAAAGGAGAATTACAGGAATCTCGTATAAGTCCCTTCTCTAATTAGTTCTGTCGCACAAACGTCTAATTTTGAAGATAATTAAAAAGAACAAAAATGAAATGGAATTTCCATACCACTCTTTTATAAAATAGGCTTCATCCCGAGCTGTTTGTGTAATTTATACTGTGATAGGAATACATTATATAACATGGGGTTTCATCTTTGCCTTGAGCCACGCTTTCTGCTGTAAATCCAATGAGGATTACTTATTACAGACAGCATAACAATATATATTCTTCCCTAGTTTCTCCATAAAACATGGTGGGATTATATTCAAGAGTTGGTATCATAGCTGTGATGGAGCCAGTCATTACATTCACGTTTGATTGTGCATTCCCTGCATTCAGAGGAAGAACAGATTTTTTTATTTTTAAGAACAGATTTTATTATACCATTCAATCTTCCATAGTAAGTCTAAGACAGGCTTATACATAAAATCTTCATGTTCATACTGCAGAAAAAATGCATATTGTCCCAACAAAAGCACCGCAACCTTGTTTTCTGATGAACACTGCACATAATTATCTCTAGATTACTGGTACCTTTTTTAATTCAATATGAGATTTAACACCCAATACTTCATTATCACCAACCTCCACTGGCCATCCGCAAGCATCCATGTCCCCCCAGCATCCAAAACCCCTACACTTACTTCAATTTACCTTAACCCCTTCATTCCCCTATAGACGTACCGGGACGTCCAAAAAACGCCCACAAAGAAACCCCTATGGACGTCCCAGTACGTCCAGCCCTTCGTGCAGCGTCAGGGACACATCCCTGCCGCTGCACGGGAGACCAGGCTGTCGTTTGACAGCCTGGACTCCCCCCTGGCAGCAGAAGCCGGCATCGCCGGCATTCTGCTGCCCGATCTCCCGTAACAGCTTCCGGCATGAAAGCCGGTAAGCTGTTACATTTGAGAGTGCCCGATCGGGCATTCCCTTCCGGGTTGCGTCACCTTTAACATAAACTCATGCACTACCCTATCATATGCCTTTTTAAAATCAGTCATTGCCACCTCAACAGGCCACATCATCTCCTTACAATCCACACCGCATCTTGTAAACACTTTTAATTCTCGCTGATCAGTGTAGCAGGTACCACATGCACCTGTTCCTAAACCACATCTCTCAACTTAATAGCTACCAATTTTGAAATGGTTTTGTAATTGGCCTCCACGTTTTCAAATCCATTCTCTCCCGTTTCTGGAACACAATCGTTCCTTCTCTCATCGACTTCACTAACTCATTTCTTTCCAGGGTAGCCATACAGACATTCACAAAACACCTCCCAAAACACCTCCCAAAACGCACAGTAGAATTCAATAGACAAACCATCGCTACCAGGTGTTTTGCTTCCGAGCAGGTGGAGGGGAACAGACCGCCTTCACTACAAACATCAGTACCTTCCATCAGTTAGTCAGCAAAGGTGGAAACAAATTTATCTTACCTTTTGCAGACTTTAGACCCATTTCAACCAAGTCCAGCAAATCTGCATCCACGGACTTGGAGAACAATGTCACCAAGTCTTCCTCCAGTCTGCCAGGATCAATAGCGCCTTCCCCCTCCAGAATATCTCACACTGAATCCTCAGCCCTGGGCGTTCCCACCTCCTTCCTCCGTCTGCTCAACTGCTCCAGACACCCGAAGCCTCTCCTTGGACGTCTGACCCGCTCCACACTCACCTGGGAGTTCGGCTAAGTGGGACCGGCAGCAGCGGCTCCAGTTCTAGAGACCACCCAGTCTGACCTCTTCCAACTGGGGGCACCACCTAGCAAAGTGGTCCTCTGAACTGCTTAGGTCACAGGTTCTCTGCTTGGTACACTCGGCAGTGAAATAGTTAATAGATCCAGAAAGTAGGGGCCAACTGTGCAGTACTCAGAGGAAGAACATTTTATTGTTCCAAATTCCTGGCAGTGTAGTTGGAATAAAAATCCTTAATTACAACTCAGTTAATGAGCCACCTTTTACAGCCTGGATCTCATTATAGAGAGAAAACAGAAGGACATTTTCTGCGATTGCAAAAATAGCATAAAAGTGTTGTAGGCATTGGACATACAATCACAATTCTATATGTTTAGACAAGAGTTTTCAAATTGTGGTGATATTTTTCCATTTTTTGACTACCAAGTAGCCTGATATGCAAATGAATTCTATTGAAAATGTTCATTTGCATACCAAGCCACAAAGCAATATTAAAAATATATATATCGCCAATGTTTAAACCCCTTTGAATAATATATTTGCTTTCGATGTACCACCGCCAACTCCTGGCTAGGTTAATGGTTTTCTTTTAAGATGGTCTTCATAATGTTATGAGAAATGTTAAAGGGACGCGTAGAAATATTTATTTTTATTATAATTTAAATAAAATGTAATATACGCAAGTCCCTCCATTTCACAGCACAAGAGATGGGGATGGAGATAGTTAATTTATTAATGGGCACTGTCACCTTGAACAGTATGTTATGTGCCTATTTTTTTTTTACAAAATTATTGTATTAACCTAATTACAATGAATATGGTGATAGAAAAAGGTTGTTGGTGGAGTTTTTTGTGACATCTCTTATATGGTTGAAACAGAGAATGCCTAAATTTGCATATGGGGTTGGATGATTTAAAAAGGGGTAGAACCAATGCATTTTAAACATTGTTTCCAAATCTATTAATCTTACCAACCATGTGAAGATATTGTCTGTTCTTTCTCCAAAAATGTTAGGATACCAAGTTTATTTTGATTGATTATGACCAGATACTGGAAAAAATGTGGTTAACATACCCAAATATATATGCATATACCATGCAATAACCCCCCCCCCCACACACACACACACACCCAACTACTGATTCTGTAGATGTTGCAATCAAGTTGTACACATTTTATAGAACTACTGCTACTACTACCAAAAATCCCCAGGCTCACAGCAGGTCATAATTCATATAACAAACCACTCGCTGTATAGTCAGACTGGCCTCCTGGGCATCTGCAAAAAGATCAAAAATAGAAAGCATGATGTGCAATGTATTGTTCCATTTAACTTACGTTTGACCTGTTTGATGCTTTCAAGAGATAGGAATTTATTTTTGATCTTTTGACACATATGTTGACATGTTAAGAACATAACAGTATCTATTACAAAAGTGCAAATCACACCAAGGATCTTGCATGCATCAAATGAAGTTAAACATCTGCTACACGCTACCTATGAGCAAAATCATTACATAGAACTGCTTATCCCATTTTTCAATGCAAGATTAGGAAACTGCAACAAAACCTCTTAAAATAAACTTTCCTCTTGTACTTTAAATCATTTTTAGATCTGTAGCTGAGGGATCTGTTGTCTTAGAGGAGCAGAGACCCTTGTAGTAGATGAGGACTATATTTTAGACCTCTTCTTTCCCATGTCTTATTACACCTAAGCTACCTCTGTTGGTCAGTGGCATGCACATGAAAATTCCCAAAAAGGAAGGACTGCGTTTCAGTCACTTCTCAAGGTTCTCCAATTTGGACCTGAATTTGAGTTGCCTCGATTTCCCCTTAAATTGCCTTCCCATGTTCTCTTTCTGTTCCTCCGGCTCATCCTCCTCCTTTAAGGCCAAGAGGGGACTGCAACTTGCACTGCAGCCTACTGAAATAAAGAGACTTTAAACAGTCTGGTGGCTCTAATCATCTTAAACTATTTTACCTTTGTAACCATTTAGCCAGAGACTTATTACTCTCTGCTTATTATTAATTGTAAGAATTTCTAAATAAGCCCAAAGGTCAGTGCTTCACCAAGAAGGAAAAGCAAAGGTGACAAAAACGTGGCCATAATTTGCACCACATTTTCATCTTCTGGGATCGCGCTCCTAAAGGGATATGAACCCCTTTTTCCCTTCCCGACCGAAGGGCTCCATGCCTCCCTCACAAAACCCCCCCAAATCTTTTGGGGAAACCAGGTCTACCTTAGATATGTTAAGGAATTCAACAAAATCAGTGTATCAATTAAACAGTGACTGTTTTTTTTATTTCTTCAGCCTGAGGTGAGGTGCCATAGTGAATACCAGTGGATCCCCGCAGGGGTGTATGTAGTCCCTTCCTTCCCTCCCTTGCTGAAACCAAGGAAGGAACAGATCCCCCAAGGATGGACCCCTAGAGTCCATGTAAATGTTCTATTGGGGGTTCTCTTCAATTATAAAGATGAGCCAGGATGTGGACCTTTTTGCTCAGTGTAACCAAAGTTATTCTAAGCATAGCAAATGCTGATAGTTAGTGTTGGGGTAGTTGGATTCTTTGCATATGGAAAGCTTTTCTTTTTTCAGGTATTCTAGCTAACATGATCTGTGGGAGAGAATTGGGATTGCTGTGCAAATTCATGAAACTGAAGATTTTGTTTTTATCTTAAACCCTGTATAATCTCCTCGGCAGATAAGGGTACTAAACGATACTGTGTGTCCATTTTGTTTTTTCTCACTTAACAACGCTCTAGCTTATGACTGGTGGGTAGATGAGAAATTTAAGATACAAACCGTGAGCTGGTACAGCACAGTACACACATTCACCTGCACACTTGTGGAGTTTGTTTTATCCATATGTTTCTGATATTGGACAAATGTCCAGTGGCTGCTGACCAAAAGCACCCAATACAGCAGATTGGGTGTTGCAGCATGCGGCCGCTGGCTGGATATGGCTGATAAGCGAGTATAAAAATGTAACACGCGGCCTTCATTGCATAAATTTACAGGTTTAACACATTAGTAAAAGCACATTACTAAGTATCCTAAAAACCTTTTTAATATCAGCTACCACTCCAAAAACGATCCATAATTCAGCATGTAATAGTAGGATATCATCATGCAATAATATCGGCAAACATTGTTCATTGATCATTGCTAATTTAATATTTTTATTATAATCGTATTGTTATGATAAACACATTCAAGATGATCATCAATACTTTTATGTTAAGGGAGGACATTTTATTTATTGCACTTCGGGTTTTTTTCACGGATATTTTCACCTACATGAAAATATTAAAAAAAATAAAATAAAAAATGAAACTAAATTAGCTGCTGTGGCATTTAAAATAGTACTAATTTTTTATTGTTCTGGATCCCCAGGCAGAGAACCTGTTTAGGTTGATACAAGCTGGACTGCTTGCAATAATGAAATGTAATGCCACAAATCTCCGAGCCAAGTTTCAATATTCATCTAGTCCTTTTTTGTTTCAAGTACCCAGAAGGTAGTTAGAACAAAACTGCACAGCGATGCTAAAACATATCCAGAAGGAACCTGCTTTTTATTTTTACTGATAAGGTGACCAGCTTTCTTTTCAGTTGGCTTGTAGGATTGTTATTTTACAACAAAGGAAATTTGTAAAGTATAGCAGTGACTGGAAAATGTTCAATTACGCTTTCTATATATTCATCCCCAAATAGTGCATGGTGTTTACATATTCTTGTAGTCAGGTTCCATATATATATATATATATATATATATATATATATATCATACCATCTGTGTTATCCTGTATCTTTAATAGTTTGGTCATAAAAATGTTGGGATTTGGAAAAGCACCTGCTGTTGGGTATCATTAAGGTTTGATGTGCCCGGGCTAAAAGAAGCCAGAATCATTTGACCATTGGCCGTGTTTCCATTAAACATACATTGACCCCAAGAGCCCTAATTAAGCATCTGCAACACATAATGCACAAATGTGTATCGTAGGAGTCAGAGAACAAAACTCAGTATTCCTTATCATGCATAGAATGAACTTAATGTGGGTATATAAAGTGGGGAAATACTGGCTGGTAGAATTGGCAGATATCATTCATGCTATTTTTCAATATGCATTTAAGCAAAATTAAAGTAGCTCGTAACCAGCTTACTACTATAATGAAACAGAAAAGCAGAAGTTAATATTTACCTCATCATGACAACGTATTTAAAGGAGCTAAACAACTTTCAGATCCCAAGTTTAGCCTTTTCCACTCTTCTATGTCATTTAAAAAAGGACCACTGAAGAAAGTTACAAAAATAACCAAGTATTCATGTTTATTAACCATTCATCATGCTGAAAAAACTTTTATCCCTAAATGTTCACTATATGATTTGCAAAATACTGAGATTACGAATGTACAATTTTGATAACAGAATGGCTGTTGCCAAAGTACTTTTACGTTTCTTCATGCCTTCTTCACTCCAATGCAGTTTTTTTCTGCTAAAATTTCAGCTGAAATTAGTTAATTCAGTTTTCATTCACAGACCTTCAGATAAACATATGCCTCTATTTGGGAACTAAATGTAGAATAATACACAAAATAAAATGTAAGTCCCGGTTTAATTAGTAGACTTCTAATCTTGAATGATTTTGTATAATCATATAGACAGAATTAGGTCTTCTTTTTTGTGAGCATAAAACAGCCCCAAGTATTCATAGACATCAAGTTTTATTATAAAAAAAGTGTTGAAAGGCTACAAAGTCATTTGGGGATAAGGAAAAACTTACAATCACTTTCTTCGCTTAAACAGTGTTGCTGTGATGCCTTGATGGCGAGGCATTCAGCAACACCGAGATCGGCATCAGGGGCCGTGTCTGGCCCCTCCCCGGGGTGTCAACATCTGCCATACACTCAGCAACACCAAACACTCTAAACTCAGGACAAATAGAATCTATTTAGCAGTTTTTTTCATTAGCTTTTTTGGATGCGTAAAATATTTTTTTTTTTAAGTGAGGATTTTTTTCAATTTTTCATCATATTTTTTTTTTTTATAGGAAATTAGATATGATCAAAACAATTGTATCTGAAGAAAGCCCTACTTGTCCTGAAAAAAACAACATACAATATATATAGTGTGGGTACACTAAATGAGGAGAAAATTACATCTAAACACGAGCAACGCAAAAGTGTTAAAACAGCCTCGCCTCCAAAGGGTACAAAAAGTAAAAAAAAAAAAAAAAACAGCCTGATCCTTAAGGGGTTAAAGTAGCAGAGCCAACTCTGAACTGGACATGTAAACAAGAAGCTGTAGCATAAACAGAGTAAAGCTTGAACTGCCAATAATAATCTATTGATCGGCTAATCTTTTAATAGTAATAATAATAATCTGGATCAAGTAAATTATCAATACCAGCTCTTTCATTCACAATTATAAAGGGTCATTTCTTGCAGACGCGTTCACAATATGTTCATATTTTTTTTATGGCACTGGTGATCAACAGGTAACCATTAAGAGGCTTACATACGCTCAGAAATCAATACCTTAGTAGCATGGTCATTAATCGTAGCTGCGGGGAAGGGTTGTTTTGAAAGACTATCCTTGTGATGATGTGTTATGTAAGAAAAACATTGTTCTAATTTGCTCTTTTTTCGCAAGTAGAATCTCATTAAATTAAATGCAGTTTTTGAAACATGTATGTCAAATAAGGATGATTCAGCTGAAACAGTTGCATTGCGGTTCCCCTTCCATAATGATAATAACTATTCTTCCTAGAAATAATTATGTGGAATATATAGATGATTGATAAAGAAAAGATGGTAAAATAATGCTGGACTCCTCAGGAGAAGTTGGTATACAAGCTGGACATTTTTCCTTGTTAGTAGGTCTTCTTGTTAATCTAAAAGATAAAGCTTACCTGAATAGATTCAAGTTTAGCTTGATGTATATGCACAAAAATACCTACTCGCATATACACTGTCAACACGCATGTATTTTGTGCTATTGCGTTGTGTTAAGGAGGCTCCGTTTGTGTTTTCTTTAAACATTACGATATTCTGCCTTGACCTCGGTAGGAAAATACTATATTGAGTAACATCGGGGTGCCAGTTGTCAACAAATAGCAATGCGTTCAATTGCTGAGTCCACAAGACTGGTACTAATGTTTTTTTACCATTATCAGCTTGAACGTAAATTTTACATATAGACCCAACGATCTACCCCACAGGTGCTGTTTATGGGTAAAGATTACTGTATTTCGGCCGTCTGACTCGGTACCTGAAATGTGTTGTTTAGTGTGAGAATGGTTGCAAACAGATGCTTTCAGGATTTAACTATTAATTTCATCCTGTAACTGCATATTTTGCAACTTGCCACAACCTCTAAAGCAATATCTGTTAGAATACCCAGTCTCCTTAAGTAGCCTCTTTTTAAACACATTCATAACATAGAATGGGCTCTAATTTAACCCACTAGTCTCTGATATTTCCTTGTGCTGTATGTAATGCCTAAAGGTTCTATTAAAAACCCATGGCTAAGAAGTACTGCAGATGTATCATAACGAGGTAAGGCATGTTTTGGTATCATAGGACACTAGAACTGGTATATGTTACCACTTTAAGTTTTTTTTTTCCCTTTATGTCCAATAAATATACCGTATTTGCTCGATTATAAGACGACCCTGATTATAAGACGACCCCCCAAAATCTGAATATTAACTTAGGAGAAAAAGAAAAAGCCTGAATATAAGACGACCCTAAAGGAAAAAAGTTTTACCAGTAAATGTTAATTCATGTAAACTATTTTTTTTAATAAAAGCTATGATTGAGAAAAATATTTTTTTTTTGTTTTTATTTCTTGTATTTTCCAACCTGTCCCCCAGTTACGCACATCTGCCCCCAGACTTGCCACACCAATATGGCACTGTGGCCCATGATATGCCTTTTAACCCTCTATATGCCACTGTGCCCCATGGTATGCCTTTTGACCCCCTATGTGCCACTCTGCCTCCAGAAATGCCTTATACCCCTATATCCCATTCTGGCATTTAGGGGGTTAAAATGCATATTATGGGGCAGAGTGGCATATAGGGAGGTATAAGGCATTCCAGGAGGCAGAGTGGCATTAAGGGAGTTAAAAGGCATTATATAGAGCACTCTGCCTCCAGAAATGCCTTATACCCCTATATGCCACTCTGGCATTTAGGGGGTTGAAAGGCATATTATGGGGCAGAGTGGCATATAGGGAGGTATAAGGCATTTCAGGAGGCAGAGTGCACTATTAAATGCCCCCTTAACGCCACTCTGCCTCCTGAAATGCCTTATACCTCCCTATATGCCACTCTGCCCCATAATATGCCTTTTAACCCCCTAAGTGCCAGAGTGGCATATAGGGGTGTAAGGCATTCCAGAAATGACACACACACACACACACACACACACACACTTACTTACCGGTGCTTCCAATTTCCTGCTGTATTGCCGGGGCAGCGGGTTGACGTCTCATTCCGCGGCAGCCGGAAGGAGGTGGAGTTGGCAGCGGGGGTTTGTATGCGTCCGTCGCAAATACCTTCCCCGGCTGTCAGAGATCAGGAACTCTGGAACTCTGATCTCTGACAGTCGGGGAAGGTATTTGCGACGGACGCATACAAACCCCCGCTGCCAACTTC
Organism: Spea bombifrons; assembly: GCF_027358695.1. Classification (NCBI taxonomy): domain Eukaryota; kingdom Metazoa; phylum Chordata; class Amphibia; order Anura; family Pelobatidae; genus Spea; species Spea bombifrons. Next base: position 37,481,368 of record NC_071093.1, read on the forward strand.
ACCTCCGGAAGCACCGGTAAGTGTGGGGGGGCGACGACAGGAGGATCCAGGTCCCCTGCAGCGGTGCGGGGGATCTGGATCTTAGTCTCCTAATCAGACCTCTATTTGAGGTCTGATTAGAAGACGACCCCGATTATAAGACGAGGGGTATTTTTCAGAGCATTTGCTCTGAAAAAAACCTCGTCTTATAATCGAGCAAATACGGTATTAGGTAATATTTATGAATCAATTTGGTAGTGAATGACAGTAATAATAATGACAAACATATGTAACCTTTATTAACACCGTAAACAGGTGACTAAGGGCCCTATACCCATTCAGCATGGTAATGTCACTAGGCGTTATTATTTTGCCGTTGGTATCATGTGATTTGCAGAGAGGCATTTCCCGGCAATGTTGAACATGTCATAGGAGTATATTAATGCTATGTACACTATCTTCTGTGTAGTATATTACTGTATCTGAGTAGTTTTCCATAGATTTTGATTGGTTCTCTTATTATAAATGTCCTGTTTACTTGTTGCATTATGCAGTGTGAACAATATATTTAATGTATTCAAGTATTTGTATGATCAATTCCTGGGAGTTGTTGCAACGGTGAAATTATCATTCCCTACCGGTCTTACTACCTAATGTCTTTCCCCATTTTCTATCTTATTTCTGCCTCTTGGATAACCCATCAGAACGAAGAACTTCTATGAATAACTAAATAAATTCAATTTCTCAGCAAAAATAAAGAGTACAAAGTCAAGCTGAAGGAACAAACTCTCTCCAGTGGCACTGAATAATATTGGTCTTGTTTTTTTTTTGGAATCATATTCTATAACTTTGTAATGAAAATTACAGTTGAATTAAAGAATACATTCATATTTCTGCTGGTCACAATAGGTGATAAAGTATCTTTTTATGAACTTTTAATTAAAATATAGTAAAAACACCTTTTTATGTTTTATTAAATCTAACGTGTTATCTGATAGCGTTAATAAAACAAAAACACAACGATAATCAGACTAATTAAATAAAAAAGCAAAATAAACTAGGATTGTCAGGGAGATCAAGGCCATATTCAAAAGCTTTTTAAGTATGTTTATTTGGAAAATGGGAAAAGAAAGGATTGGACCATAAAATGGTCATGGTAATGCTTTATTTTCCCTGTTTACACTAATGGTGGACCGTTCACAAAATCCCTAAGTACTATCTCACTTGATCAAAGGTGTGATTTGGAACCCCATTCTAGGCTATAATTAAAAAAAAAGATTAGTATTGATCAATATGGACTTCTGGGATTGTTTCAGTTCATGCAGTGCCATACATCTCATCTATTTATCCTGTGCTAAAGCTTTTCAGATAATAATACAAAGGATATTTGTTTTTCAAGAAAGAGAATTAGTCCTGAAGGAAAATATTTCTTGAAGGAGAGAAAAGTGGTTGTACAACAGGGAAAGGATTGCAAAAAATGAAAACTTGCTCTTTTGTTGCTATTGTTTCAAATCATTGGTAATTTGTGATGCTCTTACAAGCATCAAAAACTAGTGAATGTCCAAATGACAGAGCTAGTAAGGCAAATGTCTCGCTACTGAGAGCCTGTAGGAAGGGTGAAGATAGCTTTGAAATGATTTGGCTATTGTAAAGACACTAAAAAAGTAAGAGAGATAAATACCGGCTCTGGTTATAATTATAACGTTCCTCTGGCCACCTAGAACAAGTCTCTCTTCTTGTCCGTTAAACATAAAACTACACATCAAGATACTGAACGTATTAGGTTTTGGATAAAGGAGACCGAAGGCTGAACTCTTCTAGTATAAAACTTAACTTTTATTGTAACGGTACAAAATAAAACAGCAGCACTGATAACCTGTCACGTTTCGCTAAGGAAAAGACTACTTCATAGGTCTACTTCTGTGGTGAATGTCCAAATGTAAGTAGCAAAGATGAACGCAATCCCAAGGTGTACTGGGTACGTGTAATTACATAAATGATTGCATCCATGTCTGAAATAAATCAATAAATAAAAACAAATAAAATGACTATATATATATATATAACACAATATTATGCGGGAAATATCTTCCCTTATTGAATATATATTTACAGTATCCGGTTGAACAGATCTCTTATTTGCAATTGTAACCAAACTCCATACACCATCCACATAGTTGCAAATAACTAGAGTATATGTGAAATGATTCATGCTCCTAATTAAGTTCGCAGCCACTAGTTACTCAATTCATAATTAAGAATAAATTAAATTAATATTTAACTATATAATTAATAAATAAGACTAATTTGAATGAATTCCTTCTAGAAGTCTGAACTTGAGCAAATTACCTATACTAGTAAATACATACATTTTTACATAATAACAAGTTAGACTTCTGGATGAAATGGGCCACATCCCATTCAAGGCCATAAAGACACTCGCTATATCTTATTTTTCCTGAGGGCTATATGTGGAATTAGGAGGGGTCCCTACTTTGGCTGGAAAGACATACAAAATAGAAGATTTCAAATGATACGAAAGGAACCAATGCAACATGCCCAAACCTAAATGATGGCTACATTCTTGATCCTTTCGGATCACCTCTTCTACACATAACATCGGATCACCCCTTCCCTTTGAACGCATAACATTATAAATATTACGGTTTAATACTTCTATTCTTACAGAAAAGGCGTGATTATTTTTATAACATTGGTAACTGCCTAAACTACAATAACCATTTTTTTCACACGTAATAGAATTCAGTCGTTTTATGTAAGGCTGTTTATCAATGTCCAGAGAATAGAGACATTATATTTTATACTCCAATTTCACGACCTACAGTCCCTTGGGGGCACATAGCCTTAAGCACATTTTCAGTATCAGAGTCATGTAATTGATTTCACACAAGATGCATGTATATGATCCCTAACCCCCGTTTTTGTGTACAATGAATGAAATAAATTAATTTTACAACACCCAGAAAACAAAGATATGGTATGAATGACTAACACAGCTATTCCAAGATTGTGTGTGTGTGTGTATATATATATATATATATATATATATATATATATATATATAATTTGAAAAGGCAGACCAGCAAAGGGTTAATAGCGGGGATTCTGTTCCTACAGATCTGTTATATTAGCCTTTGATGCTACAAAGGGGGAACCTTGCAGCCCTGACTACAAAGGTCATGGCGCTAACAAGCATAGAGCAGCACAGCTGCAAGAATCCAGCCTCATGTAAATTTAATTATTATAATCAAATAATTCTAATCGGTACTTCTAAGGAATATGAAACAAACAGAAGGTGAACAGAGATGCAAATATCCTCTGGGATATTCTAATGTGCAACATCTACAATTTCTAGAAATACATCTTTTTCTAGGCTTCAAACAATGATTAGATTAGAAGTTGAATACAAAAGAACCGAGAACAAGAGAAGAAAAATAGACATCAAAAAACGAACAATGGCTGTTAAAGTTTCACGTATATTTAGACATATATTACATTTTGCACTTTAAAACTCATTAACATGTTTTGTCACATTTGGGGAAAAAAGGGAATCAATTTGTTGTCATGCTGACTGATTATCCAAATGATTAGGTATGAGGACCTTTTAAACTAGGAGGACTGGAGAGTTTGCCAAAATGCCCCTCACTTGCATAAAGTAGGGCTGACTAACAACCAAAATTAATTTTTAAAGTCAACATGCTAAAATATATACATAAAAAAAATTATCTACTTTTGCTTGTCTAATCTTCCCCGACTAAAATTCAAGAGGACCTTACCAGGAGCTCATTATACTTCTGGATCCATGGTCACTACTAATAATGGTTTAGTGTACAATGTCCATGTTCTTTTGCAATAAAAGTATTCATAAAAATATACAAAAAGGGAAAAAAAATGCCAAAAAAAACATTCTTTCCTTATCACCAGAGATCTTCCTCAGTTTTTTTTCCTGGTTAACCATAACTTACGGGTTCTCCTTTCACGACCAATCCTAAGGGACAGGTTGTCTATTTTGACTGGAAGATTTTGGTCCATCAAGTCAAGTAACACAAACATGATGCACGTTTACTCAAAAAAAAAAAAAAAAAAGTGTCACAAATTTGTTGTCTTTTAACAAGCTTAACATACAATTCATCACCAAATCTAGAAACAAAACAGAAAATTGTGGGTTGCCAAAAAAAGTTTCCTTCTAGTGATTGGTTTCTTTTTAAACATTGCGCCGGAATCATCTTTTATGTGTAGCACCAAGCATTTCATATGTGAGGCTCATCTTAATGTTTTTTTTCTTACACGTTTATATCTAAAGTGCAATAGTATGTGTATGTATTTTCAATGTAATAGTGCGCGTGGATTTTGGAAGAGACGCTGTATGCCTGCTCTGCATATCCACATCAATTGCCGTGCCATGAGCGATGTTATACATAAAACAACAAGGCTTGATTATTCCTTATCAGATCTCATGGTGAAATGAAAAATGAAACCAGTGCTGCTTACATGTCCACGTCTACAATATTGCAGTCACGTAGATGATGACAAGCAGGGGTTCTCCTTGCCAGATGTATCCTCCCGGACGTGTGATTATTACAGCATCTCATTTTAGAGTGCTTATTACAGCATCTCATTTTAGAGTGCTTAACAATATCATAACTTGATAAGTGACAACAAAATGGACATCTGAGGGTGATTTGAACATGGGGGGGCTTCCATTAAACCCAGTTATTTTATTTCAAAAGGACTGTGCTGTGCCAGCAACATAATTTGTGGTTTGCCACCTTTCATTTTAATTTATTATACAGAAATTTAACCAAATTGTACAGTTTAAGGACACTGCCAGACAAATGTAGTGTTTCTACTAGCGTACCTTAGTGTCCATGCATATGCCCGTCCTATACCTCCCACCATTTCAAGCAACTGAAGGACACTTTTAGTTACAGCGTTTAAAAATATATTATCTTGTATTCCTATACATATTATTGTGGTAGGACTCTGGGATACATTCATACCCAGCAAACATTCTCCGCTTCTAGAAAAGAGGGACATCAGGGTGATTTGGGTCCCAAACGGGGGACACTTGGGAGGTATGATGTACATATACTTTGTAACAGGGACCTAATGTGGGCTTAATCTAAAAGCTATTCCCGAAAACATTTCTTCTGTCTTTCCAGTCCATGAACTGTTAGTCAGTAGGTACGTGATTTATTAAGTCTAGTCATTTATATTTTTATAACAAGTCTTTGAAAGTTAAACTCTCTCCATCGGTTCCATCATATCTGAAATAGAGTTTGATGCTCAAAGGCTTTCTTTTAGTCGATGAATTATGAGTACAGATAGTAATACATCACCTTGAGCATTCCCTTTTTGTTATTGTGTTTTTATTATTAAAGAGAGAAGCACCAGATGTTTAGAACATATTTTTCCAACGATCAAGGAGATAAATTATGTGCCCAGGTTATAAACATTCCAGCAATTACTACAGTCACTAGTCGGTGGCACAGCAGCTCCAACACAGTACAACCTCTTGTTTTAGAGGAAAGTACAAGAATTATGAGTCTGATGGTAGACCAACCAATATATATATATATATATATATATATTACCAATGAATGTCATTCTAACTGCATTGCATTTTGGACATGCCTCTTTTCCTCTGTGCATATGTTAATTACAGTCAAGTAAACATCTCTGTTACATATTGTGAAAGAAATAGCAAATGTGCAAAAAAAAGTAATCTGGAAGCATTTTATGTGAAATATTAGATTTATAGGTGGCATTCCCATTGCATGAAATATATAGGCCATTCACAATGTATGAAACATACCTGGGAACTCTATGCGTTTTGCTTGGAGACTTCTTGCCACCTGTTTGTGTCACTAAGGGAAAACTCTGGGTCGAGGGAGCAGCGTTGCGGCATGCCCCACTCCCTGCCCACTTCTCCATTAAAAATAGTGTCCTGCTACGTCAACGGGTCCACCCATCCGCCTATGTCAGTTTGATCTCGTACCCATATCCCACAAGGGGGCTCCAGGTAGCCAGAGCCAGAAAGTTCTCAGGTATGTGTGTCAAGACCTTACATAGAGTTTTTCAGCGTTCCCCCCCCCCAGCTTCTCAGAGGAAGCTGTTCCGAAAGGCTGTCGTAAGCACATGTGCGTCTAGAGAGCAAGTCTGGCCTTGTATTGTACTGTGACCAACTTCCCCTGCTCTACATGCACTATAATGTATACCCTTAATCTGTAGTAGTGTAGTTGTAATACAATGAAGCCCCAATTCACAACTAACCATTCAGTTGACTTGTAAGTTGGCTCCGACTGGGGAGGACTAGGTACCCTGGCACTTTAAGACCAGTGGCTGCCAAATGACATATCTGTAGTGACATATTTTTTATACTCGCATGTGTCCAGCCAGCGTGCTCATGCTGCAGAGCCCAATCTGCTGTTCATGTACCAGTATTGCCAAGTAATGCAGCCCTACGGCTCACTAGTCATCTTCTATATATTTATAGGTGAACATTCAACAATGGAGAATTGGAACATGCCAGTTTGGAGAACAGAGTTGGCCAAAGGTGAAAATTTCTTCTCCACCTGCTTCCACAATAACTCCCGCAGATGAAGAAATGACTGAATGTGAGCAACAGGTGTCACAAGGCCTGGGATGTTTTCTGAGCAGTCGCGTGAAGTATATATTCATGATGTATATGTCAGTGGGAACAATCGTTCCAGCAGGAGTTTCCCCCAAGGTGGTAAGAAGTAAAGTTTCTGAGATTTGTTTGCCCGGGTCTAATAAGGAAATGTAACTAGAACAGTATGCATGAGGTGACTCTGAGTGCATGTATCTGTTGCACGGGGAATCTTGTCTTATTTGCATTGAGGTCACTTGAGTGTATCTGGGAATAGATGACACTCGCCATTGACGAGGTGCTTATATTTTCACAGTCTTCTAACTAAGCAAGAACAAAGTTGAATGTTAAATGTGGAGGCAGAAAGCTAACTGATAGCACAATGTAAGCTTTTCAGATTCAAGCATGACATTGATGAATTCAGGCAGAGAACAAATGAGGCTTTTAAGACAGCATCTACAAATTATTCTCTTTTTTTGTGCTTTGCCTGTGACCTAGAAAGAGTAAATTAAATGTCACTGCCATCACCAGACCATCACGATAAGACAATCCAGTGTGTTAAAGTTGTAGCTCAGATTTGGATTTAGAATACATTGTGTTCGCTATGAGCAACTTTGTGTAGTATTATACTGAGTATATGTTGTGATATACTGTAAATATGTCATACATATTGCAAAAAGGTCAGCTGTAAGTACTAATCTATGCGGGTCTGTGTTAATAAGGACTTAAGCACAGTCAGCTGGGTGTTCACCTATATTAAAAATGTAAGCTTTTCATAGTTGCTATAATGTAGATTGTAAGCTCCTTTGAGAAGGGCCCTCCTAACCTGTTGTTTCTGTAAGTTACATTGTTATGCTACATACTACTTATGCCCTGTCTAACCACTACAGCGCTACGGAATTTGTCGCTATATAAAACAATAAATAATAATAATGTACAAAAAGGTTTGAGAACAGCTCAACCAACAGTGGGCAGCTGCTTTGATAGCACGCCTTACTGTGTGCCCCTGGCTCAAGTTTTAGCTCGTTTGTTCCATTATACTGGAAAAATGTCCATCAACATATCAGTAAACCAACTTCATTGGTTAATGCCAGACCAGCCCCCTGCCGGCAACCAATAAAGTCGCTCTTATAGACCTTAATATAAACAAACATATGGGAAATACCAGATTTTGTGTGTATGGTGCCACATTTGAATATATTGTTTGTTGTGTTGGTAAAAAATGTGGCAATCGCTCTAACAGTGAAATCCACATAATCATCATTAAGAGTAAAAGTAATTTAATAGATATGAGCCAAACATTTCTTACTGTGCAAGCTGATTAACGTGTAAATGCAGCCTCTGCAACATGTTCCAGTGAGTTATGTCACAGAACCAACGGGTCTTTTATCAACTTGAAAAAAGGTTTAAAACTTCATACAATGCAGAGTTGAATCCTATTTTCAAAATATAAGAATAATTTCCTGCCTTTCCTTTGAATTAATTTGCATTCAGAGAATAAGGTGAGTATACATTTGGTTTAAAAGTATATTTCACCTCGGGGGAATCTGAGAATACTCACTCTAAACACCATACACTAACAAGCGCACACACGTTTACATACATTAACACACACACATATGCTAACACCATACTCTTACACACATGTGCCAACTCCATTCACTAACACATGCTACAACACGATATGTTGACACACACACAAACATAAAATATCTTGATGACTTCTATTTATTGCATGGAAGCGAGATTCCATATTATGATATTAAGTGATCTTTAACATGGTACTGGATCCAAGAACTCCAGATTCACTAAAATGAAAACATTGTGCCTTCAAGACAAAATAATAGAAAGCATGAACTTACATGAAACTGTCTGCATTTACCTGCTGGTAAAAGTACAGCAAGAGTTAAGCTCATTTAAAAAAAAAATGTCTGCTCACTGCTGTCTTGCTGTTCTCTAATGACATCTCAATTCTTGAGATACTATACCTTGACGTGTAAACTGGATGAATATGAAAATCAGCTCATAATGAAGTAAAGAATAACGCTAATACCATCAGATTCCAAATGAAGCTGCACTTAATTGCTTTCCCTGCTGTCGAGTCAATGCCATAATTACCATGACAACATCAATGATCGCTATTCCACCGAGTATCCCAACTACATTTTGACAGAGCTGTGCATTGTGGGTACGAAGTTGTGGTTATGCCAGTAAGGAGCAGCAGCGCGTGTGATAGGATTTTTTTTTTTTTTACATGCATTCTCATAGCTTCTGTAGACTGCTGGGGTGATTTTTGTCATACAAGAAATAGAAATTGGCTTTCCAAAAAAAACAAAACTGTAATTGTTGTTTATTCAGTCCAGGGATCAGCGTGGTACCACTGATGTGTGGCATTGAAAAAAAAAACTATAATCTGAACAATTTGGGAAAATGTTTGGCATTGGTTATCTCAAAAGGAGGATGTTTGATTTGATTTCCTGGGGGTTTTGTGGGAAATCACCCAAGAACCTGCTGCACGTTGCTAAAGATTAATTCTGTAAATCTCAAGATTTGCCACTGGGTATATTTTGGATAATGAATAAATGTATTTCCTGCTGAAAATATTCATTTTTGTTATTTTCATGCTTTTATTGTTTCCTTTTGTTATTATTTTATTTGATGTTCCTGAAGTTGCAAATGAATAGCAGACAAAAAGTGCTTATCTCATTGCCTGCATTTCATACTCCAAATAAAACCACTTACATTTCAGCTTTTAAAAGTCTGGTGAGTTATGGTGAGTTATGGTCAGCAAATCATACAATATATAATCCAGATCTCAAATGCTGACCACATACCCCTTAACATAGAATGGAATGGATGGATGACAAAAGTAGTAAACGAGGCAGTTACTCACAAGATTCGGGGTATGAAGGAGTGTCACTCGAAGGTAGAGAAGGAGATATGATGGAAAACCATGTATGATGATCTGCTTCTTCGCTATTGATATTGATAATGATATTCATCAAAAAATCATACATACATACATACATACATACATACATAGTAACAGCAAAAAGAACCACCTGGCCCACCTAGTCTGACCACCTTTTACATATGAATTCTTTAGGATAGCTCTATGCGCACCTCAAGCCTTCTTGAATTACTTTGTGTCTGCACTACTGCTTCTAATCTATTCCTGGTATGTATGACCCTTTCTGTAAAGAACAGTTTTCTTTCTAGCTTTGTCATACCCTCTAGTGCTGGTACTCCTTTTTATATTAAAAATGCTTTCCCATTGGACCCGGTGAGCTTTAAAATACCAAATACTCAAAGGTGTTGTTAAAAAGCTGAACGACAGGTGCCGTCATCTGAAGATTCCTTGAACATATGGTATCCTACACAAAGGATTTTATGAAGTTGTTTTCAATCCTGATTTACTTAAAGTAATTGAAGTCTGCGTATAGAACTATGAGATATGGCAGGAAGGTTTCTTATATAACCAGCACACGTGCCTAAATATAACCTATTACACTTTTCCAAGTAATGCAAATAAATCAACCCATGGAACCTTCTCCAGACATCCTCCTCCTAGAAAATAAGGACCCAGGATGCCATACTAGAGGTGAACTGACCACAGCTTTAATAAATAAATAAAAAAAAACCCTGCTAGTATACAGCAAGTATATAGCAAGATGAAACTCGAAAGGCGCATTTTATTGGGGGGCTGCTTTTGGTGTGAACTCCCCTCTTCGAGTTTCTTAGTAAATTACCCACATGGCAAGATTTCATTTAAATGTGCCGTCCACCCAATCAACCGAATGTGTCATTAGTAACATCAACCCTAGTACTGTTGAATGTGAATTTTGGCTTATTCTTATTTTTTGCCAAGGACACCTAATTTCATGTGACACCGACAGGTTGTTACCATAGAACCCAGACAAAGCTTCTTAAATGGCTTTGTTTTTATGCAATTAACCCTTCAGATAATAAAATGACAGATCTCCTAAAATGTAGAATCCTATATTTTACTGACCTACAACTTTAATACAGTATCTCCCACAATGTCAACATGTTTTAATTTGAGTTTACAACCATGGAGAAGAAAATAAATATGCGTTCGTTCTACACGTTGAATTTGCAAACTGAAATAAAATAAATCTTAAAGCCATTAGCACAGCTTGTTTTTGTTAGTTTATTACACTATGCCAGGAGATAAAACCACATAAGTATATCTCCCAAAGTACATTTCATTCAAGGATGTGTATACATAGCAAGACACAGAAATAAGGCATACAATAATATCCTTAAATAGCAGCTTTCAAATTAATCAAAGACAAATAGGGCCTAACAGGACCCAGAAAAAGTCTCATCAGTACAATGATGTAAAAAAATAAATTGCAAATGTGGAGAACTTTATTCCTTGTAATTAAACAATTAATAAAACCTGAAATTTGCCCAGTTCAGATCACCTTTTTAGTACAGTGCAGTACACAGTAACAGTCAACAGTTAACAGGAGAGTGAGGGTTTTTATACTACAGTTAGTGATAATTGCTTATTGTTTGGAAACATAAAAACTAACTGAAAGAATATCTGAAATAAAAATACATAATCATATGTATTCATAAATTATTCATCTATAAAAACAGACTTTTGTCAGGCCCCATTTGGGCTGAGGAGCTGCTTCTCTCTAGTTCCCCTATCTCGCTACAGTTCCCCCTTTGCTGTAGGCAGGGTTTAGCACTAGGACCCACCGAATATTGGAGTACTTTGGTGTAGTGGTGGGCTAAGCATACTATGGCCATAAGATGTGACTAAATCTCCAATTTTTATCATATAGTCCTAGGCTAGTCCTGTATTTATGTGTGTCAGTCTTTTATGTGCCTTTGCCCTCTTTTCCCTGAATCGTCTGAGGATCTCAGTTCCTCTCTCCTCTCCCCATGTCTCAGTTTGATACCCTATCCTTGCTTAAAGGAGAAGCGTCTGAGGATCTCGGCTCCTCGCTCCATCCCTTGTGTTCCTTGCCTTGTGTCCTGTACCATGTATGTCTTGTCTGGCTATGCTTCTTGCTTGGTCTCCCTGTTCATTGCTCTGTTCTCCTTGATCGCTCTGTCCCCCTTGCTTGCTATGTTTCTGCTGTTACTCTGCTTCGCTTCCCTATTCCCAGCCTGCAGCATCCTGCTCATTTCTCTGGAGAGCTATGTCTCATGCTTGCACTAAGGTGCCTGCAGGATATTACTTTTTGTTCTCGGCTGCTATGTCAGGGCCCTGGTATGTGGCCGCGCAACCCTAGGTGTTCAACACTTGGGTGAGTGTGGTTTCCCTGCACCAGGCCCTGTTCAACTCCACTACTGCGCAATAACTCCTGAATTCCATCAATGGGCGCTCTGGGTCATTACCGTCATCTGTATGGACCCAGTACCCAACAACTTTTTAATAAAAACAGTACTTTATATATTAATAAATAACCCAATCTTTTAAAATCACATTTGACAAATTGCAAAGGCGGTAGAAGTGGTGAAAGAGTACAGGGGCTGATATAAGCTTCCCTAACATCTGATTGGATAAGACCGATTATATAACAAGTGTTTCAGTGCTTTATTAATTCTATTTTTCAAACACAATTTAAGTATTAACCATAAGACCATGTTTTTGTTTTGTGTCCCAGTGTCCTTAATTAAGATAGCAAATTAGAAATAAAAAGGTATGATATATATGTATATACACACAGTGACGTATTTACCTTTGGAGCGGCCCTAGGCCTAATCCAGAGCAGCACAGCCTGACATCCCTTCCATGCCATTGTCCTTACTACTGGGTGTCGGGATATGATGTCATACACCAGTGCTCCACTTTTAAAGGAAACGCAGAAGGAAACTATGGGGTATTATGCCGACTCTGCATATCCCTCCAATACTGTTAATGGGCGGTTGGCTCTCCTTTTTAACAGGCCCATTGAGTAATGACGTTGCAAAGAACCTGAGGCTCCATATTACGCGGAAGAGGCCACAGGTCAAGGCCAAAATATGTCACAGTATACACAGAAGTATATATCAAATGTAATTAGCATGTGAAATGAATCTACATTTACAAGGTTCTTCTACTACATTACAAGCAGGAACTCGGACAAAACCAGCTCTTTAATGTGAAATATATTTAAAATAATATTGTACCTTCAGATTTAGAATAGGATTGATGATTTCAAAAGAAATATACATTCCAGACATGTCAAGTCAAAGACTGGTGTATCGAAATTCTATGTACAATGCTGTATACAGTGTCAATACAATACATAATAGGTAAAATAATGTATATTAATATACACAAATATATTAACTTCTACTATAGTAATAGTTAATGGCTCATTTCCCCAATGATCGTTAACCCTTTCTGCCCAAGGATAATGCCGCAAATGTTGTTCACTATCCCAGCAGGACAAGGTACTACATTCCCTTTTGAATCAATTAAAGTCAATTAAATAACAGCCTAAAAAGTTTGGCGCTAGCGCCCAGGCAGCTGTGGTTAGTAAGTTCTGCCCATGTTTATTTTTTTGCTTAGTCCAGACAAAAAAGGCAACATATGCTTCTAATAATACTAGTTATCTCTACATGTGCCAGGACCTGTTTAACAGTATATAGAACTATATGCTTTATTATTATTGTTAATGTTTTAACTAAGGAGTCTTGGGGATTTTGGTGGAAGATTTTGCACCACTACACCTCTTGGATCTCTTGGTTTCAAAGAAAGATATCTCTAGAAGAGAATCTGCCGTGATATTTACGTGAATGTTCCAAGCACATTACATGTAACCATATTTCCCAAAGTCCATCCTACTGTATGATATTCCTAGTATCCCATCTGTAAATTCTGACAACAAAAACGATTTAATGACAAATTTCCAATAAACCTTTGATTTAATAGGGTTATTCATAAAGACCGGATTGAATACCTATACAAAGTAAATGTCATTCATTTTATTGCTACATCAGGTCATTTTGTCACTTCACGCTTTGGTTTTATACAATTTAAGAGTCTAATTAAGAAGCATTTGAAGTTGGAAGGTTTATGTTTGTAACCCCAAGTACCTAAATACACATAACATGTTGGTTTCTTTTGTAGAAAGAAGGTCATTTTTAAGGATCCCTTACAATTTATAAAACACTATGTACTAAGTTTTTTCTTAATTTTTTTATTTTTGTTTGCTCTAATCAGGGATGGTATCTTTCATCTTGTGTGCATCTTTCATCTTATGGTTGGTGCCCATTACTAACAAGTGCTGAAAGGTAAGAAGAGGGGGAAAAACTACAAAAGAGCAAATTTCCCCAAACAAATCCATATAAGTTTAGAATTTTGCTGTTATTCCCACCATCGAAACCAACACATTGAGTGAAAAATGTACTTGTGGCCAAAGGCACCTCCGGAAATTTGATAACACCCCTTTCTATTAAATTATGTGAATCCGAATATGTACCAGATATGTGTACATCAACAAAAATGTCCTATAATTTCTTTTCAATCAAAAATGTTTGTTTAGTTCCATATCAGTCCTACCTGGCACCTAAGAGATTAAAGCCCTACATTTCACTAAAAAATAAATACAATTAACAAAATAAATTTTTTCCTCCCCCTCAAGAACCCCCCAAAAGTTTTTCAAACTACGTAAGCTTGAAGAACTACAAAACTCAAAACATTTTAACATTACCTAAAAAGTACAATTTCTATGCATAAAATGTATTTTGTTTTTCCAAAGATGAAAATTGCACATCATACTAATTTGTAACATTCCAAAGCTAAGTTACAGAGCTATAATAAAAAGTACAAATACAGTTCAACACTAAATTAATTCTCTATAAAAGCCCAAAAGTGCATTCCTATATTGCACTTAGTAAGAATAAAGTATTTACAGCAATATATTAACATTATCAATCCAAATCTACAAATGCATTTGATATCCCTTTTGTAAAAAAAAAGGGTTGAAATAGCCACAAACACACAAATTTAATAGAACATTTTTAACAGCCAAGATCTGACCCAGCAGATGGAGTATCCTGACAGAGGTCCACAAACATGACCATGGCCACACACTGCCGAACCCAATGTGCCTTTTTAAAAGCAGCTTCAGTAAGTATGCAGCCCTACTGGCCGCTGGTGTGGCAAATGGCCAGTCTTGGCCTCATAGGGTCTAGGGGCCATTCAGCTCACGTCTACACTGGCCGACATTGTCTCATGGTAAACGAGAAATTTTGGCGTAACCCACTAATGTTAATGGTGGCATTCACTCAATTTTTTTTTATAGATTTTTGCAAAATGTATTATTGCCTCTTTGGTATTTTCATACCATTGTATGTAATTTACCTTGAAAATGCATTTCAGTATTTGTGGATTGGTAAAGGTCCTAGACAAAAGACATACAGTTGTTCATTTGGAACATAAACGTGTTTTTCAAAGTGCATCTCGCAGATTTGGTTCGCAGCACATACCCTAAAAAAACTATGAAAAAAAGTGTTTAGAATTATACTATTATAGAGAGCTATTCAAGAAAAAACTAAGAAAAAATCTTTTATATGAAAAATTAACATTTATAAATATATACAAGCAGATGTTCCTACCCTTGCCAGAAGTAAAATATTTGACATTATTTGTGTGTCGGGCCTACATTTTTTTTTACATTTTAACAATACATTTTGATTTTTATTATACATCTCTCCTTTTTAATCTATTTAGTGATACAATAATACGGATATTGGCAAGCGACATATTTGGGTCCACTCAACTGCACGGCAGGACTGGGGATGACTAAGTGGACTTGGCATTTTAGGGCCAGCAGCCAAATTAAATGTGTGGCTGCCAGCTAGATTCCTACGGGCACACACCATGTGTTTATATTCATAAACTGCGGTTGTGCATATCCAGCAGGACCCAATCTGCCACTAGAGCGGTGGTATGGATAAGAATGCCGCCCTGTCCACCATTTGCCCGTCTGGGCCTGTTCCTGTCCTCTGTTGGATTATTGGACCCTATGAAAGGGAACGCATAGGCGCAGGGGTGGGAAAAGGCTTCCAGATAGCAGGACTAGGCAGCAAGTGGTAGGAGCTAAAGCTTTATATGTCTGTGAATCGAGACACTACCACGTTAGCTCTTCAGTCAATGAAAAGTATAGTGTAAGAAAAAAAACAAACTCAATGTGCTGTGAGACATCAGGGTATGTTTGGGTTAGCACCAAATAAGATTTAAATCATTTCTGTAAATATTAGTTGGAAGATTTTCACTCATTTTTCTTTTTTTGTCCTGTAGCGGAAACAATATTTTTCAAATATTTTAGCTTCTGTTAAGGTGGAAATTACATACATACTAGTTTTAAGAAAGTTCCACGAAGGAGTTATGACACGCTATTTTTTTTTTTTTTACGAAATAAAAGAATCAAACACAGTGCTGAAATCAGTTACTGCTAGCCTGCAGTCATCAAAATCCATAAACCCTTTGTGTGCCAGTGCAGAAAGCAATAAATGATATTGCTTACCCCACTCGCACTCAACAAGCTTTCCGGGTAGCACTATGAGTGATCTGGTCGGAAGCAGAACAGAAGGTATGGTTTCTAAGAATTTCGTCTTGTGCTTGCTTGTTTTCTTCTGCCCTTGTTGTTAAGGCATATGGTCAGAGTTTAACACCGATGAGCGTGGCCGTGTGTGCGGCACTTATTGTGTTAACAACCAAGTAAAAGCTTAAGGCAAATGCCCTAATCTGCAAGCCCTATGGTACAATTAATAGATTGTGTTTACTTCCCTTTGAGTTAAGCAATATTCATACATATAATTCAAACCACTCCATTGAAAACTGAGTTGGTATTGCAGACGTACTCAATAGACTCCAGCACACCTAGCTAATTTGTTTTAGCACTGGTGGAAAAGAATCACACAACTACATTAAAAAACACTGTTACACTTCAAATATTGTATCAGAGACTACACAAACCATTTAGAAAAGAACACGTGAAATAGACAAAATGCACAATAATTCTTTAAGCTGTAATATCCTACAGTACTATTTAAGTATCAAATGTCATCAGTCAGGTTCTTACTGAAGGTAAGTCAGGTTTGCTAAATTGTTGAAATCCAAAGTATTCACTTAAGTTAGGAATTAGACCTATAATACCTGTTATCTCTATAGACGTTATTGGCTTAACTAAGCACCATATGTAAATAAGATGTTTTAAGAGCGTTGTTTCGCACTACCGCGCAACTAAATATCATGTTTCAAAGTCATTTCGCAGTAAAACTCTGTAGATCTTGCAGGATTTTTGTGCCGATAAAAGCAAGGTTTTAAGGGACATCCTGTGACACCAAACGTTTCATCCTCTTCCACCGAACACGTGGGCTTTCAGTCTCCAACACCTATAAATCAGGTGACCTGTATAAAAAACCTGTGCACCTGCATGCAAAGATTATCAACACCTTTTCAATAAGATATATCTCCAAAACTTTTCTCAATTTCTATCCTTCAAGGTGAAACTTTTAGTGGCTTTCCATTTTTATCGTATTGATAAACAAACATTTTAATACAATGAGAATTGGCAGGGGAGATCCAGGGGCTACTAGTTATAGAAAAGTTGTAGTTTGTGTAAAACTGGACTGGTTGTTTCTGGCACTTAAAAAAAGCCTTCAGTGTTCCAGCTGCCATTGTACGGAATCTCTTACTTATAAAACAATACAGGAAGAAATTAATTGCTGTGTTTAGCAAAGCTAACATGTTAGCGACATCTGTAACAATATGCACTAACCAGCTGTTATCTATGGGAGATACATACAGATGGTAGAGTATCATAATTATTCTTGGTGCCCAAAGAATGGCAAAAATAGATGTGATTGTAAACAAAATGGCTGTCGTTTTTCCGGTGGAGTATCCTCTTAATCGAAAACTACTTTTCCTTTGGAGCTTGTATACAATGATTGAGTTTAGAATGAAGAAAATGGAGCATGGTACCAAGTAGACAGTGAAGCAATGGATCCAGATGAGTATATGATGGACCGATGTACTTGTGTAATCCTCAATCCAAATATTTGGCCACCAATAGTATGGGATACTAGTCACAAAACAGGTAATATAAACACTAACAATGACTTTCCTTGTGCGGGCTGGAAATGATACAGTATGATATGTAAGAGGGTGGCAAACTGCTATGTATCTATCGATTGTCAAAGGGACAGTAATCCAAATGGATGTATGAATGGAAGAAAACTCCAGGACTTCGATCACTTTGTTTAGGACTTGAGGCATCTGCTTGTTTAGGATAAAGTCCTCCAAGAGAAAATCAACAAACACGATGAAGAAAAGGACCATGATGTCTGCCGCAGCCAAAGCCAGTAGGTAGTTATAAGAAGATTTCTGCCTGCGGGCCACAAGCTGCGATAAGATGATTACTGTCAGGATGTTAGCTGTGAAGACACAAATATCAAATATTAGAATTGCGAGACTGACATATCAACAAAATTCACATATTCCATTCACACACAAGGGATCTTGTGAAGTAATTGAGTTAAGATAATGATTACCCAACATGTAACCTGAGAGATTTTACATACTTATATTTTGTGGAGAGATCCTGATCTGTATGTTGCTCAATTTTGACACTGTATGATATTCCTGTTTCTCTAAATTAGACATTGAATGGCAATTAAAACAAACTGAGAGGTTCATAACACAATCACCTTAATGTTTATTTTGTCGGAAGATACCTTGTTCCTTAAAAAAAAAAAAAAAAAAAAAAGTGAAAAATTGAATAAACCATGGTAAGTGTCCTAATAATAATGGTTACCAGGGCATGACCAGTGGCTGCCAATTAAATTATCTTTCTACATGTGAATGTGTTAGGTAGTTCTTTTTATAGGGCTGTATTTCGAAGAGTTTCAGGCTCTACTTATAAATGCCAACAATTAAATTATGTGCTGCTGCATGAAATGCTGGCACAATCTGAAACAGTTTTGTTGAGTTCAATTGAATTGCTCTCAATGATATAATTGGTTAACAAAATAAGCGCTCACTTGGTTCTAATATTGTTTAAGAAGTTATGGACATAAATGGGAAATCTCCGAGTATGGCCCACAGAATTCCAGGAGAAGCTCCGGTTCTCCGGTCAACACTCGAATCATACGGCTTCCGGTAGCGGGCTATTGACATGCCCCGCTCCCTGCCGATTTCCCATTTAAATGGAGGTAGTATGGTAAGGTGTGTGGGACTCAAATGACATGCCACAGCTCTGCCCCCTATTGTTCACTGACTGCAGGGGTAACAAGCAGGGTAAGCAAAATGGTTGCAGGGGGCAATATCTCATACGAGCATTGGCTTTAGTTAAATTGTATTTACATTCAATGTAAGCAGCCTACCGTAACAATATTATCTTAATACATGTGTGTTTTTAGCATCCACTGTAAAGAGGAACACAAACATTCATCATGGTAATAGTCAAGAACCAACATGGCAATAACAAGCTAAGCGCTTTAGCAATTCTGAAATCAAACATAAATGGCTTAGTAGTGAAATCTAAGGGAAATCATGAAGCCCTAGATAGCCGACCTGTCTCACAGCTAATACATGTGCACGGATACAATGAGTTGAACTAATTGTCCAATTCCTCTAATCAAGTTTTTCTTTTCCCCTTTTATATGAATTCCTCAAATAGTCTGTCTGCTTTGTTCCAAATCTAATATATATATATATATATATATATATAACAGGGTAAAGACAACATAAGTAATGATTGGTATCTCTATTCCCTTTGGTAAAACACAAAGCTGTGAGCGGAGATAGTAAATGATTGTCGTGAAGACTTGTTTTAAATAGCGCTACACCTGTTAATGCCAGATCTTCCGATAACACACTTACTTCGTTTCATTCAGTTAGTTCCTCTGATTTTTCGACAAAAGTAAGAATACTTCTGCTGTTGACTACAGCTATTGTCAAAATTACATTTTTTAAAGATGGTTTAAAAACGTTGGTTTTCACTTATGTTTACACATTAAAATATCATTTTTAATTTAACACCAAAATAATAATGTATTAGTCACACCTTTACACATAGAAAAGGTAATTTTTGTGATTTGTTAATATTGAGGGGCTGAAGGTTGCCACTACATCTGTGGTTGGCACATGGTGTCCAAACACTCAACATGCATTTCTTTAGAAGACTCTATATGTAAGGAAATGTTTATATCCTCACGATTTCTCTGTAAAGTTTTTATGAGTGACGAAGCAGAATA
Source organism: Spea bombifrons (assembly GCF_027358695.1). Taxonomy (NCBI): domain Eukaryota; kingdom Metazoa; phylum Chordata; class Amphibia; order Anura; family Pelobatidae; genus Spea; species Spea bombifrons. The sequence goes on from NC_071093.1 coordinate 37,501,208, forward strand.
GCGAAGTAAAATAAGATGTAATAGCACGATGATACATCCCACTTAACAGAGCGCATTAAAACTGTGAGGGGGGAAATAAAAATATTCCATACAATTATAGCATTAGATCTGCCAATTATTTTAGTTATGTTTCGGTAATACAAAAAATATATATTATAATCGTAAAGGTAGATTGCTACCCCATCCAATTTTCAAGCAATTTGACAAACCTGATAAATGGTTCACATTTGCCTTTTTACAATAAATCCAGAACAAAACAAATTAAATCATGCAAATTTATGACTTAACTTTTCATGAATTAATCTGTCTAAGACATTATGTGAAAGTCACTAAAATTAAATATTAAGCCAACAACATTATCCAAACTCAGCTGTGGTAATTATTTTTTTTCTATAATATGACAGGTTCATAATTTAAAAAAAAAAAAAAAAACTATAAAAAAATAAAAGAAACAAAAACTATATTTTAGCTCATAAAGCAGTATTGATTGTGTAGCCTTTCCCTAAAGTTGTTGACTTTGATCTTGACAATGAATGCAAATTTACTAGATTAGAATGTCAGTTGAGCAGAGCAGAAAAATGAAATGTATTGCTCCTTTTATTTGCACCGGCTCCTGTTTTATTTATTTATTTATTTAATGCCTACTTTGAATAAATATTCCCGTTTTCTCTTCCAAGACTGTATTTGCATTAATGCTTACACTAGTTTATGGCTCATCTGTGGCTGTTATTGCTCCCAGAAAGATTAATACAGCTCCTGATTTTCCCGGACAAGCATAAAGGCATTGTTCATATATGGGAAAGATTATACTACAAGTAGACGTGATATTAACCCCTTAAGGACAATGGGCGGTTCCTAAACCCATTGTAAACAATGCATTTTGAGCCCGTACATGTACGGGCTTTGTCATTAAGGGGTTAATACAAAAGATATGTGAAGGGCAAAAACAGAATTTATCATACATTGCTCATTAAAGGGCGACTGTCGCCGTCACAGCTTTTAGCATCATTGTATGCACCTGTTAAAACTGCCTGTAGCTTGTGATTTTTGTAGGCGAATGAATGTAGTTACTTTGGAAACTCAGATTCCTTTCTCACCATGACAGAGGTGCCCATAAAACGGTTCATTCTTCATAATCTGACATTGTTGGTGAATTTGTTAAAATTTTATAATTTTTCCATAAAAAGCTTAGATGTTGTCTATCTTAAATATTTACACATCTTTTTGCCTTGTTTTCCAAAATTATTTTGTTCTAGTCTGTTATTATCGTAAATGTATCAAATTTCTTCATACACCAATATATTTCTGTGCTTCTCTCCCAGAATTGAAATAATGTTTTTAGAAATTGGATTATTTCGAAATATGTGTAGCCATTTGACCAGTGGACTCATGAAAGAACTGTAGGGAATGTAACAAATCGAATAAAACAAATTATCCTAGAAAAAGCATTAGACTTAAACTGAGAAAGATATTAAGAAAAAAAACTTTCGGATGTATGCTAAATGATGAAAACCTTTTTTATATGTAAATTGGGTAAATATTTGATGCGATAAAGAAAACAGCTTATGTTCTAAATAATTTATTTTGTTTACTACATCGAGGTTACTAGAGCATCTGGAACAAATGAAACATAAGATGCATAACAATTATTTTTAGAATTAAATAGTGAGTAGCAAGTTAGTAGGCAGGATAAACAAAACGGGGAAGAAATACATTTCTGTTCTATGGTGCATAGGATGTAATATATTCTAGGACAAGGAACATCTAGGCACAGGGACTACTGGTCACTCTCCAGTGGCTGTGGTTTCCTAAAGAGTGGGTGATGTCAGGATGCCCGCATTGGGGCAGATACGATGAGGAGTGTATGGGTTTGAGGACTTGGCCACCATCCCCCCTTACAAGCAGGACCATCTTGCCCACCTTAGCGTCCATACATTCTAACATGGCCACGTGGCGGCTGCAATGAATGCATTGATTTTACAGCCCCTGGGAGATAGCAGGCCAGTGGGGCTGTGCTTGAAAATAGGGACTCTTCCGTGAAAACCAGGCTGTTAGGAGGTATGTGTATGTAGGAGCAAGCAGGAAATCATAAATCCTCCTATGGTGCTCCTAAAAATTCGCACTCCGGACACATGGTTTTACCTCTGTCAGTGCATATTAAATTGGTACAGTAGTTAGAACAGGGCAGATGATGATTAGAGAGCCCTGTAGCCAACATTCATAGAAAGAAGAGATCATAATGTTTCAAAAAGCTTAACTGCTATGGAAAGAAGGGGGAGGTGAGAGCAAGCAGATGGGAGGGAGGGAGTGAGAATGAAGGTGGGGGAGAAAGGGAGGGGAAAGAAGGATGGTAAGAGAGAGAGAGAGAGAGAGCAGGAGGGGGAAGAGAGAAGGGCATGTCAATTAAATACATAATATAAAAGGGGCATTACGTTTTAAGGAACGATATACAATATGCCCCTGTGTATAAATCATTTATCAGACATCCCAGTTTTGTAGGTAATGCTACAGCAAAAATGTACAACTGTATAAAGAAATGGGAATGCAACAACAAAGATGTATTAGTCAAACTGGGAAATACTTTACAAAAGATATGTGTCATTTACTCAAGATCAATATACAAATAGGCTATATATCACAATTACAGGAAAACAGGTCCCATCATCAACAAAGGAGCTTCTTTTTTACAGTAAAGTCATTCACAGTATGTATTCAAAATGAATAGTGGATGTGTGCTGCATACCTTCAAGAAGGCCATGTAAATCGTCCAAGATCTGCCAGATAAAATAACATCAAAGACCTTACATGCATTACTTAGAATAATGTAGCCACTGTGTTGGTAAGCAGACCATACTCACGAACAGAAAAACATGAAATGGTGAGAGAGAGAAGAAAAATGTGTTTTTATAATGAAACATGATTTTATTCTGTGCCTGCTTTTTTGTGATTTCACAAGCATTGAAAGTTACTTTTCCTGCTTTTCTATAAGGAAATGTGCTTCAATATGATATTTAAAAAAATGGAAGTAGCCATATGGGAGCTGAAAGCCTCTACTGATGTTAGAGCTCCATGGACAGTCGTGGTAGATCAGAGGATCTCCCCAACTGGCCCATGATCTCCACTTTGGACAATTTGGACTTTAGAAAATCGGGACTGTTGGGGGAGGTATGCCTAGGGGACCAATGCAGCTTTTCTCCTGTGTTGGTAAGCACGTTCATATGGGTTAGGGGTAACTGAAAATATTACATTCCGAGTAGAACCAGCCTGGGCATAGGCTTCCAACAGTACGAGGTCCTGCAGGAATATTTTTTAAAAAATGCGGTGACACAGGACACATACACAGTCAGAAACAAGCCGTGTTTAATGAAAGGAACATTTCAAGAAAAATGGTACAATAAATTAAGTCAGAATAGTTGGGTACTAGGTTTAGGAGACACAAGACTCACAGATGACCATACCCGGGAACTCTCCAGGAAAAGCGCCGGTTCTCCAGGGTAACACCCGAATCATCAGGGTTGCAGGAGAAGCGTCTTCACACACACTTTCCCCTTTTAAATGGTGGTGATTCCCGGTATGTCAGTGGGACCGCTCACCGGCATCACTGGGCAGTCCCGACCATGTCCCGCAAGGGTAGGCTCCGGGTAGCTGCCGCTGGAGCCCAAAAGTTCCCAGGTAGTCAGATGACACTAACTCAACTTAGTTATCCAGGGTCTTGTATAGCAGAAATAGGGTAAACTAGGAAAGCATCTTGAAAAATTGGGGTAAAGGACACATTCATATTCATCATAATAATTATATAGGCTTTTCTAATTTCTATACAGCTGATGACTTACTGTTGTGCATCTTTATCTCCCAGCCAAGAAATATTTTCCTAAGGACTGTCCTTAGTGCCATTTGGTTAGCTGTCAACATTAGTGAGTTGCCAGAATAGTCTCTTTGTAATGGACTCTTAAAGGGTTAAGATTTGAACAGTCTGAGGGTCAGCCCTTTTAGAAAATTTTCAGGTACGGCAATCACTATAGCAACCAATGTAATGTTATTACTGATTTCTCCTTGGCAACCACTTTGCACCAGAATCGCACTTTGGATATAACCCCCTTCGTTCTAAAGCAGAGCGTTTGATTCCGTTATTAATTGTCTCATTTAGGACTGGATATAAATTGTCTTCTAGTTACCCAGATTAATTAATTGCAAAAAAATTCTTTAGAAAATGCCATGCGCTCCAACAATACCATACAATACCTGTATCTCATTACAGCACTTGATAAATAGCCCCCAGGGCCTGTTGAATTAGGAGGCCTTAAAGAAATGTCAAACACACTAATTAAGTTCCTTTTTGTCAAAAAGATGAGCATGTTACAGGTTTTCACGGGGTCGTGTATTATCCTGTTATCTATTTTCTGAAAGCCGAGTTGACACAAGTCTGTTTTTGTATTCTTCTAGTTATTATTGGCCTTGCATTATTTAATTGAGGGATCTATTTTATTAATACACTCTGTTGTGTATAAAATGTGTAGACATGCGCACGTTTTCCCCAACAGCACACGGAAACTCATGAAACAACCTTTAATCATCTTTAAACTAGTTTAGAATTTGAAATACATATTAGTTGCATAGGCAGCACGTTCCAAATCAGGACAACTGTGTTGAGGGGTTTGGCGTGAGTTGGGAGGGACAACAGAGAAGTGAACCGGAGCATGTTCCCCCAACGCTTTCCAAAATCAGGACTGTACTGCAATAACTGGGACTGTTGGGAGGTATGCACTTGTATATTAAATGCACTTTTTTATGTTTGGCTTTGAGTCCTGCACTAGTCGCAAAACATGTTCTTTATCAATATATTAAAAGGCAAGCAACAGGGAAAGTTCAAGACCCCTGCATTAATAAATCAATAATTTCTCATCTTATTTTTTAAATTCATTTTCAGTTATTGTGTCCATTTTGGATTAGTGTACCCTGACTGCTCACTACCTCTTCTCCAAAAAGTGGACTGGAGACCAGCCCCATGATACAGCAGACCTTCTCCCTCCATAGTCTTTTTCATCTCATGTACTGGAAGGGATTTTACATCCCAGTGCGCCAGAGAGACTGGGAGAAACATATGCAGCATGGAGTGTGGGAATACCAGGGAACTCGCCAACCGCTTCTCCGGGTCACTAAGGCGAAACTCGGGTCGCGGGAGCAGGGTTGGCACAGAGATAGCTGTCTTACTGTCTTCAAGCTGAATGAAGGAGCTTAGAATACTGCCTTCTTTCCTGAGATTTAAAACAGTTTCCCTGGAAGTGACATTTTACTATGTTAAGCTGGTGCATTATCTGCTTATTTAACCTTGCTGAGTTTTGGGGGGGATCTTGTCTCTAAGTACAAAAGCTGGTAATATTTCTCATAATGACTTTAATGTGCCATTCTAAGTACATCACGGACTTATGCAGACCTCATACTGTAAAAAGTACTTACGGAGGACAACAGAAGATGATTACGTTACTTGGTGAACAAAGGGGAACATTTACTAAACCTCGCATTTGGGAAAAAATCAAACAAAATCATAACATAAAACAGCAGTTTACTTTTTAAAGCAAATAAATCGTAATAATGTATACTTATTTTTGTAGGAGGCAAATTATTTCTCTAACACTAGTAACTAGATCAACCAATTTGTCTATCTGCAACTTAACTATTTGGGCACCAGAGGGGTAAGTATGGCTGTGGTTTTATCTGGCTACTCTGTGAAAACTAATTTTAAGAATTCCTTCATAAGAAATTGATTTACTTGTGTGTAAACAAAGAAATCCAATACACGTTAAATAGTTTTTACCATTATGAGAAAATAACGTTTCCTTCACTAGGGACGTTCCAGGGACGTTTTTCCTTAGCGCTCCTCTTTTGCTCCTTATGGGAAGGTGCAAGGAGATGCAGGGCTGGCCATCATTAGATTTGAGTGGGGGCAGAGAGTAGGCAGGGCCAAATAGGTAAAAGAATACATCTTCATACTTGGAAACTCTATGGGTTTGACCTGGAGTCTCCGGGTGAAGTCCTGCTTCCCAGATGTCCCAGTCAATTTATTCTTTCTCCTGGCATGGGAACGATTTGTGGTCACACCCACACTCTGCCCGTGTTCTGTCTACTTCCCACATGCTGTCCTTGCTCCCTGCCCAGTTCCCTCCCACTAAATGGATGCTATGTGTAACTAGCTCCGCCCACACACAACACCACTCTCTAAAAGGGGGAGCACTCTGGTTTGCCTACCAGGAAAGTTGCATTTTGTGTTTACATTAACATTAGTTGGGTGATCTGGAACATTTAAATGTGACAAAGAAGAGACCAGGGGCAAAAAAACCTTTTCATAGCGCTATATATATATATAATGTAATGAGTTTTCTCTTCCATTCTGTATTAGTGACACTTGATGGATTACAGTCAATGCACAGATGCGAGGAGGTGCTTTATAACTGAAACACATTGTTGTTGACTTGCGAAACCTCCAGAGGGTAATTAAACTGCAAGATGGGCCGAATCATGCCCCCCCCCGAAGCGTTTGTTTAGAATAAGATGACCTTCTTACAGCTAGTTAGAATTGCCTTTCCTTGGCTTGTAAAAACTCAGTTAGTCAACGTAAGCAGAAAATAGAATACAGATAGAATATAGTCATATAGAAAGATTAAAAATTAGAAAGCAAATCGATTGTAAACAAATAGAAACTAACCAATAAGAAATGTATTGCTCAAAACTTATCAAGTAATACTGAAGCATCATTCTTAGAGGTGACAACGAGTTACACATCCCAAATGTCCCATTTTCTGGTCACTGTCCCATTGTTCTGCTGTGTAGATCAGACCTAACTCACAGCTTCACCGTGGCCTGCTTGTGATGTAGTAAAGCTGTGCCGCCACATATGACATCATATCCCAGTGTCTGGCTTCACTACCTCTTGAGGTGAAAGGTACATGCCCCTACCTGCCTGCCTGTAGCCCCAACAAAAAAAAATCCATAAACAACTGATCCCATCCTAAAACTAAAAGTACACCAGTTTTATTGTATAGGTACAGTGTGCCATGTTAATTCTCCGAGTAAATATGAGACATACAAAGCTGATAGTAGCAGAGAATTTGGGAAATATGTCTTGACAACTGCTAAAGCTGTCTTGCTGTACCATGAAAATCCACTACATGATGGATATTAATATCCAAACTGAAATCCTCAATATTCACACTGTGACTTCAAAAATAAGTTAAAAGATAAAGAACTAAAAAGAAAACAACCCACGCTATTGTTACAAAAATAATTATGCAATAGGAAACTATTTTATTTTATCGGTACAAATATAGAAACACCTTTGCTCTATAGTAAGTCAATGCCACCCCAAAGGGATATCTTACCGTCATGTGGGTACAAGGTAGGTCTCCCAGAACCATCACACAACATTCTTCTGTTTTGTAAACATGTATTATTTATTATTTACACAACAAAACGTTTTTTGAAATGGCTATTTCTCTATTAATTTAGTAGGCTATTTATTTATTTTCCATATATATTTAACCCCTTAAGGACAATGGGCGGTCCCTAAACCCATAGAAAACAATGCATTTTGAGCCCATACATTTAGGGGCTTTGTCATTAAGGGGTTAAAACTGTATACTAATGGTAGGGTTATGTAAAGCATGTATAAGAGTAATTAACTAGATGGAAAAGGTGTGTTCTTGTAAATGGTTATGTAATGGACATGATTTCACTCTCCAGGTTTTATGATTCAAAATTTTTTTTTTTTGGTGTATGTAATAAATTCCCCCAGTTTGATTTCATTTTATTTGCTGGTCCATAATGGTGGAGGAGAGACAGGTATTTACCAACAGGAGTACAATGCCTTTTACAGGAATGATGGTTTCTACAATGTGCTATAAAATCTTATTCCAACGGTAAGTTAAAGTGCGATGATAAATATCTCTTTTCAAAACAGCTTTTTTTATGGCTAGAATCATGAGTGGGTTGTAATCCATTTAGCTTGTCAGTATCTAATTCAGACAGTAAGTATTCAGTACTGCAGATAATCAATTGAAAAGCTTATTGATCCATTCCATAACACACTTAATCAGTTTAGTTCCACTTGAGTGAACATAATGTATATCTGCGTTCACAATTTCAATTTGACATCCTCTATTATACACTATGAGGACTATTTACTAAAATGAGACTGGTTGCCCGAAATGCATGTTTGAATGCATGTACTCACATTTTTGTACTAAAGTCAAACTCGCACATTTTGTAATGTCTACTCGGACTTGAACATCTAGTCACTCTCAACTCACATACAGGAGTATAATGAAGCAGATTCCATCCAACTGATCTCCTGTATATAAGTATACAGGAGATCAGTTGGATGGAATCTGCTTCATTAACCTGCAAGTTGCAAATGTTTAAAAGCTTAATCTGTATTTTGCTTTCAAATGATATAACTAACAAAAACTAACACACTTTCATATTCTTTATTAGGTTGCATCAACAAGTTGCTTGCTGATCACTGTGTGATCAGTGCAGAGGAGATCAGAAGGAGAGAGTGAGAAACAATGTTTCTCTCTCCTCACAAAAGTAGAAAAAAAGTTATTTTTCTAATGAGATGTAAATAAAAATGAGAAATCAAATAATTAAAAAATAAACAACACAATGTACTCACCTAAAGGGATCTCTACCTATCTATATTGCACCAACAGTCCAAAAAAATAAATATTTAAATTCCATTCCATCACCCTAGCATTACATGCAAAAGGTATAACTGTTCAGTACCCCATAAATGCCAGCCCCTATAAGCCTCTATGTGAGCTATGAATGTGGTCTTCTAGAACATAAAAATATGTATGTGGGTTATGTCTTATCAGGGGATGTTATTTTTTGCGTGTTACTACAGCTTCAAATAAAAGCCTTATTTTTCTGAAAAAAAGTGATCAAACTTTAAACCGTCAAGTGCCCCTTATTTGTCACTTTGCTTATTATCTGTCCACTTAAGAGTTAGTGACAGCTTTTAGCCTTTAGGGTTTCTGTCCATCTATTTCTTCTTTTGATGCAGTAGGGAGAGATTTTGAACTGTGTAATTAATATCACATCATTCATTATATCAGTATTCCAGCAGGTTTGTCTTGAGCAGAATTTGAAACATAATGCGGTATGATGGATACAAATGTTATCTTAAACCAGTCTACAACCTTGAACATGCAGCTTGGGATCCACCACTAATATAATGCATTTTTCTTTTTTAATCTTTGAAGATTTAAGACCTGCAAAATACTCACCCTTAATGCTACATTGTCATGATTTTCCAGGATAAAATATTCCGTATAGGAACTCTTATCTGTCCTCAATAGTGTATATGCACATACATTTGTATATGTATCCCTTATTTCACCTTTTTTTCAGTGGTTTTTGCCTTATGTTTTATAAACAAAATCCCATTAATTACACGAGATTTTTCCTTGGAGTATTTGGACATTGGACGGTCCAATTTAAAAGATGACACAGGAATGTTCAGAATGTGGCAAACGGGGAAAAAAAAGTCTCAACTCAGCTAAAGCCATTTGCCCCAAGCTAAGTATAAGTAGATTTACTTACTAGCAAGACTGGGACAAAAATCCATGAGTAGAATATGTTGGAAATTTCCCTATACTCTAAAGTTTTCTGTAAGATCACTTTAAATTGTACAGCGCTGCAGAATATGATGACGCTATAAAAATCAATAAATAATAATAAAATTAAGAGCCGCTGACTGAGGAGCACTTCCATTAAACGCATGCAATATAAAGTAAGAACCTATACGCGACTGCAATCTTTTTATTCTTGCTTTTATAAAACAGGGTCAATATTTTGTCTATAAATTAAACACTATGTGTTTTCTCTTTTTTTTCTCTCTCCATTATTTTCAGGAAATATGGTTAATGCATCCTGTGCAAGGACGTATCTATACTGGCATAGTGAAAAGAAGAGGACAGTGAGAAGGTCACTCAGAGCTATAGAACTGGATAAAATCGACGGTCATGCTCAATTTCGTGGAGCAAAACAGCAATGAAGGTCCATTATATAATAAATTCAATCACGGTTACTGACTGAGCCATAACTGAAACATTAAAACTTCTTCCTTCTAAGCACCTGGACTGTTTTTCAAATGGTGCGAATGATAGAAAGGAGGAACATCACACCAAATATATTTAGGTAACAGTTTCCGACCACAAACAGGTCAAACTATAATAAATATGAGTGAGGAAGGCAAAGATCAGGTAGAACATTGCTGAATGACAGAGAGCATAATTAAGAGGTCTAAAGACAAGTGTACACCAACATATATAAATTCAGATGTAGTGCTCCTACAGAGCCTTCACGTTATCTGATAACAAATTTCATGGCACATAAATAATATACAAAACTACTTTCGAATCTGTTAGGAGAAAGGGATCGCTACAATATAAATGAATGTTATTCGTTGGCTGAGATATTTTCTTACACGTTTCTGTGCTTGAGATGCCTAAATTGATCACAAAGTCCATAACAATTATCCAGTCAAAGAGTTTGTCTTCTCCTAAACCATTCAGTTAACTGCATATATTGTGTCTTGGGCTTATTACTCTTTAAAACAAAATGTCTAATATTTGTTATTTTTTTCAGGAGGCCAGAAGAAGCCCTTGAAGGATACCTTGACGTATGCTGTCTATGGACCATAGTGGCAGCCTTGCAGAGGACAATGAGGGCTGCATATAAGGTACAAAGAACAGAGATACTACTGATGATGGTTTTCTGGGCTCCTACCTTGCTTGCACTCTCCTCTTTTTACATAAGCAGATGATTGAATAAATGAATTTACTTTGTAGAAACCATTCAGTTTCACAAGAACATGAGAACCTAGCAGGAGCAACTTTCCAAAAGTTCCCTTGTTGCCAACGATTAGCCTACATACTGCCAGACACCTTATGATTCCTATCTCAGACCTTAACGCTCAGAAGGTTACTTCTACCTTTGTTTTTTATGTGCCCTTCATAAGGACACATGTCTACAGTCTCTATATATTGCAGCCAATTGTGTGTGAAAATCTTTGAAGCCTTGTGAATTTAGCAACTCATTAATCAAGATAGAATGCAAGATTCGTAATAAAGAAATCACCTTCCATCTGTATTAAGTTTTAACCGGGTCAGCGGTTTGGTATAGGCAGTACTCACTATAAATAATAGTACACATATTTTATTAAATCTCTGTATTAAAGAATTTGATCACCTAAGTTTTGATCACCTTGCCCTTGACTTCTTCTGGAGCTGAGAATAGATGTGTCATTGAATACGTTAACATATTTAAATGTTAACCATTGAAGGATTTTCTAAATGCCTATTGCTTTACAAACACAATTTTGCAAAATGTTCTTAGTCAAAGATATCCGGTCATATGCAGAAGGCATAGTTTCAGCATGTGTCCAGTAGCACTCCCGTGACATCAATGAAAACTGAGCTCAGGGGTTGCATCGGCACCCAATGGCATGTTTATCACTGTTTAGATGTGCTTGGCTGTGATTAAGCTCCTTTTGACTAGAATGTGAATGCTGCTGAGCATGTCGAAGAAGTCTAGAGAGAACAGTAGAACAGCTGGGAGAAGAGTTAAATGGCACAAGTCTCATTTGTTGTGTAAATAATTTTTTATTATGGTTTTATAAAGATGTACACTTAAGGATATAACATACAAATCCACAGCCTAGACACAATGTGCATGAGCATGTAAAGCCCTCATTGCTGCTAACTGTATACCTTCACATTGATTTCCCAGGCTTGCTCTCCCAGTGTGTCATATCCCTCGAGTGAGAGGGTAGGGGTGAAGACGTCCTCGAAATAACCACAGAGACTCAGTCCCAGCACCCAGGTAAACTGTGTGAGCCCTGGAGTCCCAGCTATTCCCATATTCCACCTTCAGCAAGGTTTTAAACTCCCCAGACCCAGAGAAATCCAGCCAACCAAACCAGGTGGAGGTGTATAAGGGAATTTGACCAGAGGAAGACTTGATAAAATCTCCCGATCTCCTCCAGATTTCCAATAGTTAGGAATTAAACGTTTTGCGGCGTTCAGTAAGTGCCTAGTCAAGGAGGGTTTGTACACATCTTCTGGGGATGTATGGTAGGTATGAACTGACTGGTCCTCCACATATCTAGCACTCCAGATCGGATTTGAATCATCAACCTGCCCCGCCGTGTATCTCTGTTTCCTACCTGCTACTGGTAAGCATCCTGGTTTTGTCTCCCCTGCTTTAGTTTTGGTATTGTACTTCTTAGTTTAGTGCTAGTATAAGGACTTGCGTAATGTGAAGTGGTGGCAAGGTTAACAAAACCTTCGCATGTTTTGCATTAGAGTTGGGTTCTGGAGCTCGCCTGAATGTTTCTTTATACTCATATTATATATATGCTTGCCTGTATGCCAGTCCTTTACTCCTGTATGCATTCTAGATCTGACTATGCACTTGTATGATGAGACAGGCCTGAACATAGATTCTGCAAGAATGGCTCACATTTATGTTTGTTTTTCTAGTGATGTCTAATACTGTGCACCCCTCTGCATATTATACTCCCTCTCACAACACCAGACCCCCTGTGGGGAAGGACAATGGGTTAGTAAGGGAGAAAGTGGAACTAAACAATGGAATGGCTTACATTTGACCTTTAAATATATATATATATATATATATATATATATAAAATCATCTAATTTCAGGAAAATTCTATGAAGTGGTGGTCACTCCTCGCTGAGCTTTTTAACTACCAGATGACTAAAATGAGAGCATTTAGTCTTAGTGAACATTGCAGATATGAGTCATGTCTCAGTATTCTGGAGCTAAATTAAAAGAAATTGCCGCTCATTTTCAGACCCTGAATGCAGTTGGTAGGACTCGAATATTGTTTGGGCTTTGTTCTCTTAAACGCATCTTTTCGTTTGGGAACACTGTGTATTTTGTACCAATCGTCACAGTCGGCTATACATGGGACAGTTCATATTACAAAAAGCTGAAGAATATGACAAAGAAAAATAAAGTGTATCTAAAGAGGTGTCACCTCAGGCTGAATACACAGTTTGACAAAATGTACCCATTATATAAGAATACTGTTCTAAAGGGAACATTAAACCCCTATGAAATAGGATATGCGAGACAGGTGTGCTTCACAGTTAAAGATCTTTTGAGCTGCATCATAAAACAGTTTATTTTAATTGGATTAAAATATGCTAACAATTACATAGAGAGTTTTCCCATTTATGAATTACACAATATACAGATGGACGCTACGCTTCTACATACATCCAGATTTATGTAAAAAAAAAAAAAAAATTCCGACGTCTGCAAACAATGTACGGAATGTGCGGAACAAACTGGTAACTAGACTTGTTCGGTCCATTGATTTTTAAGGACAACAAATTTAATTTCCCTAATTTTGGTTCAGACAAAATTCGAAGGGCTTTTTCAAGGAGGATTGGGGAGAGGCAGTCCCTGCATTAGGTGATGTGGCCCTTTTTTGCATAAGTACTCCAAGAGACCAGAATATTGCAGACGGATTCACGGAGAAAGAGGAGGGTTTTGCACTGAAGAGTTGTGGAACGATCCACTTATGTATGTTGGTAAATTTCTGTATATCCATTTTAGAGTTTGCTCATTTAGAACATTTTTCACAGTTGAATTAATACTTGTGGCAAAAATGTTTGATATGGTCTAGAATTTGATATAGCTGGCACCTGTAAAACAATGGGTTGTTACCCTGTATGGAGCTGCAAGATGCCCATCACATGATCACGCCAGAGCTTTCATAAGTGACGGAAAAAAGTCTGAAGAACACTTATCTAGAGTTTAGGGCAGAGTGTTATCCAATATTAATTTAGCTTTTTAAGGACAATATTTGTCTTTTAGAAGGGTATGATACCATTGAAAAATGATATTCAATGTGTTATATCTAAAACGAACACTTTCCATGTAGCTGAAGAAATGGGGGTCGTTTATGTCCTCCTTTTGACTATAGGACATCATAGAGTCATCATCTTACATGAAGAAAATTACTCAAAACCAGACAATCCCAGGCACTTCATATTGGAAAATATACATACTTGGGAGATTCCCAGTGTGGGATACCCAACGTTCTCCCTCCTCTGTAGCTTGGTGAAAGGACAGGGCTAGCTGCGCATAAAGCCTTTCATGGGTGGGGAGTGCAAGGGAAATAGTTATGGAACAGGCATGTCTCCCCAGCCCGAAAAAATAATTTACCGACCCAGGAAAGCAGGACTTTACAAAGAGACTCCAGGTCATAACTCTGAGAGTTCCCAGGTACAATAAAAAATATAGTAATCAATACATAACTACAGTGTTATGAAGATATTTCCTAAATACTTTTTCAAGTTTCAAAATGCATGTTCTGCTATCACTGTCAGTTTCTCAAAATGTCAAAGGGTTCAACTTTTCATTTTTAAGCAGGAGAGCAATTTCTTACCGCTTTCCTGTTATCTACAGCTACATTTGATGCTTACAGCGTATATCACAGATTGCCAAGCAAACTTGTCATAACTCTGATAAGAGGGTTTTTTGGACTGATAAGAAATATTGGAATTTTCTTCATCACAGTTTTTCATATTCTTTAGCAATACTTGTTTTATGATATAGCAAAGTTCCACGAAAAAAAAATTCTGTTTTATGTTAGGGTGTCAGGGAAGAGAATGACTGATAGAACAAAGACAGGAACATAGAAAACAGAGATGGGATGAGAACGAGACTGGAACATGAGAGACGGGTAAAGATTGGAAAAGACTAATGGAACAAAGATAGAAAAAGGTAAAATAGAATGGAGGAGCAGTTTTAACTACGAAGCAAAATTCAATGCAACCCCCCCTTTTATTAAAGGATATAAAATATTGTCAGTAACTGATTTTGACCCATTTGAAAATACGATCATCAAAGAATCATCTAGAACACAGTGTTCTTTGCAGAGTCCTAATGTATATTTGGTATATTATAGATCATTTCAAACTATTCCTTGGACCAGATGTTTCTATACCACTGTAGGAGGATAAACTCAATAAAACAGTTCTTATTGTGAATTTATGCAGTTCTTATTAAAGTACTCAGCCTTCTTTCAGATCAGATTGTTCTAATTCTCTATGTATTGAAAGCCTGTGCCGGGGTGCCTGATATTAGGGCTTCTTGTTTATCCTTTTCCAACAATCTCTGCATGATTATACGTTGGTGACTCAGTTCTCCTCCATCACACTTTCAGCCTTAAAACAGAGTTTACTTTTATCCTAAGTGACAGAGGAGAGAGCATTGGACTCGTTGACTCTGAGTGGGTTAAACACATTACATTAAAGCACCGTATGCATTAATATATTACGAAACACACAACCGAATACAGAAATGGAAATTAGAATTGGGATCCCCAGGAACTCTGTGAATCAGATGGAAGCCAGGAATTACACCCAGCTCTGTAAGGAATGGGGAGTAGATTAATTAAGTAGGTAAGTAATAATTAGTTTATGCTAAGAAACCCCTTCCCTAAAAATGATTAGTCACGTCCAGTTCCCAAACCTCATATAATAGCGATCCTCCAGAAAAAAAAAGTATTAGAAACCTTGGCCTCATAAAAACCAGGAGGGAATTTTTTATGTGCAATGTGCGTTATGGGAAACTCGATTTTAATTGCATCATTTATGTACGCCTTTTTTTTTTTTTAATTAGAAGCACTGTGCTTGTGTTAGATAAATTAAATTGTAGGGTGTGCGTTCATACAGTAGGACAAATGTCTCTAATGTCCAAATATGACAGTGGCACATTATAATGACATCACAAACATCTGGAACTCACAGGTTCAAGGTACATGTGATACATACATGAAATTGCTTGTTACGTTGTTATTATCGATCGCCAGCATCAGTAACAAAAATATATTCCGGGCAAAGAAAGCTGCATTCCCTAAATTGGCTAACTTTATGGATTTTTTGGGTGTTCTTTTTTCCAGAGTGAGGAAAAAACACACACCATATATTTTGTACAGATGTTTTCTTATTTCAGACTTTATTATTTATTACTAACTTTAACCCCTAAGCTAACAGAGCAACGGCTTCTATTGTAAAGTTGTTTTTAACATTTAATTCTATTTTTACCAAGCATTCCCCATTACTTTTGAAGAGTGTTTAGACTAAAATGCAAGGTTAGCATAATCGCCACAGTATAATGTTACCATAGGAACCAAAACGTTGGCTGTGGATGGAGACGGATTTTAATACAGACAGAATATTTCACCTGTATATATCCGGGGGGCGTCACAAAGTATAAAATAATTATTTCTAAAAGTCAGATATGTAAGGGTACGTGAGACGGGCAAATTACCATCCTGGTATTCCTAATTAATCCCCACAGTGAAATAACAGTGATAATAATGTAATGCTTAACGGGGATCTGCCATGCTTCCCAAACCCTGCACAAATAAACCTACGTAATGTGTTTACAAATTAAAATAAGTGATATATATGCACTGCACTAAAACCATACATAGAACTATGTTGGACTGTGGTTCTTCTCGTATTTCACCTGCCTCACTGGTAGACATGTCTCTGTATAATGTCATTTGTGTTCTGCAAGAAACAGAAGTGCTGTTTTTGGTTAATCCTCTGAATAGCAGGAAATCTTAGGAAGAAAGTATACATTTTACAATATATTAGTTCCTTGTCCATTCTCTGGTCACTCCTAGGCCTAGACGTTCTACTTCGTTTGGCTCATCTTTTAGATTGTAACCTGCTTTCCAGGCTCCAACGCAAGCAATTTCATTAGTGATATGTTTTTTTATCTACATGGCCTATGTGTATTTCTAGTTTACGCATGGCGTCTCAAAGTTTACGTAACTTTCTCTATGTTGGGCAAATAAAAGGTATCAAATTAATCTAAAGTCTCAATTTTCTCTTGGGCTTATGCTGCGATATCAATTTTTGTTATCATACACTCGTAAAATACCTTTCTTATTTCTTAAATGAATCAGATTGTCTCTATGTATCTGTATTTAATCCATAATTTGCCTTTAAGGCTATTAATAATGTATGTCTGCTCTACAACACAAGCACCCTGTGCGGCTCGAACTCTTAGCAGCTTCTTCAAAGACTAAATGAATAATACAATAATGAAAGGTCTGAATGCCAGAGCATCAAATCCATCGTTTTTCATTTTTCTATAAGAAAATGCCTTTCTTTTTCCAAAACTAGAATTATTTTAATAGACTTTCTAGGGCTAATACTTAAAGGGTCGAGGACACATTTTACTAATGGGATAACATTAATTTTTCTCTTACACGTCACCATATATTCATTTCTGCCCATCAGGTGATCTCAAGATAATGGAGAGGAACCACCTAATGAACCATAGCAGTTCATCTATAAATACTATTTCCAGGCAGAGGTAGAAGTAAAACAAAAATAAAAAGTTTTAAAAAAAATGGATCCATGGTTCTGATTAGTCTTATAATATTTTGTAGCTACAGATTAGGTCCCTTATCTAGAAAATGCCAACAAAAAAATGGTCTGAAAATATTTGTGTGTTTTTTTTAAATTCTGAATAAATTCTTTAATCAAGCATTAGTTGATTAATACACTGAAAAAGATCCAGGATCAAATAAAATATTCATGTATTTCCATCTAAAATGTTTTGTATTGTCCTTTTTGTAGGAAAACCTTTTGAAAATGAGATAAAAAAAATGCGTATCTGAATTAATGAGCGTCTAGAACGGTATTTCATTTTCATATAAGATCAATCGATTTACACCACAGATGTAGAACAATAATTTTGAAAAAAAATCCACGTTATCTACACGTTTGTAGAGATGTTGTTAACGCAGTGGGTAGATATTTTATATGCTCCACAGATTTGCTCTAGATTTGTTAGGTTCACCAGAGTAGGTTTTGATTTGAGACCTCGACACTGAAGGTTAATTCGTTTACCCTAAACCATGGTAGAGCCAAGTTTCTCATACGACCTCATCACCACCTTAAATTGTCTGCTCTTGTGTGACAAAAGAGCCTTAGGTCATTGTTATACACGTGTAACTCTGGGCCACATTATCCCATTTTCAATTCTGAAAATAGAACAACCTGACTAAGAACACCACCGAGTTTTTGTCAGCTACTGCATGTATTAAAATAGAAATCCATGAGTAAACTAAAGGAAACACAGCACATCTGAATAAGGTTGGAATCTTCACAATAACCCTTTATAGAACAGAAAACATAAAAAAAACCTTTCTACTACATACCCCAGCATGAAGCACTTCACTATTGAAAGTGCCTCTCTGACTGTGACATCATTTGTGAGCAAGGGATGTGCAATAACCTAAAATGCAAACCATTCTGTGCGCAGTTTTAGGGTAGAACCTTTTTATTATATGTGTTTGCAAATTATTGTTTTGTTTTTTGGATGTAATTCAGAATAATAGGTTATGGAATGGCTGGGACTATTCATGCATTCTTTTTTTGCTTTTATTATGGCCATAAATGTTTGCTTTATTGATGTTAAACCACTCTGCTCTCGACATCCCTTCCATGCTTTAGACTGCTGCGGATGTATCTAGAGGTGCCCTTCTGCCTACTGGATTACTAAGGTCAGGACCACTGCACGGGTCACCGACAACATAGAAATGTAGGACGTTCATTTTACAAACTCAAAAAGACTTAATGACGTCTTTTAGCTTGAGATGTTTAGAATTGAATTTTCTTTGGCCTTGCTTGAAATGAGTGTTGATGCCCTTTTGGTGAATCTTAATAAAAATAGAAATATTTGTATCAAAATCTGAGGTCTCTAAAAACATTATGTAACTATTATTTCTGCTACTGTAATGCATTATGTTAAAGAAAATTACAGCTCCCGGGAGCTCAGTATTTCAGTTACTGTTGTTGGCGCCTCATAGAGTTTCTGCAATCCACAAAACATCTCCCTTCTCCTGTCTCTATGTTTAAAATGTGTATGTGCTTTCAACATTAGAATTTAGTGGGGAATTCCTGGCTCCACGTAGACTTATATAAGAGGGAAGGCTGAAAACCAAGTATTTTGTTTGTTTCAAGTGTCATCATAATGCGGAGATTTATCCAAGGTCTCACACCTGTCTTCATCTGCAGGTTAGAAAGGGTTTGCAGTTGGCAGAATATTGTCAGAAGTAGACACCCTTCTCTTATTTGTGTTCCTATCAATGGGGCAAGGAAGCAATTGACCTTGGGCTGTCCTGACTTTGGGCAACTACAGAAGCTTCAGACTGTCAGGCTGTGAATGGGTAGAAGGTGGATGTTGGAAGAGTGGTGTGTGGTTATACAGCGTTGTAATATCACTTAGTGGTTTATACCTTGGAGCTGCCCCATGCAAATTCCCTGGTACACTTTGGAGATTTATACCTAGTGGTCATGTTCAGTAACTGCTCAGAAGAAATATCCTAGTACAGGGGTAGGCAACCTTCAGCACTCCAGATGTTGTGAACTACATTGCCCTTGATGCTTTGCCAGCATTATGACTGTAAGAGCATTATGGGAGATGTAGTCCACAACATCAGGAGAGCCGAAGATTTCCTACCCCTATCCTAGTACATTCATTTGGGTTCCACTTTAGTCTTCAACAACCAAGACAATTTTCAGACTATTTTAACATTTCTATCTTTATCTTTCGCTCTCTAACAGACACACACTCTCTGACTCACTCACTTTCACACTCACTCTGTCTCTATATGTTGTTGCATTTTAGGGGCCTCTACAAGGTACACGTTCCTCCTTAGTGTAATTTAGGGGCCTATAAAAAAGAGATGTATAGCTCCTATATGCTATAAAATAAACATTTAATATGTTGTCACAAACAATTGGATGTTGGTGTGGCCAAATGGGGTGCATTGTGACCACAATAGATAATTTAAAACTAAAACTGTGTGGGGCTAATATTTAGCAACACCTTCACTGAAATTTTGAAATTTTAATGCTCCCACCTCAACTCTCAACGAAGAATCTCACCTACTGGATTAATGTTGTGTTATACATTCACTTGAGCTGACAGTTATCATTTACATCTCTGTTTTGGATTTTTGGGTTTGATTGGCCACTTGAAAATGTTAGATTACCTCTTATCTGTTAGTTTCTAATTCATTTTATGTTAAACTTGTCATTAAGAGATAAGGAGCAAGGATTAGCTTTTACTATCAACCTAGATTAACAGCCTTTGGTTTAGAAACTGTAGGTGATTATTGGTGATCCATCAATATTTCTGTCACACTGGGCTGATCAATAAAGTTCCTCTGTAACCCATTCATTGGGTTGGGGGGTTTCTCTGTGGATTTAGCATCATGTTACAGAAAATAGATTGCTATCCTTACCAATGGACTAACAATATATACACAAACATAACCCTTCTTATAGTATCGACCCCTTTTTGTAAGACACAAGAGCAAGTAGTATCCAGCGTGACGTGACATAGACACGAAGCTCCACTGGCCAGCAGTGCCAAGAGGTGAGACTAAGGCAATGCCTGGGCTGAGATTAATATGATGTCACAGTGGGTTTAATGTATAAAAGGTGATTCCGGTACAAAGTTTAAAAAGTGGCCTTAAAAACCAAGTAATCAATGAGACTGGTTATAAGATGACTCCATTAGTTGCCATAGTGATAACACCACTTTTTCAAATGTACCCCAGATTCACTATATAACTTGCAGTTGGCTAGATTCCATTGCACTGATAAATCTATCACGTGGAAATGAAGAGCTATCGTACCACAGGCTGCGATGGAAAAGTAGTATAAAAACTGAAGCATAGGCTCAGTTTCATTAACTGAAAAAAAAGTTTAACTATGAAGGTTGCTATTTAATTACATGTGATAGATTTATCTCTGACATTGAATCCAGCTCAATATCCCTGCATAGCATTAGCTTCAGAGAGTTGGAAGTGTTGCCAAATGCAGGCATTTTACACACACTTTGACACTTTGTCTTACTTATTACATTGGAAACCCCTTTTTCAGCACATTTACTGTGATATTTCAAATCTAATGCTACATTTTCTGTTCTGCGACCATGCTAGAAACGTCTCTAA
Organism: Spea bombifrons; assembly: GCF_027358695.1. Classification (NCBI taxonomy): domain Eukaryota; kingdom Metazoa; phylum Chordata; class Amphibia; order Anura; family Pelobatidae; genus Spea; species Spea bombifrons. The sequence goes on from NC_071093.1 coordinate 37,522,290, forward strand.
AGTGTTATGGATGATAACAGTCCAAATAACTAAGCAGAAATCAACTGACAATGTGAGTTTGTTTTACCCTTGAAGACATAACATAAAGGTCCATATTAAAAAAATATTATTTTAGGATTTTATCTGGTGCAACACTTTGCATATACTACTTATAGCTGCCCCACTCACAGAACAGGGGTATATTGGAAGGTATGCATGAAAAGTTTTTGTGCAAAGTTTTTGAAATGGTCTTATCACCAAAACAACCAACTGGATGGTTCACCAGAGTACGTTTTGATTTGAGGCCTCGACACTGAAGGTTCATTTGTTTACCCTAAACCATGGTAGAGCCAAGTTTCTCAATTTGTATTCATAAGCCCCTCTGAGTTTCATAATACCCATGTCACAGAGCATCCGATGGAACTACAACCCTATCACTTGATGGAGGGTGTCTAGCAAAGGGAACCCAACATTTGGTAGGTATTTATGGCCAGTCTTGCCCGTGTCCATTAGATGTCTCACCTATGCCTTAAGCACAATGACAATGTCTCTTTTATGACGGGGTTGCATAATTATGGGGAAACAGCTTCTTGATCCAAGGAGAGATCTGACTGCCATTCTGGGGTCAAAAAGGAATTTTTGTGTGCAAAATTGGAAGGAGCCAGAACTGTGTTTTTTTGCCTTCTTTTGGACCAACAGCAAGAAAAGAACAGATATGGGAAAGGCTGACCTTGATGGACGCGTGTCTTTTTTCAGCTTATGTAACTATGTAGAATAATGTATCCACCAAGTTGCAGGAGATTGTGGAGAGTCCATTTATTTAGTAAGGGTTAAATAAGGTAATGGTTTTAAAATGTTTAAAGTTATCTTGAATGCTAACACCAGAGCTATGTTTTGGGCACAGGTAGAGCAAAAACAGACTTATTAATAGTGCCTCCTACTGCATGATTCACTAATATTTATCTAAATATCAAAGCTGAATACATTTTCTCGACCCATCCTCGCTAGATTGTGGGTTTTAACAGCAGGGCCCTCCATTAATTGCTTATTAGATAAACCAGTGCCGAATCACGGTTAGATTTTCCTTCAGATATATTTTGATGCTTAGCCACTAAACTGACAACTATGCTCTCAATTCTGTGTGCCAATGTGAAAAAAATTATTTTAATGACTTGTGGCTGGCAAACGCAGCATTCGCCCTATGGGGACCAGATTCCTTGGCTAGCCTGGGAGGTTCCTTCAACTTTCAATTTGTACCCACTGTGTTAAACATAACTGCTGAATTATGCTCTTTGCTGCCAAGTTCCCCTAACCTGAATACACATTCTGAGAAGGTTTAATTTGGCTTAATGAAACTACTTTAATTTATGTTAGGCAGATAGCAAGTACTATAAAGGCGTCAGAAATGAGCCTTACAGACTGAAAATTAAGCAGCTGGTCATTAGCAGATACACCCCAAACAGATTTAAATAAATGAAACATAAATAAAAAAAAACAAATGCATAGATAGCAGATACCGGGCACAACATTTTCAGCTTCCCCATGGCCTCCTCGCTGAGCGCCTAGTGGTGCTCTTTGGGTTAGATGGGTAGACGATGGGCAGCCGCTGCTTTTCCCGACCTCTGGTCCTGTTCCTCTCCAGCCCTACAAAGACCATTCTTGCGGGTCTCCTTTTTTCACTGCTTTACATTAAAATCGGACCCAAAAGGCAGGTGTCTTGTGGGCCTTTATGGACTTCTTGGACCACCGCTCCATGGACTACTGCTATTAGTTCTAAAGGTCTCTGCAGCTTATTCAGACGTCCACTGGATGTATGGATATCAGGACTAATGTGACCACACAACTTAACATTACACCGTCAAGTAAGTCATTGCAACTGTAGACCTCGAGGAAGGTAACATTTTCTAGATTCTTTTCAAACAGCTTCAACTGCATCACGACTTTAACAAAGGCAACGTTGGAAAAGACCACAGTCTGGTGACAAATGTGAAGACATTCATGCTGAGTTGCCAATATCTTAATACAATATTTGTGTATCTTGTACGTTCACTTTATGTAGTGGCCACTATCATGTTTCCTGGCCATTCCTAGTAACATGCAACTTAATGAAAATCAGAAAGAACCAACAAAATTATTAAATATTTTGTATTCAAGCGGAGGAACCTATACCGACAGGGGATTACCCAATGTGACCTGAGATGGCTTTGGGTTGTGTCTTTTTTCTATTTCCCATTACTTGGGGTTTTTTCAGCTAAATCTCTCATGTTCTAATCGTATTATTAACTCCATCTTTTAGGCACAGGCAAACTTCAACATCTGTGCGTGAAAATAATCAATGTGCAGTCGCATTGGAGCTTGTATTGGCAAGCATGATATCTTTGGATTGCAGATGAGATTGCTTCAATTACGGCTATAGAGGATCTCCACAAAACATATCAAGGTTGTGTGTATTCCATTTTCATCTACATAATCTTTTCAAAGAGCACGGAGGCAGAAAATTGAAGAGAGCAAAATGCCTGGAAGTGTTATTTTTTTAATCTTACTCGATGGCTAGTGGAAACATCACTTTAGACCAATAACAATTTTAAAATACTGTTTTATACCGCTGGGTCAAAATAACCTTTCGAGGAGCCCTGATTTTTCTTCTGTCACCCAAGACGCCCACTTCTATTTCCAATAAAATACAGAACGCCAATCAAACTATTCTCCAAAGGGATTAAAACATTTTTCAACTGGTTTAGCTGTCACGCAAACCATATAGATCCCCTGACATTTTTTTCACGGCTAGAACTCTATTTCTATTGCATCGAAACTTCATTGCATATTAAAGTGAATATATTTCCAAATCACACTGTACGGCGAGAAATGAAAAATGTGGATTCTGAACTTGGTATATATATTAAAAATCCTTATTTAGAGCTATTGGGTTTATATTTCAAAATAATTAAAGGATCTTATGTTACTTATAACCTTAAAAATATATTAAAAAAATGGTTACAATACCCAGTTTCCTTTTTTATTTACTAGAAAACCTTCTTTACTTAATCTTGAACTTGAGTTAAATAAAGGTGTTTAAAAATGATATATACATGCATTTAACTGTCAACGTTTTTTGCTGCTGATATAGGTTTATGCGCTTTGATGGCACTGACTGTCATCTATTTAAAGGGAAAGTGTGTAAATATTATTTTAGAAAATACACTTACCTGGTAAGCCTAAACAAAGCAAGAGGCTGTAATATATAACTGGAACATATCCCAAGCCACAGCCATACTTGTGAGAAAGAAGGGAACTGTTGTATATGTGATTGTGCTCCATTTACTTGGGTTTTCTGTGCTGCTGGAATCTGTCTCTTCAAAGCATAAGTGGAAGAAAAAAGGTTGTGGTCCCACTCTTCATAAAGATGTGTATCCAGCAAGCTGCTTTGTCCTTCAGAGCATCCCTGCATCTCAGGACTCCCTCCACCTGCTGCTCAGAGGAATAATTAAGAGAAAGTGCAGCCCTGCCACTGCTTGCTGCATGCCTTACTCACTGGAGGGAAGAGCTGAGCTGTCCTTAAAGAAGACCAGTTCATCAACCTTCAGTGTGGATGAATGAGCAGTTGCAGGCAGTGGATGAGAGCAGAGCACTGGTGAGGGGAGAGGGAATGGTGCATGTGCTGTACAGAGGAGTGCAGGGGAAGCTACCTCCTCTGCATCACTTTACAAAAAGAAGGTGACAGTGGATTACCCAGCCAGTCCCCTCCCCCTGTGCAAGAGACATCATTTCTGTCATTATTATTATTATTAGAGAGGGCTAGCTAGTCTATATTATAATGCTAATTCTTTACCATCATAATAAGAAATCTAACATCTACACACACACATGTATAGAGAGCTGCTCACAAACCAGTTAATATATTATAAAACATACAATCTTGTATTATTTTACCTTAACGTTTTTTTTTATTATTTCTTATATTAGCTGTTGGTTAAACTAAATATTAGGTCACATCCACCTTTCTTATAATTACAATTTTTTTAGGTCCCCTTATATCTTTATAGCCATACCTAATAAATCTCTGAATTACTAGTTCTCCAGGTATAGCGATAGTGTCTGGTTCCAATCCGGACCTACCCACTCACCACCATGATGCTGCCCCCACTCACTTCCCTATTATAGCTTCACTCTTATGTGCAGATGGTATCACACCTACCCCACCCCTCCCTGCCTCCTATAAGGAGTGGGACATGGAGAGCTTTGAGGGGCGAGTCCTGGGGTGTTCTAAGGTATATTTATAATAATTAACTTTATATCATGTAACTGACCTTATCCTCCCTCTTTCCGTTCTTCCACCCTCAACTGCATTATCATCTCATAACCATCTTTTAACAATTTAACCAGGTAACTTACAATCCTGTTTACTTGGCTCCCACTTATAATATTGCTTGATCCCCTTCATCTTATTGGATTAGTTGATTTTATTTAAAAAAAAAAATACACCAGGTGACCCCATTTGGGGCTTTCACGCATCAGCGCACAATTACTGTAGTTACCCACTTTTTCACTGATGGCTCATGTGTACAAAGGTCTCATTCAGGTAGATAACACCCTGCTGATCCCCATTTCTCCCATCTCTACAGGTCACTATTTTCACTCCCATATTAAGCATTATATTACTTCTAGCCTGCTTGTTACTGCCATATTTTTCTTACAATTCCTTCAATTATTACGCATCCCACTCTCCTATCACTGCCTGGTTCTACTCGCATTCAGGGTTATCTCTAACCTCACTACAACTTAATTACCATAATTTCCAATTCCTTAGCACTCCGGCACCACAGTTCACTGTTATTTATGATTATATATGGCTTATCATTGTTTTCTTCACCATATCATATATGAAGGAAGAAGAGGCTAGTGGGACAGGGCTAAATGGTGGCCACTTGCCAGCAATTCTTGGCTATACTCCACATATTTTCACTTACACACTAACCAGTTCAAGCTCGTTCGCAAAAGTGCAGAGCCTCCTCACACAACCTCTCCCCCAACTGGAGGAATGGGGGGGGGCTGTTCCAATTGGGCATGCCATGGCTCCACCATTTTCTAGAAGTACTCCAAGAGACTGGATCCGTCTGCATTATTCTGGCCTGGTGTAGTATTTCAGCAACAAGGCGGAGCAGAACCTCTCCGCCGATTGAAGAAATGGGGAGAGGTATGCAAGGAGGCTCCGTCCTTTTGTGGAAGTCCACCAGGAGTCCTGAATAATACAGCAGACAGCAGGGAGATGCAGATCAAGAAAGAAAACAGAAGATCTGAAGGAGCAAGACTTACGAATTTTGTTTTCAAATGGAAATAGCCCTCCAAATTTCATCCGAACCAAAAGTGCAGGAATTAAAATTTGGACCAAAAACAAAATGAAAAATTTGTTCAAACTGTTTTTGGTCTATTTGCACAGTCAAATATGTATACAGTGTGTGAGCATAATATGCTGAACTCCTCATTTATTAAGGTGGATAGATTTATGGGCAGACAGGCACACTTCTGATTATTATAGCGTTATATTATTGAATTTCTGTCAGCAAAAAAAAAAGAGATAAAAAGGCTTTACAAAAGGAAATATTCTGCTATCGATGGTATGGCATAACAAGGTCACATCATGTTAAGTGCAAAGTTTGGATTGATCAAATTATTGACACCAGTATCTGTTAATATTTCTGAATTAAGAAATAGAAATATATTTCACTACACAATAAAATTAATGGACTTGAAATAGATTGGTCGCAATAAGAAATGAAATGTATGGAGCAGTTGTTCAGTGGCATGTGTACAGCTTAAAAGATGAAGGGCACAGGCTGGTGGGGTGGAAAGTTAATTAGGTATTAAATTGGAGGTTATGGCGAAGGGATGACCAGTAATATTATACTGTCTAATTTAAATCTTATAAAATGAAAATAAATTATAATTATTATTTGTAAAATTTGTACAAAACACTTACATACCTCCCAACAGTCCCAGATTTCATGATTTGTGGGCACTCTCCCGGATAACTTCTACATTATCCCGCTTGCGGACAGCGTGGATCACAGGCCGATGAGGAGATCCTCTGAGCTTTAAAATCAGAGTTCCATCTTCTCTTGGAACATTACAGCTATATCAGTTACTAGGATATATGACCAGTGAAGCAAGCTAAAATTGTTAATTTTATGTGTTACTCTAAAATGACTCAAAGAAGATGCTTTTAAATATGTTCACTGTGTACACTGTCGGTGTAAAAGCGATTGCCGATGCAAACGAACAAGGATCTCCTGTTATATTCTATGGTACGTCTAACCACTTTTTTCAGGACATACTAGAGTGTCAATGGGTTAACCATTGTTCACAGTGGCATTATTTTTATCACAATAGCTGATAAATGATAACATTGTACATTATATATATTATATATATTTTGTGGTGCCTGCAAAGAGTTACATTTAGGCTTTTTTTACACTATCCATTGAGTTTGTGTCTCTCAGTAGCCGTACCCATTGTATTGTTCCTGATAAACCACTCCTAGTGCTAGTAGTAATGCCCTCAAAGGCATCATCATCAGCCTTAGATAGCAACTCTGGTTCATATCCATATTAAAGCTTCTTTGAGCTAGGTTTTACTTAAGAAACATTTAGGAGATCCATTAACTGTAAAGATACGTCTGCCGTATATGATCATGCCAAAAGAATGGAGATCTTCAAAATTAATAGTCTGGTGTAGTAAAAAAACCTGAAGTAGAGGTCCACAAATAGCCTCTAGATACTACGGTTGATGAGGGCAAACTTCTATGTACCCATATGACAAGTCCCTACTTGTGAAAGAAAGATTTTAGAGAAAAATAGCCTGGACTTATTGAAAACCTTCACAACAAGCCTTGAAATTAGGTGTCTATGTTCTTCATGCAATACAAATATAGGTACGTATTGAGCAGACCATTGTCAACTACTCAATACTCATACCTTGTCTAAAGGGTAGAAGTCCCTATTGGGTACCTTTTCACCCATGTACATGTCAATATTCCTATTACCAGCTGGGTAGGTAATAAACAGTATACAATTTGTTAGAGAGATACATGTTTTCAACTTATAGGAAAGCTAGCTGTTATTTAAGTTGTGTTTTCTATAATGTGATGAACCAGATAATTCTTCTTGTTTACTATTACAAAGCACTTTCAGTAAGATTATTGTCAAAATATGATTTCTAACGCTGCATGGCACCCAGGGACCCAATTAGATGCCCAGCATGGAGCATGTGTTCCGTGATCTCACGGTAGTAGTGCGAAAGCTTGAACACAGTGCACAAGCTGCTCTGAAGATAATGGATATGTGCAAGGGAAAAGGGAAGGGGCATGAAGCTGTATAAGCTATACAACCTGCACTGAGATAGGTAGAGAGGGATGGGGGAGTAGAGTGTGTGTAAGTGTATGGAGTGAATGCCTTAGCGTATGGTATGAGCATGAGTGTGTGTGAGTGTATGGTGTTGGCATGTAGGTGTGTGAGTGTATGGAGTTAGTGTTAGTATGTATCATGGTTGCGTGTGTCGGCTCAGGTAGGTGCCCCTGTACAGGGACAGGAACTTTGCCACAACCTGCTGGAACTTTAATGGGGTCACGTGCACAGAATTGATGGGGGAGTGGCTGCTACGGATCGCTGAGGACACCCATAGCGACGCTGGGTCGTGCATCATCGATGACGTACCTGGTATGTCCCGGTCTGTGGGTGACACCCAACCAGGAAGTACCAGGTAAGTCACCGGTATGGAAGGGGTTAATCCTTTGCTGTTTATAATCACAATAAAAAGCAAATTCATACAGCAATTTTGGTTTTGGGTTATCTGCTTACAACAATTTTCCACTAAAGTTTTTATTCAGAAAACTACTTACTATCCTTTAATCATTTTTATACACTTTTCATCTATATGATTTATCTGTACATTAAATATAAAATCCGTGTCGTTTTATTCAGTGTTCTAATTGTGCTCATTCTACTCTGAACATGCGGAACAGTGAGATATTAAATTTGACATTGTCATGAAGTTAAAATATGGCCTTTCTAAGGAGGAGACAAGCCTGGATTTTTAATTAGGCGTGTTAGATAGTCAAATTACAGCCAAAAAATAAGTCTTTTTGAAGGTCTGCCATTATACACCAGATGTGACCATTAAATTGTATGAAAGTTTTTTCTTTTAAAACAATGCATAGAAAAGTTAAAGCCCTGTTGAGAACAATGATCCAACGCTGTGAATAGATAGAAGTCATTCAGGACAGAACTAAGCGACAAGGGAACAAAGTGCTGGAACATTTTTGAAGCAGCTAATGGCAGACATGACACTTGGGCATAGAAGAGCAGGTGAATATGTCTCTGACAGCACAATGGCGCACTACATCAGAAACATTAAATGTAAGGTGTAGAAAAAAATGTCCCACCACTTTCTCTAGTCATTTCTGTAACCCCCATCACCATCATGGCATACCTCCCTAATGTTACTCTTAGGGACCCTTATCTCTCTCCCTAGTAACCTAGAATGTTGGATGTATACTATAGTGTTCTATGGCCTAGAAAGTAACAATGATGTGTATTAAGTTGTGTAAATAAAATGCCTTGCTCAACACATACATAGCATGGGGTAGGCATAAAGCCAAGCTAGATAAAGGATAAGGGCAGGAAATAAAGGAAAGTACTCAGAGGTTGGGCAGACTGGATGGGTCTTCTGGTTCTTATCTGCTGTCACTTTCTATGTTTCTATGTTAATAAGTAGTGCTATCCAGAAGTGATCCCTGCTGTTCTTTCTGTGTTTAGCCTCAGCGGCTTATATGAAGCTTTATATTGGCCTCCTACTTTCAAATTCTTCATCACACATCACTAAATGCTTTAGCAGGACATTGTGATTTTACAGGCTTGTTTTATAACTCAGTAACTTAAACATGGAATTAGTATACATATCACGGCCAGTCTAGAAATGATGAGACGGCCTTGGCACTTTAAGACTGGCGGCCGCTAGTGACGTGTTCCCAACTGCTGGATCTGCTCACGTGGTGTGCAGCCGGGTATGTCCAGCCAGTGGCAGATCAGGTGTGTACAGAGCAATGTTGGCCATTCCGGAACTGGTCAATATCATCCAAATGGGTAATGGATTTTGAGCACATTCACAAGTATTTTTTTTGTATATGCAATTTTAAAGTTCTCAGGTTATGAAAATGAAAATATTTATTTTCTAAACACATATACTCGTCTTTGTGAGACATTTTTATCATTGTTTACGTTAAACTTGTTATACCAATAAAATGTCTAAAATATTACCTTTAACATTAAGATTTTATATAAAAAAAAATCCTTCAATTGACAATTGCTTAAGGGTAGAAACAAACTAAATAAAAATAATTATATCTATCCAATAACTTCATGGGATTTCATCAGTTCTCCAGTTTGTTGATTAAAATTTTACTGTGTGCAGCATCAAAGAATGAAGCATTGTATTGAGTTTCAAAGTGTGCAGTAATTATAGCAATATATCATTGCAACTGCATAAAAAAACTAGTTTGGTGTAATAGGGAATTTGCAATATAGATCATTCAAAAATATATATTTTTTAGAGACCTATATGAGTGTGTATTAAACTAGCACAAAAACCGGTATATTAAAAAACCTAAGACATGAGAAAAATATCATAAATCCCAGCGCATCCGCTGCATATATTTGTGATCCACATAAAATAGGTTGTTTATGCCAATACCAATGCCAATTGCAAATTCAAGTCTTCCAAGACGAAATTAAAAATGTAAAAATAATGCTGGCTTGCAGGAACGCTAGAAAAATTGTGGGAATTGGGGAGAAACAGGAACTTAGAGGAGGATAAAGGACTCAAAATTAGGAATGAGTCCGACTAACGTTAACGACAGCCATAGGTACCACCTCCTTTTACGTGATTTTTTTTCTGCAAAAATCCTAACACTTTATGTTCTGATTTTCACCATATTCACCCTAATTTGATGGCCCCGCTCGTTTTAGTGAGAGCTTGGTGAATGTTGTGTTTTTATGTCTCCTCCACCGTGATATCATAATTGTTCTTTTGCTTTAAAACAGTATAATACAGCCCTCCTGTCTATGATAAATATTATATAAGATTTCAATAATGCAGTGACGTCAGGTCAACATTTTATTAAAGACAGGATATGAGTGTTATCCCTTTATTTGCTATAACGAGCCCACTCATTTTTTATGAAATTATGAATTATTTTTCAGGGTGATCAAGGTCTGAAAATATTCCGCTGCGTAGCTGATTTATCTTTCGTTATTACACCTTTCCGGCAGTCGTTAAAATTGTTGTTGGCATGGTTACCTTCCAAAGAATGAGGATGTTGAGACAAAATCATCTCCTTTTATGGACTTCATTCTAACCTCTTTGGTGGATTTCTAAATTCTCTCCTTACAATATATTAACCTTGTTGTATTTGTATTGTTTTGACTTGGTGCTATCTGAGTTTGTGAAGGAAGTTAATACATAGTATTTTCCTCGTCTTTAATAAAATCTTGATTCAGTCCTTCACCAAAAACCGAATCATGCAGAACTTTTTTACACACACACTCTGTATCTCTTTTCATATTCATATTGACAAAGGCCATATGCCCATAGTGGGTCACTACGGGGAAAATCTGGGTCACAGGAGCAGCATTGTGGCACACGTCCCACTTCCTGGGCCACTTCCCCTTCAACTACGTTGTGTGTCCCGCGACATCAGTAGGACCAACATCACCGGGACCTCTTGCCCGCATCCCGCAAGGGGGCTCTTGAAATCTGGATCCAGTAGGTTCCCAGGTATGCATATCCCCAAGCAGTGGCAAGGCGTCTGCTGCACCCTGGCAGGTATCAGGCCTTCTTCCACACATTGGGGTCATATTCTTGTACAGGATATGTGTAGCTGTCGAAGTTGCCTGTCACTAAGACCCCACGCCTTGACATTACGTCACTACATTAGCACAGCACAGTAAATCATAGATGAGCTTGGCCTAGTTGGCTCTCATTTTCCTGCTTCATAGGCCATTAAGCCTTTGTGCAATCGTGTAACTGTTGCATATTTTATTTTGATATAAAGCTTTACATTTTACTTAATATCTGAATACCAGAGCTCTTTTAGTACTTTGTTTAATGCAATTTTCCCATCCATTTAAGAGCATTCCCCTCCAGCTGAAAATGCATTAAATAATATTGATCTTGTCGGAGCACAAAAGTATAGCTGATGCCACCAATGGTCACATAAAGAGAATCATTTTGGTATACTTCCAGTTTCTTAACATCTGGCATTCTTTAGATGTATAGAAAGTGTTTTAGCAAATTTCTTCTGTTAAAATGGAAATAATACACTTAAAAAAGTAAAAACACTTAAACATTTTTAATAGTGCAACAATTTGGGCTCATAAAAAGTGTCAGCTGAATCAGTGATGAATTAGTACTTAGGAATCCAGAATGGTTTCTAGCCACAATTCCTTAAAACTCTGTCTTTTTTGCAATTTGAAATACTGTTCTATGTAGTGATTGGCCACATTATCTCAAAATGTTATCTGAATTTCCTCTTCTCTGAATCCATACATTTTTTTTTCTCTATCATCTCATCTCAACCCCTTTTTTGTTATGTTGCTGATTGTGGGTGATTGGTTTAGACAGCCTTGGTAAAGTGTGGAAAAGGGCGATACGTTTGGGACAAGAATATGCCAGTTTTGCCGCTTTTCTTCTTTTTTTATTTTCTTGACCAAATCATATGCACAATCTAGCGATAATAAAACAAATGAAATTAGTTATCTTTTAGTTATATAGCGCCAAGCATTTTTACACAGCACATGAAATGTGACATTGACAGATCTTCTTATAATTCAATAATATTAATGTAAAAAACACTAGTTTATAATATTGTCCAAAAACAGCTAAAATGGACAAGCAGCTGGTTGTAAAACATATTTTGCAAAGGAAATATCCTGGGGGGGGGTTATAGCTTTTCTACACAATCTTACAGTTTTTGTTAGAAATGTCACTTTTTTGTATACATAAATAAAATGAGTGTTTTTAAGCTTTAATGTAAGTGCAAAGAAGGTTAATTTAACATGGTTAAAGCGTTTCAAACCAATGCTTTAGTTTGTAAAATCTTTCCTCCACACAGCTTTCTCCAGAATTCATTATAGCAATAACCTCCTGAAGCATGAACAAGCTTCGTGATCCTTCATGTAATATTTTTGACTTTACGATTAATCCTGTCATGTTTATAGTCTTTTTTTTATCACTTTACCTTCAGCAGTACAGTTCCTAAAAGCTTTTTTTTGACAAGGCCCGATATCCTGCCTCTTCCACGTGCCTTTGGAAAAATACAAATACCAAAATGTGTCTTAATTTGAGGGTTTTAGGTACTGATCATTATCGTGTGCTGGACAGGTCTCTGTGGAGTAATGTTCATTTTTTTAAAAAAAGAACACTTTCCCAAAGGCTGTCCGGCAGGCTGAAAATTAACGAAGATAACCTGGTATGTACATGTTCATGATAAGTATGAACTGTGACATTTTAGGGTCCCTTCGGTATTCCTAGCATTTCAACTAATATTAAAGCCGCACTTTGAGGCTCTGGCTACTACATGGACGTGGGTAGCCTCAAACACTTTAAATTGTATGCGTGTAGTCGGAGAATTCGGTGGGATTGGATGTGCTTCGGTGCCGTTCTCATTACCTGGAGATTTAGGGCCCTGATCCAGAGAGTTAGAGCTTTCACCGTAGCCTGAAACCCGGAGAGTTCCCAGGTATAGTTATTAAATCATACAGCCCATGGTCAATGAGTCGACTTAATCGGCCTTGTTTATATTTTCTCTGTAGACCATATCTGAGCCTAGAAACGTGTTTATTTCTGAAACCATTATGGTATTAATTATATCAAAACACATTTGAATACAGCCAATAGGATGCCACCATTTATTGGAAATGTCACTTTTGGCTTGACGTGGCTTGGCATGACATGTTTGTGTTTCACCCATCTTTCGGATACATGACATGTAGCTGTCCTTATGGTCCCATTTACCCATGACTAAGGGTTTTCAAAATAAAACTTTTATTTAGGACCAAAATAATAGTATTGAGTTTCACAACTTTAATGTTCTTACCGTGAAGAACCTGTTTTGGTGCTTAAAGTTAAAATTCCAGTGGCTTTAAAAACAAAATTTCTATAGCAACAACAGAAAATGCCAACTTCAGAAAAATCATATAAACCTCCAGTTGAAGGCATGATTTTTGTACTTGGAAAAGAAAAGATAAAATCCACGTGCAATATTTATAATCCGATGACAGATGCGTTATGGCAGATACGGCTCAATTCTTAAAGGTGTGGTTTTTTTCCCCAGTTTTACTTGCATTTACCAAGCCTTCACATCAAATAGTTATTAATAATAGAAGCAATATTATAAATATTTTATTCGTGCATAACGAGAAAAAATGCCATTTTGTCAATATTTGGAAACATGACTTGTAATGCAATGTAAATCTAGAGGTTTATTTATGCTAAAAGCAATTATGAAGATGAATAATGACGCTTTCATGCAGCAAAGCCTGAAAATTCCATACAAAAACATGTACCTAATTTCAAAAAGCATTATATATTGTGCTTGTCAGGTAAAGTGTGTGCTTTTTCCGGGACATCTGAACCCCTCTAGAAAGCACCAAATGTCATATCAAGTAAGTAATAAAGGAAGGACGTGTCTATTACTCTATTTGTCCAAAAATGCTTCTAATTACATTTAATTTAATTTTTTTTAAAAAAATGTTAGTATTATTCTGGCAATCAGTTTTCATAATTCAATGTAACTCCCCCCAGGTTGTAGCAGCAACTGTAGCCAGGGCTCAGAATAATACCCTCCAATCTTCTCACATGATATGACCCTCATTTTGACATCTACTTAGCCCTTCTGCTAAGTGAAGGCCAAATCCCATCTGGATTGTTTGCTGGCTTTCCTCCCACGTTGCACCCCAAACATGCTCAGGTCACCATCGTATATTCTTGTAGGGTTTTGTGAATTCTTAATTTTGCCAAATGCATCCACAAATATTCATGATCAGTAAAATTACAAAAAATAACCTAATGACAACATTTTCCATATCCATGATGTTAAGAAGCCAGTTTCCGTGATAATGACCCTTAAAATGTAATCACATTAAATATTTGTTTAAAAAATGATCTTAGACCTCTGTTTTTACATTCACCGGTATTCACATTCACAGCTATTAAACCCAGCAAAAAACACGATAGCAACGAAATAAATATTTCTAATGGTGGAATAATTCCTTTGGGTACTATGTTGATAAGACTGTTGTTCAAAAATTGCACTAAAGTCTTGAGCTGTGTCTATCATTTACCTACTTAGTAGCCATTTACTAAAATACAAACCCACATTTAGGTTGTATCTGTGACACATTATATAATTATCCATTACAGGAAAACACACATTATTATTCCGGGGTTTATTTAGCCGCAAGGGATAGTACTTATTTGGCGTTACGGACACTACGATGACTATTGCCAGTGTAATTTAGAAATATGGAACACCATTTTCTTCATATTTATGCCCACATAGAATGTTCCGTTTTATACATTACGAATTACGTTTTTCATTACCATACACTAGATCTGCATAATATATTTTAACGTTCAGTTGACTTAAGTATCAAGAACATGTTTGAAATTCCCAACTTCTACCAAGGATTAATGTTTAACAACCTAGCTTCGGGCACCGGAAGGACCGTGGGGATTAGGGATAAGATATCCTGTCTCTCTGCCTGTAACTCTTTGTACATCTTGTTGGTAACATTGGTAAATTAATTTGCCACTGGCCAAGTAGAATACATTCTAGATCATTGTATTTTTCATTACACTAAGTTTAGTTAACCTGAGACATTTTGGAAATTCTTTACCGTACATTAAGAGAGTACACAATGTAAGGAACCTTTAAGATTACACTGTAGCGGCAGAAGTAGTAGTAGTTAAAAGTCAATTACAGTAATTGTGCCCTCCTCACCGAAACATTGTAGAAACATAATGAGAATCCGTCCCTATAGGATCCTCCTTTATTAAAATAAAAAACAAATGTTAAGTGAATTGAACAGTGCTCCATAGGCTTATGGTGAAGTAACACGGAACGCAGCGATATCGGAGACTAAGCCTTACGTTGGACTTTAATTTACTGATATGTAAGGGTGGATATTGTTTCTTTTTATTCGTTTATTGCTCATATTCACCTTCCACTTCTGCCTTGTGCTATTTTGGAGCCGCTTAGAGTTTATATATTCATAGAATATGGGTCTGCTGATCCGCTCTGAATAACATACTACGTGTGTCAGTAGGCTCAGGGGGAGCCCTCTTTGATCTACACTGTACCCTAAGTGGAGGACTTGAATAGTTGCATTGACACATTGATATCGGTATTATTTGTTGCGTTTATGTCACACTCTACACTCTTTGTGAAGTCACTGTATACAGATATATATATTATATATATTAAGTATTCCCATTTAATTTATATATAGATAACCCGATAAATTACAGCTTGTCAGTAGGTGCTAACTAGACTACTGTCCCCCAGCTTTTGAGTTAATGGCCACTCCACTCTAAGGAAAGGGAGTAATTCCAATTTACTGGAGTTTTTGTTTTTTTTAGAGCTGTATGTCACTAAAAGTATCTGGAATTATAATGTGATGATCACTTTGAAACATTAAAGGGATACTCAAGCTATCATATGTATTTTAATGTATATGATAGCTTTGTGGTCCCTTTTAACTCTCCATGGTGATGCAGAATCGCCCAATATGCATGTGCCTCTCCCCCCCGTCCATTTTGCATAGGGAAATGTTTTCGGTTGAACAGATCTCCCTGCATGTGATATACTTATGGCCAGTAAGCTCCAGTGACTTCAATGGGGGTGATGTTTTTTTTTGAAGAATGCATATATATATATATATATATATATATATATATATATATATATATACACACTTAGTCTTCTAAATTATCCTGTTATATTAATTTCCTTATCAGTTTAACAAACATATTCTTAAATGTATTTAGGTCTCGCAAATTAAACCACTTTCTTAAACACAATTTATTCTAAGCCATATGCCTGTCATTAGTACATATGCCTGTCATTAGTAATTTGCGAAACCCCACTCATTAATTAATACCTCATTCACACTTATAGATAGCAAGTGCAAATGAATGTGAAGGGAGAAGCCCTCTCCCATACCCGTTAGCATATCGACACGCTCTTTGTATAATTATTATTATTATTATATGCCGTGTTTGGTGATATAGTGAAAGATCGGACTGTCTAGCCGTATTCTAGAACCCATAAGACAATACATTTGCTTATAAATATGGCAGTGTTTCAATCTACCAAGAAAAGGTTAGAACCAATAAGAACAATAATATATATATTTTTTTATTTTTTTTACTGGCTATAAGGTTTCCAAAGATTTGGGCGATTAAGCACCCCAGTGCTCCGCTGGTCAGTGGACCGGTTACAAAGTACATCTGTGATCTCCCCAATTGGCTCATTTACACTATGGAGAACTGCTGAGTCAGCACAGGCTCCATAGTAGGCAGTGACAGGCAATGGGTTTAGAACAGGAAACACTGGTATATGATGTCATATCCTGTTGCACCAATGAGGACAGTGCTCATGGATTAACACCACTGACTAGGGCCATACTTTTAATGGTAGATTCTAGGACTATAGAATAATTTAAATGCACCTGAAATGCAGAAAAAAACCTTCATTATTAAATACATGTGATTAATGAGTATATGTGATTATTTCACAAAATGAAAATACAGATGTTGCGTTCTAATTATGGTTATTTATAGCCAAAGTATCACATCTGCAGCATAACCCGCCATGCCCTGCAATTATGCGAACATTTTTTCACATGTACTCACTAATATTGGATGAATAAAAGCACTGAACCCAAAAATGCAATTAACAAACAGCATCTTGAAGCTCAGTTCTGGTGTAATAATTCCGCAGCTACCAGAACTAATAGGATTGTAGATTTAATGTGAAAAATGATGTATTTCAAATATTTAAATAATCTGTGGAAGTGACACTAATCTGATGCAAAATAATCACATTCTATTTAGGTTGTGTACCAAACTGATATACTTTAAAAGGTGATTTCTCTTGAGATAAGCAGCCACACATATATGTAAGGATGAGTGTCTAGCGCAGATTATTACCTGGTCCATCCTTTCAAGGGCAAGGTTTGCTGGTGACATCACATCTTAAAACAGAGACAGCTCAGAGTGACTTCACCCTGTAACTTTGTAATGAAATTAATGAATTTTAATGTAATGAAATTACCCCCCCCACACACACACACACACAACATACACAACATGCACAACAGGACAATATAACGAACCAGGGATATAACACACTATACAAAAAGGGTGAGGTTACCTCCAAGTAAACCTGTGGGAAAAGATTTATCGCTTACCTTTTGTGGGACTAACCAGCAATCATGAGCAAAACTATAAATCCTCATAAATAAAATCGTAAAATATAAAAAAAAATAAAAAAAAAATCTCATCCATGGGGCCCATTCAAGTTAAGGAAGAATGACATTTGTGTCAGTGCAGTTGGACACTTCTCTTGGTTTCATGTTTATTTATGCAGAAGGGAAAAAAGTCAGGAAGTAGTCACTGGTGACCTGGCGGGTTAAAGCATTAAGATAAATGCCTATGATATCATAGCTCTTCTTTACCTACATAATTCCGGGCCACACAAATCTCTGTGCATCCTCCCACTAGACCAGGGGTAGGCAACCTTCGGCACTCCAGATGTTGTGAACTACATTTCCCTTGATGCTTTGCCAGCATTATGACTGTAAGAGCATTATGGGAGATGTAGTCCACAACACTTGGAGTGCCGAAGGTTGCCTACCCCTGCACTAGACCATCACAGAGCAAGTCAATGGGGTTTCAGCACTCAGTTACCCCAGAGACCACAGTAACAGCACTACAACAGAGAAGCATTCCAAGGGTAATAACAACAGCAGTTCTCAATGCATGCCTTTTAGAGTGAAACATTTCATATATTTCCAAAAATTTCCAAGTTTTGCTTACAAATATAAAAAAATACAATTGAAGATAATATTATATGATGTACGACTCTTACGACTGGAAACAAGTGTCATTAACAATAAAATGAAATTACATATTCATTAAAACCGGTGTTTTGCATTTAGTATACAGCGTAGTTATTCATCTTGTCATGGTAATCCTTAATTATTTTAATTAATCTGAGCTTGTCTTATTATTCCTGTTGATGTTTTGTTTTCTCTGTTTTCTATTTCCTTGGCTAATTATCTTGCTTTCGAATTTTGATGTAGTGTAAGGGGCTGATTTTCCAGTGACATACTTCCGAAATAAAGGCAGTTCTGAGAATTCTGTCTTATCTAACACTTGTTACATTCTTCTGTTTCCTGCAATCACAATATTAGGGGCTTTATGCATGATGTAGCATTGAATTCATAGAAGAGACAGGTCTTAGAAGACATTAACCATTTTGTTTTCAATGTCCTTCCCTGAAGATCTCCCATCTTATTCTTAACTCACAGAGACAGCTTGAATCACTCAACAACAACACCATTACTTTATTACTAACCTTCGGCTGTACATATGTCATTGGTTGGCCTTTGGCTTTGGAGTGCCAGGCCTGCCCAGTCATCAGTGTTGCCAGACACCTTATCAAAATGCCCACGTGGTAGAATGGCTTAGTCTTAATCACCCTTTGACTAATGAAAGTTGGAGGAATTGATTTCATTGGATTAGGAGGACTTTGTTAGTATTGTCATAAAGGATTAGCAGAGTGTTTGATCAAGGGAAGTCACCAAACATATTACATAATAATAAGACAATGATGACCACTCATGAATAATCATCCAGACCCTCAGAACAGGAAGGTAAAATGACTGCTCCTATAGTATATATATTGAAGGTGGATTTAAACTTTATTATATAGGTGTGTTCAATCTACTGGACTATAAAGTCTAACGACAGAGGTCATTTTAATCATTTCTTTCCATAATCTATACAATTAACAAATCATGTAATAATTATATATTATATTTACATTATCGCTGAGATAACTTTTAAGCAAGAGGAATTAATCATTCAGACTGTGGAATTGTTGTTAAGCCCAGGTAAACAAATTTGTTCTTTGTGTAGAATTCACGATTTGTATTGATTCAATCCAAATTAATGATTTTGTTAGCTTCTTGATCATCCTTGGTAGCACACAGTTTAGGTAAGACAGCACACTTAAAAGCAATTAAGGATTGATTTGTTTTTAATTATTATTGCCTGCATGGTCGCGATAGTAGTATATTAATTACAGGAGCAATGGGGGATATTTCAGACGGATGATAGATAAAAATCACTTTTTAGATTATAGATGTAAGTAACAAAAAAAGCACAGGTTTAGTGTTTTTGTAAAGCTAATGTACTTCTTAATATGCAGTGACAGCACGGACTATACTAAGATGGAGTTTGGTAGAAACAAGAAACAATTAAAACAATACTATAGGTCATAAATTAGTGTTAAAGATTATTTATAAACATTAAATGCACCAATACTTCCTTATGTTAAATTATCAAATTAAAAATGTGTCATTTTTATCAGTTGTATATTTTTAAGGGGAGACTCCAGCCATCATATGCAAGTAAATGATAGCCGAGAGGTCCCTTGTGATGTCCCCTTTGCAAATGCATGGGGGAATTCTGCAGTACCCTCTATTTGCCCGTTTGCCTGCCCTTTACCCCTCTAGCTATTTTCAGTTAAACACATGTCCTTAAACTTGAAATATTTACCCAAAATAAAAAAAACCCTGTGCGCATAAGATAATTATGGAGGACAAAGAAAGGCAAACTTATAAAACAAACAATATATAAAATTCAATTGATCCACTTCGAGCAGGCTGTATTTAATGGAGCTGTGTCATTTTTCAATAGAACAAAGTGGACCTGTCACTTTTCCAAATCCTACATGTTACTGTCCACCAATCCTTATAAGCACGCATTATGGTGTATTGATTAAAACTCCCAATATAGTTGGTGTTGAAGAAGGGAGCTTGCGCAATATGTACGTGTATGTGTAGATGTGCAATATATCTTGACTTTGCTGATGCAAAGTAGTCCTTAAATTTAGGGTAAATCAAATTTTATTGTTTTTCAAACAGTCGAGGGAGGGATACAGAAAGGAAAAAAGGGGAGGGGGGGGACACAGGTAGCATCACAGTAGGTTACAGGAGTGGTACCCAGCATGCCGTCACAGAACAAAAGACGGGCCATGATGAAATGCAAGAGCAATATCACACAGAATGACATATGTAAAACTAACAAAACAAGGGACCAGGCACACGTCCCTCAAAAAGAGGGCACAGCATGAATGAATCCAAAAGCACACAGGCGAACGTTAACACAGGTTCCAGAACAGCAGAGCAGGTGGACACCATGTAGTAGTGTAACGTGTGTGAGGCAGATGGGCGAAATTAGGAAAATGAAGGCAGCATCCGCAGGGTCGCGGAAACAAAACAAGCGGACCATGAGACAAGGTCCAGGACCAGCGGGTCAAGCGCGTGAGAAAGAAGGAGCCCATTAGCACATAGGAAAGGACTCAGAAGAGGAGAGCAATTGTCGTGGCACCACGAGACCGGGAAACCTGATCACGAAGCAACAGTGACACAGAGGGGAGGGGTAGGAAGGATAAGGAGTGGGAAGGAGGGAAAAAAAAAAAAAAAAAAAAAAAAAAGGAGGGGGTAGGAAAAGGGGAGAGAAAGAAAGAGGAAAGAAAAGGAGGGGGAATCCAGGAGAAGTGGCGAGACAGCAAACATAGCGGATTCAGGTAAGCAGAGAGCGAACCAGGGGGCCAGACATAAAGTCCAGCCAATAGAACCACATTTTCTGATACCTCTCAGCAGCCCCCGTGGCCAAAAGGGACAACTCCTCCAACACCCGTATCTGTTCCACCCGAAGGATCCACTCCTTGGTAGTAGGGGGAGCAGGATCACCCCAGTGCAGGGGGACCAACGCCTTAGCAGCCGTGAGGAGGTGACGGACAACCGACTTCCGGAACCAGGACGCCGAGTACGGAATGTGATGGAGAAGAAAAAATTCAGGCGTAAATGGGATCTCTCTATCAGTAAAATGAGCCAGCTGGCGATGAATAGATTCCCAGAAAGGAACGATGCGGGGACAGTGCCACCACAAGTGCAGAAGAGAGCCCGGGGCGGCATCACACCTCCAGCACTTGTTCGGAATGTCAGGATGATATCTGGATGTGACAGAGGGGGGCCGGTACCAACGGGCAAGCAATTTATAAGCCATCTCTTGATCCCTGTTACTCCTGGAGCAGTGGCGGGTAAGGTCACAGATCTTCCCCCATTGCTCAGAAGAGAGAACAATCTGAAGCTCAGACTCCCACCGCCCCATAAACGGGGGGTGGTCAGGGTAGGAGGCCTCAAGGAGCAGGCCATAGAGACGCGAGATACCGTGAGCAG
This sequence comes from Spea bombifrons, assembly GCF_027358695.1. Classification (NCBI taxonomy): domain Eukaryota; kingdom Metazoa; phylum Chordata; class Amphibia; order Anura; family Pelobatidae; genus Spea; species Spea bombifrons. The sequence goes on from NC_071093.1 coordinate 37,543,853, forward strand.
GAAGTGAGGGCGCTGCGCAAAGGTCCTCAAACCGCGTGAGGGCACGCAACACATTGTGCTGAGGAGTCAAGGAGCGAAAGAAGCTGTGCAGCTGTGCATAGTGGAAAACATCAGTGAAAGAGGGAGGCGAGCGGGTAGCAAGCTGACCCAACGGCTTAAGACCCCCTGCAGTCACAAAAAAGCGCATGTCAGACCTCCGCGCAGGAGGGGACGAGGGGAAGAGGGTGGCACCCACCCCAGGTGGAAAATCAGGATTATCCCGAACAGGAGTCAAAGGGGAGGGGATAGAAGACAGCCGGGACTTCCATAGAATGGAAAGCCACTCTTTCCAGGTAGCATGAATAAAAGGGTGGGGCAGCGCCGCACAACGAGCCGTCGGAATGGAAAGCCAGGGCAGAACCCTCGCAGGAAAACCCAGCAGGGCAGACTCAACCTCAACCCATTGCTTATGGCCCGGGAGGTGATACCACTCCAACACTCGGAGCAGGTGGCAGGCCCTATAATAAGAGCGCGGACAAGGCAAGGCCAGCCCACCCAGGGGCTTAGGCAAAATCAGAGTAGTGAAGCGGATCCGGGGGGTCCGCGAGTTCCACACAAAGCGCATGAAAGCCGTTCGGAGGGAAGCGAAGAAGGAAGACGGGATAGCAATAGGGAGGGTCTGAAAGAGATATAAAACACGGGGCATGACATTCATTTTAATCGTATTTATCCTGCCAACCCAGGAGATTGTTAGCCGCTTCCACGACCGGAGATCAGCTCGAATAACAGTCAGCAGAGGCGCGAAGTTATACGAAAAGAGCTGGGTGAAGTCGGGAGATAGCCACACACCCAGGTATTTAAGCTTGGGGCAGCACCAAGAGAAGGGAAACGAGGATTTCAAAGGAGAAGCAACAGCAGGAGGCAAATTTACGTTGAGGATCTCTGATTTGGAGGCATTGATTTTGAAGTTGGTAAGCTTACCATAGACCGAAAATTCCCGGAGAAGATTGGGGAGGGTGATGGTGGGCCGGGTGACAACAAACAAAAGGTCGTCAGCGTAGCCAAGAACCTTATGATGAGTCCTCCCAACCTGAAGCCCGCTGATATCCGGGTTCATCCTGACGGCCTGAAGGAACGGCTCCAGAGCAAGCACGAAGAGAAGCGGGGAAAGGGGGCAGCCCTGTCGAGTCCCATTCCGGATATAGAAGGGATCAGAGAGGGAACTATTGACACGGACACGAGCCGAAGGAGTGGTATACAAAGACCCTATCCAAGCGAGCAGGCCAGGGCCAAAACCCATATGGGACAGGGTGGACAGCAAGAAGGACCAGTCCACCCTATCGAAGGCCTTTTCCGCGTCGGTGGATAACAGCAAAGTCGGAGCGGAGGTATGCTTTGCATAGTGCATAAGGCTCAAGGCCCTGATAGTGCTGTCACGAGCCTCCCGGCCAGGCACGAAGCCAGTTTGGTCAGGATGGACCAAAAAAGACATTAAAGGCTTCAACCGATTGGCCAGAATCTTCGCGAAGAGCTTCAGGTCCACATTCAGCAAAGAAATGGGACGATAGCTGCCACACAGCTCAGGATCCTTACCCTCCTTGGGCACCAGGGGTAGTCCTTAAATTTGATCTTTAAGATCTTAAATTACATTAATTTAAAAATGATAAGCATTGGTTGATGGCAGAGGAGGCCCCTGCCGGCAAACAATAGAGTTGCTCGCATGGACCTTTAAAATCTTGGCGCCAAAGCTGCTGCGTTAACCCCGCATTAACCCCTTCTAAAATAAACGGCAAAAAACAAACGGGGGAATATTCGTAGAATACGAAGATTATTTTACCCACGATGACGAACACAAAGTCTACTTCCCAAGTCTACTTCCTAACATTATATTTTATCTGTATCTGTGATTTGCAAACAACATACCATGATTAAAAAAAATCCGCCAGCCTTCAAAGCAATTTCATATTCAACCCAAGCTACTTGCTCCTTAGCAGTCTCTAGACTAAAAGAACTGCCACTGAAACACTGAAAATATCCAAATAATACATGAAAGACCAAAATAATTGTTAATCATGCCCGTGTACAGTGTTTTCTATATTTTATTTTGAGCTCTGAAAATGCAACATGACAATGCACCTTATTATCATAGATGGCGTGATATTCAAACAAAGCTATTATATTTAGCGAATGAGACTGCTGATAAAATATGAATGTTACCATGGTATCCAGACATTTTTGGAGACGGAATTATGTAATGAACAAAAGATGAGGTTATATCACAGATGAAAGCGCTCTTATTTCCTAGAAGACATTAAACAATTTTTGTGTATAATACTAAAATAGCATTGTGTGTAGTGCAAGCTGTTTGTGGTTCATTTTGGTTATTATATTATATGTTACAAATAATTTTAACAAAGCAGATAATACGTAATCTATTCATTGGTAATTCGGTCTGTAGGAGTTGCACTGAATGGCCCCTGTTCAGAGGTGTCACACACGTAATGTACGAGCGCATGTACATTCACTGGCTTATTCATTATATTATATGCCATGTACTGTTCCAAGCCACAATCACAGAGGCAATTATCTGTATAGAAGCCCCTTTCCTCAGCTTAGTATACCGAGAGTTCTTGTGGTTTTGCATTCTTCATAAACTATTGGGGTTATACAGTATTTGCTTGATTATAAGACGACCCCCCAAAAAAAGAAAAAGGAAAAAAAGCCTGAATATAAGACTACCGTATAGGGAAAAAAACGTTTCACTAGTAAATATTAATTCACTTGTAAACTATTTTTTCATTATTTAATAAAAACGATGCTTGAGAAAAATGCATTTCCTGTTTTTATTTACTTTTATTTGCCAACCTGCCCCCCCCAGTTATGCACATCTGCCCCAGGCTTGCCACTCTGCCCCCCTCCCCGACTTACCAACGCATCCCCAGACTTGGGGGCTGCAGTGTGATTCCACTAGCTGGATATGCCCGTCCGCATGCTACGTCAGCATAAAAACGTTACATGTGGCCTGTTATATGACGCCATTGTTTGCACGTACGTCATTAAGTGGCCGACAGCCTTAAAGTGCCAGGACCGCCTCGGTATACCCAGTCTAGTTCTGCCTATATACAAGCAGCAACACGGATAAATATACTTTAAAAAAAACTTTTTAGGGAATTTCTGTTTGTAAGGTGAATGTACCGGGTGTGTTCTTTCAGGATGATATATTGTCCTACAACTACTTCTTAAACTGACAGAAGGCTCATGTATAAATCCGTCTGCTTTAAAATCAGTGGACTACTGATAGCTTTATAGGTTATAAAACTTTTATGAGAAGTACTGATTGATTCACAGTTGACTGTAAAAAGTTCAAAATAAGGTAATTCAGGATTCTGCTTTATAAATTGCTAAGCAATGAATGTTGTATATAACTTCTTCTATCCAGAGCGATATTAACAATTCAAAGAAGGGCTACTAAAAAGAAAATACAGTCTAGAAGACTACCTTCTGTTTTTATGAGATCCGAGATCCTTTTTATGTTATTTTTTTAATGTTTTAACTTGGATCGGGTGGGTAGGGGGAACTGTTTATGGCTGAGTATTCCTCGTTGACCTTTAACCTTTACACATGCATCAATCCTTCTAATATTGAGCATACATTAAACCTATTGCATGATGCCTGCTTTTCACTGAGGCATGATGCGCCTTACTCAGAAGTAACTAAATCCAGCACACTGGAAGCAGGGTAGGAACATATCGTATTTTATATTGGTCTTTATCTCTGCAATTAATACCCCCAGGAGCTGACCCCCTGAATTTACAACATTTTGGTATTTTCTGTGTATTCTTAAGCGACCTCCCCCGGGTTAGCCCCCCCATATTAAATTTTTTTACAAAAGATCATGGCATTTGTTAGATCTTTGTTAGATCAGGTTTGATCAACTGTTTTTTTCGTTAGATCAACTCTAAAATAGGCAATATTAACAATCTTTTTCAGGGGGGGCTAACCCGTAGCCAGCCCCCCCTCAACAAAAATTTCAACAAAATGTTACTGATTATGATAGCTCTACGTTAGATCAGGTTTGATCAGACAACATTTTTGTTAGATCTAGTCTAATTACTGAGATATTGCATATTTAATGAGGGGGGGCTAGCCCCCCCTCAACTGAAATTTGGATTTTTTTTAATGGATCTTGGTAGATATTCGTTAGATCAGGTTAGATCAACAGTTTTTTTCGTTAGATCTACCACGCAGGAGGCGGTATTCACAATCCTATTTTGTGTGCGGGGGATGGGTACACATACGGTCTGGCCCCCCCTCAACTGAAATTTGGATTTTTTTTAATGGATCTTGGTAGATATTCGTTAGATCAGGTTAGATCAACAGTTTTTTTCGTTAGATCTACCACGCAGGAGGCGGTATTCACAATCCTATTTTGTGTGCGGGGGATGGGTACACATACGGTCTGGCCCCCCCTCAACTGAAATTTGGATTTTTTTTAATGGATCTTGGTAGATATTCGTTAGATCAGGTTAGATCAACAGTTTTTTTCGTTAGATCTATCACACAGGAGGCGGTATTCACAATCCTATTTTGTGTGCGGGGGATGGGTATACATAGGGGCTGGCCCCCCCTCAACTGAAATTTGGATTTTTTTTAATGGATCTTGGTAGATATTCGTTAGATCAGGTTAGATCAACTGTTTTTTTCGTTAGATCTACCACGCAGGAGGCGGTATTCACAATCCTATTTTGTGTGTGGGGGATGGGTACACATACGGTCTGGCCCCCCCTCAACTGAAATTTGGATTTTTTTTTATGGATCTTGGTAGATATTCGTTAGATCAGGTTAGATCAACAGTTTTTTTCGTTAGATCTACCACGCAGGAGGCGGTATTCACAATCCTATTTTGTGTGCGGGTAATGGGTATACATAGGGGCTGGCCCCCCCTCAACTGAAATTTGGATTTTTTTTAATGGATCTTGGTAGATATTCGTTAGATCAGGTTAGATCAACAGTTTTTTTAGTTAGATCTATCACACAGGAGGCGGTATTCACAATCCTATTTTGTGTGCGGGGGATGGGTATACATAGGGGCTGGCCCCCCCTCAACGGAAATTTGGATTTTTTTTAATGGATCTTGGTAGATATTCGTTAGATCAGGTTAGATCAACTGTTTTTTTCGTTAGATCTACCACGCAGGAGGCGGTATTCACAATCCTATTTTGTGTGCGGGGGATGGGTACACATACGGTCTGGCCCCCCCTCAACTGAAATTTGGATTTTTTTTTATGGATCTTGGTAGATATTCGTTAGATCAGGTTAGATCAACTGTTTTTTTCGTTAGATCTACCACGCAGGAGGCGGTATTCACAATCCTATTTTGTGTGCGGGTAATGGGTACACATACGGTCTGGCCCCCCCTCAACTGAAATTTGGATTTTTTTTAAATGGATTTTGGTAGATATTCGTTAGATCCGGTTAGATCAACTGTTTTTTTCGTTAGATCTATCTACTCACAATCTTCTTTTGATTTTACATATCCATGCCTGTTCATTTGCACATCAAGCCACAGGTGCAAACCTCTCAACTGTCTCGATTAATGCAGTACAGTCACGATTTGGAGGCTCTGTCCCGCTGAGCTCTACCTCTGTTCCATGGAATTCGGGATTCAGAATCCTGCGGGTCCTGATCTAGTTCTCTGGTGCCTGGGTCACCAGAAAACGACTACTGGACATGCTCAGCATTGTACGCATGCACAGTAACACTGCCAGCTTCAGTGACAGCACTAGCTCGCATGTGCGGTAACGCTGACACTCTGATCTTCACAGTTTAGGAAGAGTGATGGCAGCAATGCACATGCGCGCCAGCGTCCCAATTCGCCGAGATGTTGGGAGGTATGAGGTGATGTCATAAATAACAGACTCCACAGACACATTTAAAACAAATTTTTCTCCGAATTTAGGCATTTTCTTGCAGTTTGCCTAACACAATGTATAGATAACTTTCAATATTTTTTATTCTCTGCATTCACAGTATGTGTACCCATCCCCCGCACACAAAATAGGATTGTGAATACCGCCTCCTGCGTGGTAGATCTAACGAAAATAACAGTTGATCTAACCTGATCTAACGAATATCTACCAAGATCCATTAAAAAAAATCCAAATTTCAGTTGAGGGGGGGCTAGCCCCTATGTATACCCATCACCCGCACACAAAATAGGATTGTGAATACCGCCTCCTGCGTGGTAGATCTAACGAAAAAAGCTGTTGATCTAACCTGATCTAACGAATATCTACCAAGATCCATTAAAAAAAATCCAAATTTCAGTTGAGGGGGGGCCAGACCGTATGTGTACCCATCCCCCGCACACAAAATAGGATTGTGAATACCGCCTCCTGCGTGGTAGATCTAACGAAAAAAACTGTTGATCTAACCTGATCTAACGAATAACTACCAAGATCCATTAAAAAAAATCCAAATTTCAGTTGAGGGGGGGCCAGCCCCTATGTGTACCCATCCCCCGCACACAAAATAGGATTGTGAATACCGCCTCCTGTGTGATAGATCTAACGAAAAAAACTGTTGATCTAACCTGATCTAACGAATATCTACCAAGATCCATTAAAAAAAAATCCAAATTTCAGTTGAGGGGGGGCCAGACCGTATGTGTACCCATCCCCCGCACACAAAATAGGATTGTGAATACCGCCTCCTGCGTGGTAGATCTAACGTAAAAAACAGTTGATCTAACCTGATCTAACGAATATCTACCAAGATCCATTAAAAAAAATCCAAATTTAAGTTGAGGGGGGGCCAGACCGTATGTGTACCCATCCCCCGCACACAAAATAGGATTGTGAATACCGCCTCCTGCGTGGTAGATCTAACGAAAAAAACTGTTGATCTAACCTGATCTAACGAATATCTACCAAGATCCATTAAAAAAAATCCAAATTTCAGTTGAGGGGGGGCTAGCCCCCCCTCATTAAATATGCAATATCTCAGTAATTAGACTAGATCTAACAAAAATTTTGTCTGATCAAACCTGATCTAACGTAGAGCTATCATAATCAGTAACATTTTGTTGAAATTTTTGTTGAGGGGGGGCTGGCTACGGGTTAGCCCCCCCTGAAAAAGATTGTTAATATTGCCTATTTTAGAGTTGATCTAACGAAAAAAACAGTTGATCAAACCTGATCTAACAAAGATCTAACAAATGCCATGATCTTTTGTAAAAAAATTTAATATGGGGGGGCTAACCCGGGGGAGGTTCTTAAGCGGAACCCGAGGATGAGCAACAATCAATCAGATAATGCAATAACTGTCAAATAAGGGACAGCTCAACCAATAATTTCAAACCTGTAGGGAACAACCAACCAATGGGAAACTAGAATTAAGGAACATAGTTACTAAGGAAACACACTCTAGATTTCAAAGCAACCAATGAGCCTCAATGATAGGGTGACTTTGAGGGTTATTTCAGTGTCTGTTGAAACAACTTGTCTTGCCTACTTTTGTATCACATTCTTCCCAAGTGTAGTGGTTTTCCAGGGACATTCACAATTTTTGGCCACTGCTTTTGTGGAAAGTGGGGGATTATAGGCCAGTTGGGGAGACGCTTTTTATTCAGATTTTATTATTATTTTTATTATGGTATTAAATACACAAGTCCACATCCAAGGTACAACATGCACAAGCTTGTAAAGCCCTCAATGCCACTAACTGTATATTTTCACATCAATTTCTCGTGCTAGCTTATGGAGATCCTTTGATCTCCCCTGATCAGCCCAGTAGTATGCATTATTTGGTGTGGCTGTAGGGCACATTATATTAAAAAAGAAGACATGCTTCCAATATCTAATAGTTGTAGAAGTTAATGCAGAGCCGACCCTTACATGGGTCCCGGTAGGTCCCTTGGAGCCAGGCAGCGCCTTGACAGTGGCGGCAAGTTGCTGTCCCAAGACATGTTCTTTCTGCATAGATTTGTGGAGGAGAAGCATTTCTGTACCTCTCTTTCTCCATGAATCTATCTGGCCTCTCTTGCTCTTCTGCAAAAAGGCAGTCACAAGGACAGCCTCTCCCTCTTTCCTCCAGTGGGTGAAATAGTGTGGCATGAAGCTCGGCTCTTTTTAAGCAGAAGTGCATGGGGAGCAGTGATGTATTGCTGGGGGTTGGGCAGAGAGTCAGGAACGAAGCAAGGTCATGTAAAAAGAGGTTGTGTGAGGGAGTATGGATGTGTGTCAGGCCCCATCCAGGCTACGGAGCTGCATGTCTGACCATGGACCCGGGATCTTACAATGTGTATGTTGTAAGTTTTTGTTTGTGAGCATGGATGTGTATGTGTAACTGTGTGTCAGCATGGGTGTGTATCTCTAGGTGTGCCAACATGGATGTGTGTGTTTGAGTATGGATGTGTAAGTGTGTGAACATGAATGTGTACGGGTAATTGTATCAGTGTGAATGTGTGTATGAACATGTATGAACATGTATGTGTAAATGTTGGTATGTGAGCATGGGTGTGAGAGAATGCATGCGTATATGTATATGTGTGTATGAACATGTATGTGTAAATTTTGGTATGTGAGCATGGATGTGTGTGTGTGAGCATGGATTTGTATATGTATGTGTGAGCATGGATGTTTATATGTGTGTGAGAGAGCATGAATGTGCATGGGTAAGTGTGTGTGAAAGGGAGTTTATGTTAACATGAGTGTGTAAGGTACGAGTGTGTAAATCTGTGTAAGTCTAAGACTATACATGCCAGTGTGTATGTGAGTGACTGGGGGGCAAGGGTGGTGAACCGGGAGGCCAGGTTCACTAAGAAGACACGAGAAGAAGCGAACAAAGGAAGAAGAACAAGAATAGGCACGAGAAACGAGGGACACAGAAGCAATCGTAGCAAGGTAGGAAGACATCGAGTGAGTAAGAGTGTAAAAGAGCATGAGAGAGTGAATGTATTAATCGTGATATAACATGATGGGTGTGAGGTTGTGGAGTGGAAGCATTTCATGCTTGGGCCCAGGCAGCAAAATGTCTTGGGCCGGCCCTGGGTTAATGTATAAATATAAACAACAGCTGAGTATTCTCGCTGCTATTAAATACAAGTCTCATCACCCATTTGGCTTGTTAGCTGGCTACGTGTAATGAGTGGTGTGGTACAAAGCAGCCTTGTACTTTTTCTTTTGATGGATATTCTATTTATTGTATACAAGAAGAATGATCTCTGGACTGCTCTTAATGGCATTTTTAATCTTTAAGTAAGGCCCTGCAAAGGACTTCTTTATACAGTCAAATACTCACTTTGTTTTAATGAAAATGCGTTTATCACATGAGACTGACCCCTCATTTGCACATTTCAGATTGATGGTTTGCTGGAGGAGTTGTAGATATTGCTTTTATGTGTATTTTATCAATTGGATTTTTCTATTTTGCTGGAAACCCCTTTTTATTCTTGAACAGGGGGAATAATTTATTTTCTTTTATGCATTAAGAAAATCTTGAATTTAATTAGCACAAATCTGAACCCAGTGCATTATTAAACACCAGAGGGGAACTATTTAATTCCAGCAATTAACTTTCCTACATTAGGAATACTGTGTGAAGTTCAACGGATCTGATCTTTCCCAATAAAACAAACACAAGTATTTGCTGATAATCCACACAGCTTCCTTTTTGTCAATTTGGTGTAAAAAAACAACTATGTATCTCACATGTCACAGTCACTTTATACAGAGAACTGCAGGAAACGTCACATGCCTGAATAATATTCACTAGATCAAGATCATTAAAAAGATTAAAAGAGGAAAGCTATTTTCCTTTTACAACACACATATTCTGTGTCCGATAAGCAGAAATGAATCATTTTTTGGGCTAGCTTTTCTTTGGAAAAAAACTTGTAATTTTGTACAGTAATTATATTGCTAAACTCACATAATAAAAGTAAGGCATTCGCCTAATACTTTGTACTTGTCAAAGAAGCACAAATAAGCTTGAGATACTTTGAACTGGACCAGCATCTACAGGTTGGTAGTGGTAGTAGTCATATAAGCTTTTAAGAATTTATGGACCTCAGAGGAATTTTCTCCAGGTGTAATGGTCATTATATTGCTGGCATTATATGCATTATATGCACTACTTCTCTCCGCTCCGTCTCATGATCGCGGGAGCAGGTGTGCCTATTCCCCTCCTATTCAGATTTACGCTACCTGGGGCTAGTCCCGTTTTTATAGATAGCAAAGCCCTGCCCCCTGAGAAGCCACTCCCCCAAAGAGGGAGGGCCCTGGGTAAGTTGTGCCAATAAGTTCGAGTCCCTATACAGCCATTATTTTTGTAGAAACTATTACATCGATTAATAAACCATACTGAACCATGACAACTTGCAATGATGTAAAGTGAAAGGTCCATCTTCCATTGCCTTGAAAAGGAGTAAAAGTTTATTAATAGGACAATATATGTCCTAGACAATGTCCGAGAAACAAACATAGTTTAGTTTTTTTGCAGCATCTTAAAAATCGATGATATTTGAAATTCTTTGCCGCATTGACAATAAAGTACAGTTTGAAACATAATCAATAGAATCTGTAATAAACACAAGACCAACAATATTTGACGTAAAAATCATTTTTTGTGCAAGCGGTTTGATTGATGGGTTGGTGAAGTAATTACAGACTGTATTTATAAAAGCATATTTCACGGAATGGAATTTTTTGGTTTACAATACCACCTATGTTTTACCTTTGTAACTAAAAAAAAAAAAGTTACCACGACAGATCTCGGTATGACGGCTCAGAAATGAGGTTGGGACACAAAATATTTTTTTTTTAGAAATGGACGTAAATGGTATGATTATTTATTTATACTTTGTCAGTATGCAATATGGCTTTTGCATTATGATGGTCGCCATAGATGTCTACAGAGGCTTGTGGAAACCTTGCAGTTGTTAAGAAGGATAAAATGTTTAAAAATAAATTACTGAGAAAATAACTCAGGCGGCGCCTGTTGAAATATTAAACATGTGAGGCATGGTTACAATAGGAATTGTGCAGACAGGTGGATATCAAAAGTTATCGTCTTGTATTAGAATGTGGTCATTATGGTACTGTTTAGCATGAGTTCCTTCGTAGTTGAATGTAGGGTGCCCATCTGTCCAACAACTCACCTCGTACGTTTCAGAAAGTTCTTAAATAACATTCCAGTAGGCAGTATAGTATTATAGTTTTTATTAGACTCATGGATGTTGGGGAGTGCTGCAAGAGGCAGCGAAGGACAGGAGGGTAGCCACCTGCCCCAAATAACATGGACCATAGCTGCTGAGGACTGCAGTACAGAAGATTGAAGAACCTTTAAACAATTACAAGGTGTCATTTTATAGGGAACAAAATGCCATTTGATGAAGTAGCTGTCGTCCCTTTCCTGACATTTCTTATTACACAGTTCTTTAGTAAAATATTAATGTGTGCTCCTCAACATCCATCATATCATGGTGCAAACAGGACATCAGTGAGCAAGCTAGGAATTCTGATTCAACTGTAGTTTGGGTGATGGCCCAAATTAAATTGTGGCTTTCTCTTCAAGTGTTCTTCCTTCTCCTACCCCGAAGACAAGTGCTTCAGTCCAGCCAGTGGCATATTTACCCTGGCCGCAGTCCTAGGGCTAACCCGAGCCAGCGCCACCAGCCACCCCTCTGCACTACCCCACTGCTGAGTGCTGGAGTATTATCCTACCAGGGGCGTAACTAGACGCCTCAGGGCCCGGGTGCGAGAATCTGTTAAGGGCCCCCCCACCCCCCACCCCCCCAAAAAAAACATGATTTTTACCCAACAATTTTTTTTCAAAATATTCAACAAATTAAATTTACATATTGAATCATATCTGTAAAAAATCAAAGAAAAAGGGGCGCATGTACAAAGGGCATAATCAAAGAAAAAGGGGCGCATGTACATAGGGCCCCTTTTGTACATGCGCTCCTTTTTCTTTGAATACATAAATAATGTATGGAAGCATAGCATAGCAGATATAGATCAACAGAATAACACACAAACCCAGCATTGCAGATATAGATCAAATAGAATTCACATAAAAACTCTGCATTAAAGGTATATTTAAAACCCCCTAAATTATAGGCATAGATCACAGGTTGCGCACCCCAAAACCAGCCCTGGCCTCCACACTGCCCACATAGAACCTGACCAGCACCCAGATAACACACGTAGGGTTTGCCATTTTTGTCCCCAAACAGCCCATCCTGTGCCTGGCTGGATGGGGACAAAGGTGACACTCGGGAGCTGAACTTGTGTGTCTAATCTATATATAAGTGTTTATATATGTATATCTATATAAAAATAAATCTAGAAATCTCCATTTTTTAAAGAAAAAAAACTTTATGCGTTTTGTCCCCCTCCACAGACACACACATATATTTATTTTTATGTTTATAATTGAAATAATAATGAAATAATAATTTAATGCCATATACAATATTTTTTTAAAAAAATACATTATTGTACCGACCTCCCTATTCCTTCCACTTTGGGGCCATGATGAAGTGCTGATGGAGTGATAGATGAAGACTGCCGTTTATTTTCAAACTGGATGTACGTGACTGACACGACATCCGGTGCTCCAGCAGTCTGTGTGATGGGGCAGAGCTTTCAGCCCTCATGCAGCTCTTGTGGCACGATCCAGTGCTCCTGCAGTCTGTATGAGGGGGCGGAGCTTTCACCCCTCATACTCTATGTAATCCTTTGATCCTACACTCTGAGCGTGAGGGGGCGGAGCTTTCGCCCCTCACGCTGCATCAATGATTAGGCGGCCGTCGCCAGCTCCGTGGCGCGGCTTGCCTTATTTAAAAAAAAAATAATAAAAAAAAACATAAAAAGGTATCGGGCGGCCCCTTGGCTTGAGCCCCCCTGCCGCCGGGGCCCGATTTCGTGCGGCCCCTTGGCTTGGGCCCCCCTGCCGCCGGGGCCCGATTTCGTGCAGCCCCTTGGCTTGGGCCCCCCTGCCGCCGGGGCCCGATTTCGTGCGGCCCCTTTGCTTGGGCCCCTCTGCCGCCGGGGCCCGATTTCGTGCGGCCCCTTTGCTTGGGCCCCTCTGCCGCCGGGGCCCGATTTCGTGCGGCCCCTTGGCTTGGGCCCCTCTGCCGCCGGGGCCCGATTTCGTGCGGCCCCTTGGGTTGGGCCCCCCTGCCGCCGGGGCCCGGTCGCAGTCGCGACCCCTGCGACCCCGGTAGGTACGCCACTGTATCCTACCCCTCTGGGCATAAATGACTTCTCCTACAGTAGTGACATTACAGGGAGCGTGACTGCTCAAGAGGGGGCGATCAGGCTCCCTGTTATGCAGAAGAAAGGGCTACCGGACCCTAAATATGCCCCCTTACAATATGCCACTAATTCCCCATACATAAGTTACATCAATGACTAGTAGGTTCAGTCTTTCATGAAAATGAAGCCTTACCAGTATCCAAGGAAAACGGAGCTGCGATATCCTAATTATTCCTGCCGTTTTTAAAGCAATGAATCAGTATGTTCCCTGTCCTACATATACAATAAAGCAAGTTTGACTGCTGCCTCGCCATTGATTCACACTTCTCCTTTCTTTTGATAATCTTCAGAATAGTGTTTTTGTTAAATCTCTGTAGAGTGTATGGAGAGCCATTATTTCGGCTGCATAATGGTTTGTCACATAATACGGGATTATACAATTTTTTAAACATGCCCTCTGTGAAACAGCTTTGCTAACTTGTTAGCAGATTTTGTATGTAAACTGCAACCACCTAGCAACACATTGTTCCTTTTGAAAAACAATTCTAAATCTTTCTTCCTCCCTTCGATGATCCATGGCACTCAATTGTGAGATTGTAGGGTAACTAGATATATTATTTATTGTTTTATATAGCACCATCATATTCCACAGCGCTGTACAATGGACATACCCACTGCTGGAGCAAGATCTTTCCTTCAACGGTCCTTCTCTTTGTGATGATGGAACATCGGTGATGATGGAACACTAGCATTGGTGTTGGTAGAAAACACCTATCCTTACCCCTTTGTTGATAATCATTACCACCTTAATATTAAGATAACATTTTGCAAAGGAGAAATAGTATTTCTAATAAAGTACTTATAGTATAGTATCTTTGGTATATTCTTTGATATCCCCCAATAACACACACATTGAGACATCTTCTGCTTAAGGACATGTTCAGCAACATAATGCTATGAGGAACAACAATCTTTTTTTTCCCGGAGCAGACCTCAATCTTGCTTTAAACCTTTGCTTAAATAGAAGCTGTCCCTATGTAGCATAAGTTGGGATGGTGATAAGGAGCATAAGATGGTCATCAAGTACTTTAATTTGCATTATTTTCCGTAAGGCTGTCAGGAACATTAAACTGTCCGTTTAATATCATGAATCACAAAAAGTTATTTCCATATTGAACATAAAAAAGACTGTGTCCATAACAATTTGTGAGAGGATCAACCTTTTCAAGATGTAAAGTCACTTTAATCATTTTATTGTTTCCAGTTTTATTTAATGTAACTATCACTAATCACTGCGAGGTGGGTGAATGCAAAGGGTTATTTTTTTTTTAGTAAAAATTGGTTATTTTTCAAGAATTCTGAGGACCTGAAAATGTAGTGTGGCTACCAAAATAGGGCTGTGGCAAACCTGAGGCTAGATTCATAGGATGCACAACAGGACATGGCTGAAAAAATATATACTTAGAACTGAAAATATATGATTCCTTCCTGCCCAGAAGGAGTTAACAATAATGACACCTGGGATTTTTCCTGTTAGACCATGAGTATTTGGGGATAAATACGCATCTGTCTGATCATATTGTGTACCATGTACATTTTGTTCTTGTCATCGGCTGTAAATTGCTTAAACAAGATTGCTCTGCATTAATAAACTGCATTAAAAAGGAGCCTGAAGGCTGTACTTCCCGACTCTGATTCGAGCCTTTTAGCATCTTATTGTAACCATTGCAGGTCACTTCTCACATATCAAGGTTTTAGTCCAAACATCTCAATGACTCAAAATCACTTCCTGAGCAGAATATTCATTTAACCCCCCCCCCATATGTGCCAGAGGGGCTTGCAACATTGTACAAGGTGATATCACCAAATGATAAATGTTCATCAGTAATTCAATATTATTATGGAATCATATACGGTAATTTTAAAATATGCTAAAATATACAAGGCAGAGGGTGTAATCAGGATTGACATGATGAGGCCTCATAGCTGAAGTTTTTCATTTGTAAAAGTACCATATCAACCAGAGAAGAATAAAGGCTCTACATGCATTAAGTGAGGATTTAGTCATAGGTTGCGAAACCATGGTACTTCTCAGAGATGTGTCGTTAGAATGATGGACAATTTTGAGAGCCAAGTGCCACCGTCCTGATCTGGTCATATCTAAGGTATTAGCACCTTAGATATAATATGTCATAGATGTCATAGCTGCCATTCAGCCTGACATGCTTCCACATGACAACATTGCTTAATGTTGAGGAGTATGCAGCTGAGATGGAGCAAGAGGCTTGCTTTTCCTAGCGGCCACATTGATCCTTCGTGTGACCTCTGGAGGACTATTAAACAGCATGGAAATACCAAGTCAGACATCAGAACCAGAGGCAGAGCAGAGATGAGGACAGGCAGGACAAAAGTCAAATTGTCCCTACGTGTCAAATCTCAGGAGTGACAAAACAAGGTCAGAATGGTAAGAGGTTGGGGCAGATGGGGCAGTTCAGGATCAAGCCAAGAATATCTGACAGAAGTCAAGACACAAGTCATAAATACATATATGGTTTTCAGGGAAACATCAACCTCAAAGCTTGTTGCTGGATCCATCTGTGGTTCCTAAATAGTACCCTAGGGGACACGTGTAAAGAAATCCTGAATGACCTTGAATATGTGATTTAGAGAATTACCTTAAATGCATATTTTCTATAAGAAAATATATTACACTTTTTTTATTTGAGAAGACCCCCTGCCCCAATGAAGCCACTGTAGAGCTCCATATATTATTTCTGCTTCTTCAATGTTCCTTATTCCCCAGCAAATTCAATATCTTAAGTGTTATAATTATAAATTTGTAGCCCAGGTTTCCCATCCTTCAATAACATTAATTAAAGTCTCTTTACTTTGTCTAATTAAACATCCTCATGAGGCAGGCCAAAAAAACGATACTAATGATAACATTTTCCAAGTAACAGCCACTGTTAAAGATCAGAACGTTGGCTTAATGGTAAATTCAATCGAGACTGGAATGAAATCATTGTATTAGAAGTCATACTTTGTGTATTCTAAAAATGCGCTCACACACGCAATTCATCATTGTGCTTGAATTATTAAAGCAATTGTAGTAATGTATTTATTTGTCTAAATATTGCTTAACTCATCTTTTCTTTCATAAGTGCTTCCATTCTCTTCTTGGGGAAAACACTATTTTATTTGTTATGGAAAAGGGCAGCCATTAGACATTGCCATAAGTGTGCTGACAATCTGAAAAAACATGCCCAATGCTGATTTTTTAAATACTTTAACCTTCTATATATTTTTTGGTGCTGATGAAGGCATGATCAGACTTTACAAGCTATTGCAATAATAAAAGTCCTACTTCGCTGCCATCAGCCCATCTATACTTTTGTTCATTTTACAGATTATAGCGATCTCTTATGATTACCGCGAAAGCACAGGCTCAAAATGGAAACGTAATGGGTTGTGGTTTTATAGCTATTTGACTGCAAATTTAATTATTCTTTAGCAAATCCATAAAACAAGAGATTCATTATCCTATACTAATGTGGCTTGGTTCTTTTAAAAAGCCAAAGAACCATGAATGCATTATAAACAAAACATATTTGAAATTAATACTAGTTATCTTTCATAGCATTAATCACTGTTATGTTTTGTTATTCCATTGTGTGAACATAAACTCGGAAGGTAACTTACCACAAACTTAGGAGTAGCTAAAAAGGAAGCCCCCCCCAAGAAAGACATCAATTGACTGGTGCCATCGCCTGCCTTCCAATCTTTTTTATTTACGATAAATAGAGGAGTAGGACAGAGGTCCATCAGATCTGCCACATGGCTACTTCATGAAGCTGAATACTGTGTTGGGTAGCTCTTTGGGTAAGGTAAGTAGGCAGACTCGCCTCTACCATTTACTTTTCTCGCCTTGGCCTTATGCCACTGAATTCCATGTTTTCAAATCTAGACAGGACTTATGGTGCCAAGCGGAATCGCTTCCTGTACTAGATGTACTTTGTAGTGTTGACTCATGTGACCACCCCACGCCGGTATCTGGTACAGAAAGCTCTTCTGCAGACAACTTGGCAGCAGGAAATATGCCCACAAAGTTGGAAGCATAGCATTGTCCAAAATGTCTTAGTTTGTCCCCTTCGGCATACCAATACTTTTAGGACAATTTTCTGTTCCAGCCTGACTGTGCCCCAGTGCACAAAGCAAGCTCCATAAAGACATGGTTGGATGAGTTTGGTGTTTTAAAGAACTTGACCGGCCCCACAGAGCTCTGACCTCAACCTCATTGAACACCTGTGGGATGAACAGGAACGGAGGTTGCAAGCCAGGCTTTATCGTCCAACATCGTGCCTGACCTCATAAATGCTCTACTGGATGAATGGGCAAAAATTCCGACAGAACCCTCCAAAATCTTGTGAGAAAGCCTTTCCAGAAGCTGTTATAGATATAAGGGGGGGCCCAATTTCATATTAATGTCTATGTATTTAGAGTGCAATGTCATAAAAGTCCTGTTTGATGTAATGGTTAGGAGTCCCAATAATTTTGTCCATATAGTATATCTTGTTTGATAAGATAAGAGCTACATGTTTTTCAATAATAAAGCATTCAAAAATGGTCTGTAAAGAAACACCAAATTATATAATGCTGCTTATGTCTTTAAGGTAAGTATAATTACACATATGTGCTACATCTATGAACATCAACTATTATATAATCAAGTGTTAAGATAATACTAAATGTATTTTGATTTTCCTTACCCGTATTACAAATATAAAAGCAATCGTATAATGGTTTCTTTGCCAGATATAACTAAGTGCCAGCAGATGGGGCAGGGAATATAGATTACTTGGCACTTCCTATCTCATTAAGAAAAAATGTTTCCGGAAAATGATACTGATTAGATTCATTTAGCAGAATAAATGCAATAGTGACATATTTTATTACGAGGATTACAAAAGGCCAGTCAACATTCTTATGCTAAAACCTGCAATTTTTTAACAGTGTAATTTTGTTATTAAATGGGATCCTATCACTATATATTTAAGTGATATAGTACTTTTAAGGCAAACATCTCCAAAACAATACTGGTTAAAAAAAATCACATACTATAGGTGATATTAATAAAGGAATTAAAATCAACCTTGTGACAGTTCCTCTTTAAAAGGTTAAGTGAAAATGTGTCTTGATTCGGTATTTTCAGAGAGAGGGGGCTTCTGTTTTGGTCATGGATTCCCACCGAGACATCTCAGCATGGCCTGAGAAAGCAAAGGCAGTGTGACCTCGTGCTACATTAAGTTACGAGGAGCTTGTTTTTCAAAGAGAGTGAGTGGGTGTAAAATGGATCGGGCAGCCATGGTTATTTAGAACTTTAAATACCAACAAGCGTGACACAAAAAAAAATGTTCCAGCCTGTTTTATAACTATACTAGATGAGGTGAAAAAAGTCAAACTTTCCTGCTTCCTGTAATTTCTTCATGTTATTCATAATCTTCGGGTGGCTTTTACTTAATGCTCGCCTCCTCCAACCCACAGCTAGCAGCACAGAAACAGGAAAGATATTGGTGGGGGGTAATGTTCCAATGGTAAATAACAATGGAGCCTTGATATCATTTAATGTTGGCAGTGCTTGGTATTAGTATTTATTGATTTGTATAGTGCCACCATCATACCTAGGATCTCTGAGTGAAGCTCCTGGTCATGGCCCGAAATCTCTGGGAGCCCCGCTCCTCACCCATGGCCCGAAATCTCTGGGAGCCCCGCTCCTCACCCATGGCCATCTCCCACTTTCACCCTCATTGAAATATAAGGTGGTTGCAGCTAGCCCTTTCTACTACATCACTGAGCCCACCACCCACCAATGATGTCAGGCTCGGCCACCAATGTCATCGGCCTGGAAGCTTCCAGAATGGCCATCATAATCTGCAAAAGGAAAACAGGGCATAAACTATATCTCTTAACATTTTGGACTCACTTGCACAAACAAGCTTACAATCTAGAAGGTGGTGGGGGTATATTACACAAGAGGTGAAAGTACAAATGTGTGCATTTAATATGCATTCTTCCTTAGTGGGGTTGTCGCAGAAATACACAGTTTTGGTCAGTCCATTTTTCCTGCCTTAAAAACTCAGTTGTTGGTCTCATCTTAGATTTAAGAGCGATATGCTTATCCCATGAATGTTTAAACCAGCTCACTTTCTGAAGAAAGATAAAAGCTGAAACAAATAGTTTTTTATTGCCTATAAACTTCTATTACAGTTTTTATCTTTCAAACAGATGTGTAAAACATTGTGCTGTTGTTATTTGCACAAATTATCAATTTATACCACAAACAGATTTACAGATTAGAAATCAAGCTCATGGATGTAGTGATTGTTTAATTATTTAGCCTCATCCCGCTCCTCTTCAATGTGACTCAAAGTGTACTCTGTGGGGCTAGCCCTGTCCCACGCACAGCTAGCCCTGTCCCACGCACAGCTAGCCCTGCCCCCCTACAAAGCCACTCCAGAAGAGGGAGAGCTTGGAGTTGTGTGCCATGAGAACCCAGATATTATGGGTTAACCTGACTGACAAACTTAACTTGACTGATCGCGTCCCATTACATTACATTGATTTATATAGCACCAGCAGATTCTGTAGCGCTGTTACAATAATGTAAAGTGAAAATAAATATGACATTATAAATATCATTGACAGACATTAAGCTTACAGAAGGAGAAGAGGGTTTGCAATTTATACACACCAATACTTTTAAAAAAACTATTATGTTTACTGTGCAGTTGCT
The DNA here is from genome assembly GCF_027358695.1 of Spea bombifrons. Taxonomy (NCBI): domain Eukaryota; kingdom Metazoa; phylum Chordata; class Amphibia; order Anura; family Pelobatidae; genus Spea; species Spea bombifrons. The sequence goes on from NC_071093.1 coordinate 37,563,884, forward strand.
TTACCAGTATTTCGATTTTACTTTAGTATAATGGACATAAAAGAAATGCGTTGCCTTTATAAATAGGAAAACGCATTTTGAATAGAAAACATTTTCCGTTGCATGGTGAAAAATACAGCTAATTTGAAAAAGGAGGGACAACGGCAAGTTCTGATTTACAAACAATGTTAAGAATCCTGAAAGCAGGAGTTTATTGTGATGAATTAAAAGGACCTTTGTTCAGGCAGACTGGACTCTAGGATCGGAATTGCTTCTCAAACACAATTAAAGGCGTTATCTTTCCAATTGCCTTAACAGAGCCAACCATTATTAGCTAGATTGACCAATTAGCATATATCAATAAGATATGGGCTTAGGGGATCTTGGAGGAAATGCTATTTGGTCAGAGATTGCGGTCATTGTATTTATGCAAATAACAGTAAATGTGTCCGTAGATGAAGTTTATAATGATGATTTTGCTTCTATAGCTTCCATAACAAAGTAAAAGCAATGCAAAAACCTGACACGAGAAGCCATATGTATTTGTAATATATATATATACATATATATAGAATAAGTAATACATTTAAAAAAGTAATACATTTAAAAAAGCTTGTGGCTAGTAGACACGATTATATTATATGAAAGACCATTTGGAGAGAATACGTAATAAATCAGAATTTTCTAAATTTAACTTAAAGCATATTTGCCTCTTTTCCCAATTATTACAGTTTGCTATGTAAAATATATCTAAAGAACCCTCCCTTATGTTTACATGCATGGCTAGATTGTGGATGAAAAGTGACCCTGGGAATGTAAGGCCTGGGAATGTAATACGCGGGGCTGCATGTTACGTTTTTATATTCTAAAAGTAGCCACACACTACTAGCCAGCAGTATTTGCCCGATTGGCAATATATCCTGTGTGGGCCACTGTATATGACTGGCGACGGCCATCGTAACTAGAATTTCTGTGTTGACGGAGCTAAAGCATAATATTGATTTAAAAATTGAGTCCAGCAGTGTTCTCTGCTATACCAATAATTACCTGTGTTTTTAAATAACTAATAGCCAGAGGGTCGGTTTTGCGCCGTGGCGTTTCCATAGCTGTGCGATTTTTATGTTTCTATAAGCTTAGTGGGGACACACACTGTTCTGTAAATATTTTATTGAAATGTGTTTTTGGTTGTCATAAACATAGACAAAGGCCATAAGTGATAGGGCAAATACCCGTATCTACACACAAGAATACGGTGGATTCTGATGTGAGTGTGAACAAGGTTAGAATAATTCCTTAGAATACATTTGAATATATCCTAGGAAACACATTATTAATTGTGAACTTCACCGTAGTGGAATATTTAAATGTTATTCAGATTCTAAGAAGTCTAAAGCTTAATGCTTCACAGAAGAGAGTGACTTGGGAGTAATTATTTCTGAAGACTTAAAACTAAGCAGGCATTGCAATAAAGCAGCAGAAAAAGCAAGCGTGGTGCTGGGTTGTATCGCTAGAGGCATTAGTAGCAGAGAGAATGGTGGTTCTGCCAGTTGACATGCTGGAGAGAATTCAGAGTAGGGCTATTATAATGATAAATGGCTTGCAGAATATAAATTATCAGAAAAAAAGTAGAGGATCTTATTATTTATAGCTTGGAGGAAAGAAGAGAGGGAAAGGGTTAAATACATATCTTAAAATCTCTGGTATAATACACACAATTTACCCCTTTTTCAAGAGTCTTAAAAAAGTGGTTGTGTATTATACTCGAGTACAAATGTATTTATGCTGCTTGATCACTCCATGATTGTGCAACTTTAACCCCTTCAATGCTGCGATAATACGATCACAACATTGAAGGGGTTAATGGTTGTCTCTTCAGTCCCCACAGGCCTGCAGGGATCAAGTCACCATTAGTGCTGTGCTGCTATGGAGCACCAGCATTGAGAGAGTTAAAAAAAGCAAAAAAAAAAAAAAAACAATAATAAAAATAATAAAATCAACAGCACTGACATGGAAGTCAAAGGTGCTTCCAGGTCATTTGCTGTCAGTTGATCCCCTCCATTCAGTGAGAGAATTACATACCTGATCACAGTGACATTTTATTTCTAATGTCAGTTTGAAAACTTGTCACTAACAAGCGATCACATTTTTTATTTTACAATATTTATTTTATTCTTAACTATTTACTATTTTAAACCTTGAATGTTATTATTTGATAAATGATTAGTGACACTCTAAATCACTGATCCTCTTTTAGTAAACTAATAGATGGGAGAGTATAATATATACCGTATTTGCTTCATTATAAGACAAGGTTTTTTCAGAGCAAATGCTCTGAAAATTATCCCTCGTCCTATATTCAAGGTCGCCTTCTAATCAGACCTCAAATAGACGGAGCAACGGAGCACCGGCATCACATGACCTTCCGGTGCTCCATCATAGAAGTGCCGGCAGCAGCGGACGTTGTCTGTGCCCATCCCGCAGCTGGTGAATGTTTGCGGGATGTGCACAGACACTGCTGTCCACTGCTACCGGCACTTCCACCTGTGCTTCTATGGTTGAGCACCGGAGGGTCATGTGATGCCGGTGCTCAGTCATAGAAGCCCCGGTGGAAGTACTGGCCAGCAGTAGCGGAGTTCTGCATTGCACAGACCTCCACCGGCTGCCCCACTAGACACCAGGGAGTCTCACCCCCATCCTCTGTTCAAGTAATAGACTGGAGGTGGTACAGATCCTAAACCATACATCTGTTTCCCCCATTCCCAATTTAATAAAACAAGAAACCTTCATGGGGCGTCTATGCGTGCCTCCGCTCATACCCTGCCCATTGGGGTGAGGGGATTTAAGAGCTAAAGAAATCCTTTGGCATGGATCCCCTTATCAGTGAGGTGGTGAGGAGGAATATACCTTGCCCTATACCAAACTGGCCTGTGGGCAAGGAGAGCCGAATGCCCCCTAGCCCCCTCCCACTCAACCTGAATAATTTCTCACTCCCATGTTCCTTCATTGCTACTATCATGGCAGATCCCATACTTTAGTGTTTGTCCATCAGCATAATATATGTGCTTTGGACTGCAAAAGTGTTGATTGTATTCTGTAAATGGCCACACATACACAAAGTACTAGGGCCGATTATAATCCACAGTCCATCCTTGACACGTAAGCCCTGGAAGCTTCTTTCTGCCTAGGCCAACTGCATCTCACACGTTATTTTGGATAATCTGATATTAAATAATAAATGCACTGAAAAGATGGATAAATTTAGCTTATAGTACCACGTTGCTGACTGTTACCAAGAAAAAGCTTCGAAAGAGGAGTGCTTTCAATTTAAACTTTTTTTTTCTTACATCTGAATCTAATGGATTTGTTCTTTTATGTTTCAGCTCACTGGATTCAGTATAATCACTCAGCAAGGAGGCATGAAGGAAATTATATTTTTTAAAGAATCAGTCTGACTTTTACAGTATCGTTCCTGGTCTTGGGAAACCGCTGAATGCTCTGATGACCACATAGAAGAGGCAATTCGTGGTGACAACATCTTACAATTATTGTAGTTTTTTGTCCTTCTATCCAGTGATTTCCAAAACTGATCACAATTGACAATGGATTCCTGGAAATATTTGAAAACCTGCTTGCATCTGTAACTTCATAAAATAAAATATAGTCTGCAACTGAGAATTTGTCCGTCTATTATAAATGACTTTGTCTACCTTTAACCAATTGGAGATAAATCATTTAAAAAAATACAATATAATTGATGCTCTGGGTACAAGATGAAAACCACGGCGTATTCTCAAAGATCTATTTTTTTAATTATACATCAGTGAATGTAACATGAACCTCATTAGCTTGGTACCTGTAACTTTTGAATAATATAGCCTTTTCTAGCATTATTTAAAATATTTCTCCATTCAGTATATTGGTTTTTAGATTGGACATTATATCTTGAACTTAATGAACAGATTATGAAAAAAAGTCTATTTTGTTTCCTAAACTTTAGCCTTGCTCTCCAAACTGACAACATTTATTCCATCTATTTACAAATGTAAGGTCTATGAGAAGGTCATTTCAGCAATGACTAACTGGCAAGTAAACCAAGATCTAATGTTAAGTCATATTCTTTCTTTTTACTAAACTCAAATAATTGGCCAAATATTCTGAACAAAAGAACTGCAGACATGAAGCAGGAAAATATATGTAAAAAAACTCCTGACAGCGAATGAATGTTCCTTGCTGAAAGATTCATTCCATTGGTGTCCATAGTTTGTAGACTTTATATTTCCCCCTTGTATTAGATTTTCTCTTTATAAGTAACCCCCAACCGCCCCCCCCCAATAGTATGCCGGCAGCTTGTATTTTCCAATGGACAACTTTGTGTCGTAAGGTCTAATATGGAGAAATTTGAGTACAGGAGCTAATATGCTTGAAGAAATCCCGATGCCCCAAAAGACGCCATTTATCTTATTCCTAACCTGCAGCAGGGGTGGCTGGGAACAGTCCCAGTTTATTTAGGCCCCTGATTAATGAATGAGCGGTGGCTGAAACAAGCGTGACAGGAGACATGGTGAAGACCGGAAAAAAACAACATTTCTAAAATATTTTCACCAATATATAGACCGTATTCTTTAAAATGAGTCCAAATAGCTTTTTTATACAATGTATTTAATCTTCTCTGATTTGCATCATCACATAGTATAAAATGTATTTGAAGAAGAGCACTGGTATGTGATCCCGTTCTTCTAATCAACAGTAATAAATTAGGAAAAGCTTCCCTGTCTTATTTAGCCATAATGATACTGTTTTAATTATTTTTTCTTCAGCGTTCAATGGACTGACATTCTAACAGCTGTATCATTTATCATCACCACATTTCCGGGAACTGTACTGTGCATAGAAAAACCCCATGTGACAGCCCCGGGTTAATCGGTGCCGCCTGTAGTAGTTGTCATGACCATCCGGGGTTAAAATGTACTGATATATTGGTTATTGGTGATTTATGTATTTTCTTCCCGTATACGTGGTGTTTATTTGTGTGTACTTTGTTCTCCCACATGCCCTGCCCCTGGACTTTTAACACTGTATAGCCCGGGCATCATCGGTCCGACCACCGCACGGTTGCACGGAGATACCCCATGAGTGGTGGGGGTTCGGACCAAGGGTGGTTCGGGAAAGAAGCCTCCTATGGATTCCCGGCCGCTGGGACTTGCAGGAGAGCGGAGATCTCTTGCGGTCAGCAAGAGGTGGCAACCCTACTTGAGGTTCATCCCAAGTGTAAAGGTCCATACATGGATCTTCTTGCTCACTTGGGCCTAATAGGATACCAACTCTACACCCCAATGATGAGGCCTACGAAGGCAGACATGTACATCTGGGATGGTTGGTTACCTTGATTTGCATTTTGGATTGCTCTTGCAGGAAGGATCACACTGAAATGCCAATTAAGATTTTTCTGCTATGGTGGCACAAGCGTGCTAAAACTTGAGATGCTTCTGAGCAGGAATGCATTATAGGACAGGCTAATAAGTGGCTGTCCTTTCTCGGTTGAGTTGTTCTAAAACATTTTTGTATGACATAAGCCAAATCTGGACTAAAAATGCAGGGTTTTTTGTACCTTTATTAGTAGATATGTTTTAACCCCTTAAGGACAATGGGCGGTCCCTAAACCCATTGAAAACAATGCATTTTGAGCCCGTACATGTACGGGCTTTGTCATTAAGGGGTTAATTAACTGAGGTTTACTATTCAGGAGGTTTTTGTGAAAATATCCTAGTATAATGAATTGTATGTTGCTGATAAGTTTATTAATGACTGCCTTGAACATTGGGACGTGGATAATTGATTATTTCTTTCTGAGTTGCACTTCCTATTGGAAAACTAGGTTCTTCAAACAGATGAACCGGGTAAATAGAACCATAAAACTAGGTCTTACGGCTTGGAATCAGACCTAAGTGGCTATAAATATTATTTCTGTCTACTGTCCCAATTTACTTCTGCAGGTGTGGACCATTTTTTTGTAGTTGCGTTACATTGCAGGGCTGTCTTTGAATACAATGTCCTTTTTTTTCTATATCGCTAATAAAGCAAATGTGACACATCCATTAATAAATCAGAGCAACTGCAATCCAGGTGATGAGGATTTTCATTTTTAATGTACGTCCCACATAACAACCCAAGACTACTGGAAAGAAAACAGTATAGAAAACACATGATAATGGAGAATTATAACAAAAGCAACAAAAATAAACCTCTATTTGCTTCATTATTATTAAAATTAAATTAATTAAAAAACATCTATTATTTAATTTATATATATGATGACCCACAGGTGTTCCATTGAATGGAAGTAAATATTTGCGTGTCCTCCAGTGATGTTCAATACCATGATAAGGAGAAGACAATGTACACCAGACAGGTAAGCAATGAATGACTTTATACGCCCCGCCACATCCGTGCCAATCAAATGTCGTCTATTCTTCTATGATTAATAAATGTTATATTCTTCATTTCCCTTCAGGTGTTGAACACGACTTTAGTTTAGTTTTCTATTTTATTTACCGCTTGTTAGAAGGAACGTAAATATTTCAGATTTACTCTGAAGTGAGAAGAGTCTATTCTTTCAGTCGGTTCATTCTTTTATGTTCAGCACCAAAGTAAATTGAATCGGTAAAACAATGATGTGTTTTTCTTTACTTCGATGAACATGTCCTTGTATCACCCCATTCACTAACAACTAATCTGATTTTTTCCCTCCCTCTGACAGCAGTTTTAACTCAAGATATGTTGCACAAAAAGCATTGCTGTAGAAATGACGATCTGTTTTCATTTTCACTCAAGATAGAACTGATTATTTCAAAGTATAAACTGCCCTTATGGATGTTGGTGATAAATATAAATCTATATTCTGAGTAAAATGTACAATTCTATATTTGGGATATCACCTTCCAACCTTTCCAATGGTCAATGGATCTCTTGAAATGCTATAAATAAATACAATTACTTTCAAGGTATAAAGTGAATATAGAGGCAAAGGTGATTATTGTTAACCTTATTTGCATGCACCTACCCAGAATCCCTTGTGGTTGTGGCAGCACCATGAGATTTCTGTGAAACAACAAGCCTTTTGGCTTGTGTGGTGTCTGTAGATGAGTGTTTAATAATACTTCTACTTCCTCTTAAATTTAAATTGAAGGGTTGCCTTCACCTTTACCCACCATAACTTATGTAATGGTAAATATACACACACACACAAACGCACGCACGCACACACACACACTTTATAATATAAATGGTTATTTATTAATTTCAATAATCACAAAGTATACATATACATCTCTAGCATATTTAGTAGAGGTCTAAGTCTGCTTTCAAGGCCTCTTCTTGAATGTTGTCAAGTTTAGCTGCCATCCTGTTCTTCATTAGGGTGATGGCTTTCTTGATCTCATCTCTGGGTCAATGTCTGGTGGATTTGGTAATGCTGGCCAAGGGCTCTGCCCATCTCTTCATCTGTTGTACTATCCTTGTGATGGTCTTGTGTGGCTTTGATGGGGCGTTCTGGTTTGCTGAGCTTTCCAGACGGTTGTTTGGAAACATCTGTTTCACGTTGCTGCTTGTTCCGCTTCTGCTCACGGTCTGTCCACTCTTGTACTTCCTGACATGCATCTTCACTATTATTATTATCTTTTATTTATATGGCGCCACCAATTTACACAGCGCTTAATACAATACATATATTTAAGGGGTATGACAAGACAAGAATTGACAGACTAAGACAAACCGATAAATTAAGTGGAGATTAGGTGGAGGTCCTATCCTGTGGACCTCACCATACTCTTCTTTGGTTTTGGCTGCTCTAGTCCTGCTGTTGTTGACTGCTACCTTCTTCTTTCTGTCTTTTATCTTGGCCAAGGCCTCTGCTGTGATCCACTCTTTCTGCTGGTGTTTGACTCTGACTACATTCTAAAAAAATATGGATAATTATATTTTTCACAGTTTTGTTCAATGAATGGCATTTTCGGAGAAATTAGTTTACATTTGCTATCACTGAGATCAGAATATGTTTAGTTATGAAAAACTTTATTTTAGATTCTCATTTTTCGTTAAATCTCCAAGCCCCAGAGGAAATGTCAGGGATGCCAAAATTTCTTATGAGGATAAAATTGTTAAATGGTGAACCCATTTTCCATTTCAAAGAAGGTCATAATCAAATAGACGTATTAAACTCAAGTTCATAGGGTACCTTTTATCGACTTTTTTTAAACTATATTATTAATCTTCAAGATTTTCAGTCTTTGATTAATACTTTTCAAGCCGTTGAATTCTTCGGCAACGCGTATTAGTCCATGCTGTGATATTGCAAAGTGTGTTGATTGATTAGATGAACCCCTTACCCTCTGTTCTGCAGCAATTTCTTCAAATACTTGGACGCTGGCTAAAAAATATATAGCTGACTATTGATTTCCTGGGCACTGCTTAAGGGCTTTCTCTGCAAAAGCACGGTTCTTTATGACTTTCAATAATTCTGTTGAACACTGAGAACATCTTAACAATTTTACTTAGTGGTTTGCAATTCTCCGTTTTATGGAACACATTCTTAAAAAACTTTTTTTATGACTCGTGTTGAGACATGATTATATATCTTTCGGGTTAGCTTTACACTCCTACGTATTATGCCGTTTCTTGTCTACATGTTTTTTTTTACGTACAAAAAAGTGTACTGCTACTTAGGAGCATTTCAGCTTTTAGCTCTTTTTGGCCATTGTTTAAGAAAAGTCTCCTGTGGCAAACCGGTCTAGAAGCAAAACGCAAGAAACCGTCCTCTGGACAAGGGAACCAACAACTCCAGATGTACCTTTTTGGCTTTCAAAGGCCTAAAAAGTGTGTGCAGTCCGTATCTCTCTACAAACATGTGAGCAAGGAGGTCCATGTCTGGACTCATTTTTACACTTGGGATGAACCGCAAGAGATCCCCAAATGGGGACATTATTGCGTATTCTGCCACGGGAACCTTTCATGCTCTAGATCTCATACATCTGTGGTTGTTCGTTCCTTCAGATAAAGGAAATTTGTCTTGCCTTTAGGTTCTAGATTGCCATTGTGGGCAGGATCAGACTGAAATGTTGATGGAGATTGTTCCTCTACAATGACACTAGTGAGAACCTTGAGAAGCTCCTGAGCGGGGATACACAGGAGGCTAATAAGCTGTTATCGGTTCTCAAAGTTGTACTTTATGCATGTAACTGGTTGAATTTGTAAAATTATACGGTATAGAAAGGGCTCTTCTGTGGTGTAGGAATTTCATGGAACCTCAAAAATTGATTTTGTTGGACTTGGGAGAAATTCTCCCCTCAGAGGCATCGCTGTTTTCCCTATAAGATCCTGCAAAACAACACATCAATCTTTAACAAATGAACCTGGGGACTTGTTTTCCATATGTAAGTGTGATCACAGCGCTAATGTTTTATATGAGTTAACGTGAGGCAGACTATTTAACCTCTTATGAAGGGAACACAGTTGTAAATTCCCAAAGCTCGGTATGCTCTTAATAAAACATAGTCGCTGTGAGTCGATCTGTATTTATCTTGCATCAAATTGTTAACAACAAAATATTTGTTTGCATTTGAATCAGAGAGACACATTAGGGATACAACAATACAAAGAATCAGTGCGCAGAGAATACTATATAATGCCATCTCTCTGAAGTATAAATATTGGGGGATTCTGTCAACTTCTATCTAATTTACATGACTAGATGGTTGCCATGGAGCTGAATCAGTGGGACTGCGCTGCCCTTTAACCCACTGAGACTCTCATGCAAAATATTAGGTAATTTGATGTAGTGGCGGGCTGAGCAATATATGGTTATATAATGTGATGGAGTCCCCAATATTTATGCTTCTGACAGAGGTGTGCGCTGATTCGTTGTTTTATTGTACATAATAGTCATTTCCGCAGCACCAGGAATCTGAATGCATATGCTTTTTTAGGGTGCACTTAGCTTTCTATGTTTGTTTGTGTGCACATTAAGGATACAGACACTCCACCCTGCCAGGAATGGCCATCTGGCTCACCAGGTAAATGCCCGGTGGCCCACAGGCCATCTGTACCTCATACTCGTCCACGTGGAACATGAAAACGTAGCATGTAGCCGCACATATACTGTTGTCAGCCACACGTACTTCATCAGACGGCTGCTGGACTTAAAGTGCAGGGCCACCTTATGATTGTCAATCTGGCTCTGCACCCCCTCTATTGGCAGGGTGGTCAAAGTCATGGAAACAACATGGTGATGGTGAGTTGGCTCCTTTAACCGAAGACAGGTGGGAACATATAAGGGACTTCTTTAAGTTTGACCCAACGTCTCCTACTGAGGCACTACAGTTGTCTGGGGGCAGTTTCTTCTTTCTTCGCCCATATGAATGATATTTGGCCAAAGTTACTGCCTGCCAACCTTCCACTTAGCCCTTAGTGGATGAAGACTGTCTGGGGCTAGCTTCTCATGTGCAACTACCCCTATGCATGGCTAGTCCCAAGCTTTTACAAATCTCCAGGTAACCTACCCTGAAAAGTTCCAAGGTATAATAATAATGATATCCCTTTTATGTTTTGAGTGATGTCATCATTTACATTCCTGGTCACATTGCGCTAGGACTATATGATGTCAAAATTAACAATGAAAAAATCCTGGAGTTTAAGAGACAAAATAATATTTGAATGCAATGTAATCACCTGAATTATTTGTGTTTTGTTGCCTGTATATATTTAATCCTTAAACATTTAAAACATGTATTCTTCAATATCTAAACACTGCATGTCTCTATTTATACTTATATGCAACATTTCTATGTTTTATTCAACAGGTTCTGAAATTTAATGTATAGTTGTATTCAGAATTAAAAAGGGCGCATTTAGAAGACAAAATCAGGTGAGTTTGACCAGTTGATTTTTGTATATTTTCTCTCTATAATGTGTTTTATTGGTGTCTGCAAAAACTTACTCAGCCATTTAGATGACAGAACCTCATTTGATACGAAGTGAAGTTACACCACTCTGCCATCTAGTGACAGAAATAGTAATTACATGTGCTTGGATTGTAGATGTTCAGAGCTTTTTTATGTTGCGTATGGCAGCATATAAGAGACTTAACACCTTTTTTGTTTTTTAGATTCTATTCTCTGACTGTCTGAGAGGAGCATCAAAAAGTAAAAATGCCAACAATGTGTAGTATAAGGCAAAGGAAGTATATAAATGTATACATATAGGATACAGTGAATATATATTTTTTTCATAATAAGAAAGAAGAGACCTTTGAGGTTTCGAATATCATCTGTATATCTTGGGCTAATAGGGCCTTATCTATTTTTCCTACCTAAATACCTTGCATGCTTTTTAAACTATTTTTTGGAAGAAGAATCTAATATAATTGGCAATAACTTGTACAACTGCGCCATCTAGTGACAGAAGGGATTATTGTATGCGGTTGGCTGACAGCATGGGAAGTAGATGAGAGATTTTGTTGCATTTGATCCAGGGATGGCCACAGACATGGATCATGGGGACATTTTCACAGTTGCTGGACTCCGGGAAGGACACTGACAATTTTTTTTTAAAAAAAGAATACTAAATATCAATCAGTCAACATACACACATATACACTGCCCTTACAAATGCTTGCCCTTACACACAAACATCCTGGTTTACAATTGCCCTTGCAGCACATGCTTACACGCCCTAAGACACACTTGCTCTAACACACAAACGCTCCTTTCTCACCATCACTCCCGTTTGAGACTTTTTATTATGCTCATTATTTCACCATTTTCTTGTAACCTTTTCTCTTTCTGCCTGTCTCTCTAAAATATAACATTAACCCCTGACCCATGTAGTGTTTTATGTATACTGGATAGTGGGGGTTAGTTAGTGAGGAATTACTAGGGGGTTAAAAAAGCATTCATCCATATTTGTCCTGTGTCAACTGTTTCCTGTAAGCACTAAGTTATTTGATTAAACAGAGAAAAAACTCTCCACTCACTTGACTTACTATTTCAACTGTGATTGATGTCATCTTGGAGGCGCCTTTGACTCCCAGCACCCTGTGGGATTCAACTAGGCTACAAAACCAATTTGTTGGCACCGTTACCAAGATTGCATCCAGATGTATTAATTTATCTGCTAAAAAAAGAAACCCTCCAAAAATTTAAAAAAATTATATAAGGGGGTGGTTATGTAAATTAGTGCAAGCAAAAAATATATTTTTGGTAGTTTTTCACATTTCTACTAGCCGTGTATATTTTATATAAAAACTGTAACTATATTTTTTTAATTTAATTTTTTAAATTTTTTTACAACAAATGTCTTACATACTTAACTATGTAAGTTCTTGTCCTATAGTGTCCTGGTCCTAGAGGGGTTAATGTTTTATTATTTTGAACTTTTCCCCACATACTTTTTATTTTCTTCATCACTCTCTGCTTGTTTTTAATACTCTCCTTCTACAGTTTCTTTTAACTTTGGTTTCAGTTCCTTGGACAAATGATCTTTCCCCCAAACCTCTTTGCTTTCCCTCCCACTGTTTCTTTGAAAATCATGGGAAGGACAAGCAAACAAAAACTTAAATGCCCTAGGACAGACGTTTCAACTCTCCATCTTGCCCTCTGCCTGTATCTTTCCACGTTCCTCTTCAGTGTGTCCCTCCCTAGTCTATGTCTGGGTCACAGCTCCCAGTAATATTTTTCAAGGACCCCTATTCGTTTTACGATATTTTTTTTCTCCTTGTTGCTGTTATCAGAAAGCGAAAACTGTATAACCAATTGAAGTTGACCACTTGATTCCTACTTAGTGTTTTTACGTTTTTATCAGTACTACAACTCTGAGTTAAGCGCTCTGCAAAGACTCTGTGCCAATTCAGCCGAATTACAATATCTGACATCATCACCCAGTTTTCTGTGATGAGTAAAGCTGCAGTTGTGTGATTGCCTCGGTACCCCAAACAACTCACCTTACTGAGACAGATATAAAACATTACTTTTGGAGGATGCATGTATTGTTCGCCAGAGTCTGGAAGTATGTATATCATGGGGAGGGAGATCTCTGCAGGGCATTTAGTTGGGCAACGGGGAAAGGGACGGATTCCGCCACGCATTTGTAAACGAGACAGCATTAAAATTCAAAGAGATCCCGCAGCTAACATGAAAAGCTGGAGCGTCCCTTTAATATCAACATCTGGAATCATTTATACAGCAGCGCCATCTAGTGACAGAACGGACCACTGCATGTGCTTGGATTAGATTATGGAATTTAAGTGCATATTTTGTTCTGTATATGAGATTTTGTAGCATTAGACATCTGCTATACAGCAAAAAGGGGGGTTAAAAAAAAAAAAAAAAAAAGCTTCCAGAACCCCACAGTGCACATATAGAATATGGTCCTATTGATTTCAGTGGGAGCATTTTCCTGCCACCAATAGGGGAAAATGAAATCCAGAAACAGGACCACAGGGAGGACATTGTGTTGCAGCTGAAGGCATGTTTTATTTTTTTTTTGTGGTATGTGGAGTGGGCTGACTGGGGCACTAGCCTGTCCCGTTAAATGCCCATACCCTTCAAAAGAAAAGCTCCTCATTCTTGTGTGTTTAGAAAATATATATTTTAGAAAAATGTACATTTAATTCTAAACTAAAATTATAAAAAATATACGTATACAATTATTAGTTTTAAAAACAAAACATGATTTTGCAATTTTAGGTTTGTTCACATTAATAACAATATTGCGTAAAACCAGTATCATAAACCATCCTGTTTGCTCTGAAACATTCCGGCTCTTATGTTCTCCTTCTTCTGAGGGTATGACTCTGTGCTGGTTTGGAGCTAGACATACTTATGTGGCTAACCCCATCTACATGTATGATTAGCCATGCAATGGGCAGGACTAGTCACCCAAAAGGCGAGGCTAGCCGGAAATAAAATTTATTTGTATAAGAGTTAGATTTTACAAGCAAAAACGAACCGGCCGATAGACAATTATAACAATATTTGAGTACACAATAAATACGCACTTCAGCACTTTGTTCTCTGTTGAGGAACATTGTTCGGGTTACAACCCAAAACGGCATTTTGCCAGCAATTGGTAACATTGAACTGGCCAATAGGAAATTAAGACCCTACTTGGGCTATATTGGCTAAAGAAATAGGAATAACAGATGTCGCCTTGACTGTACCTAAATAGTGCTGGAAAGCGTGATGAATAAGCTGTAGTGATGGGGGTTTGACAATTTTAATAACTTCAGCTGTCATCCATTAAACCCGCAATACCCTCAGTCAGTTCAGGATCTATTCCGACGACCACGTAATGAAAACCTACATTTCTGGAGGCTGCCCAGCTGATGGATCTTAAAAGCTCCATTTTCTGCTGCATGAAATTAATATTTAAAAACAGATCTTTGCAAAATGCATATACATATAAGACAAGAAACAGCCCAAGTGCCTTTTAACGATATACTTTATTTTCCAAGGCAGATTAACAGTATTGCAACTGATTTTTCCAGTAATCGTTTGTATCGAGTTTATACTCAGAAAAGATACAGAATTCTTCATGCGGAGAATTTGTTTACATTTTTTTGCACGTAAGTAAACAATATATACCTGTACAATATTTACACTTCAAAATTATACTTAAATGCAAATAGAAACATTCGGAGTTTGCTAAAAATAAATAATGATACACACCACATTCTAACTTTTCTGGTATACAGACAATCCATTTGCATATTATATATATATAATTTTTTATTTTTTTTACAGAATAACCATTACTGTACATTGCTTCTCTAACATACAAATGTACTGTAAAACCACAAAGTGTTACATGACATTAAAAAAACACCAATAATTGTTTTATGAGAGCAAGATTTAGGCCAGCTGAATCTTGAAAATGGCAATAATCTTTGTGAGACTTTAGATAGCTGTGTGTACGATTTTAAAAATAAAAAACGATCACAGTCTGGGATTTGCAGTTTCTGGTAGGAAAGGTGTAGAAAACATTAAAATTATGCATCTGGATGAGACATTTTAACAAAGTCTATTTTTTTTATTACGGTGGACGGGGGAGAGCAGCTGCAGCAACGGGGATGCTTCTAAGTCAGGTAAGTGCCTTATTTAATTATTTATTATTAATATTTTTTTAAGAATGCATATTAATTATTAAATGGGGATGTCGGTGACATTAAACTGTCCCTTTAATATGAGTGAAGGAACAAGACGAGCGGCAGTCAAAACCTCCAGTGTTCCTCATGATACCGTCTGCTCTTACAGAGAGAAGTTAAAAAAACAGCACTTTTCTGACTAATAGTATTTTTTTGCTTGTTTTTATGGATTTATAGCTTCCAACAGAAGTCACAGGAGTATCCACCAATGGAAAACAGGGAGCTTAATGCAGATTTCCCTCTACATTCCATAAAAGCTCTCAATGAAGAGTGTTTCTTTATACCTTGTTTTTACACGATATGTATTTAGTCCTAGATATAGATAAACAAGAAAACTATGAGGATTTAAGCAAACTCAAATATCAGAGAAAGGGACAAAAAAAGTAAAAATGTGTCATATGGCAGCAAGCTGAATAAAAAAAAGAAAAAAACTGTTAATAACACATAGAATTAAGTAATAAACTAGACTAATCTAGAGATTTTGCCCCTAACTTCCATTAGAAGAATTTGGGAAAAAATATCAGAATTTTTCAATAGCAATGAACACAATGGGGAAGCAGCCAGCAGAATATGGTGTTTGCTACAAAACTACATTTTTCATGAATTGTAGCGATTTTAATGATCAAACCTTAACTTTGTGGCTGAAAAATAATCAAATATCTGCTTAACATTGTAGTACGTTGCAAAAGACCTAACTATTAAACCCATAAACAGAGACAAAGGAAGCCAGAGCTAATACAAAAAAAATGTGGTTATGAGGATGGTTTTTATCAACGCAGACCATAGAAACAAGCACGGGTCCTATTTCTTCAAATAAAAAAGCACATTTGTACAGCTCTGCCAAACCCTGTAAATGCCCCCCCCCCCATTTATAAAGGTCAATTCACCAGCCGCGTATCCATAGAGTAAAAATAACCGTACGACCAGGCGAAACACATTCTCTGTGGTGTCTCATATGAGTTTAGCTTAGAAATTCAAAAACAATAATTTTCAGGAATAAAATAATTTGCATCATCCTATCTGTTCATATGTATACAAAAAACATACAATTTAGAACTGTAACAATTTGTCCTTTGCTTGGTTGCAGCAGAAATACCGTTCAGATGATGCACCCAGCTGCTTAGACCTTTTGTATAAGTATAGCTCACCTATAACTACGTTTACTTTCGTATGTGGTTAACATGCAAAACCCATCAGGGATAATATATATATATGTATATACTATGATATAGTACCGTCTATATAGCTGCCACTCTAGAAAATACACATTTGCATATGCTTGAATAAGGTTTTATGTGATAAAAATGAAACCAGAGCTCCATTCTGGATTTGGGTCTTAGTGTTCCGGTGTCCAGTAAAATACCAAGGGAATGGAATTGGATATTTACATTCTGCCGAGGGGCTTGGCATTACATAAGTGATTCAGAGTCATTTGGGCTTAAATTTACAACGTATTGTCTTTGTCGGCACTGAATACTGCCCCAACATTGGGTTGAAATACCAGTTATATGGTATAACAGACTGGTAGTTTCTCTCATTTGTATTGTTCAGTTCTTCAACTAGATGATCGGTAATGACTGTTACTTCTTATTGGCAATTCTCCTCTTCCGTGTTGCCAACATATCATAGAAAGGATCCTTGCTAATGCTCGCTCTAGAATGGGAAAGAGAAATAGTAATTATTTTCTTGGTTGCGCATAATCAGCAGTTTCATTATACATTAAATGACCAAAAGTATGTGGACACCTGACCATCACACCTATGTAGCTTGTTGGACATCCCATTCTAACAGACTAAAGCATTTTTTCTAATCATAAAACACAAGGTGCAAGCAGAGAAAATTCCATAGGATAATACCCCAAGAAGGAACAGACCCATTAATGCTGAGCTTTAGGCAGTCCAGTATCTTACTTACTTAATGGATTTGATCCATTCTTCCTTTTCTTCAGGGGTTGGTGCAGATATTCTGTACACAACATGGTTTCCCTCCACCACTCTGCCATCGGCTTCGGTTTTGCAGGCCTTGATAACTTGTCCTTTGTGACTCGGGTTGAAGAGTTCAAAGCAATTCTGAGTTAGGTAGGGGAGAGACGATTAAAAGAGTTAACAGTGGAAGATCGAAACAATCACAACCAACCCCATGTCTCAGGAGCAATGTACAGACCTACCAGCATTAACATACCCCAAATCCACCTGTCCCGGGCCTGATAATAACAGAAAACTTTTAATATTTTCATATCGGGGAGTTCCCTTCAAAGAGGCTAAAAGGTAATTTTAACTACAATTTCTCTTTAATGTAGCCATTTTAAGTGCCGCAACAACGCAGATGCCTCAAAATTACAATATTACAGGTTATCCTGACTATTCAGTTGGCCCGTAAGGACAACCAAATGAACATAATATTTCTTAATATAATTAAAATCTAAAGCAATAAAAAGATATATTTTTTTTAAATTCATAATGAATCTAACAAATCAGACATCTCTCTTACCGGCTTGCGAGGATCTTCAACTTCTCTGATACTCAGGTTTTCTAAAGGAATTATCCCCCTTGGTTCCTTGTCCTGTTTAAGCAAAAGCACAATAACTAGGACTGCTTTATTAATGTATACGTTCACATACTGGCTTTACCTATTCCTGACAGCAGAGGGAGACACGGACCCTCATACAGTGAACGGATTTATACATTTCCTTTTACATACATGAGAATATTCACTTCACAGCACATTTTGGATCCTACAGGTTTAATCAATAAACTCTGCATTACCCCCCTAAAAGGGGGCACTGGACCCTAGAGATCCCACCGGTGTACTCCCCCCACCTCTGTACCTTTATTACCGATGTATAGCTGGGATTTTACATATAGAACCCAAGGAAAGAAGGGGGTGTCTTTCCTTTTCTAAACAAGAAAAAATAGGGCTTTTTGTTTGAAACCATTGAAACTTGCAAAAAATAATAATTGTGGGCACTAGTATGTAAAGATTTTTTAGCAACGTCGATTTCTTTACACAGTAAGTGTCACAGATGAACATGTTTTTTTATGTTCTAGAGGGCCACAGCCAACCCTTACATAGTACCCTGGCTTAAGAAGTTTGGTGGTAGTTAATTGGGGGGGGGTTCATAATTTTTACATACATCGTTTCTCATTCTCTTCCCTCTTAACTCCCATGCAGGGATCACACTGTGGTCAGCAAGCAGGGCTCCATAGCTTTGCATTGCTAATCACAATGCATGCGATCAGCAAGCAGGGGGAGCATTCTGAGAACCCTGCTAGGCAAACCTTTTTCTTTTACCCGTTATTTATTACTTTTTTTTAAGGATAAGCAGCTCCAACTCATGTTCCCAATGAAATCAATGGTAGAGCTTTGTGCGATGAGCCAGCACCAGAGCTGACTGACTGAGAACACCATGTGGGCACAGACAGCAGAAGATGTGCATGGCCGACCGGTTCAGCCCTTAGACTGTGACAGCTGGGGATTAATGGAACTTTGTATAAAAGACCTCAGTTCATACTGCATATTCAGAGCCAATGGGTCTACTTACTGTTGTGTACTCAAAGTAATAGAGACAGTTATCGGTCAAGATGAACCACCTTCTCTTCCATGTTTTTACTCGTCCGCCTAAGGAAACAAAGCAACAGTTTGTTAGCAACTCTTTCCACAACATGGTTTGAATTGAAGTTTTAGGTCTGGTTTCTGGGCCTAACTCTGCGCTTCCTGATAGCATCAAGATGTCTTGCAGATCAATGTGTAGTAACACATGCTGTGAATTAGCCAAGCACATTTTTGGTTACTAATCATTCCCACACTAAAGGAACTCATTCAGAGCCAGGGAATGTCGCAATACACTGCAGGAACACGTAACGCTAAGCCTTTCCAGCAGTGCTAACGATAAGGAAAATTTATGAAAAACTTTTGCTCTTATATCAAGTTTATCTCCCATTATCATAGAAAAATATATATTATATTTAGTTTTTTATTAGTTTAAAAAAAACTAAAAAAAACTAAAAAAAAAACTGCAGTGTGCGTTTGGAAAATGTGACAAACTATAACTTGGCAGATTTTTCCCGCCGGTGAAAATCTTAAGGAAAAAAACTACAACAATGAAGTCATACAAAATGGAATATTTAATTAAACAGCGCCTAGAACAAGCCGGAGACTGGAAGAATAATATATCCTCTGCCTGTTTTAGATTAACTTTTCCAGAGGTGGGGATTCGGAGGGTCGGGTCGAGTAAGGGAGCTAAAATATATTTAATTTCACCGATATCTTCCCATGTCAGATACCGGTGATGTTTTCCTTAATAATGTAATTCAGGGCCCATTCCCGCTAGAGATAACATTCGAAAACTCAATTAGAGTTAAATGAGATTTAGGGATTAGAGAGAAAGGCTACACTAAATAAGAACAACCACATAAATGAAAAAAAAAGCAAAACAAATATCTGGAGACAACAGTGAGAATGACGACAAGATAAGCAGCCAATGGAAGCGCGGGTTACAAAGGTGAACTTATAAGCATGTTCAAAAGCCATGAGACTCATGCTTTTGGCTTGATGTCAAAGCATACAAAGAACATTATACACTCCAAATGCCTGTTTAAGAATCCATGCTTTGCCCCCCCCCCATTTATTCAACTGAAGAGCCATTTTTTGTATTTATGCATCCATTATCTATGACCTAACAGAGTTATACGTAATGTCGTTATGGTATAAATGGGTTAAGGGCGTATTCTTAGAACTGGAAATCGCATTATATTCTTTACCTATGAGCCATCATAAAATGAGTGATCTTCAATTCATCGGCGCGGTTACCGCACCCTATCGAGCATTCAGATCACTAGGTACATGACAGTACGCTTGCCCTCAAAATGACGAGAAGATGTATCTGACTTATCGGTAAATAAAAATGTGAACGTTAAAAAAATACTGTGAGCGATAAAGTATAAAAATCACTTTATTGGGTCACCAGAGAAAATGTCAAGTTACAGACATTTGGGACCTCAGAGGTCTCTTCTCATCAAAAGAGATCTCTAAAGTTTATGTAACGTTGCATCTTTCTATACGTTGGTCCAATTAAAAAAAAAAGTATCAAACTCAACTATAGACTCCATTAAATACATCACGTACAATTATAGTTTATAGTTATAGTTTACAGCACTTTGTATTTGTGAAAACCGCACCTGAAAAGAGATAAAGTCTCTTTGCTGTGGCAACGAGGTGTTTATGTGAAGTATGTGGCACCCAAAGGCACTCTGTGTAACACATCTCGGTATTGCCCAAATACCAGTTTCATTCATTCAGTCTATATTACAACCTTCGCTTAATAGCTGCCTCGTGAAGCTAACATTGCAAGAGGAATAGCAGAGACCCTCTCGCATTTTACAGATCCTTAGGTTGGTCAGGGAGGATCAGTGGATTTTCCCAACTGGCCCATGAACCCCCAAAAAGACTATTGGGAGGTATGGATTAGAGCTGAAACAACGAATCGATAAAATCGATAATAATCGATAACGGAAATCATCGATAACGATTTCCGTTATCGATTAATCGAGTGATCAATTCGTTGTTGGAGCACTAGGCTCCTTTTACTTACCTCCGCCAGCGTTCCCCGCTTCTGCTCCACGCTCTGCAGTCTCCGCCTTCTTCAAGCTACGTGACGACGGATGTGACGCGCGTCTACTTGGAAGTAGTTGGAAGTGGAACAAGTTCGTAGCGGAGGTAAGTACTCTTTGTCTATTGTCTGTGCGAATGTTTATGTGCGAGACTGGGTGCGCGGCAGAGTGTGTGTGTGTGTGTGTGTGTGTGTGTGTGTGTGTGTGTGTGTGTGTGTGTGTGTGTGTGTGTGTGTGTGTGTGCGCGTGTGCGTGTGTGCGCGCGGCAGAGTGTGTGTGTGGGTGCGCGGCACAGTGGGGGGGGTGCGCTGCACAGTGGGGGGGGGTGCGCTGCACAGTGGGGGGGGGTTCCGCGGCACAGGGGGTGGGGGGTCCGCGGCACAGGGGGTGGGGGGGCAGATGATGCAGGGCAGGATGTGAGTGCAGGGCAGAGTGGGGCCAGGAGACTGGATGCAGGTCAGAGTGGGGGTGGGAGGGCAGGGTGGCAGACTGGGTGCAGAGCAGAGTGGGGGTTGGGATGCAGGGCAGGGTGTGAGACTGGGTGCAGAGTAGAGTGGGGGTGGGGGGGCAGGGCAGGGTGTGAGACTGGGTGCAGAGCAGAGTGGGGATGCAGGGCAGGCTGTGAGACTGGGTGCAGGGCAGGCTGTGAGACTGGGTGCAGGGCAGGCTGTGAGACTGGGTGCAGGGCAGGCTGTGAGACTGGGTGCAGGGCAGGCTGTGAGACTGGGTGCAGGGCAGGCTGTGAGACTGGGTGCAGGGCAGGCTGTGAGACTGGGTGCAGGGCAGGCTGTGAGACTGGGTGCAGGGCAGGGCAGGCTGTGAGACTGGGTGCAGGGCAGGCTGTGAGACTGGGTGCAGGGCAGGGCAGGGTGTGAGACTGGGTGCAGGGCAGGGTGTGAGACTGGGTGCAGGGCAGAGTGGGGATGCAGGGCAGGCTGTGAGACTGGGTGCAGGGCAGGCTGTGAGACTGGGTGCAGGGCAGAGTGGGGGTGGGGATGCAGGGCAGAGTGAGGGTGGGGGCACAGTGCAAAGGGGTGGGGGCACAATGCAAAATTCTTTTAAATAAACGAAAAATTTGCATATTGTTTTTTTTTATCCGATTAATCGATTAATCGAAAAAATAATCGGCCGATTAATCGATTATTAAAATAATCGTTAGTTGCAGCCCTAGTATGGATGTTCCTGACTGACACGGACAGCAGAGCTAACGCTCCATTTCCTATTCCCTTTTGACTACTCTCTGTAGCTGTGAATGCCATGCTTTGGATTATGCCTGCTAAATCCAACAACCACTGAAAGGCCTACATTTGCTCCACACACTGGCCCATTAAATTTGAAACTCCGATGTAACTATGCATTATGAGGGAAAGATTTTGGAAAAGATTTTGCCAAGTGACCTGGTCGAGCATTGATAAATCAGTGAGATAACAGTCAATAAATCTCATGAATGTAAATATCAATTATACAGGGCCACGTTAGTCTTTCAGAGGAAAACGCATCGGGTTTGGTCCTTCCTGGTACATACTGGAGTCTAATAACTTGCAATCTCAGAGTTCTATAAATAAAGCAACGTGAAAATAATCAGATTTAAGACAAACATTGGCAGTAGAATGGGTCATATTGAAGAGCTAAGTAAATGCGAGTCGTGTCAAAGGTTGCATCCTATGACAGCCCCATTTACTTTGTGAAATTTCTGCCCTACTAAATTCACCCAGGGTTGGCTGTAAGTGCTATTATTGTAAAGTAGAAGGCTCTAGGAGTAACTACAGCCTAGCCAAGTGTCGGCTGATCCTGTGTAAAGCCCGCCACCACTGGACTATGGAGCAGGGGGCAAAATGGTGAATCACGCTTCACTATCAAACTTCAAGTCTGATGGATAAATGTGGGTTTGGCAGAGGATAACACTACCTACCAGAATGCATAGCGTGTAAAGTTTGGTGGTCTCATGTCTGCGTCCCTGTGGACAAAGCAAGGTCCATAAATACGTGGTTTGGTGTGGATACACAGAGTCCTGACCTTATTGGAAAGCCAGTTGCAAGCCCTGACCTCATAAATGCTCTTTTTGGCAGGATCGGCACACATTCCCACAGACTCTCTCCAAAATCTTGTGAAAAGCCTTCCCAGAAGAGCGGAGGCTGCTGTAGCCGGAAAAGCGGTGCCAACTCCGTAATAACCTTCATGGTTTTGGAATGGCATGTCCAACAAGCTCATATAGGTGTGATGGTCAGGTGTTTCCATACATATGGTCATATAGTTTAGATACAGAATCAGTTTTTCACTGACTTTTCTACACAATAAACAAAATTTCAAATTTAATTTAATTTTGTTTGAAAAGTCAAAAAAATACATTCAATATTTGAGATATTGTCGCATATATTCTGATATTTGCTGCTTGGGGCCAGCACCAAATAATTGTCATAAATATTGCTGAAGGTTGCCCCATGTTTATTTAATTTTTTTTCTCAGTTTCCAAGAATGTGAGTGATTTTTATAGAGTCGTAATCTTGTCACAGGTTGCTCTATATCCGACAACTAATTCAAGGATGAAAACTGAGGCATTGTTTAACAGTCTAGACCTCAAGTGTACCGTTTCAGGTAACCCAATAGAAGCCATGGGCTTTCCAGGCAGCATGGAAGCTGAACATAACGTCTCAATGGCCACCTATTAAACAAGGGCAATCTAATGCACTTGTTTTCAGACACTCCAAAAGAAGCACAACTATACAGAAAAATAAACAAAGGATAAGTTTAGGGTTAGAAGAAAATGGCGCAAAATATCAGGTATAGTATGGATGCTTAGTTTACAACTAAAGTTGCCGGGAAAGCTTTATGAACACATTTTATAGTACTTTTCCAATAAATCCAAACATATTATGTATAATTTGCAACTTAATAAATTACTAAACTTGCATTGTGAAAAGTGCTGGGTTGACTAAAAGATTTCACTTCTTGATTACTTAAACATTTCCATCCTTGCTTTTTGAGGGGCATAAGGCCAAGACAGCAACCTGAAGGGACAGTGGAAGTGGTGGGCTCTGGACTTGACTGATGGAAGTTTCCTTTTGGATTTATCTGGGGTCTTAATGAACTCCTTTCTTGCCAAGAGGCAGTACTAAGCAGGTGCCCATGTATCCAACCGGCAAAGTTATGCCGGTAGCAGAGACTTCACACCCACACTGACTGCATTTCATACGTGTAACTCATACGCTTTAAAATCAAAGCACTGAGTAGCATGTCCAGCATCCTTCAATAAAATATCCCACAAAGAAATTGATCTGGAGAAGGCAAAATTCCAAGACCACTGGAAGTTTTGCAAAGGCTTCTGGAATGACAAAATTCCATTTAAACATAATGGATTAAGTTCATGACCCAATTGACTCAAAAACACAAGTAGAAAGGTAGGCGGTATTTATAAAAAGTTAGTGGCTAACTGGCAAATGTGGAGCAATCACCAAGGAACCAACATATTACTTGCTGACTACACCGCATGTAGTGCTTTGAACACAAACTCTGAATCTGTGTCACTCTCACTACAGTGTAACTTGGCATTCTGTAACACAGCCAGCGAAGCTCTTGAGCTCTACCATCACCACTTATTTTGTTCAGGGACAACAGGCAAGTTGTAATCGGCTACCGCTGGGTCAAGCCCATCCTCTCATCACATGCCAGGGCAAGCCAGATACTCCTCTGGAAGGATTTGCCATCTGTTGTTGGTAAGCTTGGCTCATCCAACTTGCCAGCTATAACCCACATCTAACAACATGCAACAAAATAATGGTAAATAAAAAAAAAAAAATAAAAAAAATAAAAAAAATCACCCCTCCAAGAATTAGAGAGAGAACTTAAGACAGTGCTCAGGGTCTTGTATGCCCTTTTCCCTTTAATACTGCATGCTATGTCTATTGCCTAGAACTTGTAAATCCACATTTAACATAATGCTCCTAATACTTTAGCTGCTTATTTTGTAGCTTTATGTAATGTATTGTGAAGTGGGTTAGATGTGCCCTAAACTGTTCCTAGAGCAGGAGAGGACTTATAACCCAGCCAGATACCACCAGTAGCAGTACTACCAACAGCAAGTGGGCATTGTGTTATCAGAAAGTAAGCTTTTTATCCGATCCCGAAAAGGCTTCTTACACATCAGGACCCCCACAGCTGTTGTGCAAAGACAACAAAAACAAAACATGGGCCCTTTTTTAAGGTTCTACTCATTAACCAATAAGTGTTGCAAAAATAAATTCAGCAAGTCAACATCACTATAGCATTTAACATGACCATTTATTGACAACACTTGGCTACAATGTACCGAGCTATATAGTGTAGATGCTGAAAAGTACTAATTTGTCCTATGATGTTCTAACCACGTTTACATCGATTATCTCCCTGACCCCATTATTATCTTTATATAAAAACCTAAAACATTACAAAAGAAAATGAAGTAAACTGAAGGATGGAACAAAAATGATGCCAATCTCAGGGGAATTTTCATATACAAAATACAATTAGTTTGCCAACATAAAGTGGGCTTTATTTTAAAACATTTTCATCAAGTTAAAAATGTATATAAATGTATATCAATATGAAGATTTCCCTTTAGATACAGAAACGTCTCTCTACCCAAATAAAAACATAGCAGGACAAAGTGCAGCGTGAAATGATGCGTTCTTGAGCGCTTTCTAGACCATTTGTGTCCTGTGGGAACTGTGGCCAAGAAAGCATCCACTGAATTGTTATGGGCAGAGTAAGCATCTAGAAGCACAGAATGTAACATATGCCAACGCGACACAGCATGCAACTCATCACTCTTTTGGGTTCTACAATTCTGACGGTATATTTCAAAAAGCGTCCCGATATGCGCAGCCAGGAAAGATTTTATGGTCAGTGTAAATCCCTTGGAGTCGGCTGCTCTGATTTACTGAATTCAAGTGACCAGGAGGCATCTCATTCTGTCCCATCTACTACTAAATGAGATTGTGTTTTGGAACGGTACGCAAAGGACAAAGAACATATTCTACTGGTTGTAGTATGTTGATAAGGAGAAATATGGAGTTTGTATTTTTTACCACTCCTTAAATACAAATAAGCTGAATTTACAAATCTGGACATATTATATTTACTGAATGTGGCTATGCATAGTTGATGACTATTAACCATAGAACAGGGTAGGCAGCGTCTGCAAAAATCATAGTTTTACATCAGCTGGGTTAAATGTCAACCGTGAAAGCACATGTTAAAGTAATTTATTTTATTTGTGATGTCTTTACCAGATTTTGTTTTGGGTACGCTAGCCAGCACATAGTTCTTTTCTTTTCCTCCCTTCCTCAGGTTGCTCTGGGATTATTTGCCGTTTCTGATTCTTTAGGTTTAGCACAAAACAGGTGTCTCACAGTGATTAAAATCCAAGCTCAGTGGGGTAATAGGTGTTAAGGTTGTAGGAAAATGGGTAAACCCAATTAAAAAGGTCTTATTTTTTTCTCAAAAGGAAAAAAAAAAATATATATATATAAAATTAATAAGGAATAAATGCAAAATGTTGCTTTTAAAAATGAAGTTTCCATTCTGTGATTTTGTTTTTGAAATGATAAAAAAAATGAGAATAAAAATAGGAGCGTTATAAAAAAAAAAGAATGAATTTAAAAATGGAATTAAAAAAAAAAGAAAAAAAAATATAAAAAAAAAAACACCAAAAATCTAAGTGCATGGCTGGAAGCAGTCGTGTACGTACCTCCTAATGCAGAATAAGCAGAGACAGCCAGTCACAGAACAGAAAGGTGAAAGGTCATAGGCCATAAGGAAAACAAGAAGGCACATTTAAACCACTTTTTTTAAAAAAATCATAGCCAAACCAAATTAATACAAACTCACAGATATGGAGAAAGTAAAAGACACACAAAAATTAAAGTATAAATAATCTGTAGATAAAAGCATTCTTCCTTAAACCATATTTTTATAAATATAGCTTTCAACAATTAATGTTCAACCTTAATTTTCCATTCTTCTATGTTACCGACAGACAGCCTTTTGACAGTAAGGCATATTTAAGCTACACGCCACGTTTATCGATGAGATCTCTTGGTTATAAATGAAACGATGGAAATTCCTTGTAACCGACCGAGCAATGCTGGCCAACTACATGCCAATAAAAACGGTATGGCTTGAGAAACCCACTGCCAAATCAGATTTTCCTTTTGCATCATTTCCTAAAAAGTTAAATGTTTTAAAACACGACAGGAAGTGAGGACTGTGACGTTAAGCCCCCCAGGAAGTGCTGCACGGAACACTCCCTGTTCAACGCCAAACAAAATCAATTTAGAAAAATGCCAACGTATGGAACGTTTACCAATAAAACACATTCTTCCAAGAGAACGTTGTATTTCCCACATTCAGCTTTGATGAAGGATATGTTGATGAAAATATAAAACCGAAAAAGGGAGCAGCTTTAGGACAAAAACACATTTATTTCAGTGATCCAACTGGCAGCGGAAGTCAGATCATCTTATAAACAATTACAAAGAACAATGATTACTTATAGAGACAATAAACATATTATATGCTGCTATTGGTATAAGTGGGGCTAGGTAGGACATTAGTCATTGATAAATTAGTTTTGAACAAAAAGCGGCTGCAATCACCTTGGAACCAACTCATAAAATAGCTTCGTGAACATCAAAAGATCAAAAAGGTTACATCCTCTCATTCAATTATATAAGAAAAAGTGGATGAATGAACCTTGTTTAAATAAATACCCACATCATTTTCTCTATAGGACAACATTGTTATGACAGTTGGATTGATTTGTTCCTCGGTGTTTGTGCATAAAGCGTACAGAATGGACACTGCGCACTTAAGAACAAAATGACACGGACACAAATGAAGATGCCATGCTGATGGCAGGAATGAAAAAATATTTTCATGCCAACTACGAACAAAGGAAATCATGGCTAAAAAAAATAGATGTTTTAAAACCCATTCCATTCAGGACAGATTTCAATCAGGACCAGAAACATTCAATTGAACATAAAAGGAAGCCTATGCTTAACACACAATGTATAACATAATGATGTAAGAACATAACTGGGAACTCTTTGGGTCACTTTCTTCTTTCTCTGGCCAGAAGGGCAGTATTTGGCTGTGCCCACTCACCCACTTTGCACAACGGACCAGTTTTGGGGCCGGCATTTATTTTTTATTTGGGATATTTAAGTTGCACTTAGTTGTCTAACTAAATAGACCCATTAACCCCTTCTGGGCAGGGGATTTTTACTACTTTAAATTGAGGAAATTTTTTTATCGTCACTTTTAACATATAATATATATATATAAAGCATAATAACCATCAGTGCTAATATGAAATTTATACCAAAAATAGAAAATGTCGTTCTACTTTGGATTTCTTCTACACAGTAGGCGATACTGCCGATGTATTCTCTGCAACATTCCCTGATTACAGGATTCCACATACATACATGTTTAATGTTCTAGACAGCCACATCCATCCTTTACATGTTACCTAATATTGTAATATTTTTAACACTTCGGATTTAAGGGGGGGGTGAAGGTGTATATTTTTTTTTTATTTTGCTATTATTGGTTTCTACTTGTAGTGGCAGAGGTAGGGAATTTGGGGCACTTTTTAAAATGTTTTTAATTATTTTTTTGGTATAATTTTATGAAACTTTACAGATAATGTTCTGTCTTGGTTTTCAAACTCAAAGTTCTAAAACTACAAATCGGATTAACTACACAGAACCTTTTAGTGGACAAACAGCTACAGAATAAACAAACATATAAAGGCGGTCTCTCTAAGGGCTTGGCATCCTATGTGATTGTACATCTTACTGTATTACCGTCTGGTTGGATATCATCTCTAGGACTTATCCAGCCATTTCCATTTTTTTTGCTCTTGCTCAACAAATTCAAAAATAATACATGGAGTTTTTTGTGACACTCACTTTAAAGAGTAGATAGAGGCAGAAATCCATAATGGGCTTAATGGCAACCTATTATCAATTTATTTTACTAAAGTGGGTACAACATATACAGTAATCTGCATTATTTTTGGTAATATATTTGGATTTTAGCAGGAAAAAAAAAGTGAAAAACACTGTAAATTATTATTAGATAACATTAAAAAAAATAGGAAAGCTATTAGATTAATGGGGTAAAAATCCTGCACAATGATTCCTCTCATAACGCTTTTTTTTTTATAAATTTTTGGCCTAATAAAATAATGCTGAGTTGTGCTGTTTGGTTTTAATAAGCTTAATTAAATGTCAGGAAAAATAAGTAATAACTTGGCAATATGCATATGTACAGCTCTCTGGTTTAGTCATAACGTTAGTCATACATAAACATCAAGATAACATACAGCCCCTGGGCAAATTCTAATTGGGGAGAAAAAATGTATACCTAAAGGAGAAGATTTAGCAAGAAGTGAAAAGTTCAAGTCCTACTCCAGCATAACTCGATTGAGCTTTATTATTGAGCTGTTACATCATAGGATCTGTAAGTAAATTTACCCTCAAGGTGACCTTGGTAAAAAGATTAATTTATTAAGGACAATCATTTGATTCGCTATAAATCAAAGTGGTTTAGTTGAAGAAAAAAAAAAAGGTGCCGTATATTGACGTTCCTTAGTTTTGCTTATGTCTAAATAAATTAACATACTATATACTACTTGTTATGTCCTGTCTACCCATTCTACAGCGCTACGGAATTTGATGGCGCTATATAAAACAATAAATAATAATAATAAATAACAATAATTAACATAATATAAGATAACTAATTGAAGACTACAAAAAGTTATAGAAGCTTCCATTATAGAAGCTCCAGGGCGCTTGATCAAAGTGATCATTTTAAATGGTTAGCAAATTGTAGTACTAGGTGATGATCATTAAAAGCATAGTAGGTAGATTAGCAGGAAGCAGGTATCAAAAAAGAAAAAAAAATGTATATGGCAACAGAATAAGCAATACAAGACAATTCCATTTTACTGACCTAACTTTAAGAGCCATCCTTCTCGGTCAGGGTTGAAAAAAGTGTGCGTCAAATCATTTCCATCATCCTCTGGGATCTTAAAAGGCTCGTTTTTAATGCTTTCGTATAGATTCTGTAAAAAAGTAAAAAAAATAAAAAAAATAAAAAAGGAAATATTTAATAAAAATAAACAAAGTTAAAAAGGCAACACCAGCATGTTTAGTAAAAGAATGAAATGCCCTAAGGCTGCCCAATCCTCCCGCAACTCACTTTGTGTCCCTTTTATTCAAATTGTGATGACGATCTTCCATAATAACTCCATCATGGCTCTAAATCGCTTGAACAAAGTGATCATGTAAAATAATTAATAAATCTGAACATTTGGTCTCTTGGGAAAATAGCTTTAAGTAGTCCCAGGGATAAATGAGTTGCAGAAACGAAACCCAGATGCTTTCCCCATGGGCGGAGGCCCATATGGTCTTCCTTTCACATGGACACGGTATGCACATTGCACTTTTTTCAATATGTATTTTTTAACACACTTCGAAATGGTTGAAAGTGCCACAGTGGAGTCAGGTCCCTGCTGCAGAAGATGGGCTGGCCTTTTGGCCACCAGCTTCCTTTATAGACTTCAGCGGCTCCCGTCTTTCAAGGGGGACCAAGAGGATCCCTCTAGCTTTGGCTATGGAAGGAAGCATGGGGTCACATACTACTATGGGGGAAGAGCAGTTCCCGAAGTGTAACACTGCCTTTGCACTGTGGCCTTGGGACACACATCTTCACACAAAGAATGAAACCACAACTCCTCAGGTTTCAAGGGAAAAGGGTAGTCTCTCCTGAATAGAGGGTTGAATAACTCAAGGGTTGAATGGTATAGCCAGCCTGCCATGGGATTTGTGCACATTGCATGTGATGGAGAACATTCTTTGTGAGAGAACCTTGGATGCATATTTGTCGAGAAGACTTCCTTTACTCCAAGAATTGAGAGCTGGTTTTTGTAGAGACCAAATGTCTTCTACCTTAAGGAACTATAGATTGGCCTCTCAGTGATTGTTATGTCCAGGTGCTTGTTGGAGACAGTCTTTAAATCAATCACTCAAGTGCCTCAGTGAGAAAATACAGTTGGTCGGTTTACTCAGAAATGTATTTCATTTAGTCCTGTTAATGTCTTGCACGATACACTGGTGCATGACCATTTCAAGACTGTGGAGGCCTCCGCTCCAGATGTTACATTTTTGATTACAGGACTAAGCACAAACCAGCAAGGACTAAATTTGTAAAGCAAGTTTAAAAAAAAAAAAATAAAAAAAATACAATGGAGATTTCAAATTTAAACTAAAACCACATGGTATTCCCTCAAGAAACTTTTATTTAAGGGTCTTGCTGCTTTGAAAAAAATGAACGTCACCAGAATGGAACTCTCGTTACAGGCTAATGATCTCCGCCTGTAATATAAAGAGTGGGGAATGTCATGGGGAATAAGAAAGCGAGGGGTATTTATTTCCACAGCCCATTAGGAAGCCTTACTGCTGCATTCCAATGACATTATTTCAATAACACCAGACAGTGAAGGAAACTGGGTTTGGAGTCTACAACCTGCAAATTTAATTTTTCAGGACTAGGACTCGGAATGAGCTACAGCTGGATCGCTCGCAGAGTTATGTAACTAAACCCCACTCCAATTCGCTGGCGGCCATTTGTTATTTAGGCAATGTAAAAGCTGAACCGCTGGATCAGGTGCATACACGCCAACCGTGGCCATACTGTCTGATCATATGGATTGAATTTACGCACCATGTATTATATTACACCATCATATCAGAATTTACACAAAGCACTGTCAAGATACAAACTGCAGGAAGCATAGATCTGATAAAGCATACTGCGAGAAGTGCTGGGAAAAGGTAAATTTGCTTACTTATTGCTCAATCTATTTAAATAATCACAGTGCAAGCCTCGCTTATATTATTTTATTAAATAAGGAATTTTTTTTTTTTTTTTTTAAAGAATGTTAAAGAAGTAGTTCAAATGGCTGCTCCGATGGCATATACAACCCCCCATTCATACGTATATAATATGGAAGAAAACTAAGCTAGACTCTGATTGTGGAAGTCCAGAGGCAAACACTCCTTCTAAAAATGAAACAAAAAACGCCGAGGCTTTTTAATGCCAGTCGCCTGATTTGCAGGGAAATGCCTTAAAGGCTCATGTTATTAAAAACAAATGTATTTTTCTGTAAACACAATTATTTTAAGGAACAGAAAAACAAAATTATGGCATGATTATTATATATATATATATATATATATATATATATATATATATATATATATATATATATTTGTATTTTGCAGTTTTTGGCAAATCCTGTATAAATATATCATTCAGTAACTCGGGTTTCTAAAACGGGTAATTATGAGCTTTCCTGTTTGCGCTCAGAATTGAGCTTATTGCCAGTTCTTTCACTCTTCCGTATCTTTCCCCTAAAATCTGAGAAGACGTAGACAGCCCAAAGCAGACGTGTAGCTTTTATTTAATCTGCTGGAATATCCAGCTGTGTTTTGGAACTACAGGATGGCCGACATGTGACAGGATATCCAGCATCCTTGTCAACAAGACACAAGCCAGAGCTCTGTCTCACCAACAAGTACATCGTAAGCATGCAAACCTCATGTATGTATCTGGAAAGCTGCACTGGGACAGCAACGTCTGTCTATAACCCAGTATTACTTCACCAAAACAATATCTTCCCATACTGGCAAGTTATTATGTCATTTTCTGTATAACCAGGTTGATTAAATACTTTAATTATAATACAAAATAAGATTGCGTCATTGAAAATGGAACTTACCCTTAATAACTCCTCGGGAAGATCCCCACCTTCGTTAATGCCACGATTCATAGATATAAACCGCTCGACTGACGGCTTATCTCTTACATTCGGGTTATGCAAACTTGTGTTAAGCATAATGATGGCAAAGGACAGGACGTAACAGGTATCTGGAGCGGTGGAAAAAAAAATATTAGCCAACTTAGTCATTGATTCTATATCATAATAATCTCATCATGTAGGGTTACAAATTTTACCTACACATGTTGTGCTTTGTGGAGGATATCAGCATATACTAACCTGTAGATTGAAAAACGCCGGGGTTACAGAGACAATAGCGCGACGCGAAGGCCTCCATCATTCTGTCGATTTTCTGTGCTTCACCAGGCAGTCGGAAACTCCACAGAAACTGTCTGCAAGGACGTGGTTACCAAAGTCAGTACGGCGGTCAAAGAGTTAATGACAGAAAGCTCTTCCTGACAAGCATTAATTATGGATTTTTGAGAATACTTAAAGTCAGTAATGGATGCTACGCTAGGTTATAGTAAAAATGACCTTTAAAGAGTTTGGAAACCTACAGCTCTACAGCTAACAATAATAATCAGTGGCAAGCTAAGTAACTAATTACTGTGCAAGCAAACATTACCCATGGTTCGTGTTCTGAGATTAAGTGAGGCATTAACGTTTTTCACGAATATATATATACACACACACACACACACACACACACACACACATATATATATTTAGCAGAACACACAAAAAAGCCAATCAAAATCCACGTTTCATTTGAAATATCAAATTACTTTTTTTGTGTATTTCTCTACTACTCCAAATGATCTGCTTCCTCGAACACAGGAGCCTCAAACAATACAAGGACATAGTCCGAAAGGTATCGCAGACCCATTTTAACCGCTCTTGGTGTGGCATTTCTATTTTTACAAAGCCAAATA
This sequence comes from Spea bombifrons, assembly GCF_027358695.1. NCBI lineage: Eukaryota > Metazoa > Chordata > Amphibia > Anura > Pelobatidae > Spea > Spea bombifrons. The sequence continues at coordinate 37,597,427 of NC_071093.1, forward strand.
TTAGCAGCATTACTGAGCCTTTAAATTAGCCGCTGGTGATTGGCAGTCAGCTTGTGCTGTGAACATCACAGAAGAGGACCTGGAGATCAGCTGCTATGTCCTAAAATTCTTCCCACGGGACCACAGAACTCTGTTATCGGAGTTAAATAACCAAGGTCTCTCAACTATGTCCCACGATTAGCATTGCTTCAAACAAGTAACGCCAAGGGCAAAATGTACCCCAAATATTTAACCACATAAAGGTAGTGAGAAGAACCTCTTGGTCAAGAAGAGGAACACAAGAACAGATGCCCCACAAGCAGAGAACAGATATGATTTCCCAAAGTGTTGTACTTACCTTAAAGCTTGGACAAGATTTAAATCTGCAAACTCATGGAGTTCAACAAACGCTTGAAGGACAAGGATGTTAAAGTCATCCCTAGAAAAAGAAGAAGAAAAAAAGATAAACCCAACCACCAGAATCAGCCAGCGCATGAATCTACTACTAAATTCACTGAAACCACGTATCAATTGCATGCTTTGTTTCTCCCCTAGAATGTTAAGGATATATTTGGTGTAAAAGGGGAAAAGACATCTGCAGTGAAGTGCGGAAACTGCTATAGCATTTAATTTCCTATTTGGAGACCTCTACTTTCTCCTTTCCTCATTCTCACAAAAGTAGCAAGCCATTTCTACCAACAAGGAGCAGTAATGATAGAGGTTAAAAATTGCTGCTCCTATGATATGATAGATGGTATTCATACTGTTGCTAAGATATCAAAGCAGTAATCAGCCTAAGTCATACGATTTTTAATAATTGTGGCAATACACAATAACTACACAAAAACTATTTGACCCAAATTCCACAAGAAGTGTAACCGATTGTTGGAACCGGTCACGAAAGGCACTAATTAAAGGTGCTGCTCCACCTATTCTGCAGATGGTAACACTTTAAGGCTAACATTTAGTTGGCAAACATTGTTCCCAGTACTGCTGACTGTCCAGACAGGAATAATTCTTTAACCTTGTTACATTTTATCTCAATAGCACATGTTCGATGGGCATAACTGTCATGTGACACAAAGCAGACCTTGATAAAGGGGTTTATTCAGTAAAGGGGCACTTTGCTTTTAACTCTCTCACTTTACTTTACTAAAAGGCCAATACTGGCAAGTTTCTCCAGCAAGAAAGGCTAAGGTGGTCCTGTAATAAGTTATAATTAAAAGGGGTAAGACTGAAGAAATCTTGCCGATTTAACTATACATTATACAGGGCCGGCCAAGCTTTTCCTGCATCAGAGGCTCACTGGGGTTGGGCCTAAAACACAAATCAAGTCTACCATTTGGGAATAAACCCCGAAGTGCTGCAATAGAAAATAAAATACATTTTCTTAAAGTTTTTTCCTGTGTTTTGTGTAACTAAATCTTTGGAGGAAATAATAAAATGTTCTACGAAGGTGCATTTGCTTAATATGTTTGAGAGCTCAGTTAATGCCCTATCTACGAGGAACAGGTTCACCTGCGCCTTAAAATATCAGGCTTATTTAAAAATTATCATGTATTTAAAATCTGCCTTGAAGGACCCCCACAAGTACTCCTTTGGTCTTCCAACCCAAGGTCGCCGGAGAGTCCAAATGACTTCAACGCAAAGGGTGTCAATCTGGAGATGTTTACAGCACACGTTGGACTGTCCCCAACAACAACATTCAACAATCAACGTGCCCTTGTACTGCGCTTACACTTTAGCACATTCCTGGCACCGGATAAAAGGAGTATTACATTCCTCACGGGGGGTAAAGTCAGTATAACACATCAAAACTTATTGAACATGTTCCCCACTAGGGGGTCTTCTCCATGTACGTTTCTCAGTTACAAAAGTTAAACCATATTTAAGTTACAACACAAATACACCAGGTTACCGGCAAATGTCTGTTACAGGGAACCGATGTGGTAATAGCAATGTGCTTTCCCTAATTTCCCTCTCCACCCCACGCAACAATGGAGGACATTGACTCGTCTCCGAGGCTAAAATGTCACCGTTCACAATTATTTTACGAGTGACGCATTCAACTGCCCTCCGAGCCCACGGGGTTACTAATTTGCTCTAAACGTCTCAATCGGTTTCAAAGGGCAAAACATTATGGAAGCGGTCAACTGGACTGGTAGTGTACTAGGCACATGACTCACCGAGTGTTATGAATAATAAGTAATCCTGGTGCAAATTAGCAAATGGGGTGAAGTTACCATAGCAACCTACAGAATGTTCCTTAACAAAATCAGTTTCGTTTGTGGCAGACAAATGTTTGCATTAGAATCAGGAGATGACGGCCGATACGGCCTTAACTGTCATTTCTTTACAATGCAGCTGTAGCATTTTTAATACTTTGCTTGTTTTGTTCATACAAACCTGATCCTGACCCCCTTTGGATTTAGAAGGTCTGAAGCCACTACACCCTTTAGAAAGAATGCAGCAGGCCTCTATGTCTGAAAATTAAACCTCTCCACTGGTTTCCTGCCAATGTTACTGGTCTAGTCTAAAGCGCAGGAATGTGTGCTATTTAAAAACACAAAGGGCGCTGGGTTCGCTTTCTAGCTGTTATGCCCGTAATCTCTGTCCCCGGCCAATCCCATTATTATACCTCTGGCATTTAAACCCCCTCAATTACACCGATCATCAAACTCTTTCCTGAACTGAAAACATTTTATTACCATTTCCAAAAATATAAATGCAAGGTCTCAGATCACAGGGGTTGCGTCACTATCCAGGGGGGCTTTGAATACCCTAGGGGCTGGTGTCTAGCGGGGTCACGTGACCCTACACTACTAGAATAACGTACATCACAAGGCATTAAATGACTCCAGACAGGATGTCTGAAGATGGCATAGAAGTGAAATCAACACAGTAACTAAAGCTGCATCTCCCAAGGAGGATAGCGTGACATGAATGTGAGCCACTGAAGCGCTCAGATCTGCCCCCAATATCAAAGCCAAAAGTAACCTGTGTACAGAATAAGAATTCAGAGGTAAAATGAGCCAGGCGCACGATATGAGTACGCTGATCATGGGGAGCAAATGAGTGGCCGTGGTGTATGTGGCCGACATTCTCATTTTGCTGAACAACCGTGCACTACTTTGGTTGAGAACAGTATTCATATTTGAGTATATGTTAGTGCGGCTGGGAATGATCAGAGTGGTTAAGGATGGTCACCGAGTGCATCAGTGGGCCAAAGTACAACCTGTATGGTAAAGATCGGTCAGTGCGCGGCTGATATTGCGTCAGTGTGAAAAGTGGCTAGGAGTGTGCGTCAGTGTGCCTGGCAGACACACCAAGAAAAAATAAGTGAACCTTTAGGAATCATTTATGTATAAATTTGTTTTATAACATTATGTTTATTATCTATTATGTTCTTCAAACATTCACAGTGTGAGTTGAAAAAAATGTGAACCCAATGCTAATCACTTCAACAAAAGCTAATAGGAGTCAGGGGTTAGCAAACCTGGAGTTCTGTCACTGAAACAGGATTGGAGGTGTGTTTTAGGGCTAAAAAACAAAAAGGACGCAAACATTTTGAGTTTGCTATTCTCAAGCATGTGCTGATGTGAACCATGCCTCACAAAAAAGAAAACTCAGACCTACGATCAAGAATTGCTGATTTGCATAAAGGTTACAAATTCATCTCAAAGAGTTTACAAATTCATCAGTCCACAGCTAGACAGACTGTTTATAAATAGAGACAATTTAGTACCATGGCTACACTCCCTAGAAGTGAGAGCCCAGCCAAGTTGACTCAAAGGGCAAAACACAGAATGTGCAAGGTAAAAAAGGTACCCTAGAGGCTTGAAGGAATAATTGGAACTGGTTAAAATCTTTGCTCACAAGTCACAAGTGTAGACAAACTTTAGTTGGAGAGCAGGGGCTTCCTCTGCGGTGTCCTGCCATGGAGGACTGTTCAACGCATACGGCAGTATGCATTGAACAGTCCTCCATGGCAGGACACCGCGGAGGAAGCCCCTGCTTTCCAACTTAATATTGCTGTTCACAAGTACAGACAAGCTTCAGCTGACTTACACCAGCTACTAATTAATACTTAAACATTATTCCATGGAGATTTTTAAACTACAAAAACTAAATATGAAAGATCCTGACTAAATAAAAAATGGGCACAGTGATCTATGGGACAATAAGACTAATAGACATGTTCCACATAGTAATCTAATCTGTACCATAAAACACAGGCCTGTGGGACTGTATGTTTTTTCCATGGCACCAGGGAGAACACACACACTTTATTTAAATCAAGTGAGGTTCAGAGTTTAGTATTTTTCTCAATTAATGTTCGCTTTTCGTGTTTGGATAGCATCCCACCCTTGAAAGGTTTTGCAGAACACTGTTAAAAACACAAAATCAGACTTCAAAAGAAAAGTATTCCTACCAGAAATGCACACAAACAGAGCCTAGTCAAATAAAACTAATCCTTGTGCTTTAATGAGCACCACAAATAGATCTGAGACAACACAAGGAACATTCCCCTTACATAAGGAGACATAAAGGACGAAGAAGAATGTATATTATTGTGAAACATATTGCCCAACAGAACACGTAATACAAAACAAATGCGGGCAACTGAATAATAGTAAGTCAAGGACACGCATGCTAAATAAAGGGTCATCCCAAGACATCATCAGTGGGACAGCGCCCAACCTCGCTGCATTTCTTTCAATAAAACAGGAGGTGTTTCTTTCAAACAGCACCCTTTGACTTTATTAGCGGCTGCTGCTCGTTTCATGGCAGGCACCAGCTAGGGGTAATCCAGTGACTGGAGGAGCTAATTAATGCCCCTTGGTGGCAGGGCTTAAGACTGCAACCTGCAGGCACCTGCTTGTGCCACAGTAGTCTGCTATACAAGTAAACTTGTTATGAGCGGAAATGACAAGAGGTTACCCATTTGGGAAGAGGGTGGATGTGGAGCCAATTTTACAAGCAGGGACTCCGTGGACTCTTTATTCAGTAAAGATGGTAGCAGGCAGAGTATAGGGTCAATGATAACTTAATACCCACATACCAAAGCTGTTAGGCTGAACGTTCTCTACAGCTTTGAAGTAATATATTTCCACGGGTAGGTGACCTCATTTTCATTTGTTGTAGACATATTAGTCATTACATGAAACAGATATGTTTCAGTAAGGAGATAGCATGTTGGTATGAAGAAAGAGGTTACCTTTCACCCAGGTAATCGCCAATCACAGTTTTATTTAGTCCTTCTCCTTTGTAGAGGAACTGTGCAATGTCCTCTGGAGTGTTCTGAAGTAAGTCATTCTCAATGAGAAACTGGATACCCTGTTAAATGGAACACAGAAACAGCAATGCTCACTTGAGAACCCAGCAAAATCATTTGCACCAATAGAGCCAAGAAATAGTGTACGTCAATGGTCAAAAGGGCCATTCAACCAGAACATTATTATTATTATTATTAGATTATCTTCAATACCACGTAGGACAGTGTTACACAAGACCTTTCCTGGATGCTACAAGGACGGTGAAGAATATGGCAGAAGCTGGCGTGGTTACTAAAGTGATTTGCAGAAAGTTTAAGCTATTAATAAAAGTATTTCTTGCTTTAAAAAAATGTGTTCAATGAGTTGAGACAGCAAGAAGTAAAGAAGCTGAAAAAACTCGTAATAAGGGAAAGCACAAACTATGCAACACATCTCCCCAATAATGCCCACGTTACTTATGAGGACAAAACCCTTCTTCAAAGGGAGTCAGCAGGTGAGCAGCCAGCACATGAATAAGCTCAAGGTGTTTCCAGCTGTGCCAGGCTGTCAGACGGTCCATGCACTCACCCAGCCCTCTAATCTCTGCAACCATAAGACCCGACAGGCAAGAATTAAGAGGCAGATGGATCTCATCCTCAGCAGGAGATGCTGGGTGGCAGTGGCTGCTCTGGAGTCTACATTCTGCACAGACCTTAAAAGCGCGTCGGTAGCGAGTAGTAGGTGGCCTGCGTCCACAGAACCGGTCAGGGTAAGAACACTTTGTGATCTGTAGTCTTTTTTCTCACCTTTTTGGGGTCCATGTTGAATTTTTTTCTTCCCATGGCAATTTGCTTATTTCTCTGGGTAGTTTTACTGTTTTAGAAAAAAAAAAAAAAGTTAAACGTTATAAAAGAAAATACTCAAACAAATCTCACAAATTGCATGATCACATAATGTAGGTAAAAAGTTTTTTTTATTCATCTCACCACAGGAGCAATTATGCACTATACAGGGGCCAACGCCAGAGGGTTTCTCCTCCATCAAAGGCCAAGTTGATCCACAAAAACGCATGGATGATACTATGACGCATACGTGACATATAGTGGATAAATCCCGATGAGTAAAATACTATTTTTAAACATTACATCAATCAGACAAAAAACGTATTGGCCGAGAGTTAATGGAAAGGTTGAATAGATGGGAAAAAAAGAGAAAAGTGTAAAAGGACCAAGTTTCCCCAATTATTTTCTTGCTCTGCTGCACGTGTACAGGGTTTGGGATATCTCCCTGCCTCTTCTGCATACAAGTTGGAGAAGCTATGGTTATTTTTTCCAAAAACAATATAAAAGAAGCCGCAGTCCTTGTCACCTCTGGAGAGCGGATTTGCGTAGGTGCCTGGCTAGACACAAACAGCCCTGGGTGGAGAGCGGGAGGCACGCGTGTCCGGCCAAACACAGATAAATAAATGAATAATAAGTATCAGCGCTAATAAAATAAACATACTACAAACTACACAGCGGCCTCGGCCTCCCCGGGGAAGCAGGCCTTTACCCGGAGACTCCGAGTCAAACCCAGATATTGGCGTTGGCCTGTAAAGAGCCAGCATTACCTAATTAATGCGCTGCCCTAAAGATCTCGGTCTTCTTCAGCAACAGAGCAGATATAAGAATAATCATGCAGATCCCGAAAACAGCAAAGTAAGATACCTTTCCCCATAGCACACACAGGGGGGGTTAATACATTGCTTATTTAGATTTGTGACTACCGTTCACAGGCGTATTTAGAGTATACCACCATAACATGTAGAAAGTGACAGATCCATTTAAACAACCGAAGAGGCCTAGCGAGTTAATGATGGCATCACCAAGCACCTAAACGTGCAATTAAGCAGAAATAAAAACAGGCCTGATAACCAGAGTCTCCATTAAGCGTTTCATGCCCGGTAATTACATGCAATTCTGCTTCATTCACATTAACAGAGAAGATACTTTTTATTATTATTTTAATTTTCTTCTCTGATGGGAGAAAGAAAAAAAAGTGTTCCAGCTTTTAAGCAAACATCTGTTAAAATAGCCTTAACTACATGATCTCAGAAGCAGATGCCCCGTATCCACGTCACCGAATGTTCCACTTACTGTGCCAAAGTGAACCATTTTATTTTAAACTTAACTAAAAAGATTCCCTTTACAAGATTCTGATTTTTAGTAGGTTAAGCAAATAAACAAAGACTAATCTGTCAATTTACTGCTTTTTTAAAAAAAATCATATAAAAACACAAACTTTTAGGAAGAATTCCCTTTCCATGACGGCAAAAATAATGCCTACCTTTATATATCATTAGGTCATACATGACCATTTAGCGCTACTAAAAACTGAACGAGGCAACATTTTAGGAGATTAAAGAGTTATTTCTGGAGAGGATTTGAGCATTACTATTAGGATTTATTGTCTTATATAGCGCCATCATATTCTGTAGCGCTGTACAATGGGTAGACAGGACATAAGTAGTATACAACATAACAATTAGACTGCTCAAATCACACATTACTAGGAATTAGGTAGGGTATAAGACGCAGAAATAGAACGTAGGCAGGTGCTTGTAGCGGAAGGGGTTAATACAGGTATAGATCTTCTCTGGCTATCGCGCTATTCATACGCTAATACCGAAATATTCAACAGTAGCATCAGTATAGGATTCAAACACCAACCCTGTGTATAAACAAGCCAGATGAGTGTCAGGTTAAGGAGACTTTGTGGCTGGAACATACAATGCTGCAGGACCTGTAAACTGTGGCACCCCAAAAAGGAAGAACCACCAATGTCTGGCTGAGAGTGCTAGAGATTGTAGTCCAGCTAGAACAGGAAGGCCGCTGATACCCTGCGTGAGCCAAGTAATTATCCTTTGGGTTTTCTTTGTACCCCGTAGCAGAGGGTGAATGTTTGCCCATAGAACGTTGCACTCACAAGCAAGGAAACAACAAAAAAAAACGTACCTTTCTTCTACCGATGTCAAGTTATCGATTTCTGTCATCACCTCCGCAATTTCAAATTTCAGCCTCTGAAAAACAAATAATAAAAAAAGTTACCGGCATCCGAGTGAAAGCGATCACCGAGGAGAACTGCAGAGGCTTGAAACTGACGGAATGATTGCACGTACAAACGTTTCCCGGGATTAGCCAGGCTTAACCATCACAGAGGCAGCGAGACACACTTTAAAGAGTTTATATAAACCACCGATCAAACAGGAGCAATATAGAAAACTTCAAAAGCGGCAGACTTAACAACGTACTTGTGCGTGTGGGAGAAGAATTAGCAACTCGAACAAACTGCTGTGTGGTTTATAACAAAAGATTTTACTTTTCAGGGTAGTTGGGGAAAGTTATGATGATGATGATGATGATGATGATGATGATCGCGGCAAGTGGCGAGCCACGAAAAGTAGTAAAATGAAGTAGAGACAAGACCCAGGTGGGAACAGAAAGATACGCTCACAGACTTTGTACCGGGGTTTTTAAAGATCCTCCTTGGAGAGATGAACAGATAACAGCGAGATCTGACATGAGTCATTGTAAATCGGACCCCTGATTTCCCAGGAACTCCACACCCAAGCGGCTTTCTGATTCATTCGCTCGGCCATGCGGAGGCTTTTCAGAGGTCACACCGCGGAGTCATCCTGGCACAGCGCGTGATCCATGCCTCTTTACCCCCACACAGAAACACTGCTGCTATAAATGAGGCACTTGCCGCTTTGTTGTAATTAACGGGGAAATCGTGCCCAATTTGTTTCTTTTCAGGGGCACTGAAGTAAACAATGTTTCACTGCGGAACGGGGCAGCTGCCCCCGGACATTAGCCTGTGTGCGCGCATGCCCAGGGAGCACAGACCCTCACCTCTGACATCAGCAAGAATGTCTTCAATGTATAGGGTTTCTGAACCACTATGCTGTTGTACAGGGGCATCAATATTTTATTTAAAAATTGAAAGTAAAAAAAAATATTTCTGCCGTTTTCCGGAAGATTTGCTTTCTGCAATTTTTTTCTAGATTCTGACATTTCACAGAGACGCTCTATAATTTAGAAGCTTTATAAATATATATACTGCAGGAAAAACAGGCAGACTAGATGGGCCAAATGGTTCTTATTTGAGAAACATTTTTATGTTTCTACGCTTATATTTGTAACCACAAGTTGTATAAGCGGTAAGTGGCAGACGGATTATTTTGTGGATGTTACTCTGAAAAATAAAAACTTAAAGGGACACTCCAGCCATCATATGCACTTTAATATATACGATATCTGAGCGGCCCCCCTTTCAAATACATCGGAGCCTTTAGAATCCCCCAATGCATTTGTCTCTTTCCCAGCCTTCTAGTAACTTGGCCTGCGGGTGCTGCCTGCACTCACCTCTAGCAGCTCTGCAAGGGTTCCGGATGGTCTAAAAAGACCTTCCATCCACAAAAAGTATTCCCTTTGATTTCAATGGGAGTACTTTCCTGCCATCAGAGGTACAAAAACTGCACCACAAAGGGGCTTCCAAGAGGTAAACATTTTGTTTGGGTTGAAGAATGCATGTACGGTACTTTAATATGCGTTCTTCATTGGTGAGGCTGAATTGGACACCTCCACGAAAAGCCAACAAGACAAAGCTAAAGACACCAGTCCCATGAAGATGACCCGGCAAGGCTGGGCAGACCTAGCATATTAGGCTGGTGCAGAGGGTGCGTTGTGAGCCCGTCATGCAAAATACAAGGATTTGGGTAGGCGACAATGGAAAAACATGTAGGCACAATTATCTTTACCTTGGCTGAAATTAAGATTTTTTCACGAACTAATATTTCAAAGCAGAAGAGTCAACAGAGGCACAATATCAAATAAAACGAAGAATAAAACAAAAGAGAATTTTATACAATTCACCTTTTCTCGCATTTATTATCAAGGACGTTAGCGACGCTTTACTAAAAGCTTAACCGGTCCAACAACAATCCCAAAGCGGTTATCATTCTTCATCAAAGGGGGGGGGGGGTTCAAATCATGCCTCTTATAAACATGTAATAGGCTTTTTTTAACCCATTGAGCACCCTATGAATGTGCAACGCTTTCCACTGTATTAAACACTCCGCTGACGCTCAGAGAGCGATCAACCCAGCTTGAAATGGGCAAACCAAGATAGATTCTCCAAATTATACATCATATACCTTACCTCGATATCATCTATAAGTTCTTTCTTTCTCCGCCGTATATTCAGCAGTTCCTCACGCTCTTCTGGAGAAAGATCTTCAGGCACTGGAGAGAGAGAGAACATAAATGTCATAATACACCAGAAAGAGGAACAACCAAAAAGAATGACCACTTCCTTCACACGTAAAACCAAGAAGCTTCACTCCAGAAATAATCATGCTACAAATCAACAAATCGAGACCCGATTGGGTTCCGTAGCTCTCTCTAAGGTGCTGTTGGTCATAGTCTTTTGAATGTTTCCCTTATAATTAAATGCTGCACTAGAAACATAACTTCTGTTACTACCCAATGCCCAAAAATAATTCACACAGATGATTCTTTAATGAACATTTTGCCTCATTCATTCAATCATTGGGAAGGCTTAATTATCGCGTGGCACAAAAGCCGTGGAGGTTGTTGACGTACAAAGTAAAAAGGTAATTAAACCTTCCTAAGAAATAATAAAAAAGTATATGGGGAAACAGCTTCTTGATCCAAGGAGAGATCTGACTACCATTCTGGGGCCAAGAAGGAATTTTTTCCACCCTAGTTTGTTGCAAAATTGGAAAAAGAGCCACAAACTGGGGTTTTTCTGCCTTCTTTTGTATCAACAGCAATTAACAGATATGAGAAAGGCTGAACTTGATGGACGCATGTCTTTTTTCAAACCTCAAGCCTGTGTAACTATCTGCTAATGAATGCAAACCTTAAAGATCACCTTTAAAGGGCAAATGTTACCATTGTATAAAATTGCTTAAATTCAGTTCTTTATTCTACCCATAGCTTATGTGATGTGTATGTCGATCCGTTTCGGAGATATTTGGTTTATATTTATATATATATATATATATATATATATATATATATATATATCTTCCTTTGTGGTATTGAGATTTCTCGTGTGAGCTTTAAACCACTTTAGCACAAGTCGAGCTGCAAGGAAGCGCAGGAGGCGATGTGCAGGCTTTAGCGGTAACAGCGGTTGACATCTTCATGGTATATATATTTCTGTATTACTCAGCTGCAGCACGTGTAGCATCAAAACGCAAGGCTAATGCCGACCTCCTGGCCTTTACAGGAATCAGACTGACGTTGTTAATGTAAAGCGAGATGTGACCGTCCGTTCCAAAAACTTTTACATAAAATTCCATGTTTGATAACCAAGGTCTGGCTGCATTATCTTCTAGACCCTCGTTTACCGCTACAGACTTTCAATACGCATACAGATGTGATTAGTATAAAAGATTAATGTTAGTACTTCTTTAATATCCATCTCTTCATTTTATCTAATCGAGGGACTTAGTCATCAACACTGGCCACGGCATCATAAGGTTATCTGAGCGGTGCCGCGGTAGAGCCCTTATTGAGACAAGACTACTCCCAACAGGCAAATTCCAGGTGAGTTTATTATTTAAACACGAAAATGAACTAAATGTTGGGTACAGGAATCAATCTCGTGATGTCTACCATACCTAGGGAAAAGCGGGGCAAAAATATATAAAGATGTGTGTATATAAATATGTTCTCGGATGAATACTGTGTTGTTCAACAGACCGCAGGGCAAAGGAGAAAAAGTAGGTTCTAAACTCGTTCAGATAACTTCAATAGAAGTCAAAGAGATTCGGGTCACATGGTCTCTGGGGTTCGTCCCCAAACACATGAGTTGGCAGGAGAGTTGGGGTCACAACACATTGAATTCCTTATGATTTAACGGTATTATATCCCATTGTTCAACCTGCTGGGTGACTTTAGTTATGCTTAATATACAGGCTGCTAAGCATTGAGGTTGGTCCTTCATAACGTATAGTGAAGCCAGCGAGCTGAAACCTCACCTTGCCTGCCAGTTCCCACATTAGTGAATAATCCCCTCTGCGTAAGCTGACGCACACATTATCTTGCGTATACATTTTCTATTTAATGTGATTTATGTTAGCTATGTAGCGAGCAATGGGTGGTTTAGACAGCTTGTGTGACGAGGCCATTCTGGTCTGGTCCACATCCAGAAAAATACTACACGAGTAAAACTCAGCTGTTCCCCTCACTACTCGCTCCAAAGAGCGAATGGTCATTTCTCAATAAACCCTTTTCACAAGCCATAAACAGGCGGTTTGGGAAAGGGCTTCAAAGAGGACCTCCGACGTACCTCCATGGTGCCCACGAGAAGAGGCCAGGGCATGTTTCAGCGCCTGGTAAACGGGAGTTGGTTAGTTGTTTTTCAGGAATGCGTCCTGGAAATAAAGTTGATATCGGAACGCCTGGCTGGAAGAGCGTGCCAATTATTGTGGTCTGTGAAACATTCATGACACTTTCCTGGGGGCTTTTGTCATTAACCCTTTCAAAACTGTCAAAATAGAGCTCTAGGCCTTCGCCATCCAGCCTCTCCATGGGCGAATTAACAGGCAAGAAAGAAATATTGTGTAATGAAATTAGCCGGACTCAAAGCAGTTCTTCAAGTCACAAGATTGAGTTACTGAGAAAGCACAATTGCCATTTACGTGTCTGCTTTTCCTTCCTTCCTATTACAGGCCCTGCTGGAAATCCACCCACATGTGCTTTTTCAAAGCAGCCTCTCAGTCCCAGAAATCCCCCCTTCTCGTTTCCCACCAGTTGAGACGGTTCTCAGACACAGGGTGGGTTCTGCGCTGGGTCTGGATTAGGTCGTCTGGTGTATGGGAAACAGCTCTGTGATTTAGGTCAGGAGCAGCCCTGAGATCGCCCACCCAGGCATTTAACACCAGACCGGTCTTAACAAATAAAAACCTCCACAGATCAGGTTAGCGGCTTGTAACGTTCTTCTGTAACGCTGTGCAGAGGGGCCGTGCTAATTGGAGTTTTTCTTGTTTATGGAAACCATTAAACCAGACATATCAAACTCAAATCAAAGCAATTTATAGCAAGGACGGACTCCAAAAAGAAACATTCCAGTGTCTGACTCGGAGTCGGGCTACAGTGTCATGTTTTTAGAAAATTTAACAATGATTCAAAAAAAAAAAAAAAAAAAGTATTTCTAAAAAGTGTTCAATTGTTCCACAATGCTTTTAAGTACAACACTATATGAAATAGGAGTATCAAAAACAATGGAACCCAATTAATTGCATCTCAATATCCTTACACTTGGCTAACACTATCCTTGGACGTGGCCCTAGGGAGCGTACATGGTCCAAGGGCGCGCAACTCAAGCCGTCGGGGCTGCAAACCGGCCACATGTTGCGGATAACCCAGCCTGAGCACAGGCTTTGCAATAAAAAATTCATTAAAACACTTGTTTTCATGCGAGGATACACTTCCTACCCTGTTTGTGGCCATCAAAGACTGCAGTTATGTACCCTAGGCAGCCCAATAATGATTGCGGTGGCTCATGATAATCGCTACACATTTGCAAGAGACCCTGGGCAATGGCTCAGGTTTCCTTGTGGTTAACCCTCCTGTAACTCATGATGTTAGATAGCAACCCATAGTTATAAGTATTAGACTATGCACAGTAAGTGGAACTGCACCTTTCATTTTGCATTAGACTAGGAAATGGAACAGCCCTATGTGACACGCACTCATGGGCACAATGAGAGGGGGATAAATGTCATCCACTTCTAACTGTCAGGAGATAATTCCCCAGTATCAAGAAGTTATGTCCTATGGTGTGAAAAACATATCGCTGCACAATTGGCAACTTATAAAAGAAGAACGCCAAGGACACGCTGTTCCCAAATAGTCCATTCCAAGCAATAGTTACAATACAACAGATAACATCATAAAAAAATAAGGAGTTTAAATACGCTGGTATAGCAAAGAAGGGAGTCTACTAAGACTGCCAAGCGCATGCACAGAAAGCGCTCCCAATTATTTCAATGGCAGCGCTGTCAATGGTGAGAATCCGCAGACCACAGAGGTCATAGGAAGCTGCAGCTTCTCCCAAAGGCAAGTCCATGTTTTAGTGTACATTTTTTTTTGTAACTTTGAACAATACATATGAAAGTAATGCATTACTTGTTTAGGCGGCTCTCAGGGACAATTTAACTTGACAACATAATACTGCAAATACAGCTGCTCACAGGGTCTACACTTCCGGTGGGTTTTAACACAAACATTTGTTTTATTCCACAGCATATTTACTTAGTATACTGAACTGTAAAAGACTATTTTGAAAATATAACCGATCTGAACAGAGACCGGCTTCCCCAAGAGGAGCCCTGTGAGTTCCTAACCGCGATCATTAGAATATCGGGAGTTTGAGTATCGGTTTTGTATGGGTATGCTATGCACATTTTCATAGATTCATGCAATTTTACAGTAAGCAAAAAGGAACTAAAATTGAGAAGTTATGTATCATTTAAACAGGTTTTGCAAGAGTCCTGGGAATATACAACAGAAAGAAGAAGAACGCAACCGAACAGCTATAACGCTGTGAAACTGCAGCACCCCAGAGCCGCCTTCAGGATTTGGTTTGGGCACACGTTGGCTCAGAGACCACACCGGACAATGGATAAGAAGCTCCTGTCGGCCACGGATCTTTTCCTAAGCATGTTTTTCATAGCAAACCACCATGTAGCGGGTGTTTGAAGTGAGGCTTGGGCTGTCAACATAAAGGGGATTCATTGCTGCTCTTTGCTGGTTGATGGTGTTGGGTCAAGTTACCATACAAAGACTCCCTTCACTAAAACCGCCGCTTCCACCTTAAGGCAAAGATCAAGAGAAAAACATGCAGCCATCAAAAGTCACTTTTTTGCTTTTGGACGTTTTTTTTTTTTCAAAATTTGAAGTTTGTCCAGTCAATCCTAAAAAAGAGAATTTTACTCCTGGAGGCAGCATAATGATCTGTAATGGAAAATCTGGCAAGCGTACGTGTAAGTGAGCATGCGGTGATAATCATGCTTCGTGTCTACACGGGCTTTTCAAAGCCTGAGAAAAGGCCGCGTGGACCTAAAACATAAGAGCTGCCGCATGTTCACAACATAATGTACCTCCGACGTTTCCCTCCGTAGGTGGACGGTCCCCAATTGGGACCTTATTGCATCTGTACTAGCTTCACCCCCGTATCATCAGACTTTTTCCGAGAACTTAAAAAGGTTTAGTGCTTTTGAGTGAATCCCAGGGTGATGTAAAGAATCGGAAGAAAAAGTGTTTATAAACGAGATAGTATACATTCTCTATATGGTCTTCTACGTGTCATACTCATGACTTAACTCCTCAGCTGTTTCCTTCAAGAATCATGCGACCAAAACGTTAAAGGGAAACACGTGCATGGTCAAAAAACTTGGCAGGACAGTAAAAACCTTTTACAAGGACGCAATGGCATCTTAAAAAAGGAGTCCAAGTGGCTGATGCAAAAGCTCCAGAAAGAATTGACGTATTATGGACACACCTAACCCAGCAGTAACAGTAACAACAGTAACAGTCGCTTATCGCTATGTACACACAAAGAAGTACTCTCTGTGAATTCAGGCTCTTAACACATTGTTCAGGCTTAAAGCTAAACTCCAAGGGACCATAAACTGTTGAAGCAAGTAAATGTTCTACTAAAAGCTGGATTGGGTTTACATCCCTGCGTCTGACCCCCAAAGACCACTTGCAACCCAAGGTCCAGCACCAAGGTCTATGACCTAACACTGCTTACGTCCACAGCTCCACACACTTCATACACGAGTGATTATTTGCAAGTATACAGAAAATGGCCCGGCCATAAGCAAGAGCGACGAATACAAGTCAGCGTTGTAAGGACTGCAGCTCTGTTCATCTCTAAGATTCATGGATTGAGTGACAAAATATGGCCATGGTGGGGTTAATGCATAGGTTTATTTAGTGCACTGAATGGTAAACTGTAGGATTGGGGAAATAATCCCATTTAAATGGCTGGTTGACCGTTGATGTCCTTTTAAGGTGGACTTTGTTGAATTGACAATTATAGAAAAAAAAAATATGACTCCTCTGCATCCTCACTACAATGTTTAACAGCCACTGCGCATGTTCAGATAACAGCTTGCTGGTTTTTTTCACGTTTTACCAGTTTAACCTCTTTGCACATTTCACGCTGGATCACCGAAGCCGTGCTCTTTATTTAAGTACATTCTTTCACAGGAGAATTCCCCGTAAAGACCAATGGCCGAGGATCACAGAGACGCCTTCTGGGTTCAGCACCAGGGCGCGTCTCATTCAGTCAGGATGGGTCCAATAGGCTTAAAACTACCAGCAGCCACGTACATAGGGGTAGCGTAAAAAAGCTCGAAGCCATCTTTTGCACTCAGTCTGCACTTAGTCTGGATTCCCCTGGTTAGGTACATATTAAACTTTCGGACCACAAGGTGCCTCCAGTTCTGGCTGAAGGGAACATACCTCTCAAGTATCCCTGTTTAAGCTAGACAGTCCCGCTTTCGAACCCTAATCCATTTGTACCTTTCCACCCATCATGTCCCCTTTGCGGAGGGGCTACTAGTCATATCATAGTGTTCTAAAGTCATAAAAGTCATGACCATGTGTGTAGAAATAGCAGGAAATGTGTTCGTAAGCTAAACAGCTCAAATCAAAGACATCGTCTCCTAACCACCTTCCTCGAAGCTCCATAAATAGCGATCAGTAAGTCACATAAAATATCTCGTGAAAGCCCTGCAGTCCAACCGCACCCTCTATAACAAAAGTGTCTCTCCTTCAGAGACTCTTGTTTAAAGAGGCACTCCGGCGCATGGACTTTAATGGATACTATAGCTGTGCGCTCCCTTTGGCAAATATATGGGGGGTCTGCAGAATGCCCTGTATGCGTTTGCTCCTTTCCGAGGCTCCTAGCTATTATGTGCCGGAGGTGTTAGGACGAACATCTCCATGCACGAGATGAACTTATTGCTGGCGGAGAGAACGCTGTGGGTGGGGGTCAGACCCCTGCATGGAAAGTACACCTATGGGAGTTCAATGGGAGTTCTTTCCTGCCACTGACTGACAAGGTTATTCCGATTATAGTGCAATCCTGATGGATCATGGCAAACAATATAATCACTGCACCTTTGTATCTTTCAAGTCAAGAGGAAGATTAATGAAGGTGGACCAAACCAAAATCTGCCACAAAGCTTAAGAATGAGGGGTCATATTTATAAAGGGAAATCATAATTCTAAGTATGGAGCAATTACCGTGGAAACCAAGATAATCCTCAAACAGAATGCCCCAAAACTGTAAAAAAAAAAAAAAAAAAAAAAAAAGTTTTTGTACACATCACCTGAATATCATATGACAATTCACATTATCTGATGTATTCCCTGCCCTACGCAGTCCTGGATACCAAGGCGGCCATCCTCAGAGGGACTTTCCCTTTAAAAAACCAAGCACCTCTTCTACGGAGAGTCTCTACAAGTTGGAGCAGATCAGACCCAGATGAAGCGTCTCTTCCCACTGCTGTTTTACAGATTAGTTTTTCAGGGGGAAGACAATTAGTTTCTAGAGAAGCTGTAATTACCATTTAAGCGATCACAATAGCTGCACAAAACACTGATGGTACAGGAACGCTGTGTGAATGTGAGAAGAAGCAACAGGTGAACTCATACATTAATATATAATACATTATATATATATATATATATATATATATATATATCACAAACACAGTTTCAGCATTCCTCCAGGCATCCCTCTCTCACACGTCACTTTCTCCTCCCCGATCAGTGTTGGAGGTTGGATGCTGTATATCAGCGTTCTAGATCCCTAAGAGTCACAATAATACGTCTAAAAACAGAAGGAATTATGCAAATATGTATTGTTCTTATAAATGGCTTCATAAAACTACTATGAATGGGTGACAAATTGACACAAAAGCCCTTTTGGCTGTTTGTGATGTAAGGAGGATTAACTAGTTGAGTGTGAGCACATGAAATAAAAGCATCCGGATGATCTCCGCCATCTCCGGGAGCCGGGGCCGGCGTTTGGCATTTAGCGAGCAGCGTGCCTGCTGATTAGGATGGGTGCCGTCCCTAGCAACCAAAGGGGAAGAAAAAGCCGACCTTTGACATTGGGTTACAGGAAACCTAAATCTAGAGCGGCTTCCATGATACACGACGAACCCGTTTGACATCCTCCCTGCACACAATTCATCTGCATTCTCTCGGGTTACGATCTTGTATTTCGGGTTTCATTTGAGGCAGCACTCCAATTACACTCACTCTAACGTAAAGCTACAGCCCGAATTACACCTTCTTAAAATAAATACGGTATTAACCAAGCATACGATTCCCTTCCTATGTACAGAATACTGCGTTCAGGTAAAAATATATCTACACACAACCTTTCAAAAGTTTGGGGTCACTTAGCTGTTTTCATGGAAACCGAGGACATCATTGCAAAAAGGTTGATCAATGATCACTAAGCCTTTTAAATTTAAACTTAGCGAACACAACGTGTCATTGGAACACAGGAGTGATAGTTGCCGAAAAATAACTTCTGTACGCCTATGAAAACATTCTATTAAAAAAGTCAGTTGTTGCTTCTCATCCATTTCAATGGACAAAATCTGTCAAAAACAAAAAGAACATTTCGAAGTGACCCCAAACTTTTGAACGACAGCGCACATAACACTCAATCTGCAGTATAATTCCAGGTTACTAAGAATACGTACTTAAGTATTTTAAAAACTGACTCACTGGAGGAGAACGTGAGTGGAATATTCAGCCTGCATCTAGAATAGATACACAAGAACATTTAAAACGTATTCCTTACAAGGGCTGGGAGTAGACTGGGAGAAGCACAAGTTTTATGTCAGTTCTTGAACATGTAGGATTGAAATATCCAGCAATCAGCAAACCAGTTTAAAAATGGGCACCCTGTATCCCAGTATATCAGGAAAGCGTGGGGTTTACTGATTTTAAAAGGCTCGTTGGCACGGGGGTCTCTGTATAAAGGTTCGGCTTTTGCCCTTCAACAGCTTCTCCTTTTCTCATCCACATTCGCCAAGACAGACCAGCAGAGACACCTTCGGCTGTTTTTCAATCACCAAACACTCCGCAGAACGAAGACGTTTGTCCAAAAAGAATGGATTTCTACACCAGACCGCAGCAGAACACTTCATCAGAAAGCTTTATTTCAATGCCGCCCCTCTACCAGCAGCCCAAACCCAGTTACCAGCCGAGCCTAACTGCATCTCCAATGTGGTTTAGTGACGGGTCTGTCTACACCAGCAGAAAACGATCTCAGTACAAGCTGTATTTAATGGATGCCGTATGGCAATAAACACATTGTAACCTGTTCCTCTTGCTCAAGCGAGTGGTGCTTGGTTAGAAATACATAGGAATTAGTCTTAAATGTTGCTGATGAGGCATAAAACAGGACGGGGCAGAAGCTGGTACCTCATTATTTCTCCTAAAAAGCAGGCATGGGACCTCTACAGGCTCAGGTAGACCTTTAATGCAGGAGTGAAACGTATTGTTTAGCGATTTATTAGCAGCTTGTTCTTTAATGTTAGGAAAAGGGGTAGCAGCTCAGGTCCCAGACAACGACGGCAAAAAAAACATGGTTCACCAAACCACCACGTGCATCCGGTCAACCGGGGGCACAATGTCGTTGGTTTTACTTTCTTCCAGCATGCAGACTTTTAGAAATACTGTATGTGGCAAAATAATGCAGAAAAAATTGCCTATGGGCCCTCAAAAGGAAAACTTGCATGTGGCTCATTACCGTTTCAGGTGGCCCTACTCTCCATCCACTCTCTGCATTACGGGAAGAGCCTGGGAATTCTCGTCCTAGAGGTTAAGTGACTTTCTCCGCTGGTGTGTCAGCGAACGGCCGCTTTCAAGTTAGTGAAGAAAAGGCAAAGTGAATAAAGATGATGGCCAGGGGCCATGTACACGGTTTGTACCTAGTAGATATTACACTGCATTTTAATGAAGAGATGGACCAACATCTGCATGCAGCATGCAAAGTGATGCCCTCACTTAAATAAGAATTCTTGCCGGCGTGCACGGCCCTCGTGATTATGCTTTCTAGCAGTGGGGAGAGCGAAAGGACTTAAAAATGTACATCAAGAGTTTTGGCAGCAACGAACAACTTTTAGTGGAAACAATGTGACCCGTCACATCTGAGCTACAAATCTGTATCAAACTCCTTTTAATATAAAAACATCCCTTTCATGTCTTTCCACGGTAGATATCCGATTGGCCGCGGATCGTGTGCAGGGCTCCGGACAGTTCCCCCGTAAATCTGCTCCATCTCCTTCCGTAGGAAACCAGAATTGGACGGCAAGCGATCAAAATGTCGTGTGGAAGGAAATTCAGGGTGTGCCCCGGCTAACGCGTCGGGTTATTTTCCATCATACCGAGGAATAGTAGTTAGCAAAAGCCGATTTTAGCCAATTCCTCTAATAATACAATCGGTACTCCTAACGGAGATGCACAATCATTCAGAAAGGATGGCAAGTACTTCAATATAAATTCATAATTGGTGGGGCACAAATCTATCCATTTAATAGATTAAAATGGGGAGGAATTTAAAAACCTGGGGAAAAAAAACAAAAAAAAAAAAACAAAACAAAAAAAAAAACACCTTAACTCGTGGACAAGGCGGAAAAAAAGACGTTTGTGTTCGTTCCGTGTATTGTGATGGACCCAAAGCCAGCAACAATAAGCATCTGGGTAAGATTTAAACATACCCTGCATACTTTCACAAGAACGGGGGGAGTCTACCTCTGATCCACAAGACTCTTGGTGGATTTGTCAGCAAAAAACAAAATGTTCATTGTTTTAAACCTGTTAACCAGAAAAACCCCACAGCCGTCCGGATTACAGCACTACGCCGATGGAGTTTATCTACGTCTACGTTATCATTTTCTTCTTCTTTTGTTTCCAAAAATGAAAAAAAAAAACAGATTCGACAGAAGGAAAAAAATATCAAAAAAAAAAAAAAAAAAAAAGGAATATTAAAATCCAGAAAGACGTTCTCTGCTCACAATTCTGGAGGCTCCCGGCAAGGGGTCAGAAACTGCAATCAATCCCATATGGAACCCTAGAAGACATGCGGACTGCACCGACAGACCCTTTAAGCTTAACCGATTTTAGTAATTCTTTGTAATTTCCCAAAATAAAGTTAAGCTGCAAACAGGGGCCACTTTCACACTGAGCGCTGCGTTTAGCTAATGAAACCCACACTCAGATCTGAGAGATTCCGTGATGTTCTCATATTGGAGCCTTAAGTTCCTTTTTTCCCCCTAATTTTAATTGAGGAAGCACGCTTTCAATATCATAGTTTCCTTTAGCCTTAGTCTATATTTAGATGCATTTTAAGGAAAAACAGCTTTGTTTTCCTAATGCGAACTAGATTTCTATATCAGGACCTGGAGAGAAGCTATTAGAAAGAAAAAAACTAGCAGAAAACAAATGTGTGGCATTATTAGCATGAAAAGAATTCACTGAAATTGCCATAAAGGCATAAAAAAAATAAAGATCAAAGTCTGACAAGACTACAAACCACATATCAACGCAACAATAATGTATTTATAGCAAAACAAAACAAAAAAAAGGAAGTCACGTACTTTTCTTTCCAATTAATTCAGATATACCTTCTGCTATTAAACTTCTCTTGAAGTTGCGTTGCAGCCATCGTATACGCTTTAATGCATATGATGGCAAAGTCACGCTAGACTTTTGCGTGGGTCACCTTTGCAGATTTCTATAGAATCCTCCCACAAGCGTTAGCTTCTCCTTCACCACCCCAGGTCCTAGGTTTGCAAGAGATCTGATCGTCAAAACACTTCACGCCTACGTGGTATACTAACCACCATTATGTCAACCATTGTAACGAGACCCCCTGTTTGCACGCGCAGAAAGTGCTCCTATTCACTTCAATATGGATTTTTTTGTTGGTGAGGTTGCATGGGGCACTGAAGTATCCCTTCAAACACCAACCACACCTGATCGTGAGGGAGACATGCAGACAATGACTAGCAAGCATTGTACTACACGACCTGTGAGCAACTTCGCCCAAGACAACAAAGTTTTATGTTGTGTGTGGAGAGAGGAGGGTCTTCGTAAACACTTTGAGGGTTCCCATATCTGTGCGGTGGAGTGAGATTGGACATTCAACTGTGGACCACCTGTGCCATCAAGGTGAAGACCAGACCCCTCAAGCACACAGAAGACGACAGATCCACCATTCACTGTGGTTCCACCGGAGCTTGGCACAAGGACAGCACCTAACTGTCTGAAAAACAATCTTGGAGGGATAGCCAATCATCAGCAGGACAATCATGAGTTTTCCCCCCCAAATATAATTCCCCTTTACGATAAAACACACAGCATGATTTGATAATGCTTTTCCCACAGTAAAAAAACTCAATCAACTAAAAAAAAAAAGCAAGTTTCCCACAAAAGGATGTTTTAGGTCCTGACACAGATTTATGGATGATTAGAAATCAACAGGGATTACGGAGATGCTTCGCACGGCCAAGAAATTAAAATCAGTTCCATGTGTGGAGACTCTGCTGCAGATCTGACAGCCGAGACACCAGGGAGCGAGAAACCGGAAAACCGAGAGGCATCTTTATCTGCGATCGGAAGATGAGTAATACGACTGCGATACGAAGAGCATCGTCAGCGGGGAAGTCTTTATAACTAAGCTTTTAACTCTTATTTTGGTCATTTGATTTTTGACAGTCCATGGGGCAAGAGGGGCAGACGCTTACAGCGATGTGTGAGGGGTCTGGCAGCAATGCCCCTGCACCCCCACCTTCCAGAAGCAGATGAGACTTTAGCAGGGGACGGGAGGTCTAATTCTGGCATTCCTGTCTGGACCAGATTCGCTAAACTGGTTTTTTCACCCAAAGTCATAAAATACTGTACACATTAATCACGGCTTGTGTTACCAACAGGAAGCTCTCCATCTGCTGTAAAACAACTCGTTTGATGATATGTCAGCACAAGGTACACTTTCCTTGGTGAATTGTGGGAATTGTAGTCGTATGGCTGCTGCGGAGTGTATAGGTTTATCTAAACAGATCCAGGCTGCAGGACAATCATTTTTCATCGCGTTCGTGATATGTTTCCCTGCAACCTCGCGTTCTTATGCTGCACTTATCCCACGCAGCAATGTGCGAAACTAAAAGAAAAAGTAGTAGGGTATTTTTTTTTTTACTCCCAACATTATAACACTTTAGCTTCATATATGGCTTCAAAACCAAACGCAGGGCATCAGCAGCACAGATGGGGAAAAAGCTTTTCGGTTTTCTTCTTTTACAAATCTATAACAGAATTATTTACCGCAGGGAGAGAAGTTTTTTTATATATTTTAGCCACCGCAAGATATCAGGTTCCGGTATTAAGAATATATTCTCATTAAGTCACTGGGTGTAACCAGACTCGGCCGCTGGATCTCTGAACGTACAAATGGATGCGAGGGTGGAATGGATTATAGATAATTGAATTAATTGTGCGCACTCTGCGCGGCATAGACAAATTATTATGTGTTCTGAAACTACTTTAAAATAAGAGGTATTCGTAATGCAACAACCTCACTAACCCTTCCTAAACGTTACACAAATTTCAACCCAAGATCTTTTATCTTCCATCTATGTTGTTGCCCGGCAACAGCATACCGTTCGTTGGTTAAAGGGACACTCCAGCCATTGTATGTACTTTAATGATTGTGGCAGCTGAGAGTTTCCTTTTAATTATTGTTTGTGTTCCACTGTAAATGAACAGAGGGATTCTAAAGAGCCCACCCTTTGCCTTGCCTCCTAGGCTTGTAGAATACGTGTTTGGGCAAACACATCTCTTGCTTGTCAAAACACATGAGCGCTACACTCCCCACCAGATAGCGCCTGTGTCAGTTTGCATGCGAGAAGCAGGGCCTTTAACGAGACCCCCCCAAATGTATGCATGGAAAACGCTCACTGACTCCGGCTCTGGAGCTACAGCTTCTCCTAAAGGTATGTGCTTTTATTGCTTTTTTCCTACATGTTAAGTAATGCATAACAAAATACTTAGAAAGCATTCGATTCGATAAGCATTCTTTATTGGTGGAAAGGGATGGGACCCTAGAAGAGAGACTACCTGTAAATGGAATATTTAATGCACACTTTACATTGCTCTGCTTTATAACGTAAAGATACACTTTTGGTTATCCTTAACAGCTATGGTGGGCTAGCAAAGCTGAGACAGTAGCCCCTACCGGGGCGCTCTGATCAGACAGATGCGAGTTGGCCATACAAGCCTTTAGCGGCTAAACCCTCTGTGTAAGTACGTTACCAAAACGGTTTCTCCGCTTTCCAGGTTCCTGCTTCTTTAAGAAATGTGCACTATAGCGTCAGCCCAATCCTTCTCAGCTTCAGCCATAATCCCAGTAGCTGCGCAGTCTATTATTACACTCCACGGTCGCCGACTAACTCCAGAACCAGACGGGAAGGCAGCAAACAAACAGCAAACCATCTCTTCTACTCACCTCCTTTGAAACGTTTCACAAAGAGTGAAAAAAACGTCCTAATATCCATTTTATTCAAAGCGGGGTAGAGATCATACGCAGCCAATCAAAGTACAGTTTATTTGAAGAAGAAAATGAAACAAACCTCAAATCCTTCAACGTAAACAGGAATGATTTTATGAGCGGCTTTGCTTACATAAGCTAATAAATGCACAATAAAGCCCCAAAAATGTCCTCCTTTTAAATGAACAAAGAATTTTTTTTTTCTTACGCCTTGATCATTCGGTTACACGGTAGATATACATGCGCCAACCTGTTAGAACAAACTTCTGGGGAACCAGTGGGTTGCTTTTATTATACGTTCAAAGAGAAAGCAAATGAAAATGTAATTGCTAAAAAAGCTAGAGATGGGAAAGGTGTGAAATGCGTTGTCCTTCTATAAAACCTGCATGAAAGATCATGAACTTTGCTAATAAATGATTTGAAATCTAGAATCCATCATGTGAGAAATTTCTAGATATATCTGTATTATTATTAGATTTATATAGCGCCATCCTATTCCAGACGTATTTTATTTAAAGAAATTGGGGAAATTTGTCAAAACAAAACACGTATGCAAAATGTAACATTTTTGACCCAGGAGAGGACACACAAAGACTGAGATTGTTCCTGGGATTCGTCTGTCCCTAAAGCATAATCGCTTGCAAAGGTGTGTGAATTGTGTATTTTTCCTACAAGCTCTTTTTGCTGAACAGACTTGAAATGTTGCTGCTAAAGGCTTCCACAACACACCATTAACGGACAATCAAGATGATGTAGGAACCTGTTACACTAAACGAGTAAGTGCGTCTTTAAAGTGGATTTGGGGGTAAAATGCATTATTGCTTGCCCTTTAAGAAGAAGCATTGGGACGTAAAACATTAGGAGGCTGTGTGCTCCCATAGGAAAAATAAACTGCAAACAGACAAATGGCAAAGCTAATGGATTATGTATTCACAATGCATTAAAGGCTTTTCTGCTCGTTAGTACGTGAGATGTCCGGTTTGAGAAGACACTGATCTGCTCTTCTGATGCTGCACGCGTTCCATGCAGACGTGATGCAAAACTAATACACATGTGGGCCATCCGAGTCTCTGCGAGAACGTCCTTGCCTATGGATCCCAATACCATCGGAGGACTGGATAACTGTGGTCTTTCAGTTGTTGATGGAACTCCCATCATTCTCAGTCTTTAGGGAACAGTTGCCTTAGTCAACTCTAAAGCCTGAGAACAAACGGCCCCTCTCAGCAGATATGATCACTTTTAAAGGCTGAGCTGGACTTCTCATGACACTAATCCCGTTCCAAGGATGGCAGCTTTTCACCATAACTCCCATCACACAAACTGGTTGACTGTGATTGATAATGGCGTTCACCATAACCCAAGGATGGTTATGATGCTCTGGCCAAACATTACACATCACCGTGCCGAAGGGCCAGATCTATCCTTCCAACAGAAGATAGTTTACTATTCCATAGGATCTGCTGCCAAAGGCTCCGCTGACTATGTTCTGCAGCCACGAATCATGCGCAATCCACCCAGCACGTCGGAGATCTGTACATTATCTCTCCACACTTACAAATGAAAAGCGACAAGTCTGAATAACCATAACGTCACAACTCCACAAAATGAAATCAGCCCATGTAATCATATTTAGGTAACAAGGGAATCGTTCCCAGATACATGCAGTACCTGCTTTTCAAACAGCAAAGGATTCAGAGAAGACAAAGAGAGTTCTCTTTCAAGGGAAATATATATGACATTATATACGTTCATCATGGTCCCTTCAAAGTGCACTGAAATAAATAAAGCTTAAAGCCGTGGAGTCCATTGGGAAATTCACAGGATATTTTCTTAACATATTGAAATGGCACATGTGACACTTTTTAATAAATCCTAAAGATCTCCTGACCTCTGCACCGTATGAAAAACAGTCACTTGGGGAAAATGGTTTAATTAAATAAAGATTTCTTTTTTTAGGCATCGTGTCGGCAACAAAGAGCTAAGTAAAATAACTCGGGTGACCTTGTCTGCACTCTTTTCTGCTTGCCATACCCAGCATCCGAGTCAGGTTGAAATCACATTCTAATAGACATCTGCTGACCAGTCAAGAAATGGCAAAGAGCCTTCCGAGGATCTGAGTCATCTCAGCCCGAGCCAACCATGTAAAAGCACAAAACTGAAACGTGGTTTGGAAAGAGAGTTGACTGATCGGTTTACTTAAGAAATCTTTTTAAGATGAGCAAGCATGGGCCGGTATAATTAGACCGTGCTCGGAGCTAGGCATGTTGACTTAAGTGTTACATAAGATTTACGTATCCATCAGATTACACGGTGAAAACAGTAAACTTATCAGGGAGCGGATACATAGTATCACAGCAAGTAAGAAATCCAAGTTCATCTACACGCGATAACCAAATCCCACGACCTGGCCTTGGCTTCACAACCCATGCTACGGTCTGGGTTTGTGACATGCAATCGACTGGTTTTTCTATGGCTGTTGAGTTAGGAACATACCCTCCGACTCAAACTGTACTCTAGAACCATGCAACCCTCTCACACAGTTGTGCTCATACATAAACATATTAAGATGCAATATATATAGCCATGTGATCATGCAATAATTCACAGACCCATGTGGGTCAGAATGTCACCCAGACCTTTCTTAAAGTCTTAATGCACCCAGATGTACTTGTTACAAGATTCAACCAGTTCACACGTCTACTTTTTCATAGGACAGAAGAATGCCCAATAAGTTGCTTTCTACCCAGAAAACTGATTATTATTATTTATTGTTTTATATAATGCCATTAAATTCCATAGCGCTGTACAATGGGTGGACAGGACAGGGTGCTCAAACGAACTAACAATCTAGCATTACAATTAGGAGAGTATGTCTGTCTGGGACAAGTAGCAACAACTTCACACTTTATCCATTATTAGCAAACAAAGACATGCGCTTGTTTTCTTACAGCTTGCAAACAACAGCATTTCTCTCTCAATCTCAAACTAAATGCTCAGAGGCAAAGCGTGTCCGGGGCGAAAAAATAAAAGAGGAAAAGTAACACAAAACAGGCAACAGCTTAGACAATTAACATGATGATCGCCACTCCGGCCATGCTTTCTTGGAGTTCTTAGAAGAAACCATGGCAGTTAAGGAAGTAGAAGGTTGTTTGGCAAGAAAAGGCCAAGCACAGAACGCATTTCAATAAAGAAAAAAAGATCGTTCTTGAAGCCATCAATGTAGCAAACAGCATTTTCTTAAGTCAGCGAGACGATAGCCTTTCACTTGGAAACCCTGGCCAATTTCCTTCACCAATGGCCGATGACACCCGGCAGGCAGCAACGCTGGATCTACCCCTGCGCATGTACAGTCATTACATTCCCTTTCTGCTTTGTGGCACATTAGTCTGCTGACATGCCAAAAAGTGGGAAAAAGTTCATGGGTCTTGTGACTAAAAGTGAAACCGCATAAAAACCGAGTAACATACGAGATTCCTAGTTCTATATAAAATAAAGACGCAAGAGCGTCCCCAAAAGGTCTCTCTCTCATATATATATATATATATGAGAGAAATGTAATAGAAATGTAACCTCCCGGGTCAGCCTCGTTCATACCCCAGCGATGGGATTTTGCGGAATTCTATCCGTCGAAAGCTGAACAGATGGAACGTACCGCTAACAATGGGTAGATTATACGGTTAAACCGTCAAATGCCACCAGCAGCCGGCAGTAGCTTAGTCTAAGATTTCTAACATAATAATCTGCACTTTGACATACTAATGGAATCAAAGCCTGAGAGTTTATAAAGTGTTTTAAAAATGTCCCAACTTGAGACATAAGTCTACTCAAGTATGGTCTGCAGGAGCCTTCAGGGGGACGATCATTAAGTTGAAAGACATCTCCACTGCACTAAGTTCCTAAGTTTGGGACCTAGAATTCTAACAAAATAAACTGACTTCCAATTCCTTTTTACACAAACGACCATAATCCTATACTCTTAACTGCACTTGGCTCGGTTCTTGAGGTAAACTGAGCAGACAAGACTTTGGTCGGTGGACCTACTTGGAATGCGTTTGTTTTTGGATAGACTTCTGTGCGATCTCAGATGTTACGGGACATCACCATCACAGGCAGCACCCGAAATACTGAAAACAGGTCCATTGGTTTTTTATCTGTTGTTTTAAATAGATGTGTGCATAAAGACTTCAATATGAAGCAGAAGGACAGTTCGTTAACAAGAATATTAGACCTTTATGTGTGTCAATATTAGCGAAACCCAACCAAACGTGGATTATATCCATCACTTGGATTATACAGTCTTCGGAAGAATAACGTTCTGAAACCACCCTTTAGTTGGTGATTGTCATTGTATTTTAGCCAGACTACTTCTAGAAGTATTTACAGTAGTAAACTAATTGAAATTGCATTGTTTCTAACTTAGAAAGGGGTTAAATATAATAGAATTCCAAACGAGACAGTAAACGGCACCAACGGGGACACAGGAAACTCCATTAGGTGGAACTGTGTCTCGAGCAGTCTAGCAGCGAAAAAAATTATTCTGATCGTGAATTAAAATACGTTTGAAAAAAAGAAAGTTTCATAGGTTGCTACACTATCAACTTGTGGTTTGCAAGAATTTGGAAAATTCAATGTAATAAATTGAACACAGATGTTCCCCAAAACACAAATAATAATGGTTTCATTTCATGGCAGCCAAACAGGTCAGCCCACTTCCTTCTTAAAACAAATGCTACAAGTCCCTGGAGCCCTCGGGATACATTAAAAAGAAACACATGTACGGCTATGTACAGCCGGGTCCCCGCAACGGGCTCCACAGGTGGTCAAGCAGGCGGAATGCTTCGCCGGCCAAAGAATTATCAAAGATTTATAACATAAGCAAAATGAATTTCAATTTGGAGGGTCGCATGGCTTAAACATTCCTTTTCCTCCAAACTTAAGTTCATTTTTCAGAGGGGAACAAGAAGGTCATAGATGCTGAATAATGCTGCTGAGGGGGTTACAGACTCCAAATGGGGACCGTCTTTTGGGTTGCAGCATCTAACGAACAGGGCTTGCTGGTTCCGATCTCCGGTAAATGTGAATGAATGATTACTTAAAGGGACACTCCAACCATAGTATGCACTTTAACACATTTGATAGCAGTGCAGTCCCTTAATTTCTAATGTGCCCCCCTTGCATACGCACGGAGGGATTCTGCCCGCTACGCATTTGCCCTGTACCCCAGTCATTTTCCACGCAGGAGATGTGTTTGGCCGAATACATACATCTCCAATGCACGACACATTCTTACCGACAGTCCACTTTAAGAAACGCAAACGCTGCAAGCGGGGGGTCTCGTGGAACGTATCTGCAGAACACGCTCTCATCGATTTCAAAGGAAGTACTTTCATGCCAAAGATTGGCTGCTTCAAGGAACCAATCAGTGGAAAGAATAAGACACAGCTGCAGGGCTGCAGCTTCTATCTCAATTAAGTGCTATTCTCCTGCTTGTAACCTGTCCCTTTAAGAAGTTAAACCTGCTTAAGATAAAAGTAACTGAGGTAATAGGGTCCTCGCACCAGGAGGGTAAAAGATAATTCATAAAATGATTTAGAAATCGGCCTTTAATCGAGGTACATGATTAGCGTATATAGTTTTTCTGTAATCATGATGATTCTGGACCGCAAATATTACCATCCGCATCTATTGGTAACGGAAATAATTTGGAAGACAGGGTTTGATGACAAATGGTTTACCGGCAGAAACGTTATGGCAAAATCAGACCGGTTTTCAAAGGGTATTTCTAGATTTCTGGCATGCCAAAAAAATTACCCAAACTGGAGCATGGAAACCAGGACAGCAAACAGCCGGAGAGGAGTGCAATCAGCGAGGGATTAGGACTGCAGATTACACGGGGCGCTGCATTTATCCAGATCTCAATAAAGCGGCACAGATAAGATCGCACCATCGATACCCTGGAAGCTGCTTCGCGAATAACGTATTTGAAAGAAACGTCTCATAGATGGGAGATCAAGCAGCCGGGGATGTCCTGCTGGCTTCAGTGCAACACAAAAGCTGATGATGAGGAAGCTACGCAAACAGTCCCAGGTGACAGCAAAAGAGAAAAAGCAACCCCAACACACAGTGCAGGCGCTGGTCATTTCACAGATTAGTGCATGCGCCTGAATGAATGTTGGGTGGGATGAGAGAAAGATCCCCACAATAATGATGATTTATGAACGCCTAACCATTGAGTTTCTCCCCCAAAACTTGCCAACTTGGGGCGGCAGAAGGCATTGTTACAGCAGCTCGCCCGCCCCGTGACGGCTCTGCAGAGTATCTCAGGAGTGCACACGGAGCCTGCCACACGCCAACAACTCCAGGACGTGGAGAAAAGACACTCAACCATTCATCAGAGGCTGCCAGGACCGGGGACACATAACGCACCATTTACTTTGAGTATCGATTACACAGGAGTAAACAGAACGGCCCTGCCTTAGGGATGAAGCAGAACGCCAGCCGTATCAGCAGAGCCCTCTGTCTCTTTCATGTTAACTTTCTATCTTTCACTCCCTGTAACAACGTTACGCATCAGAAACACAGAATGAGAACCATTCCGACGTCTAATCTGCCCTTTCCTCCTTCCGTAAAGATTGGGACCTTAATCAGTCCTTGGTCTCGTCTAAGATTCAGCTTGCCTTTATGCCCATTGCATCCATGTTTAAATTAATTAGCATCTACCACTTCTGCTGGGAGACGGTTCCCAGGTTGCAGAAAAGGAGTCGGCAAACAAGCCTGTTTACGATACGCAGCAGACACACGGATCCGGTGTAAACATGCAGCTAATCCCTCTTATTCCCAGCCTCATGTCTCAGCGCAGACTACCACCAGCGTTCTAGAATATTATATACATGCGATATTCGCATCCTAGGTGGAAAAGCTCCCAGATCATTACGCAGCATGTACGGAAACTCTGCTGTAACCAGTTAGTGGCCGGGTTTAAAGCTGCCGTACATTCTCCGCACCTCTGGTCTTTAAAGGGTAAGAAGGATATTTTGTAGCGCGGTGCGTAATCGCACTCATCTTATCATTTCTGCAGAACTTCGCCGGCCTACGCTGACCTTATCAGGGCCGCCGGCGTGTTTTTTAATTGCCGTTCTCTTGCCAGACGTGAACAGTCAGCCAACTAGTAGACAAACGTACTCCGCATCGTGCCATTCCGGCCCGCCTTGCACATCAGTCACACGCAATGAATTAATTGCTGATCTGATAGACCGGGTTAACCGGCCCTGCGCTAAATTAACCCGCAAGGACAGCAAAAAAAAAAACCCAACCGTTTCACGGCGTGTATTCGGCAGAAGCACGTGGAACCGTGTGTTCCCGGCAGTGGAGCGCATACCGGCAGCAGCATGCAAATAACCGGAAATAAGGGGTTAATCAGATTATTGTTACCATTAGAAGGGTAAATACAATGTATTCAGCAGCGTGCATCCACGCTATCTCCTCACCAGCTGAATCAATTACAAATAAAATATCACGCCGTTTCCGCGGCTTACGGTAAATACCCATTAACTCGTTACTTGCTGGAAGGAACCAGAAAAGGTCAAAAATCCATAAATCGCTACATTACGGTAAATCATTTTATGCATTATTTTTATATACATAGAAGAGGCAAAGTTCTAGGTACTGAATGAACGTCCATATTAACCATTCTCTGCTAATTAAATTAAAGTGATAAACTGCTCTGCTCCAACCGAGAGATTCAGGTGAAACCCCAGCCAGTGCAAAAAACAGCATAGTATTAACCCGTAAATATCCATTCTGCACAATATCTACCAAAAAAAGGGGGGTTAACCTTTTAGCTGCCGGAATATATCCATAAGGCCACTGGCTAAAATCCCCAATGACAGGGCTGGACCCTTTCGCTGCCGGAATGTGAAGGATAAAAACAACATGCTAGCCATAGGCTTCTCGTGCTGCAATAACAGCCGCTACTTACCGCCACCGTCGTCTTCCATGCTGACCCGGTGAATTACAGCTTTTACACGCAAAAAAACAACCTCACGGGAATCCGTCACGGAGCAGCAACACGGAGCGGATTATCACCGTAACTCTCCCTCACACACCACCACACACTGCAACAGCAGCTGCAGCTCCCTCCCTGTGTCACCACCCACAGCCACGTGACCCGCACGACACCCCGCCCCAAAATGCGGGGGGGGGGTGCAGCTTTAGTCCCCATACAGCAGAAAGGACTTGGATGACATTACAGGTCATGTGACTGTAGTAGTCACGTGACGCGGCAAGCTGCAGTGAATGCAGGGTGGGAAATTGAAAAGAATGTCAGAGAGCAGAAATTGGGCATTTCCTTTACACCTGAGGAATATAAGCCGGTATACGGTGTATTTGTTATATAACACCCGGATACGGAGACGCTGAGGAAAGGTCCGGTGTGTCTGGCTGTCTCTGACACGCTCCCTCTCAGTCCCTCCATCCATGGCTCTGGTTCTCTCTCTCTTTCCCCATCCCTCTCTCTGTCTCTCTCAGTCCTTCTCCTTATACGTCTTGACTTTCCCTCTCCCTCCGTACATACCACTGACTCTCTATCTTTCTCGCTCATCTCTTTTAATCCCTGCCTCTGTCTGTCTGTCTGGCTATCTGTCTGTCTGTCTGTCTCTCTTCACCTTGGGCTAATTCACAGTATGGGAACCAGCTCATCCTCTGTGATCTCGCTACTTCCCATCCTCTAATAGGAGGGTTAATAGGGATCTGGTTGCAACCTTATCAGAAGAAGTGTGTATAACTGAAAGTCATTGTGTAGTAGAGGATGGGGTTGCTATGACAACATGTTTTTTTGTAATGCTTATAGTTATTAATGAAATATAAATAGGTGTAGGCAGCACTTTGCTGTTGATAGTACATTGGGATAGGCATCATGAGCAGCAATGATCCGAAGTACGGGTGGAATACGGTGAAGATGAATAGAAGCTTTTAAGTTATAACCATCCGGGTCACTGATAACAAGGTGTGACTATGGTGCCTGATCTGCCTACTGAAGAATCCGGCTCTGCGTAGATCTGGAGCACAAAAACAAGGATTTTTTCTGCAATTTGACTCAGATTTGCTCATTAGCTGCCAACCGTCCCAATTTGGCTGGGATAAGCCCGGCAAGAAGGCTTATTCCCCCCCCCCACCCCCGGTTATTTGCCCCAAAGCACATCCTATATATAGGGACTGCTCGCAGTTTAGCTTGCAAGGTGCCTGGAGGGTTCTTTAATGTTCCGTTACAATCTTACCCATCTCGAGAGAGACAATAACACAGGAAGCCACAAAGAGATGACAGCGAAGTGGCATATCACCTCCCGCGCATGAATGTGGCCACTGAAAGGAAATGCAGGTTTCTCAAGCTTATTGATCTAGTGTCTTTTGCTCCCTTTCCTTGAGGTCGGAAAGTTCACCTTATCACGGTGCTGCAGATCACACACAGATGAATACTTTAATAAGTACTCTTCTTAAGTGGCGCTGACAGTAATAATAATCTGTCTCTTTAAATGGTTATTGATCAGGTGCAACTATATTGTTACTACATCCAAGAAAGAATCTTAACAATCCAATCCAGAGTTAAAGGCGCTCGTGTTGCATATAAATATATATGGTATAAGGATCTATATGTTGCTTAAGCTGGATCAGCAATGTTATAGTTAGGAGCATTAGATGATAATTATAAAGAATAGTTCTAAATGTGGAGCAATCACTATGGAAACCAATAGATTGCCCCTGCTGGTTGCTTCTCATGTAGCATTTTGCCCTAAATTGCTCTTTATAAATATGGCCAATCTTCATATGACCTTTAATGTCAAATGTGTTAACCTTATGTGTGTTAATCTTTTAGGACTTCAGTGCACGTCGATAGATCTAAATGTCGAAAAACAATCCCGGGATCAAGAAAGATGTGCTACATTTCCGATCTACTTAATTCTAGGTTGAAATCATAAGGACACAAGGGGGCCGCCTTTAGATCGCTTGGCCACTTTTATGTGGGATCCCTCATTTGCATATAAATATACTATTTTATACACAGCTTTGTGCATAGTATAGCGTTGGAATTGCAAGAGATCAACAGATATACTGTATGTTTATATATGTACTGTTACACATCTCATGTAGCGACTACTTGCTCATTTCTTATATAACCGTAATACTTTTTTTCACCCCAGTACCTGCCTTCCTGAATCGACACTGTTACAATTCCTTCAATAGACTGATCATTTTCATTTCTTTACGAGAATATTTAAAATAAAATGACCTCTGTACCTTGGGTTTTGAACTATAGAAAGAGAAATAAATTCTTGTACAGCGCTGCGCAATATGACAGCACTATATAAAACA
This sequence comes from Spea bombifrons, assembly GCF_027358695.1. NCBI lineage: Eukaryota > Metazoa > Chordata > Amphibia > Anura > Pelobatidae > Spea > Spea bombifrons. Next base: position 37,632,682 of record NC_071093.1, read on the forward strand.
ACAAATAATAATTAGAGTAGTTAGAACAAGGCGGTGTAGAACGGTGTTTCTCCTTTTTAAATAACCCCTCTAAATTCTGGAATTTCCTTCTGGAGCAGAATTTGCCCCGGGGACATACCCCTAACAACTACCCCTCTAAATTCAATCCAATCTGGCGAAGCAATTAAGTATCTCTTCCTTCCATGTTGTTACCCTGTAGTAAATCACATCAGCTTCTTCTAGGGTTAATAAAAAATCATAAGTCAAAAGGGCTTTACATACAGATGGAAAGATCTTTACGTAGCATCATCACCATGGAAACCGCTGAAATGTTTTTGTTGATTGCTCCACTTTTTTAGAATTTGCACCATAATTGTTCTATATTCATAATCCCCAGTAAGCAAAGCAGAAGCATTATGTCATGTTGAACATCAAGCGAGTAGAAAAAGCAATGTAATTATAAAAGATTGCTACTAATTCTACACCACCTCACTTATGCTTAAAAGGAAACCCCCAGGCACCCCCTGAACCATGAATGACAATAAAGTACTTTCATTTGCATTCACCTGCAAAAAAACAAAACTACTTAAGTTGTGGAGAAGCTTAAGTTCCAGATCTGCAGCAGGGCTCCCCCTCCATGGTCCGAATCTGTGCACCACTGATTGGCTCAGAGCAGCCAATCAGTGGACAAAAAGCGCTCCCACTCAGTTAGGCCCCTCCCCAAAAGCTTGAACAGTCACTTGAACGCGTCGACTGCGTAGCGAATAGCTGGGGGTGACGAGCGGCGCAAATGCATATGGAGGGATTCTCCATTCATTCACAAAGGAAACGCCAAGAATATTTAAAGGGACCAGTCACATGTCATATGATGCCTGGAGTGTCCCTTTAAAGAAAGTTTTAGTTTTTTTTTAGCCTTATTTTTAAAACAATTATATCCGTATACAAAGAAATGATAAAATCGGGTTCATAATCTTAAACCCCCGTAAAGTATAAGGTATGTCGTGCATCGTCTGGTTTAACAATCAGCAGATTGTGTTATAAGGCTTTCTATTGTTTTCCACCAAATAGTTTGAGCACAGGTGTAACGCTTCCAAGCAGGCGACCGTACGCAGCAGCTGCTGCTGGCAGCAACAAATGTCGCCCGTCCATGTGTCCCGCAACACGGAGAGAATAAAGCAGTACTTTACGTTCTATTAATATCTGCTAAACGGCATAAATCGGATACATCTGGCGTGTGTTAGGAGAAAGGCTCGCATTTCTGAATTTAATCTGGCAAACACGACGCGGATGAAGAATTGCATCTTAAGAACTGGAATCGTTGCTCGCTCAAGGAGAAGACCGTCAGGAAGTAAATGCTTTCCTTGGCAGCGGATCATAAACAAAAGAAAATCTAGCGCCCCCGCCGTAACAAAAATCTAAAATGACTTTTTTGGGGAGTAAAAGAAATGATGTCATTTATATACTGTGTTCTATCAGAGCGATTTAACTACAGGAAGCTTGGTATACACAACGATCTCCCCCCGAACACACATAAAGGGCCTCATACACATAGCTAGAACAGAACTGTGCGTCAACGAAACGTTATCTACATTTCTTTGCTTACAAAATATATGAAGCCGCTAACGATATTAAAGGCTGCATGATGCCCCTGCTATAGACATACCTGGGAACTCTCAGGGGTTTTGCCCCAATCTCATGGTTAAGGGGCAGATTTTGGGGGTCGGACTACTTCCTATTATTAACTGCTGTAATCATAGCAAACACTCCCATTGGTGCTATTGCCAGTATATTCCTGCTTGAATGCAGGTGACTCTATTGCATCTTTAAATAATGACAAGTTATGGTTTCCATGAGGACCGGTAATGGAGCCATCTGGGTAACGTGGTGAGTCACTCCGTAGAACCTTCCCTATAGGCTATTAAAAGGTTAATATTTTAAGAAGCCCAGGGGCGGCTCATTTAGAAAGTTCCCAGGGTAGGCTACCTGAAGCTGTTTTTCTCTTCTGTGGGTGGGGCTAGTGACATATGGGATGGGGCTAGTCACATATGGGGTGGGGCTAGCGATACACTAGCTACATCCATCTACTATGCACTTCTAGAACTGTTACTTTTTTGTTATTGGCCAGAAAATGATTAAATTACATTAATTTCAGGCGTTTCACAAACAGGAAACTATATTTTTCCCCAGCGCGCCTAAAGCGTAGATTGGAAAAATATGTTTCCATCCACTGTTTTTTGGATTTACTACTACTGGTTGAGACTGTTCTGCAGGAAGCGACATAAGATCAAGTTCAACATTCAGTGCGGACGTAAACCAGCTGCGAAACTCCAATTCAAGGCTCAAGACACTTCTAGGCACAAAAAAAGGAAAGCGGATTTATGATCCCTCTGTGATGTTTGTGGACGGACTTCCCCCTGGTCTCTGGTGGCAGCTCTTCAGCATCCAGACGTGTGGAAGGAGAATATTCTTAATATACATCTGCTGGATTTAGAGGGCCGAGCGGAGTTTCTTATGTAAAGAAACAAATTTTCTACTAAGCGCGTCCCTAAAGACAGTCCCAGAGTTCTACTCATTTACACTTTCATCTTTCACAGAAACCCGCGGCTTCTGCACCGTGAGTCTACCTGGAGTTGAGTCACTGAATTGAGTGTCCGCTGAAATTAGATGATGGAGATCAACTCTTGATATTTTGTGGAAGCCACAAGAACCAAAGGTTACAAAATGGAGAATACTACCCCCATAGACTGGGTCATCTGTATTATTGTGTACTTGCCTAGTTCCCTTGGTCAACTATTGATCAATGTCTATAGGTAACTGATATTGTGAAAAGCAGCCTTTTCAGGATGTGCTGAAGGAGGTAGGCTTGACAACCTCTCTCCTTGTTATTCTGAGCATCCGTGTCATCAGTTGGTGAGGAGTATAAGAATATGACATCATATCCAGCGTTTCCTGAAAGCACCTAGGAGTACAAGAGAATAGTGACCGAGATCTATGCAGGAAAAGGCACAGACCTCATGCATCATCACGTGTGGTTCCTATGGCTGGACCCAGACAGGCCCTTGGACCCTTAGGCAGCTTTTAAAAGCTGTGTAGGTGACTGATATACTTTAACAAAAAAATAGTCTGTCCATGAGGTTGGAGGATTTAAAGCTTGCAGAGTTCTATAGGGAATGATGTCATACCGCTACGCATTATAAATTGCCAAAGAGGGACACTTTTGTGTTAGGGGGTGAGGTTACAGGTGTGGTATTTACCAATACATTTGACCTATAGATAGTTATTTATGTAACAGAGTAAAGCATTTAGAAGAAGACGAAGAATGTATTTTTACACCATTTAATTTCTATACATATTTTCTCCTGATTCTACACACATTATGGTGATTGTAGGCACTGTGATGCACTCATACCCAGCAAACATTTTGAGATGGGGCAACAGGGGAGAAAAAAAGGGACATTTTTAAAAGGGGGATTTAATGCCAAAAGAGGGACTGTCTCTCCTAAAAAGGGGCACTTGGGAGGTATTCTATATAGTAAAAGAATGTTCGCTTATGACGAGAGATTCTATCCTGTATAATGAATGCACGGCAGAGAACAGGAAGGACAGGAGCCTACATTGTTTGGCGTTTTCTCGTATTGCACTGTCCCCGTTTAATTGTGCATTCACTTCGCTGAATACGGAACGGATAATAGCAGGCGCCTGCTTTGGCACAGCACACACATACAAATGCCTCTTCCAAAATGCTTGATGAATAGGCATTCTATTCGTCGACAATGCTAAATGACTAACCTTCTCATACAGTAAATGCTGTAAAATGCCACATACTGTAAACCACGGCTAAAAAGATTACATCGCTACGGCCCCCCATGCACAGAGCGGGGGTCCAACAGCTGTCGGGTCTATTAAGTATGGGAGGATGTAAGCAAATCCTTTCCAAACGCGCCGCAGAGCACCGAAAAACAAAACGATTACAAACACTGTTACCATTCCCTGTAAAAATGGAAGCTTATTATACGGCTCTGAAAAACATAATTTATTATATATATTTATTTATATATATATAGTATGATCTATTATCAATTTATTTATCAAGTTGAAATTGTATTATGATGGTGAAGCAGCCAATCATTGGCAGGAAAGTGCTCCCAATGATATTAATGGGAGCACTTTCAGGGCATGGGGCTCTGAACACGTATGAGGAGTTAAAAGACCACTTTCTTTATTTCACAAGTCATAAAATATATCAAGGTTTGTGTACTTGCGTGATATGATCCACAGCTTCCAGTGACACGTTTAGTACACATGCTGAGCTCTGGGACGTAATGTTATCAGGAAGTTATTATAACTAATAGCAATGTCAGGAGGAAGTCATAAAATGTTCTTCTCCATTCTTTGGCTTCAACTTACCCACAAGAGGCAAAACCACCGACCAGACTGAAATAACTGCGACACATCCAAAACATCGTACAATAAGAGCCAGGATCATAACCAGCTGGAGGGAAATTAACCGTCATTTTATGCGATCATTTTCAGAATCACAAAAAAGAACATATTAGACAACGAACACTTGGTGAATAATACATTTAGAATTTGCAGATGCTTTATAAAAGTATAATGTAGATATTAACACTGGGGGTTTTTTTTTAGAACAGAAAGAGTCCATGAAAAAGCTTTCCGTCAAACATGGTTGAAGTCAATAAAGCAAAGGAATTCTAAATAGCTTGGGATAAATAAAGGGATGTTACACCCCTGGCCTCAAATCTCCTTCCACCTACCCTATCACTGGCTAGAGCTTGTTCTAGGGGATCCGAGGCAGTCTCTGTGTTTCATTTTAGTAATGTGGCTTCAATACTTGCCAGAATGTCTGAAACTTGTTCAGGGGTCAGGCATTTCTTATATGAGAAAAATTATTTAAATGTTCCAAGAAGGGACACTCATGAATACTGTATACTCATGAATACTCATGAATACTCATACAGTTACTTCTAATCATATTAGAATATATAAGATAGACCCTTTGTCCCTCTTTTGTAAGAGCTCAGAAGGTTTGCTGGGTATGAGTATATCGCAGTGCTCTGCAGCATTGATGTATTCTAGTTGACAGGTCCAGGAGCAGCAGTCCCCGCTGCAAAACTAAAGGGCAGATCATCCTCTTGGACTATCGGGCTCCCCAGTGTGCCGCTGCTCAATGAGGCAGTTACAAGGGAGATCTCTCATCTCCCCAACCAGCCCATTTATACCATGGAGACCGTGCTTTTAGATGACATCATATCTCCGCACTCTTCAGTGAGAGGGGGCGGCTGGGTCAGACATAGGGCAACATCCCACGTAAATATGCCTCTGCTTAAATATCACAATGAAGTGCATAGCAAGAGCAATACATTTACATTAAGAATTATTGGTAACTTTTACACCTTAGAATTGTAACAAGTCAAAATCATCCTGATCCAAAAAAAACCTCCATAAAACAATTAAAATGCTTCTTTTATTGTTCAAATGTCTGCTTATTCACGCATAGATACTTAAGTCATCAGGCCATAAAAAAAAACGATGCAGCATAAAAAAAGAAGAGAAAGTCCTCTTTTACGATATTTAAAGAACTGCCATCATCCATCAAGATAAAAAAAATAATAAAAATCTCCTGTGTGGTGGATTTGTTAAACTGGAGTTAAACCACCCAAATGTGTTTGATGTCATAAATAAAGTTCTTGTGTTATCATCAAAGACACTTGTTTTATTTAATGATATTGTATATGGCAGTTTACAATGAAGCTAATGTATTGACAGATAGATCGATAGCGACAGATATATTGATGGATAGATAGATAGATAGATAGATAGATAGATAGATTGTAAGTGCATCCGCAATTAATAGAACCCAGTGCTTTGTGGGGCCGTGTCGATTATTTAAGGGATGGTGACAATTAACACTAATTGGTGGGGTCAAGTCAGATATCAGCTGCTGGAGTAGTGTTTGGCAGCTGCTGTGCTGGGCTCACACCCTACCCCCTGCCTCGTTGCCCTGATTAGCTTTGATACATCACAGTCTCAGGGGTCCGGCCCAAAGTGCCTGTCACAACAAGAACATCACTGTTTGCTTCCCCTGTGATGCCAGCGTGCTGCAGGAAGCAGGACCGGAGTTACTTCAGGGCACATCTGTAGATGAGGAACATCTGCATGTGATTAGACCTGACTGGCTGCTAATAGTGGCTCCTGATTCCGGCTACTGCTCGAATTCTCATTTATCAAACAAAGGGCCGGCAAGCGTGACCAGAGGGGCATTTGCCCCATGGGCTGTTCTTAATTTTCAGGGCACCAACAAGTTTGTTTTATACCGGATGCTCTGCACAAGGCCACAGGGAGTGACAGTGGCAGATCTTGGTCAAAAACTGGCCTAGGTTTTGTAGTAACTGCTGGACCACATTTATTTTACCTTCCCAGATGAATCTTTTTCATTAGCCTTTGTCTTTCCTGTTAAATCAACCCTCCCACATTAACCTCTGTCTCCTATTTCCCATCATACCCCCCATACCCCCTCCTCATATATTCTATCATCCCTTAACCCTTCTACACTCATCCCACTGTCCTTTCTCCTTAACCCGTTTTACCTTTCTCATCCCTTGGTTGTCCCTCATGCTTTTTTCCCTTTTCTATCCCGTTAACCTGTTTTTCTCCTCTCTCTCTTAATTCTTTTTGAGAAAATTCCTTCACCAATCCTCATTTCCCCAAATCTATTTGATCCTTCCTTGGCCGGGAACTGTCTTAGGGGATTGTATAGAAACTTTTGACCAAATATACCATATTTAACTCCAAGCAACTCCAAGCATGACTCTTTCTTATGAGGCTTCATTGTTCATGTTAAATTGTTTCAAACCTCCCACATTAACCTCATCCCCCTACCATTTTTTAGCCCTTTCTCACATATTTATAACATTATAACCATTATTAGCAGTTTGTCTCCCACTTTATCCCCTATACACTGCATGTCAACACTCATCCCTTAACTTGCTTAACCTCCCTGATACCCTCACTCTCTCACAAACTTTTTCCTTCTCTCATTTCATTAATGTGTTTTTCACCCCCCCCCTTAAATCTTGTTGAGAAAATTCCTTTCCTCATACTTCATCTTCCCAAATCTATTGATCCCTCCTTAAGTAAAAGGCATTTGTGCCCTTTCCAGGTGTGGTGGTGGACTCTTTTCTGGTGGCTTATGGTGGACCTCTTCCAGAAGTTATCCAATATGTGTACCAACACTCTCAACAAGAGCACTGATTGAGCTGGACCTACATTAGCTAATACTGTAGGTGACCCCTTTCGACTACCAAAGACTTCCATTTGGTTTAAATCATTATGTCAGTGTGATGACTTTAATGGCCGTTCGTCCTGCATATAACCCTGCGTCAGGACAAATCAAATAAAATTCATATTCTTCCAGACATACTCTTTCTGTCGTGTATTTATGGAGGACCGACGGGCTGTATGGAGGAGGGTTTGGTCTGTCAGTTACTGTGAAGGATCTGCTGGTTGGGGATCCCTCTGGGACTGGCCTGTAGATAGATGTTCACTGCAGTGTATAGCGCACGTGAGGGCCTGCACTTTCTAGAATGATTGCCGCAAAATAAATTATTGTTATTTTCTTCACCATTTTTAATATATACTTAACATAGTGTATTTATTTATTCATTTTTAACACACCCTTATGGATATCTTATACTTCCTGTGTCGTCATTCTTCCATTTCCTCTTTATAGAAACTGCCATATGAACTTAATGAAATGCCTTCACGTATTTCCAGCTTTTTACAATGTACAGCATTGCCGAGTATACTTTACAGAGAGGGTGGTAGATCAGTAGAACAGCCTCCAAATAGAAGTGGCAGAGGTTGATACAGTGAGGGAATTAAATATGCATGGGAAAGGCACTGGGCTAGCCTGAATCTAAAACGAGACCAAGGACTGATTAGTTTGAGTCTTTATGTCAGGAACAATGAGCAGACTAGATGGGATAAACGGGTCTTACCTGCCGTCAAATTCTGTGTTTCTGTTCTCTACAAATTAGGTTAAATTTATCTGTTTTTCGTTGATAGGATAACGCTGTAAAAGCAGGTCTCCAGGTTTAGGAGAAAGACAAAAGGCTACAATCCAAGGGGAACGTCCGGAATCTCCTCAGGGTGACATAGAAACGTTGGCTGGGGATATTTGTACCAGACGTTGCCGAAAAAATCCCCAAATCCCAAAATCGTGATCATTTCATTAACAAACACGGCAAGGCTATTAACTAAAAGAGGATTAAAGGGAGAGACCTGTGAAAGCATTCTGTTCGAGGATGACCTCAAATCACTGGTGCCCTACTTTATATGACAATATATTTTGTGACTAAAGTAGATTTTATTGTGTTTACTTTGAGATCTTCATCCATGGGTCCTTCTCATCTCTGTCCCACATTTCTACAAGCGTAGAGAGTGCTTGGTGTGTACAATCATATACCTGTGATCCACATCTTCCATATCCATGCATATAAATAAAAAGCTAGTCAGCGGCAAGAATCGTACGACTATGGAGGAGGAGGGTCATGTCATTTAAAGGGGCAGTAATGCCACGATTGGTTGACGGATCCATGTCTGGCAACTAATTAAGCCACATTTCACAAACCTTATTTTACTTGCGGCTGAACAGCTTTCCGAGAGAGGGGTTTATTCACTAAATTGTGAGTTTTAGGTCAACATTGTACGTGACATTACAGTGCAATTGATCTCATCAACCCCATGTGCTTAGTGAATGCTTAGTGAAGAGGTGTGATGGTACTCACTCACTGACACAACTTCCAACTGTCCTCCTTTAGAAAGGACAGTCCCTCTTTCCTCCCTTGATATTTATCTAAATTTCACCAATGGTCAGGAGCATTTTAGTCCACGCAGAAAGTCCTTGATAACGGTCCCTGTATGATCACTCGCTTTTCATATATATATATTTCAGGCTCTCTCAATAAATAATATATTAATAATTGACATGATATATTAATAGTCTAAAAATGTATATTGCATGTACAATTACTGCTTAAAGAGGATGAGACGGAGCCAAATGCTCTCATTTTGGATGAATAGGCAGCTGCCACAGAACAGAAAGTAATTATTATAAAAGCAATTAGAGAGACAGAACTGGAAATTGATTCATCCAGACAGCTTGACTGGAACTGCTGGGCAAATACTGTATTCAGGACAAACTGTAACCGTTATACCCGCCTCCTGTATATATACGACAAGCCAGGAAATTAGAGAAAATACAATGTTTTAATACCTTTCAATATCCTAATAGGCTTGTTTCCCCTGCTAGCTGTTACAGGGCCCCTTCTCCCTGTTTGTACCCTTCTATGAATCCAAAAGGCTGTGTCCCAGATCACTGCGCATGTTTGAATACAGTGCAGTTATATGCATTTATATTATGGGGCAAATACACACAATGTGTCGTAAATAATTATGTGATATCAAACCTCTTGTGTCAGCCTGGTAATAAATAATCACAAAAGGGCATTAGCAGAAGATGCCATAGGTGTCAGTTTCAAAGGGCCCTCTTAATAGCTGGGGGCCACCCCATAGCTCTGGGTAAAAAAAATATATATAAAAAAACATTTACCAGGAATAATAGTTTTATTTTACTTAAATTGAAGTTTAATTCATACTTAAATGCATAAAGCAAGGCAACAAGGGGTTAACCTGTAGCTGGAAATCCAAAAATCAAAGAGAACAAAGAAAAGAAACCAATTAAATGTAACTTTTAATGTATACTTTATTGGTTTCTTTTCTTTGTTCTTTTTGCTTTTTAAATTAAACTTTACATTCTATGATATAAATTGCAGGTTACATTGTGACTTTGCTTGCTCTCCAGCTCCCTCTGGTGGTTAATGGACAAATGAAGCTAAATTAAAGGAATAGTGACGTCATTTTTAATATAACAGTTTACAGTCCCTGACAGCCCCACCAAAGCAGAATGCATATTAACTGACTATGTAAGTATTTTAATATGCATTCTTGAAAAACAAAAAAAGAAGGACTTACCAGAGGTAGAAGCTGCAACCCTGCTGCTTTCCATCTTTGCGTATTGGTTTCTGAGGTTTTACTGGAGATGTGTTCAGTGATCACAACTCTTGCAGGGATTTAGGTGGTGAGTGGAGAAAAGGGGCAAATGCATACGAGTGGGTTCTGTAGTGTGAGAAACACTTTACACTGTGGCACCACCATTTTTTGATTGCACACTAGCATCCCCGGGAACTTTCCAGGTTTTGCCTGCAGACTCCGGGTGAAGTGACCCAAAAGGTGACTCTTGCCAAGCGTGCTGTAAGGCCACGGCGGACACTAGGTCCCCTTCTTCATTTTCTTCAGGAGTCGCACTCCACAATGAATATGCGGCCCCCTCCTTCCCCCCCGGATAAGGCCTGCAGGAGGGCTGGATCTTCTTGGTCCCTTCCCGCAAGGGTTGGGACCACTAAAACAGTGACTAGAGGAGGGGGGCCGCTCAGAAGGGCTACCAAACTGCCTTCCTCACCAGAAAACCGGGCCCCAGCTCCCCTTGGTTTTTCAGTGTCACAATCTGTCTGACACACGTAATATCGCATTACGTGACCCCGCTGGGTACTTCGGTTACTGGGTACCTGGGGTGATGGGACAGTCTACTCAAATTAAAAAAAAAAACCCACATGCATTTTCCTGCATCCAATCATGAACTATTGGAATGAGAAATTGAGACTTCTGTGCCTGTTTCTATTGAAAGCAGGGGGGTAATTAAGTCAGTAGGCTCCCTGTGTATGTGCCGTGACAGGTCTTTGAAGCTGTGAGTACATGTTATCAGCTGTTCCTTGTGTGAGGACAGCCTCGGGTTGAGAGTACAGCCTCAGTTGCGAGTAAACCTGACACCTGAAAATATTGTCTTGAAGTGAAACCATATACTGACCTCTAGTGGTGGTAACAGAATCACAACCCTGTGACTGAAGGACTTGCTTTACAGCAGCTGGAAAACAATTCCGTTTGCTGTAATTTAAAGGGTGTCTTCAGTTAACATTTTGCTCACTAATTTCTTCTTTCTCCCGTTCCCAAATTTTTATTCTTTTTTGTAAATTTTACAAACAATACAATAAAAAAGCGTTGCTTGAGTCTTTCAATGGTGTATATAAACGGATGCTGCCTTAGGATACACTCAGCACTCACTTCCGCACTGCTCTCCTGTCTCCTGAAGGGGATATGACATCATATATACCATTTAAGGATCCAATTGACCAATTACAACGAAAATTCAGTTTAAAGCATTAAATCTACTAAAACATCTATAGAGATACCTCAAGTATCCCGTTTTAAGTAGGGCAGTCCTGATTTTTAAGGCACAGTCCTGCTTTAGCAGACAGTGGCCATCATGAGTCTATACTGAGATCAGATTGTCTCCCCTGACCAGCCAGTGAGCTGTGAAATCAATTGAGGTCCGTGCTTTTACAACTCAGACCTCAAGCCACCATGTAATATACTGAAGCAGAGCACTGTCATGACATCATATCTTTGTTTCAACACATTGCAAGGTGGCTAGATGAGTAAGGTAGGTGGACGGTCCTGCCCCCACCCCAAACAACACTACTCTTAACTATTCACAGGGGAGGGCTTCAATGCAATTGTAACTCACATTCTAAACATTTAGGCAGGTTTGGTTACCTGTCCAACCATGTCACCTCCCAACTCTCCTGCTTTGGACACCTGGAAGGTGCTGACTTGGTAAGGAGCCTGCCATGTTCCTGATGTTGCATATGGCACAAAACATTGGATTGATAAAGGACACTAAAAAAGCCATGGTGGAGCCAGGTCCCCTGAAAAGAGTCCCAGCTCTTCCGGTGAAGAAGAGCTACTTCTCTTCTTCACCGGAAGAGCTGGGACTCTTTTCAGGGGACCTGGCTCCACCATGGCATGCTCCTTACCAAGATAGAGTAAGGAGTGGCCACCTTTACTCTATCAAAGATTTCTGGCCGGTGAGGGAAGGGGTAGAATATCCCTTTGAGGAGTGTGACCCCGAAAGAGATGAAGAAGGGGACCTGGCGCCCACTGTGGTCTTCTGGCACTTGTCACCTTTTTGTTTTTTTTCACAGCGGAGCCACTGACCTCAAAACAAAAAAGATAAAAATGGGAGAATTATGAACTCAGAAATGCAAAGTGAATTCAGAACAAAAGTCCTAAATTTACAGCAATCAGAATAAATACCGTTACTAAACACACAAGCGATGACGATGTAATGGTAGACAAAAGAGATGTTTTATTTATCTCCATGCACAGGAATCCCTAAAACGTTAGGATTCAAACTATAAAAAAAAACCTGCCAGCGTATAAAATAACAGTATTAAAAGATATTTTGATAAATTAAAAAATAATTAACGATGCACGGTGTAAACTTGCAATGCTGGTTTTCAGTTCATTAGCAGCTCCAGAACTCTTATCTGGCGGGAGGTCTCTGCACTGGTGTACAATTCCTTATGTTCTCTTAACGCTCTCAAGCAAAAGTGGGCACTTTTCACCCCAAACGGCAACCCCGTGGTCCACAGCTGCATCAGATGATGTGGCATACATCAGGCACATGTTGGCTTATACAATTCTTTCCTTCAGGGTTTTAAAAAAAATAAAATAAAATAAATAAAATAATAATAATATGCACACAATCCGTGCGACATTCACAAGGTGGAACTTCACATTCTAGACATTTTGGGCTTTTGTTTTTTTTAACAAACAAGTGTAAAACAAAATAGAGATCAAATTATTTTCAGTAATTTCCTGGTATATCCGGTAAAAACAAAAAATACCTGAGATTACAGGAGGTAATATAAAAAAAAAAAAAAAAAACACCAAAAATAATATACATACAAACCAACAGAATTCTGAATAGCCCCTAAAGCATTGAATGGCCAAAGATAATTCAGCATTGTGAGAACTCATCCTTTTATCGAGACAGAATACTTTGGAAAATAAAATAGACGTTTTGGGGTCTGGAGCCTAAACTGTGCAATTTGCACACCAGGGCACTCTAGTGAGGTGGTTATCAATAGCCACATTGATGCAAGAGTTCCTTAGTGTGACCATTTTTCCCTTGGATTTAATGCAGAGATTCTATAGCCCTAAAGCAGATATATTAAACCATAAATTCTGCACTTTTCCCTTACAGGCCTTACTAGGGCCACAAAAAAGACAATAAAATAAATACATTAAAAAAAAAATACTGCTCAGTTTCATTGTAAATATATTAAAACATGTAAAAGAATCATGCTAGAAAATTAAAATCCAGAATTAGCACGTGGGTATTATTTTTTTTGTCGTTGCGGCAATAAAACATTCCATTTTTATCCATACTATTACATGCCATAAGCTGAGAGCACAAAATGCTTATCCAGAAAATACAAGCGGTTCAGATAATGAACCTAAACGTTGTAGGTCAGAAAGCATGTTGTCATATTTCGTTTCTAGAGCTTCAGGTACTAGATTATCTGAGCAAACACGTTGGCGTGATCTACTCGTGAGGACCTGAGGGGATGACCCCAAACGTGTTAGACTGGGGGGCATTTCCTCATGTTCTGCTTTTGAAGTCACAGGAACTAGACTGTAAGTAAACAGGTTGGTATGATCCACTGGTGAAGACATCAAGACACTGAAAGAAGGTGATGAGGCCAAAGAACCAACGTTGGCACAATCTAGCACGTAGCAGCTCATTCTCAGTGATCTCGGCCTCGGTAGCGAGAAGCTCCAGCTTCTGAACATGAAGCCTCCAACAGTCTGAACAGCGGACGGCATTATCTCCAACGTCACGCCAGTTCCTGAGGTCACGGAGCAGGAGGTGGGTTCTTCCAAACAGGCCGATTCGAGATGAATTAGAAATACCAGATAAAATGTCAGCTAAAACGTGGATGGAGGAGGACATGAAGCTATGAGCAGATCTGGCTAAAAAAAATGTCTTCTCCATTATGTTCCTATAAATAGCAGCCAAAGGAAGACCTTTGATTAAAATACATTCCCTGAGGGGTAGACATGAGGAATTATGTAACTTTATAACATCAGGAGGCATCAGATGATGTGCAGAAAACCTCCTAAAAGAGTCTTCCGCCCCGTTTAATGAGATGTTTCCATCAGCCGAGACGTCGCCACGCAAACAAGGGGCAGGAGGACCTTCACTGCTTTGACCACGATGAACGCAGCACTTGCCATCCATTTTATGAAACGTCTCGTATGTCTTTAATTTTCTGCCCAGGTCTTTCTCAGCAGCAACTTCTCGGATCTTAGTGAATTTCAATGTGGACCTGAAAAAAAAACCATTTGAAGAAACATGAGTTTCATGGGATAATAAAAAACGAGCGCTCGTACTCATCGTTTCAGGTTTAACCTGAAAAAAGACACAAGAACGAGGCTGAGGTCATCAGAGTGACTTTCAATTCCTCATCCGCCAATCAAAAATAAGAAAAATGCACTCCGGGGACTTGGGGTAACCCCAGAGCCGGGGCTACGAGAAGCCGGGAGAACCATGTCTGACTTGTGTATATTTAGTTTTACTTAGATATTGAAGTGGATAACAAATTCCCTGTGTTGCCGGATCGCCGTTCTATGCAAAACCTACTCCAAACGACTAAAAAAAACCACGATACGATCCTAATGTATCCAAATCCTATGGCAGAAAAGGCCTATTTGGCCCACATACCTGCTGTTAAGACCCCAAAACGTACTCCACCCTTGACCACCCTTATGTTTAGCCTTTGCAAGTTTAAAATCACCATTTCTGCTGGAAGGCTATTCAACTTATTCACTCTCAGAGAAATGTTTTCTAATGTTACAGCCAAGACATGTATCTGTGCGAACAGCTCTATTACAGCACCGCTTCTGCTTCATTGATGGCTTTTGTCTTATTTGTTATTATTGGTAGCAAAAATATTGGAGGATGGGGGGCATCAGGATCCTGGAGGAAAGATGAAGGACCCCCTTAGGATGAATCCCTTTGTACCTCCAGAGGTCGGGCCTACCTGCAGCCCTGCTACACCGCCTAGATTTCACTTTATCAACCCAAACCCCATTCATGTTTTCTTTAATTAGACGCTTAAAGCGCCGTGTGCATTCTGGCGCAATGTTTAAAATGTGTTCTTATCACCATAAGAACCAGTGGAGTGAGCAGTGGTTGCCATGGTGATGGATAACCCCCATGTAAACGTTACATACACACCTAGCTTATACTTATAAGTGTAAAAGGATATTCTGTACAGGATTTGCTACACATCCCGGGCAGTGACAGACACCAGCTGCTGTTACCCACACTCCCATCATGCTCTGCGTGACCACAACAACCTGTCCTTTTCTGTGTAACAAAGGACACCCACATGGGCCAAAACACTATTTTCTCGTTCTATTTCTCACGCATTTCCTCCCTGCTTTTCCTGGCACAGAAATAAAATGTGTTTAGCTGTGTGGCCCGCGGACCCCTTGCTATACGCATGCGTGATACGCAGCGAGCCTTGCACCCCTTATCCCACGTGTAAATGCTTTGACTTGGGGTCAGCCCGGTGCCCGGTACCTGCAGCCTGACGTTGAGCAGCATGGAGGTGATCGTGTACAGATAGGGGAACGTGATCCCCAGCCTATAGGCCAGTCTGAAGAAGACCAGCAGGGAGCGGCTCAGGTTTTTGGAGACGAGCCCGTAGGACCGGACAGCCGCGGTTTGGGAGAGCCAGGCTGCCAGCTGGGACAGGGAAGCCATACACACT
Source organism: Spea bombifrons (assembly GCF_027358695.1). Classification (NCBI taxonomy): domain Eukaryota; kingdom Metazoa; phylum Chordata; class Amphibia; order Anura; family Pelobatidae; genus Spea; species Spea bombifrons. Next base: position 37,648,419 of record NC_071093.1, read on the forward strand.
AGCGGCAGCCCGAACGGAGGCCCCACCGGCTACGAGAGACGGAAGCCGGCTGTGTCAGGGGATAAGCACGCACACCGCTGGGATCAGCTGACCCGGAAGCCGGCACTACGTCCTGAGCCGCTCATGCACAACAGACAATCACGAGCGCGCGCCTCGAATCCCTGACGTCATCAAACGCGCGTTCTGCGCGGGCACGTGAGATAGGGCGCACCTTGCGCGTCCCCGAGGCGTTTCGAGGCGAGGCCGGTAGTGACGCGGACACAGCGGCTTCCTGTATCTCGCTGAGGTGTTTAATGCTCGGGCGCAGGGTGGTGGCCGCGGTATTAGCACTTAGCGCCTCCATTCAGCGTGCAGTCTTAGGGGTACGCGGTGTACCAGAGGCCGGACTCACTCCCCGGCCACAGCGCTTTACCCCCGAGACACTTTAGGCCTCCTCTGCGCTTTCCTCTCTATCGGCTTTCCCGCCCGGACTACCGGGAGCTTCGACGCCAAGGCAGCCATGCAGGCCATTAAATGCGTGGTGGTAGGGGACGGGTAAGTGACATCTATTTTTCGATTTCTATCCCTTTATTATTATTATTATTTTTTTTTTTTTGCTCAGTTGAGATGTTATGTTCTCCCCCCGCAGCGACTAAATGGTTAAGTGTCAGTGAGCCATCTGCACCCCCTTTTTTTTATTATTGCACGCCCTGATTTAGGGGCATTGAGGCTCTTTGGTGACCCTGCCCATTTCGTTTGCCTCGGTCTTGGGGCCCACACCTAAAGGCTTGGATCCTGTTAGGGGCCCCCACCCATCGGCTGTAAATCAGGGCAGAGGCCTAGGAAGGGGAGGGTGTGATGGAATCCAGCTGCTGATGGGTGGGAGCATGTTCGATGTACCCCACAATGGGGTCATTCGGCGCCGGAGGGGTGTGTAGCTTATGGCAGGCTGGGGTAGAACACCCCCAATTGTTTATCCAGTCAGAGGAAATGAGACAGAGGTTCTGGGTATACACAGTGCTAGAGGGAGGGTGGGGGCAGGGATCCCGGCTGTGTGCATATGATGGGAGGCTGTAGGGGGGGGGTATGTTAAGATCCAAAAATGGCTAGTGGTGCAGAGTATCTACACATCTGCATTCCAGGGGAAATGATTGATTGCGCTGACCCCAGGATCCCTGTCCATCTCCAGCCTGTATTTACTGCTGGATTTTGGGGTGGGCGTTTATTTTGATTTATTAGGGATACAGAACAGAATAATTGAAAACATTATTCAATAGGTTGTGTGACGCGCTGAGCTCAGGCGCTGGTTTGACCTCCACTCTAAATGAGAAGACAAATCTCAGGTTGTCCGGTTATTGTATGGATTGAGCCGTGCCGGTATCTGACCGCGTCGGACAGGAGGTGGAGTTAATAGTAAAATCATCTGTTTTAATGTCTTGGACCTTTGGGTGCGTGGGTCCCGGGTATTCGTCTAAGGGAAATAAAGTATTTTTATGGCTGCTGATTTGTCTCGGTCAAGTACTCAGGTATCAGTACTCAGCTCTGTGACACCAAGGGTTCTAGACTGTAAGCTTGTCAGCCAAATGCTAAATCAGGCCCTTTAAATGTATGGGCTGTAAGAAGCGCTGTATAAATACGAACGTTATTGTAATGAATTTCATTAGGGAATCTCAGACCAACCTCCTCAGCGGCAGGGCTTCGGTGTGAAAACCAAACCTCACGGACGCCAGCAGCGTTGATGCCGCTGGCAGCGTGTTCTTGTTCGGAGCGTTACTGTTATGTTGGTCTGTTATATGGTAATAAGCGCTTTGCATACGTTTGACATGCTTTCTCCTGTTTCATGTGGTCAGGCAACGTGATCTGTCAGTTTTGGCATTTAAGACAACATGTTTAGCGTGTAAGCATATGGATAACCCGAGGCTTATTCCTACCGTATCGCTGGATTTCTGGCTGCTTCCCGTAGTGGGGACTGTGGTTTGTTGGCTCTTTGGCTGGCTGACGGACGGATGGATGTTGAGTTTCCTGGTACGGGGCAGTCATTGCTCGTAGGGTTTGGAATAACATTTCCTTTAATGTGAGAGGCGGCTTGTGCTTCCGTGAGGATGCGGGGAGCGCGTGCTGCCCCCGGCCCGCTCCCACTGCATTACTCTGCAAACAAAGCAAGAATTTTGCCGAATACCATTCAAAAGACGTGTATCTCAGCCATAAAGTTATTTTCATCAAAGTACCCCAAGTTTGGCGAATCCTATGTATTTTCTTCATGGCTTTATTGCTCACCAAGGAGCTGAATCAGAGGGTTTAACAGTATATGGCCGTGTAATGTGACAGAATCCCCAGTATTTATGCCAGTACGTATTTCAATGTTTTTGAAAGGTATTCGCTGAATTCTCGCTCTGTTTTGTGTATTGATTATTATTCTAGCAGTGACCCGGGAATCTGAATGTGTATGTGTCTTGTGCTTTCTGTGCTCCCCGTTTCTCTGTTTTTGCTGTGTGCGGTGGGTAACTGTTTATCATTAGGGTCTCGTACCAGCTTTGGAAGGCGGTTGAGTTAAAGAAAGAGAATATTTTTGTCTTCCATGTGCAATAGTCTAGTTTACAGCCCCCCTCTGTGTCGCTGTGACCGGGGGGCACAACGTCATCTTCTGTAAATCGCTCCTTTATCACGGATGTCCCCGAATACACCAGATCAGTCGCCGCCAACAGAGCTGCTGTGTGCGCTTTTGTGTTGAAGTCACAAACCTTTTACTGGCATAACCGGAAAAAGCGAAATGGAGAAAAGGATTTAAGTGTAAACGGAATGAGATGCGGTGGCGCATGCAACTGAACCTGATAAATACTACATACTACATACTCCTTGCTAAATACTTCAGTATGCGCTTTGCTTTATTACCCTGCTGGAAGGGTTCTCGGTACATCTCGTTAGGCTGCTCCGGTACACTGTCTGCCGTCGGTGCCCTTTAGATACTCGCACAGCAAGCTATAAGATGCTGGATGGAGGGTCCCAACTAACCCCTCGTAAAGTCATCACAGGGCAGCATTGCTGTCTCTCACGCTCAGGAGTCGGGGTAATTGTTGGGGCCGTGTATGTATGGCTGTCGTTAACAATAACTCTTTTGTATGCAGGCGTTGAGGCTTAAGTTTTACACAAACCCCAGCGCTGCAGTGTGAGCTTCATTCATGACAAATATATTGCTTTTTAGTGAGGAATGATCGGGGTATTGCTTGTTGTCGTGGCTGTGGCACTGTTAGTGTTAAATATATAAATAAATCATTACTTCCCCTCCCCCGAGCCTGCTAGGCCGCAGTGATGTGCTTTTGTACGGTGCATTGAGTGGTTGTGCTTTGACACTAAGCCAGATTTACACATTGTGATTATGTGTTAATTTGAGGCACATCTGTTTCATGAGTCAGATAGCGGCAGATATTCCCTCCCCGGCCTTCTGGATCCAGTAGATAGCGGTGTTAAGGAATGCTCCGCGGTATCAGCCCAGACTCTTACCCTGTATTATCAGGGCACGCATTGTGAATGAAATGCTATGTGGATGGCATCTGCTGTCCTTTCGCTGTTTTCCCGTCTCCCTTCCCCTTCTGTAATCAGATAATTGTGGGAAGGAGCGATAAATACCAGCTTGTATTTCCATAGCGCCATCTTTTTATAAAGACGTGTTCTCGTATGCATGGAGTCTTGTGGTGGGCCGTGCAGGGTCTTTCAAGAGGCTTAAATATGAATGTGTGGCCCCTGCTTATACAAGGTGTTAGAAACGCTCATATATACGGTACGGTCTCTGGGATATCACTTCTGTAGTGTGAATTGAAGCGAGGCTCCGGGGACCCTGTAACTATTGTCCCATTAAGTGCATGTATCGGTGGTCTCTACATTACCAACCAGTGGGTGTCATTTTATTTAATATGGTGCTAATAAGCTGGCTTTGAATAAAATGTTTGGGGAACAATCGAGTACAAAACACCTTTACCAATGAAGAAAGTTTGCGGTTTATCTGCTTCTGTTATTGAGTATTTAGACCCGGTAGGCTGAGACATAAATAACTGATATCGGGTATTATTGCCCCTTTGATATGTCTGAGCGCTAAGGGGTTAAAAAGGACTCCCACAAAAATCAACTAGTAGCTCAGTGTGATTGTGCAGGGAAAGTCGCTCAAAATATCACCACTGACTACAATGGCGGCCAACATGGAACGTAATGGAAATGAAACCCAGAGGTTAAGGGCCACAAGTAAGCCGGGATTCAGTGTGTGAGAGAACAAGTACTTTAATGTTGAATTGGGTGGCCCTGCTTTAGTTTGGGTCAGTAATTGTGGCCTGTCTGTGGTGCATGAAGACTGGAGTTTTATGCGCCCCTCGATAACGTCACATTCCTGTACTTCGACTACGCGATGAATGATGCATCGTATAGCAACAGCCCATGAAATCATTCTTACAGCAGCAATGGTCTGTTACTCGATCGCCGCTTGCTGCGCCTCCAGCGAGGGACTGGGTGAAAGTAGAAGTAACATTAAGGGAATTTCCAGTAAGGTCTGTGAAATAATGGCATTTACTTCCTTCTTAGGAAAGAGTTTTTATTAAAATGACTATAAATACTGACAAACTGGTTCCGTAATCAGAATGTTTGGGGCATTTTATACCTTAAAAGAGATTAAATAGTTTTATAATAGATGGTACGGGAAGCGGTGGTTACTGTGCTTTGGGTACCAGTGGGGTTAATGTTATACCGTCATATGGTCTCTTCTGGTGTATTATCAAAGGTGCTCTGATAACCTGCCAATAAACGCCGGTTTCACAGCAGCGTGACGCTTACAGAACATAAAAATCACGCAAAATATCAATAACGCAGCGGGACTCTGAACTGGAATCCGTGGGGTGGGGGATGGGCTGCTCATCTGTGAGCCTCGGGCCTCTGTTAATAGCGAGTGAATCCACGTTTATTAGCAGGAAATACAGTAGGAAGCGCATGAGGGTTTTAAGCTCTGATATTAACAGACCACGGATGGATCGGCCGGCGAATCCACGTTGGTAAAAGTCATGCGCACGGCAGTGAACCCCACATTAATGTATTTCCAATGAATTTTTTCACGCAGCCTCTTATCCAGCTGAATCCATCGCGTTGAGGGCGTCTCCGGTCCACCTGCATGCGCCGTATCACTGATTTCTGAGCGCTGCCGATTTAGTATGAATGCTGACTTTTCCCACTGTCTCTCCTTTGCAGGGCTGTAGGTAAAACTTGCTTGTTGATCAGTTACACCACCAATGCCTTCCCCGGCGAGTACATCCCAACTGTGTAAGTATCCAGAAGTACCCGGAAATCTACATCTTCTGTATTTTAACCACTCTGAGTAAAATGATGACCGTGTTCTACCCGGCTGATTTATGAGCAAGCTGCAGCATAGAAGAGCAGTTGTCGCAGGTTACCGTATATACATGCCCCCTGCTCCCTTACAGTAACGCCGCTCTCCTCCCTGTCCCAGCATTGATGGCTCGTGTGTGTAGGTGGCAGTAAGTTGTGCCAGCCGAGCCTTTTATTTAAGAGATATATATATATACATATACATACATATACATATATATACACACATTATAGAGCTAGAGTCCTGACATAATGCTGGGACCTAAACTTCCCAAGCATTTAAAGTCTATGGAAGTGCCTCGTCTTGGCGTTTACACATCGGGTGGACGCTCTAACATTGGCCTTTGTGAACTCGCTCCTGTTTTATGTTCTGTTAGTGGCTGCTCTCGGGTTAGCGATGTTTAAATAACACGAATGTTTTCTGATCCACCTTTTAGTTTTGACAACTACTCTGCCAATGTTATGGTAGATGGGAAGCCGGTGAACTTGGGCTTGTGGGATACAGCTGGCCAGGAAGATTACGACAGACTGCGTCCCTTATCCTACCCCCAAACGGTAAAGGCGTTTAGAAAACACATACCTGAAACTTGTTTGATCTCTGAAGTTCTCAAAAAATCTTAGCTTTGACGTTTACAGACTGGTCTAACGGGTTTTCCCATGTTGCGTATAACATGTATAAATCTATTTTACGCCCCTGTTGTGTTTCTGGGAGAAACAAGGCCTTTTCGTAGAATGGATATGCACCTTGTGTGTGTGTGTGTGTATAATATATATATAGAACCATAAGTTAAACATTGCGTAAGGTAGTCTTGGTAGCATCACAAGGAACACTAAAGCATGACAATGACTCCTGTGTATGGCTGTATATTTTGCTCATAAAACCTATATAAAGCTATTAATGCATTCCAAGGGAAAGCTGCAGGTAACGTTTTCTTCCAAAAAGGAGATGAGCAACTATGTAGCACTAGCATTTGAACCTGAGTGTTTTTTGCTAGGCCCTAAGCCCGAGCCCCCCATCCGCAAATGTCTTGGTGAGTTAATCCCCCCCTGCTCAGCGTTGCGCAAACCACCTTGTGTTGGTGTGGGGTATAAATGGCAATGTCCCCCCTTTGCATGCAGAGCACCATTAATGCTTTTAATGTCATCTTGATCTAAAATTCTCAATGATTGGCAGATAGGAAGTGATTTGGTCTTTTCTTGTCCGTATGTTTAATCCATTCGTCGTTTCCCTGATTCTAGTTTGTTGCTCGTCTTCTTTCAGTGGCCACGTTGGCTTTTGCTGCGACTTTCTTATCTTTTATTACTGTCTTTTCACACTCTAGCTTACATCACATCAGCGCTGTCCAACATCTAACTGGTTCTGCCATAAACAGCCATATATAAATGCATAAATATATAATATAATATATATATAGATATAGTTTTTTGGATTTATTGGATAATGCTTTCTTAAATATTCATGAAATGTGTGTTGTGCCCAGCACGTTATTTATCAACCCCAGAAACTTGTGTATTTTGGGGGTTTTTTTTTTGGCCTTCTCCCAATTATGCTTTCAGCTGTTTATTGACCCTCCGTGTTAAGTGTTGGATGGCGCTCAGGATTGACAGACAGACAGACTTAGTTGTGACTGAACACAATAAATACTGCTATAGATATTTACCCACACTGATTCATATAGACCGCAGAGACAATGATCAATGGCGCACGTGACCGATGGAATATACCACCCGTAGAGCCGTAGTTATGCATTTAAGGGGTGAGGTGGTGCTAGCTGGTGATCTGCTCCATATAAATGTTTTTTGTTTTTTCCCCCCCAGGATGTATTCTTAATTTGCTTTTCACTCGTGAGCCCTGCATCGTTTGAAAACGTCCGTGCCAAGGTAACGTCACGCTCCCCTTTGGTTTTGATGAGTGAATAGGAATGTCGGGGTGTTTATACCCCGGGGCGGGGTGCGTCTGTGGGGTAGAAGTTTGTCGAGCCTGCTTTGTGCAGTCGTTATAATCGGTAGGCTCTGGGGTCATCGCCGCGCGCCCTGGCTGCTCTCCGTCAGTCGGCGTTAAGCTGTCTGATCACTACAAAGGCCGCATGCAGCTTTATCCGTCAGACTGAATGTTTTGTGTGGCCGCGCGGATCCCTGTCCCCTGATACTCTGCTGTTTGCTGTTTTATTTCGATCGCTGAGTAACTCCAACCTGTGCTGTTTGCTAACTTCCCCGTTTTCTGTGTAGTGGTACCCGGAAGTGCGACACCATTGCCCCAACACACCCATTATACTTGTAGGCACGAAGCTTGATTTGAGAGACGACAAAGACACCATTGAAAAGCTGAAAGAGAAGAAACTCACACCCATTACCTACCCTCAGGGACTCGCCATGGCTAAAGAGATCGGTAGGGAAAACCTTGTGACGCTTTGCCTTTTATGCCACTTGCTGTTAGGGGGGATTTTCGTCTAAAAATTCTCTTCAGGTGCAAAAGACAAAATGGCCCAAAGTGTGACTGTACTCTCTGCATGATGTCATACTCCCTTCTGGAGACGGAATACAGTAGTAGAGGGGTGCGGAGTCTTTGCTTAGAGTCATAGCTGGAGGACAGCATTGCTTAATCGCGCGGGAATACCTCTTTAGACAAGGGTGCCCAACCTGCGGCCCTCCAGCTGCTGCAGGACTACATCTCCTTTGCCGAGAGAGCATTATGGGAGATGAAGTCCTGCAGCAGCTGGAGGGCCGCAGGTTGGACACCCTTGTCCTAAGGGCTGCCAGTGAAGAGAATATAACTACGCAAGCGTGTAAAATGATCAGCTTGCTCCCTTAGCACGAGTAAACCTTCCCAGCCTGAGAATAAGATGCAGATCTTTCACAAACCAATGGATCTTTTACAAACCAATGGATGTGAGCTTAACAGACCTGTATAGCTGAGCTGTGGATTAACCCTTTGAGCATAGGATGCATTTTTAAAACCAACGTGGAAGCAGGAGGGAGTGAAATATGTTAAGGAGATGTTTGAATGGTTTTCCAGGTGCAGTGAAGTACTTGGAGTGTTCCGCACTTACACAGCGAGGTCTGAAGACGGTGTTTGACGAAGCCATTCGGGCGGTCCTCTGCCCACCCCCAGTCAAGAAGAGGAAGAGAAAGTGCCGGATCTTGTAAACGTCGCGCCCGTCTGTCTGAGTTTGCACGCTCAAATGGGATTCTTGAGACTCGCAATGCCAACTCCTAGCCCTGTTTGTAATAATTCATTTTTTTGCCTATAAAATTTGAGCCCATCAAATTCTAACGGTTTCTCTTATCCTAGAAAAATGAACATATTTTTTTTCCCCTTACTCCACTAAAATATCACCCAATTTACTTAGCCTTATTCTCCGCAAATCTGTTTTCCTTTGCTTAGACTAATCGAGTTGCCAAAACCTTTACTCAGCTTGGTTCAAGCATGAGCCATTAACCCGTAAGGTGCCAGTGGTGTGCACGAGGCATGGTGTTGCTTATAAAAGCCTTTGTGATTAGGTATATAAACGGCCCGTGCTTCACAACAATTTGCACACCTATCGGGCACTGAGGAGGTTAAATAATGTATATTAAAGACATTTTGTCTTTTACTCGGGTTTAGTTTTTTTTTGTTAAAAACAAACAAGTACCTGTTAAGATAATAAACTTTGGGGGAAATGCCCGTTGTAGGTGCTTACTGCATATATTAAAGGCATTATTAACCTTAATTCACTGTATTGCATTGTAAAATCCAAATGGTTATTTAGGAACGTTAGATCTTTTATGTATCTTTTTACCGCTTCAGTTGAAATAAAGTTAACTGATTAAAGGGTACTAATCTGCTTTTGGACACAATTGTATTAAGATTGAAATGTAAAGCAAATATTCAGGTTTTAAACGATCGGGAATGAGCTGCAGTATTGAAACGGCGCCCCTGCTTCTACACGAACATCTGATGCGTTACTGTGTTTGAGGTCATACACGTGATATATAAATATATATTTTCTTCAGGTAAGGCATTTAGATTTGGTCCCTTTGTCGCTGGGGGTGCCCAGAACAGTTTTTTGGGGTAGGTTCTTCCGGCTGTATAGTGGAGTGTATCGGTCTGGTTCCGTCAGACTCGCTTTCTGTGCCTTTCCGGCAAAAAAAACTAAAATAAAACGGAGGGGGCTCTTTCCGATGGTCATTCCCACAGGTTCTGAGCTGTACAAGCTTTCCATGTTGAGTTGCTCGTAGAAACATACCTTGTATTTTAATATCTTTCTGATTATTATTGTAATTTGCATTTTTGTAGTTCTGATACAGTTAAATCTAATACTGTTCTACTTGTTACTTTTGCTTAAAGGTGTGCGATTGATGGCCTTTCTTTCTATAATAACACTAGGTGTACAAATCATGTGACGCGGCTATTCCCATAATTCCTCTTTGTGTTAGCCATTCTTATGACGCATATTCCTTACCTATTCCTCTATTGCCGGATATACCGACACGGTTACCATATACTAATTTTACCCCCGCCTTTCGTGACATTTTGTGACATTTTGTGACATCATTATTGCTTTTATGAGTTTTGATATCTTGGGTCTGTGAGGTCTTTATTCTAGAGCAAGCGTTGATGATCTAATGCACACCCCTAAACACTAGCAAACCTTGCAAACAACAAACTACAACGCGAACAAACTAAACCAACATTCGAGAATGTTGCGGAAATTGTGAACAGTGTTTTTACATTGATCTTTTGCTAATGCAATTTAGTGTTTTACATGCATGTTTGAATTAATAAATCCTTAAACCACAGAAAAATTCCATCGGCTTCTTTTTAATTGCGGCGCTTTTTGAACATCGTCTGTTCGGAAACGTTAGAGCGTTCGAACGCGTGTGGTGTGGAGACCGGGAAGCCCCGTTAATGCCTAATGTGCGCCTTTTTAAAGGTGCTGTTCCACTTAAGCCTCGCATGTTCAGCAAACGAACCTTCGCAGATCTCATTCTATTCTTTGAACTGAATATTTTATTACAAAACACAGCACTTTCAAACTTTTCCCCGGTTTCTCTGGATATGACTAATCCTTGTCTGCCTATGTTAAGCATTGCCAAGTTATACTTGATGAAAGCATTTTGGGCAGGGTTTTGCACATCGGACTCTAGGAAAGAGCTTTTTAATGCTGTGCTAAATGTTACATTTAGATGAGTAGGTAGAACAGCACCTTTTAAGCCCACCCGTTCCCTATGAGGGTCTCAGACCTGTGTCAAAGGCTTTAGCATTGCAGGTGGCCGAGTACCTATGGGGTTATGAGTACATCACCAGTGTGCAAGCCCCTCAATTAACTGCGAGTAAAGCAGTGAGCCGGTGATATGCGAGTCAAAAGGAAGTGCTAGCTTCTCGTTTTAACGAGTAACCGGGGTTACTTTTACTATTTACTTCAGAAAGAGGAAGGTTCTGTTTTAAATTTGTTTTACTTGCAGATTTGTCACTTATACGAATGAATTGCAAGTAAACTTCTTAAATCCGTTCTTAATGATAGAAAAAAAAAAACCCAAAAAGACTTTAACCTTGGGACTAATTTAAATTGCCCTAATTGTGTGCATTTTTTCATGCTGGAAACCATTGCTAATAACAATACTTTAGTAAAAGTGCATGTTCTCTGTGAAGACTCATATGAGACTTAATTCAAATAAAAATATAGTTAATGTTCTTGCATGGGGTATGCTTAAGTTTTTCATGAAATGATTCCAGCAGAAGCTGAGCGAGCCGTATGATGAACATATAATATAGGAATAACCTAGATATCGTTGTGGAGTTTTGCTTTAACCTTTGGTGTTCCAGTAGGGACTTTTAACTCCTCAGGGCCTAAGGATATGTAACATGACCTCAAACTCCGATCATGGCTTTCGCAGGGTTTAGTTTCCTTGCTGCTGAGACTTTCCCCTTCTGGGAATCCCCTTGGGTTTGTCATGTTTTTATGAAGAGGTGGAACGTTCTTTGACGCAGGTGCCATTATCTGCCGTTCATCAAATTAAAAGACATTTTGGCAGCAAGCCGTCCATTAAAAACATTTATATACCTAGGAAAGTATCACCGACACAATATAAACAAGAAATAAATCTGCTGCCCATACAAAAGAACATTGATTTTATTTAGAGTCCATAGCAATGTCTGAAATGTTTGTGGAACAAAACTTTTTATTTATTTATTTTTTTACATGTTGGCTTTTATTGTTGATAAATGGAGCAGGTTAATCCAACCTTTATACTTCTGGCCCAAACTCAATTTCTAGCCATGCGTAATGAAAAATAAACTACACCGCAACAAAGATTCACGTAGGTTTGTGGAGATTGGCAGGGGGTTGTAATTCAACCTGTTTTAGGGTCATCAGATCCACATAAAGGTCACAACAGGACTAATGGAAGCAGAACTGAGGTGCAAATTGTTACTTTACTAAAGCGTGACCAACATATCGCTCTGCAGCTGCGAAGGAACCACGTCTTCCATAACGCATCGCCACCAGTCTTAAGAGAAAGGAGTACCTCGGGTCTAGACGGGACGTCCTCAAAGGTGTTCGCAACCTTTTGACATCTAAAGAAGTGACTTCTAAGGTCTGTTTGTTTATACAACTTATCTTACTCTGCGACCACCGGTCAATTATCAGGTGTCCCAAACTTTTTTTTCCCCACCCCTTTAGAGGTCAGGTTCCCGTACCTGACCAGAGGTTTCAAGTTCAAGTATTTCCATGAGGAAATATTTACTGGTTAAACTGGTCTGGGTTTGATTTGTTTAACAGGACAGTTGATTCCATGGTTTCTCCCACCAGTAAAAGGATACATTTCTCTGTGACTATGCTTTCTGCGTAGTAATTGGATTATGTTCGCTCACGTCTGCGGCGTGTTTGCTCAGTACCAGCAGACCCGGTGGCCTGATTGTGAGTCATTCTTCAACGATTAGGGATCGGACGGCAGATTTATCAGCTTCCTGGGTGAACGGGTCCCGGACGCGCACCAAGCAAAGCAAATGTTTTACTAACAATGAGCAGATTATATACTGAGGGCGAATGCCGTGCTTGGTTTAAAGTGAGTGGAACAATGCAAACCCATTAAACACCTTATTCTTAAAAGCCTTTGGATCAAAACTGAGAAACCCAACAGAAATTATTCCCTTAGTTTGTTACAATTTAAAATATAATATTAATACTTGATAATATCATCATATACTACTGAATGTTGTGCAATATACTGTAATACAGGAGGAGCTTGCAATTCAATACCTAAAACTATTGTTACGACCCCACATTAGCACTGGTACACCAGCGATGTACGGTGAATACACTTTATTGTTATTGGGGATTTTGAGATTTTTTTTAAATAAAGTTATTCAAAGTATTTGTATAAGGAGACACCTGCATCAGGACAGAGTTATGGAAGAAAGGCGCACTTTATCACATCAAACCCGCTTTACCTATTGATCTATTTTCTTATATTTTAACAATCGCTCATCTTCTATTTAGTTTGTAGCCGTCGTTCGACTAAATACGCTCAGTCCTGATGAAGGGGTAAGCCGTGCTAGAACACCACACTGTAAAAACATGGCTCGTACATACATCGTACATGTTTTCATAATTTTTGGACAACTGAAAATTGTGCAAATTATCCACACATACATGGGAATTAGACATGGATCTATCCAACAACGCTGCTTCAATGTTCCAATCGCAAGTGCGTAGTATGCTTCAGAAGCCAGAAAGCCGCGAACACTTTAAGTCTTCCAGTATCCAGAGACTTTCAATCATCTGGCATTTGGGGTCCTTGTAGCCCCCCCTCTCCAGTCTTCCTGCATAAGGGGGGATAACTGCTTCCAAAACACTTGCATTTAATGAAAATGTCAAACGTTCACAAAACACAAACTGCTTAACACACGATGGTTTTAGAGAGTGATTTCTCCCCGTTCCTTTAGATTTGGTCTCTCCAGTCCGCGGCCGGTAAGCATGAAAGCTAAAACGTGGCGTTGTGCTTGCGGTCCGCGCATGTGTTATATCCGATTTCCGTATAAAATGCCTTGCGGTGTTTGGCAGGAAGTGCAACCGGTTCTTTCCTTACACAGACTCTTTAAAGCCTTAAGTACAACGTCTGGCATGTGATCCGTGATCATCCGGGGACTGATGTATATACCGCTGAACGCCGTTTCCTTTGACCACTTGACGCTGTACTTGACGTCCGAAAAGCACAACCTGAGAAAAGAAAAATAGATACTTCACTTAACTCAGTAAGTCCAGAACCCCCCTATCTCTATTATAAAAAGTATAGTTTGTAGATGGTAACTTTTTAACCATAAATGGCCCATTTTGGAGATACCGGGCAAACAGGTCATTACCGTTAACAGGGTGTACCCTGGATGGTGGCATCGGGACCCTACCATGCAGCCCTAGCATTACAGTAATGTGAAAAATTCTTTATTCCGGCATAAAACTGCCAGATTAGGGCCTTGTTTCGATATATATTGGATTTTAGGCTATTAGAAATTTTACAAACTCAGGACATTCTAAACTCTGGCCCCGTGTAAAACGCAAGCGAACTTCTGTGAAATGCACTGATTTATTTGAGAGACGGATTTACTTTAGGGAAATGCCAACATGATCTCACGCTTTTTCACTGTGGAGCGGGGAAGTCCCCTTGAGCATAAACTACAGTAATGTAGGTAAACGACTGAAATTTCTCCCATTACTTCCTTTATCTGCAGACCTGAGGCTGCCATTGGCTTCAATCATGTGATCACCACGCTCAGCCGATTCTTTATGAATATGCTGTTCCTCTTTACACTATCATTATCAGCTGGGTGATTAAGACTGAGCCATTCCATTGTTTACCGTAAGCAGAATGATAAGGGAGTCAGGTGTGTGTCTGGTATATTGGGCTAACAGAACACAATATGCAGCCACCTGAAGACGTTATTCAAACACTAGAAAAGTTTTAAAGAAAAGAGCACAATGTCTGAAAATATATATTTTTAATCTCCTGCTAGTAAGTAGCATCTATCAGAGATGACAAAGTTATTTTCAAGGTTTCAGGGCTCTGTAAGGAAACCTTTAGATAAAAATCGATCCTGGATCTTATGTTCTTGGGGACTGTTCTGTGGGTTGGCAATAGTCAGCTGGATTTACTCACCATCCTGATCTTCTCTCTGTGATGATGTGGATGATCTTCCCTGGCAGATACAGAGGAGAATGCCTTGGAGAGCCTGTCGGAGATCCCTCTATCAGGGTATTGTATGAAGGTGATGTGTGAACCAGTAACGCTTGCTCAGCGAGTAGTGGTTGTGACAGCGAGCGGTTTCTGCCGTCGAGTTCAGTCGGGAAGTCATCTGGGTTTCCACCAAATATTTCATACCAGCACCCCCGCAGCAGGATCTGGTACTAAAGCCGAGCGCAAGAACAAGGTTACATTCTCTGGATATCACAGCAGACAGGAATACTGACAGAAAGGTTTAAAATGTGGACAAACAATCCAAAAACACATTCCCTGTTCAATTTATGTGCCGGGCTGTACATGTGCTCAAGTTAATGATGTCATTCCATCTGGCCTCTGAGGTCACTTGACATTTTTCTTTCTTGGCCCAATAAATCTTCATGTAACTCCTCCATGATGTCATGAACACAATCAAGGGCCAAAAGAAAAACCACTGAAAACTCCATCTGGCCCACTGGCCTCCTTTTAGCAACGTTCTGCCCGGTTTGACAACAATGACAGTGCATGAGCCACAGTAATGGCCTTCCTTATAAGACGGTGGATTCAGCAGGCTAGTGAAAGTATATTAAGTTGGGATTACAGCATTTTCCCATTTTTTGGCCATCTGGCCAGACGAGCAGCACCCCCGGTAAACTCAACAAGCAGAGCTTCTGAGACATCACAAAGGTATCAGTGACGCAAACGATATCTGCTTCACCGATCCTTGCCAAAAGGGGTTCTGAAACCCCCCCCATCAGCGTCTGCTCAGTGCTTGCATACGAATTTCACGTACCTTGGGCCGATTGCAGTTCACAACCATCCTCAATATTCTTGCCTTTAAATCCTCCATGTTGGGTAAACTGAGCCTACAGACAGAAATACAGACTCAGCTATACATTTCTGTTACCACGTGAACCAGACAATAGGTAGATACAAACGCCATGATCCATTACCTCGGAACCAGATCCTTTCCCACAATGATGGAGATGATGAAATCCTTTGTATAGTCGGAAAGTGCTTTGCTGCAGATCGAGAGAGAGGGAGAGGGAGTGGGAGAGAGAGAGAGAGGGAGAGAGAGAGAGTTTACCACGAGGAATGTAGCATTTTACATACAATAAGCAGGCATGTCAGTATCTGCTCCCCGCGGACGAGTTACGATACGCAGACATCCTACAGGGAGATTGAACAAGTGTCCTGTGACAGATTCATTTAACTCTTTCAGGGTTTACCCCATGGGGTAGAAATAGTTGCTGTTACACATAAAGCGTAGATTCCCCCTCAATGAAGGACCCCTTACTGTAAAAGCCCAAGTGAAACACAGAATTTGATGTCAGATGAGAGCCAATCAGCCCGTCTAGTCTGCCCTTTTTCCTTGTGTAAAAACTTTAATCTCGATTCAGGAGAGCTTTATGCCTATCCCATGTATGTTTACACTCCCTCACTGTATTAGCCTCTACCACTTCTTCTGGGAAGCTGTTTCACTTATCTACCACCTAAGCCTCTGCCCCTCTAGTTTTTTATCATGACATCTTGTTACACAAGGAGCTGCACTATGTTTTCACTGAAAGCACAGACCGCCGCTCCCTCTCTGCCGTAACGGATCATCGGGGTCAACAGAAGTATTTCCAGGAAGAAGTATTAGTAATTCCCAGTTTCCCTGCTTTAAATCAGTCTCCCTCTGCCTCTTGTGTTTGAATTGACCTGGCATATCCCCCTCCACATTTATAAGTAGACGGCCAGGGCTGTCACCAGGGGCAAGAAAGGGTTAACAAAAACACCCCCTAAAAAGCACGATAATCATTTATTAGTCGAAAGGTCTGGAGAGTAACCGGAAAGCCGCGCTGGTCGCCAGATACTGCGCATTAACGTCTCCTTTTATCAGTGGATGATAAGGTGCAGCGTGACATGCGCAGGAGCTGCCTTTTAAAGAGTAACTATATTACTGAATGTCCATTCCGTGATACCTTAATGATTATTCCTCCCCAGTAAGCACTCTCTCCGCGGTTATCGTAGGCATTAGAGTGCATACGACGGTCGGAGTCCCCTTAGTGGCAGAAAGCGGTGGTTCCATCGTTATAACGTATTACCTTAGCAGGCCGCCCGGTGGAGAGAACGCATAACACTTCAACGTGGGGAAGGAACTCCGGAGTAGAATCGCCAACACAGACGCCGCTCCGGCTCCCAAACTGTGTCCCACAATGACGAGCTTGTATTCCTACACGTATGTGACATGTATAGATCAGATAATGCGTACCGTTACATCGCAATAATCAAATGTAACGCAATGAGGATTTACACGTCCGTCGCGTGGAAATAGTTTTAAATAAAAATACATTTATATTCTGTTTGCAAAAAAAACATTTAAGTGAGGTCTGGAAGCGTACAGAAAATATTTTAATAATATAAAAGATCAGAGGACAGGGGAACGGGGGTCTCTGTACCGGAATACATCTGCTTAGTCCAGGGGGGGTCCAACGTGCGGCCCTCCAGCTGCTGCAGGACTACATCTCCCATCCTCCTCAGCAAGCCCCTTAGCTGAAAGAGCATTATGGGAGATGTAGTCCTGCAGCAGCTGGAGGGCCGCAGCTTGGACACCCCTGACTTAGTCCCCAAGCGTACCTCTCGATACCGGAATATATCTGCTTAGTCCCTGAGCGAACGTCTCGGTGATGAATGCTGCAGCATTTGCTGAAAATACTCACCGGGGCAATGGAAAAAGCTTGGTTCAAAATCCCATCATTTATAAGCCGTTCGTAAATATAACGGGCCGCTTGCGTAATTCCCTTAAAAAATGTAAAAAATTGTTAAAAGGAGCAAATATTCCTGCTTCAAACATGTCAGGCATTTCAGCAAATAACACGGTGATCCGGATCTGCAAATTCCCTGAACCTGTCCAGACACGAGAAGCGCAGCCCGGGCGTTCTACGCCTAGCAGGGATTCTTTGCAAATAGTTCCTGACTCCGAGGGGGGGAAAGAAGGATTTTCTGCAATAATATAGTTAAAGGGACCATATAATATCCCTAATATCCTCTTTAATGTACTCTGTGAGTATTTTATATGTATTCTTCAAAATGAAAAAATGAATAAAATAAGGCACTTATCTGACTTAGAAGCTGCAACACTATTGCTGCAGCTGCCCTCCTCCGTGGTTGGGATTTCTTGCCAATGACTGGCTGCTTAAATCAGCAAATCAGTGGCAGGAAAGCGCTCCCACTTTCAATCGGAGTGTTTGCTGCGCATGTTGAAAGGGGGTCTGGACAGAATCTCAGCCGATGTTTCTTAGCTGAGCCGTGACGAGTTCCTCAATGACTTCCAACTAAGAAAACGAATCTTACCCATTTCACCCCTGGCACTGGGGGGCTACACTTTATTTAGGTAAATATTTGTGTTAATAAGTCAACATATTTCCATCTGTCAAATTCTGACGTACGGTGGGCTGTCTGTGGCCCACCGAGGGGTCCATTTACTAAACTATCAAATGTTTTGTGCTTTTAAATATTTTATTTTATTGTTAAATCTCTTTTGTTTGATGTTGGAAATCATTAGTTGTTGAGGCGACTCTCAGTGCAAAACTCAGAACTTTTCATTTCCTACGATCAGAAAATTAAATTCGATGACTGACCTTGTGTGACAAACAATCTCCCTCCACTCCTTCCGTGTGGAGATTTTCACAGTCGGCGGACAGATCGGTCAGGACGTCCTACGCAGCAAAACATGCAATAACACGATTAATATTCATTCACTAGAGTGTTTATCAAGGAACTGCTCTCCTCCGATCCAGTCACTCACTGCTCCCCTCTGATCATCCAGTCACTCACTGCTCCCCTCTGATCATCCAGTCACTCACTGCTCTCTCCTCTGATCATCCGGTCACTCACTGCTCCCCTCTGATCATCCGGTCACTCACTGCTCCCCTCTGATCGGGCCACTCACTGCTCTCCTCTGATCATCCGGTCACTCACTGCTCTCCTCTGATCATCCGGTCACTCACTGCTCTCCTCTGATGGGCCACTCACTGCTCTCCTCTGATCATCCGGTCACTCACTGCTCTCCTCTGATCATCCGGTCACTCACAGCTCTCCTCTGATCATCCGGTCACTCACAGCTCTCCTCTGATCATCCGGTCACTCACTGCTCTCCTCTGATCATCCGGTCACTCACTGCTCTCTCCTCTGATCATCCGGTCACTCACTGCTCCCCTCTGATCATCCGGTCACTCACTGCTCCCCTCTGATCATCCGGTCACTCACTGCTCTCTCCTCTGATCATCTGGTCACTCACTGCTCCCCTCTGATCCGGTCACTCACTGCTCCCCTCTGATCAGGCCACTCAGTCACATACACACTCAGTAAGGGAACTGCAGACCTCTAAGTCTGACAAGATGAATTAACCCGAGGTGCCGTTCCACTAAAACAAAAGATTAATTGCACCCTATATGACTCTTTCCTCTCAAGGTTAAATTACATAAAAATCTTAAGAAGCTTTTTCAGTTTGGCAACAACTTGTCGGACAAGTGCCGGCTTTCGTGTCATATGACAATTAGGTGTTGCCAGCAAAAAAAAAAGAGTTTGGTTAACCGTTAAGCCTAAGAGGGATGTGCGGCAAGCAGTACAACAATGTATTCCGTTTAATGCCATTAAAGGGTTAACCGTCGTCATATACTTGACATACACCAGAATGCGTCAGAATACGTACCTCAAGGGATAATGTTCCTCTTACAGATACCAAGATGGCTTCAGTTTTATGGTCGAGGGCTACAAAAAATGGGATTTCATAAATCTACAAAAAAAAAAAAGAAAATGTCAGGAATGAGTGGATATTTCAGCTGCTGGAACAGAGCGGCTCGGGGGTCTCTCACCTTGTTATGGAAACTGATGTGGATGAAGTCGCGGTACTGGAGGCCCGTGGTTTGCAAAATGGAACCAAAGTGAAAGTTCAGATGGTCGCCCCCCACTATTTCATACTCTGCTCTTCTATGCTGGCAACTGAGGGGAGGAAAAAAAAAACAACTCAGCAACTGGTTATAGTTTGGCGGCTCACGGGGTATCTTTATCTTTCGGTCATAAATAAATAACGCGGTGAAACAGAGCAATAACATATTGGCACACAGTGCACTTAGAACGGGGAGGGCATCGGTCAGCGCACCATCCAGGACCAAAGGGCAACGGTCGCTGCGACTAAAGGCGAGATTTCACAAGCCAGCCTGGAGAGGATTTACTCCGGCGTCCATGCTTCATTACGTGGACTCAGCTTTTCTGAAATCCGCACTGCAGTCCTTTATCAGACTTTCCAAAAAGCATGGCAGACGGGAGTAGGAATTAGAACCACAGACAAGCAATCTGTGGCTACTAAGGAGAGCAAGACCTTGAGCTGCCCATGAAGCAGAAGCCCACATGATAACCAGAAAACGTATATAAAGAAGCGTTCAGCTGTATTAACCTCTACCACTTCTGCTGGGAGGCTGTTCCACTTTTACATACTTCACAAACATAACCTTTATGAGAACAGGCGGTATGCTCTCCGCTAGCCATACGTGTCACAGACATGGACTAGGATGCTAAGCGATCCTAATAAATAGTAGGAAGCAATTACTTGGTCACTTCCATCGGAAGGCCGGAGGCTACTCACCTCTCTCCGCAGAGCTTACACAGTCCGGTAATCGGATTGCCGTATATGTAGAAAGGCCAACCATAGGCAGCCACTGCAAACTTCATGTAATGAGCGGCCTTCTCCAACTCCACTTCCAGTTCCTCCCCCTGAAAGGATAAACATGCTGTGAGACGGAGCAGATCGGACATCCATTCTTTCCTCTAAAGGCCGAAGCTTATCAATGACTCCTCATCACGTGACAAGTGTTCCCAAAAAACTAGGAAGTGGGCAAATTTTACCTGAGGAAATATTACGGGGAAGGGTTGGTGGATTTAACAGTGAGAATGATGCCTGGAAGCCAACTTTCTTCACTGGTTCTTTCCTATCCACCAGACTGCGCAGCTTAATACTCCGCAAGGAGTTATGGAAGGGCCGCCGAGGGCCTGCACACCCTACTCGATACATAAGACAGGACTTGAGCTATACTCATTCAGTAACACTCCATGGAGGAGAACCAGAAGGAGACTCAAACTTCAGAGGTGGCCGTCATGATGTACAGTTTAGGTGCCACTCTGATCTTTTGTATTTACAGGGAGCTACATAAATGGCATAACAGAAAAGTGTAAAAAAAAGGGACAAAGATAGAGACTACGTGGGTATATCATTTTCAAGGATTTCTGCTTGTGACGCCCGCTCTAAAGGAGAGATAGTCCACGTCGAGGCTATCGCTCATAGGACCTCGCAGTTCTTTGATCATGATGGATTTTTGCCAATCGGGTTCTTTGCAATGTTCCCTGTAACCCTCGTTCTGCGACAGCACACAAAGGGTTACTAAAAGAGATTTGTGCCAATTGAAGCCCAGATCTGTCCCTGGTCGAAGCAGGTGTCCCCCCAACTTGGACTTTCACGCAGGGCCCGGGAATGGGAGCAGAGAGGAAGCCCCGATCGCACTTTATTGAATGAATACGCTGCCGGTGTTTTTATATCTCTGTGGTTTATTATTATCCGGGGGCGATCTGAATGACGGAAGTCCGGCTTACGCATGCAGG
The DNA here is from genome assembly GCF_027358695.1 of Spea bombifrons. Lineage (NCBI taxonomy): Eukaryota > Metazoa > Chordata > Amphibia > Anura > Pelobatidae > Spea > Spea bombifrons. The sequence goes on from NC_071093.1 coordinate 37,669,596, forward strand.
TGATTTTTATAGCGTAGACACTGCTGCCCAATTGTTTCATCTTCATGTACAAAATATCAACAAACAGTAAAACTATTTCAGGTTTACACTGGCATCACCCTTCCGTGCGCACGTACTTCTGTAACACGTGAACAAAAAAGATTAGTGGGCACGGCAACCACTAAAAATTTGAGGGAACATTGGTTCTTTATCCTCCAAAATTAGTAAGAAACAGTGTCATTCACGGCCCAGGAATGCGCGTGAATACACTCGCCATACGCGTTTCACACAGGAAGGGGTTTGCTTGTGTTTTGATAGAGATGAAATTATTGGTAGAATCATACAGAGACCCCGGCCCTGCGGTTATGAATGAAGTTCTATCTAACGGGTTCTTACCCCAGAATGTGGTGGTGAGCTGCACACCACCTCGTCAGGATCCCTGCTGAGCTCCACTTTGTCCTGTTCTTGGTGAAGAAGAGTGAGCCCCGCAGCAATGTCGCTGGGCACCAAGTCTGTGTCCTAAGAAACGGGTTACACACAATCTTTTATTAACACTTCACATAATCTGGCTTTTTTTTTAAAAAAATAGTTTACCAATATATTTAGAGGCAATACGGTTCCGTCCCGTTCTTGTTCTGATCATGCATTTTATTTTGATACTCGCCTTACCCATGTGTGTGGTACACTGTAACGCGTGCATTCTTTATAACATGACAGTGGCAACAGAAGTGTTATTACACGACGTGCAATACAAGTGAGGTCACATAGATCACGCCTAACTTTAATGTGAATTCATTTCCTGAACTGAAACTTCAAATCCATTAATACTGAGTGAGTGCAGGAAGAATGCGGGAGCTCATGCATTGTATGCCTGTGAGACGTAGGGGTGTGTATTATATATATATATATATATATATATATATATATATATATATATATATATATATATACACACATATACATACACACATAAATATATGATGTCACTCGGCTGTCCTCATTTTCTCTCCTTAGTCAAAGTGGAGTTGAAGGTGTGGTTCCACACTAAATTCTGTTTAGCATATTAAGAAAATAAACCTTATCCAACCTGCCGTTTTATTATTGTGAAAATGTATTCACATAAAAACACTGCTTTTGTTTAAGAAGCGTTACGTTTCTATAGTAACAACAAAACATCATGTTGATCCTTTAACAGAAGACAATAAACTGTTACAGGAAACATTGTTGCAACAATCCCCGTTATGTTGCCACAACCTGCAATTCTGGGAAAGCGCTTGCAAAACAAAAACGTGCTTTTTAATGCAACGCGTCGGCTGCAAATTCACTTTATTACAACTTATTTGAGATAGAAAACAATGCTGCATCAAACGCTTCCATGACACGGAAGATGTTCCCCTGCAGCAGGAGCAGCCCTTCTCCTCCTTCGTCTGATCACGCTCGTCACTGATTGGCTGCTGGAAGCAGTCAATCAACTGCAGAAAAGTGCTTCTATTGAAGTCAGTGGCAGCACTTTCCACAAATGTGCACGGGAGCCTGCAACGGAGCCGACCGGAGGCAAGTATATCATGTGCAGGGAACATGTAAGCCGAGATCAGCCTCAGGCAGGGCCAGCATTACCTGATTACAATCCAGTCTCTCCCCTCCTCACCCACCCTGACCAAGGCTGCTCGAAACAACAAGCAAATTGACAAACGGAAAGAGAGATAAAAGTAATGGCGAGGAGTAATTATTCATAGCCAGAGAACCGCGTGTTAAGATAGTTGATCCCATGGTATCCACACAAGATCAGTCTCCACTACACATACAATACACCGCTCACGTTACATTTTAGTTCAGAAATCCATACAAAATCGGCTTTAAAACTTACAGAGAAGAAGGAGCTGAGGAGTTCTGCGATGCTGGAGAAGGCGACTCTGTTGTCATTGTCATTCCCGGCGCAGCAGCACAGGAGTCGGATGCGAGTCTCCCAAACCCTGGCGGCGGTTTTCTTGACGTTGGAGAGGACCTGGTGGGACTGGCTGCTCTCCAGGTTGTGAATTTCGTTGTCCGCGTAGTATAACGCCTTCTTGTGGCCCAGTGGATCGAAAACAATAACGACCGCTATCATGGTGAAGAATAAGATTACCCAACTGCAAAACAGGGAGACCAAGTATTTAATGGAAAAAAAACTGCCAGAAACCAGAAACACCAATAATAATTAATTACAATTATAACAAGTTACGCGGATTATTATGTGAGTTAGCTGTACTAGGGATTCCAGAACAGATTCCTTGTTAACTAGGCCATCAGCAATGTCACTGGAAAGACTGGCATGGAAATTGAATGCAAAGAAGGTAAACGGGGCCAGGGTGTAGGTAGATTAAGTGTTTGAGTCATGGACAGGTTGGTCTGGAAGTAGATAAAGGACACCCAGCTTCCATGGTGCTCGGGCGAGTGAATGCAGCCAATTTCTCTTGTGGTTTAGGCGAAAAGGAGGATATTCCACAGCACCATGGAGGACATTCATTGCACTATACTTGGCTCACCATTTAGGAAACCAGGACCTACCTCCATCAGCTGTAGTACATGGTTTCATGAGTGGATTGCATTTAGGGACAGATTTGGGTACTAGGCATTTTTGACACTTCACTGGGATCCATTCTGTGGGTGGTGTACCATGTATGTGTGTGTATAATTATATATATATATATATATATATATATATATATATATATTCATTCATTAAATGGACACTATAGCCATCATACACATAATGGCTACAATATCATATACTGTATACATGATAACTATGTGTGCATTTACACTTTTTTTTTTTTTTTTTTTTTTTTTACACTTTTTTTTGATTGAGATGCAATCAGGTTAGATGTATATGCACTCCAACAATAACACTAAAGCAAAACGTTACCTGGCAATAACAGTCAGGAGCACGACGTGCACTAGTGCTTTGTCACATCGCACACTGTTGTCGGACACCCAGATGGCCCCCAATACGGCCCACGCCAGCTCGGGGAGGTACAGCGTGAGACGCACATACATCACTTTGGGCATGCACTTCCGCGGGCCAGGGTTGGAGATAGTACCTGGAGGGAAAACACGGAAAAAATTAAACACGTAGCACATTACTACACTAAGGCGACTGTTATATTACACAGCTTACTGCATGGAAACGAGACTTTTATCACACAATCTTTTAACACGCGACTCCTATATCTACCACGCTGGCTTTAATCAAGCAATAGTGATAAATAAAGTCACGACATTAGCAAATTTACAGCAACTAAGCTTTTATCGTACAATAGCCATTCAAATCATTAAGCAATAATGGGAGTCTTCTCTTCGATTCCAGCTTATCTGTCCTGCTTAGAAATTGCAAGGTCCTGAGCAGATGTTATATGTGAAGAAGAAGATCCTCATACTTTGGAATGTATAACATGCTGTAACACATGTTCCCAATATCATGTTTCTATAGGGGAGAAGGAAAAGGGGAGAAGGAAAAGGGGGAGAAGGAAAAGGGGGAGAAGGAAAAGGGGGAGAAGGATACTGTACGTTGTTAACCCTTTAATGTCACAGACGCCAATAACACACACACTTTTAGGCAAACTGCTCCCAATCAGCCATCATATTCTCTGTTTACAAAAACGCACCTTCTTTGGGTGGTCCTTTAAATGAAGCCCGTTTTATTTTGTTATTTATTTATTTATTTATTTATTAATTATCTGTCTGATTTTCTGCCATGCCTGCATCATATTATCCCATCATCTTATGGAAATGACATCATCACACTTATCTTTACAGGACTACAGAACAAAGTTCAACACGCAGCCCTGTTTTAAGCACGTGTGGGAGTGAGAGGCATATCCTGAAAAGGTTAATGCTCTCCGACAACTGCAAACACGTGAAAATCATTCATAACTCACAAACAAGTCTTCTATAGTCCTTACGGCATTTCATTCTCTGGGGTATTTAATACAGACCCCTACTCATGCTCAATGACCAGTGTTGGGGGCTTATTAACAGAATCAGTAAAATGTTGTGAACAGAAGGCACACATACCAAACGCCTCCTTCCTGTTATAGTCTACCTATTGTACAGCACTACGGACTATGATGGTCCTATAAAAAAAACAAACTAATAATAATAATAGCCCATATACATGGAAAGAGCTCCCATTAACTTCAATGAGAACGCTTCCCTGCCACTCATCGGCTGCTTCAAAGAGCTTCATAGTGGTGAAAACAGTCGGACCATTGAGGACACGGGAAGCTGCAGCTTCTCCTTAAGGCAAGTTTTTTTTTGTTTTATTTTACTTTGAAAGAATAACCTGCTCCTTTTAACTGATATTAAACAAAGCTAGGGAGACGCTGGAACATAAAAAGGGAGAATTCTACGCCGCTTACCTTGCATGCTGACATATACGATGGCAGAGAGGGTGCAAATGATGGCTGCCAAAAGGACAATCAGTACAATCAGATAACTGTGTAGAGCGGGTCCGCCGACACATTCAAAGTGACCTTTGTGGACAGAATAAAGAGCCACGATCCCGATCCACCTGGAGAGAGAGAAGCAAACATATATAACAACAATCAAAAACAATAAATAATCAGTAATTATGTTCAGAAGGTTTTTGACCATTTCCAATTTATCTCCCATTTTATTAACCCCATTGGATGCCCAAAAAATTTTTGGCAGCATTTTAATTTCTGTCCTTAAAAAGATACCCTAATTACGCTTATATTCAAAAAAATGTGCAATATTAATACCAATAAAATGAGAATCTAAGATAATCGACATTTTCCTTCCCAGCTGTATTGTGACGTTTAAACTCTTCCCAACATTGTTAGCACGCCGTCGGCACCGAGGTTGGTAATAAGGACTTGCAACACTTTCCTTCCGGCTTCAGCTGAAACCGTTTTCTATCGCACCAAAGAGGAGAAATAAAAGAAACGGATGCAACGGGACAACATTATTGAGGATGGATTTCTATTCATGGAACCCCAAAGCATAAAATCCCCAGCGGCCCCCCATCACTGAGCTCTGCAACATTAAAGAAGTAAATGCATAAAAAAAGCTGGGGCAGGAAAACAATAGTAGGGGTAGACTACGTACAGAAAGGGGTGGATCACGGGACAGAGCGGTGGTACCGTTAGCCTTCCTGTAACACATATTATAATATACGGTCCTTAGACATGTCTGGTCTGCTTTATGAATAACCCAGACCCGAGCTTCGTTCCAATTCAGGTTCCCCCTCGCTGATGGCGGACGGCCAGCAATAGGAACCCAACTCAGGGGCTGAGATATGAAACACAGGATGGCTGCCAACGCGTTTCTCGTTAGCTGCAGCCGTCCCCAGTCAACCCGTCACTGGTCGGCCCCGGTCACCCCGTCACTGGCCGGACCCGGTCACCCCATACAAAGACTGCTCTTCACCTGTGTCACACAACATGTATGATCTATAAGGGTGAAGCTGGCCTCAGAGAAACGCGTGAAACGCCACAGCCTGGTTTATAGGAGACAGGAGAGACCCCAGAAACGGGCCTGCCGGCTGACTTCACCGGGACAGACTGTCTCACTGGAATGATACTTAATGCCGCTATATAAACACTGAAGTCATAAAGCAGCTGATATATATATATATATATATATATATACACATATATATATACCCCTCATTAAACGCACTGCGGTTTGAAGAATCTTGGCCCTCTGTACAAATGGCTACAATGTGTCCCGAACCCTTTCCATTAAGGACACCCGCAGGGAGGACATGTCAGCACTCACCATATCAGCCTCACCAGCAGCTCGAAGGCTCCAGGAAACACGAGATCATCGCTGGCGATAGCCCAGCGCCGGCCAAACATAAGCAACCCGGGCATCCTGCCGCCGGGCCGGGGGAAGGAAAGAGTGCGAGGGCCCCGGGGGTCCGTATAATCAGCCCCGTAGTTGTTAGGTTGCCTCTGTTTCCCGGGGGACAAGACTCCGTATCCACACCCTGTTTCCTGAGTGCCTCAACAAACACCATTTCCCCATCCCTGCACTCCGTGTGCGGCGCTGTTTACCGTCCGTGCGGAAACAACTGCTGCTACACTAATCAACGTGTCCACCCTTTAATACAATGTGAACGAACAGTAAAGATTATCTATAAAAAAAAAATATTATACTGATGCAAGGATAGAAAAATGTGGTCTTGTTGCTATAACAACCAAAATAATGTTACCACCGATTGGCCCATCCCAATAGTTGCCATGGTGATGCAGCCACTAGCCATCAGCATCACTTTTTTCTATAAAAGGCCCTTCTTGCCTTTAACATTGTAGAGATCATTTAGAAAATAAATATCGATCCGTTACCCGTTTTATTTAATTCACATTAGACCTTCATTTTCTTTATACGGTTAAGAATCCGATAACTCCGCTGTTTCCCTTTTTTATTTAATGATTTATTGTTCATTTTATCGGTAAATATTGCCCAGGTTTTTGAATATAAGTGTAATTAAGATATCAATTTTTTTAAGGACAGAAATTAAAATGCTGCCAAAAATAATTTTTGGGCATCCAATGAGGGGAATAAATTGGGGGATAAATTGGATATGGTCAAAAAACAATAAGCGGAGCGTACATCCCAACAAAAGGCCAGCGGCCGTGCCGATTCAGGGGCTGTTAGCGGCTATTATTGATGGCTGTTTATGTAATTGGGGCCACTTAATGGTTGTGGGTTTTTTTATAATCCTGTGATTAGTACAGAAATGTTAATGTAAAAGGCTATAATCTAAAACTAGGTACTAGATGTAATGTAAGGAAGTTTTACTTTACTGAGATGGTGGTAGATAAATGGAACAGCCTCCTATCAGAAGTGGTAGATGCTAATATACATATCTGAAAGCTCTCTGGGTTTCTCCTGGAGACTCTGGGGGAAGCGCCGCTTGATTCAGAGATAAACAAAAAGCATCTTGATCACTACTGAGCCTCGTGAACGGTTTTACTGGTCTGTGGGTTAAAAACAGACCAACGTTGTAATGTCCCGTATTCAAGCTGCAGAAAACACGGCCATCTCTGTCCGGTTGTGAAATGCATTGATGGGGCTCAGCCTAGGGGTTCCACTGCCGCCCGATCAACACATGCAATGACTAATATGGGGGAGCACATTGTGGGGGTCACCCCGCGAACACCCGAGGCAGACCTCTAGGTCGCTTATATAGTTGGGTCTTCCCAAAGTCCTACTTTTGTATGAACGCGAAGGAGGTTTTGGTTGTTTTTCAGTATTAAGTTCACTTGGCTTCTAGTTTGGGCCCTATTGCTTGCCGTAGCTGGGAAGGCTTCAGTATGTTTTCAACAGCCTCAGATGGTACTTTTTATTATTATTTTATTGAGCTGGGGAACCGTCACCCAAACAATGGAATGCGGGGACTCTGAAGCGTGTCCCTCTCTGCATGACGGCCAACGCATCTCTCGCGGTACAGAGGCTGGCTTTAGCTGTAAAGAAGATACCCATCCAGAAGCAGGCCGGGCATTCACGCCGACAGTGACGCTTCCGTACACATTCGTGTTAAATCATGAAAACGTTGAGGTTTTATTATGACGGGCAGAACATTTTTTTAAACATTTCTTAAATAAAAATGAAAATATATTTTTTTTACTTTACACCATACGAATATTCCTTGTCCCGCAGAGGATCTCAGTTCCATGTATTTTTATGGCTAAATTAAAAGGGAGCCGTGACATCGTAGCTTTTAGGGTAACTATTCCAGTTCTTCTTCCCAAGCATCATGATAGATCCTGCCGAGAGGCCCTCCAACACCAGTAGTGCCTCAAAGTGGAAACCAGGGATGTACGCCTGTTCTCAGACAGGAGAAATATTTACGTGGCTACATCCATCAGGATCACGTTACCTGGGATGAGAATGTAAACCCATATTTTGGTGCACGAAACAAAAAAAAAGTAAACGGCTAGATTTTGGGAGGCTGCCAGAATGATTGCCGCATAAAAACTTTAAAGCCCCCAAAAAGTCTAGTCACCATGGCAACCAATAAAATTATTTGCTTTACTTTACGTGAAATCCCCTGTTCTCTAGAACCAGTCCCTTCTGCTTGGGAACCACCCGTCCCTGTTCTCTACAACTGAAGATCATCTTAGCACTGTGTTTTTGAACAATTAGACCTGTAGAGCATATCACGATTCATTTAAAACGTTCTTTCCAAGACCCCTAAATGTATATAAATGATACGTGTGATGGGAAGAGGATAGATCGTGCAAAACCCACCTTCTCACCCCAAAAATACACAGCTCCAAACCTGCTCAAAAGCCTCCATGAGCCGGATAACCGGGGAAGAATAAAAAGAAGCCGACTAGGGGTTTGAAAGAATGTTTTAAAATTTACAAAAAAAATAAATTACTGGATGATGTAGAGTGCGAGCAATGAAGGTCTTTAAAATCTTAAAGCTCTGAGTAACCCTGCAGAAATACTATGCTCGTATTATATGGATATCACTTTCATTTATTACAAGAATTAATTCGCTGCAAAATAGCATATTTTGCCAAGTCAGGGCTACCAAAAAAAGTTCATCTACTTCCAAGTGTAGACTCCTTAAATATATGGTCCATTTGCCACAACACTAACAAAACATACAACGCAATGTAGAAATCACTTTTATTTTGCTTTGTTAATAGACAAATGTCCTTTTACAAGATGTGGCAAAGGGGGGCAAATGCTGCAGAGGGGAGGGCAGTAGGAAAAAAGAAACAAATGGCATTTTATATATAAAACAGGAATTATACAGAAGCCTTTCACATTCTGATACTGCAATAAAAGGGATATTTTAAAAACCTGCAGAATGTTAGAGCTACGCAGAAAAGACACACAAAATGCTTCCGACACATACACTCGGGATATATTATCTTCAATTTTAATAACACCTGCTTAACAAAGTACGAATAATGAAGACAAAAGTGTTCCGGGGGCAAGGGGCTTATACCTGGCTTTGTAAATCTGTGTGTATGAATGTGTGCGTGAAGGGGAATTATACATTTCTGCTGCAGAATTCTGGAATGCTTCTAGTTTATCTTGACCCAGAACACACAACCCATTATACTTTGTCACCCGAAAAACGGTTCAAAGTGGGATTTTAGGGCAAAAAAATTAGTTTCAAAACAGATTCTTTATGAAAGATACATTAGAGGGTCTTCAATATTAAAAGGTCCGCTCATATAGTTGGTGGGTATCATTGTCTGTTAAGCTGTAGCGAGAGGGGGCCATTTAGTTATTTTAATGAGATATATGATCTGTCATTCTTGTTTATTCGCAGATTTCCCGGCAGTATTTTAACATTGGAAAAAAAAAAAAAAAAAAACACTTAACAAAAACCATTGTGTCAACCAAGGGAAGGACTGCATGAACGCCGCTCCAGTTCAGAACGGTTTCAGGAGCATAGAACATTTATTATTTCAGCAGCGAAAGGAATTATGAAAATGTGTGTTTCTGGGAGTGGGTAAACAAAATAAGTTACAGTGGAATGATGAAGGAAGTCATAGGTGTTAAAATGGATAAATATCATCCAATCAAGAAGCACAAAAATATGAATCAATTTCTCCAAAAAACAAAAAATAAATCAGGGCAGGGGAGGGGTGGATTTCATGTGAATTTAGTTGTAAACGGCACAAAAATCTCACTTTTACAACTATTGAACTGAAACTGTGCACTGAACTTATTGTATGTAAAAAAAAAACATTTTTATACATCATAAAAAACAGGGAAGGCAAGATGCATAAAACAAATCAGCTGGTTTCCAAGAGTCGCTGTTTTCGGAACTACTTTGCTGAGGGAGGGCCTGGCCTCTGGTTTGGTTGGGGGGCTCTCCGGCAGCAAACGGGGCTGTTCTGCATATAAAAAGTAGTGTTTCTGACTCTGCTTCAGGCATCTTACACCTTCACTAGCGGTAAGAATTGTACTGTCCGACCGGTGGATTGGACAGACGGCTGGTCCCAGTCTTTGGCACTTACGCTGGCAAACTCAGCTTCTTTCCTTTTAGTACTGTAAGAGAGAATAAGTGAGAATAAGCACATTTGGACATAAATGTCACAAAACAAAGTTCATTACACTTTCACGCTTTGTTTACATAGTTTAAAAAAAGCAAAAGCCACAAAAGCTGTTTTTTTGTCCCAAATAAAGTATTTGCATTCTGAATCCTGATTGGAGTGTTGTGTCCTTCTTGAGGTCTACATAGCTTTACTAGCTTTCCAAGATGACTGGTCTACATTTAGAGCTTTGGCCTGGAATGCCTCTTGAAAAATAAGATCAACACGGTGTGGGAAGTTTTATGAACCATCAACCAAACGTGTGATGTTGTAGAAGGTGGGACCATGGTCTAAGTTAACCCCCCCCCCCGAGAGAAACCACTGGGACCTCTGTGCCGTCAATCAGGAACAGGAGGTGTTTGCAACGAGGCCAACGTACCTTTTGTAACATACAAGTAGAAGAAGTCACAGTAAAGAATGGTCTGAACCACGCCAGCTACTATGGCAATCAGATCAAAGAAGCCTTCAAAGGAGTAACGCCAAATCCAGTTGAAGAGATACAAGGCACGGTACAAGCCCAAGAAGAACAAGTAATGGGTTGTGATTGTCTCCGCTTCTCCGGTTTTACTGATCATGAAAAGCTGAGGTAGGATGGCCACAGACTCCAGGTAAATGGAGAAAGTCCACAGGATCTGCAAGCGACAGAAAAAAAAATAGATTAATAGTTGGGATTCTTGAAAGGAAAAAAAAATAGAAAATTCTTCTAAAACTATATATTGGAGGGAAAACACTTTAGGCTGTAAAAAGCTCAACAGTTGCCCTCTGGCAGCTTTACCACTATTTATTATAATGTATATGTATGTATAGTTTATTATACTGTAAAGCAGAGAGTTCATCCATTACAGAATCAGTTTCTGAAGAGTAATTCTAGTATATCCCACAAGGGGGCAGCACATGTACATGAAATACCGCAGCTTCCACCAACAGACGTCATCATTTTAGCATTCTTGACACCAAGCATTTTTCAACTTAACATACATGACGACATACATTTAATGCAACCTCCAACGAGAAGCTGCAATTAAAAGTAGGTCTTCCTAGTTTTCTGCAAGTCTGTTTAAAAACCTCTATGGTGTCCAAACATCACAGTTCTAACCAGACTAGCCATTCGGCACACATGGCAAATGCACGTCTGTCCATCAGCACCACACTCACCCAGTCTGCCGCTGTGGCATAAGGCCAATTACGGGATACACCTAGCCGTGCGTTATGCAAGCGTGAAGATGTAAAGTGCCACTTGTCATATCCAGCCTAATTACATGGTTAGGTGGCCACAAGTTTTAAAGTGCCAGAGCTGCCTCACTATACAGCTTTCAATAGCAGAAAGGGATATACCTACAAGGTACAATAATCTAACAGGGTTCAGTTTTGGGTTGATGTGTGGGTTAGAGTACCATGTACTCATTTATTACACCAGCAAGGACTTAGGCTACCAAGACAAAGTACTCAGATAGCAGTTGCCAGGCAACACAAAAGTCACATGCAAACTTTAAGGATCCTTAACACACACCTCAAGAGGAGAGAAATCGTGATTCACGAGGACCGCCAGCCCACCGACAGGAACCACAAGGAACTCCACTCTAAATGTGTCATGATTGCCGTCGTAGGTAGCCTTGAATTTCATGTAGACCAGATAGATGGTCGCATACGAGCAGGCAATGTAGATCAGCTGAAAGGGGAACAAACAGTTTACACACAAGCAGGATAAAATGTGCCCCCCCAATCAAAATAGTCTAAATTCTGGCTTCTAGATGATGTGTTTAGTTACTCCATGGCCATACAGTGCAAGGGCTCACTGCACTTACAGCCCAGCTTGGCAAATGACAAAGGGGTTAATAACTACCAATAAGAATTCCGTTAAGAAGTTAATAAAAGAGTAAGTACAGAGTAGAGCTCCACTCAGAAACCTGGCAAGAGAAGATCATCGGCGAGTATCTAATGCAAGAAAGGTTACCATCTCGATGCACTTTACCCGTTAATGGCAAAGTACAAGATAAACCACCCACCACAATAAAACAGCCCTTTAATATCTGCCATACCTTCATAGATGTGTTGTACAATGAAATGAAGGATGTGAACAGATCCAAGTATCTGGTGGTGAACACGAGTGCAAAGAGAAGCTGGCTCTTACCAGAAATACCTGAAAAGACAGAAGAGTTTATTAGAGAAATAATGGAGAATATGGACATGCATATCAATCCAGTAACCGTTCCCAAGAAGAGTATTAAAATCTCTCGCTCATAAATGTAAAAAAGCTACAACTGGCTGCAGGGCTACCTGTTGACAGTATCAGGACTAAGGTTTCAGGTACCTTGGGTGATCCACATCTCCTGCCAGGCCCTCCGGCCAGCCACCGCTCGGTCACATAGGAAACAATCTCGTGGTGGCACCGCCAAGCAACTGCTTGCCCTAAACAGCTGTCCCTGCATGCTGGCAAATGCTTGTTTTGATTCCCTTACAATACTAGAGAGTGCTATTAATGTTCTAAATGGAACAGCAACTTGAGGAAATTTAAAGAGATTCCATGTATGACGGCGACGATGGCGTAGAGCATCAGCTTCACGAGAAGCCACGGTTACTTTTCTTACCAACGGCAGCTTATTACCATAAAACAATAAGACCCTAAAAACCATAATGATTTCACAAGTGGAAGATCTTCTTTTAAAGACAATCAGCACACAATTCGGCAGCATCCTGTCTCTTTAAATTAGTATGTGTTGCCATAGCAACACAGATAATTGGCAGTTAATTACTGCTTTGTGACAATGACAACACATTGTTAAGTCACGTTCAGCTTACAGCCCGGCCAATATGAGTTCTTCCATGCAATATCAGCAATATTCGGATATAACCTGAAAAGTAGTAGTTAGCGGAGATGTAAAAACAGCCACTCGCTTTATGGCAAACCTGTGACTGAGGTCACCAGGGGATCCAAAACACGCTGATGTCAAATGTCAGAACAGCTTTGAATCTTCCAAATTTAAAGATAATTTGCATGAAGGGCCATCGCATTAAGGTGGAGGGATTGATGGGGAAAGGCCTGCATTGTACTGCCAGAGACAGATTTACAAATCTGTTTGCTTTTCTTATAAAAAAAAAAAAAGGTTTTTCTTTCTATTTTATGCGTTTCAGTCCCGCTAACTGCGGTCGATAACAGAATGCCTCGGTCTTATTTGCCAAGATAGACGCTGACTAATTAAAGTCTCTGGAGAAAAGGATTTCATTAGCATTGCCATGGAGTATCAACTTAGTGTGGTGCGGAAAGTTACCCAAAACATGGACTTGATTTATAATGGCAGCGTCCGGGTCGATAAATTACATTTATTGAAGCAAAGTGAGATAAAACCAGATATTTATCGATAAAATGTATGTCGTATAGTAACCATTATATATGAAAAGCCCTCTGCAGATTTCTATAACTATGTTTCAATCTTTTGCCCCCCCAAAAAATGCATAAATTATAATAATAATATATTATCGGCGGACCCCCTCCCCCGCAGAAGGGCCACTGGTTAATTCGGATTAAGGCTGTATACCCATGCAGACAGCACGTGCGGCTTCAGAGCGTCACGCTAACTCCTGGGGCCGTGCTCAAATTTCAGCAACGCGTATGTCATCGGTGATCACGCTACAACAATTTCACATATTTAACAGAAGAGACGTGTCTTAATTGTTAAAATAAAAAATTTAAAACCTATCCTGCTCCCCATCTCACAAACATTCGCACTTCATTAATCTACTACTGGTTCTTCCTCCCCATAACAATGCTCTGGAAAGTTCTAGATCATGAAATGCACTTATCTAGATATCACGTGTTAACCAATAGATTTTGTGATGATGTGGCGGCATCCCCCTGGTAACCTAATGCTAACGGTGCAAAATCAACACAAACCCGGCCCCCTCCTGTTCTGTATCCGGCAGCTAATTGGTTACCAAATATATAAGAGTTGGCAGGGGCCTCCGCTGAAAGGGTTAAGCGCTGACATGTAATAAGGGGATCGGATGGCTTACGGCTCACCACGCCTTGCAGCCGGCTGCCACGTCACGAGCGGTGATGGCTCACACCAGGCTTCCCCTGCAGGAGCCCGATTCATATACTTCCAAGCACATGCATGGATCAAGCGGAGTATGCCCTGTGCATGGAGAACCCGCCACCTACAACAAGCCCCCGCAACAAAGTATCCTCTTCTCCTTGACATCATCAGTTTTACACTCATGATGTCACTACGTATAGCTTCCATTCTATCAGCTTTTACAGTCACCGTGCCAGGTGGCATCACAGCAGACAATATGCCCCCCTACAAACAAAGCAACCTGTGAATGGCAAGAGACCCATACTACTCTCTTTAAAGGAATGTAAGGCCAGGGGCTATAATGTGACACTCAGCACAGACCTATAGGAAAGTTAGAGAATGCATGGCATGTCTCCAAAGAGACCGAGTCTGCAGCTACCCTATGCATGCTGCACTATGATGCGATACACCGATATACCATTATTTATAATGGAAATACCACTGCAGCAAAATCTAACAATATCACACAATTTATTACCCCGTTGTATCCTACAGCAGTGCATGCACAAGCAGCAATACACCCCAATAATAGGCTGTTGGGGGAAACCAACTTGCAGGGAGAGATTAGTAGATAGAGGAATTAACAACTTATTTAGCAAAAAAAAGGACACAATGCCATCATACTGATTACTTACAGCTCATAGGGCAACATGCAATATAGTGGAAGGGATATGCACTGCCCATTATGCAGTTAGGTGTTGTATAGAGACATGTGAATTATTATATGCAATGTGTGGGGGGATGTAACTCAAATTGCAGCATGTGATATAGGTGAACTATATATGGGGCATTCATTCCCCCGTCACAATATGCTATACAGTGATAATGTATAGGGGTTATATATACTCCACGTTGCAATCTGTGACAGAGAGCCACCGTGTATGTGGCATATGCACCCAGCCTGCAACAAGAGATATAGGGGCATTCTATAGGTGTTGCGTGTACCGAAGTTACAACGTGTAATGCATAGGCAATGTATAGGGGCTTACATAAAGCTGGAATGCATGACCCATGCATCCTGAGACTGCTCGTGCCCGGGAAAGAGCTGCAAGTCTCCCTGTTTGGGGATAGCATTTACCGTACGGCAGCATATGAGTAGAAACGGGAGCAGCACACAGCCCAGCCAAAAATCTCACTTACCGGCACAGGACCGGGTCTTCCAGATCTTCAGCAGCAGGATGATGATGGCTACCAGGTGGGACAAGTCCCCGGTGAGCCTGAAGATGTTCATGTCGGCAGGTAGGGTGCTATGAGTCCAGGGGGCAGGAGAGGAGGGCAAGCTTAGGGACCGCGGAGTTGACTCTGACGCTACTGCTGTCGGGTTCAATCCGTTAAAATGGCGAGCGCCGAGCTACGTGGCCCGGGGACGTGGCCTAACTGCAGCGAGCACGATGCATGCTGGGAAACACCGCTCTGACTGAGTGTCACTATTCTAGCCCCGCCCTCCAAACACGCCCCTTGACAATAATGCAAACCAGAGGTTTTAACTCTATCAGCATCCCTCTGGTACTTAAAGGGTTTATCGTGTTCAGGCAGAAATGATAGAGTCTGGCGGGAAAGTGCGCCTAGAATGTCTCCAGAGCCAATATATCTCTCTGTATCAGCCTCAGCCATTTCTGTCATTGTTAGCGGTTGTTTTGTGTCTCTCTGCTGACCTATAAACCTCAGGGCAATGTTCAGTGCTTATAGTGAAATGACTCATTAATAGGGCAATTAACCCGGGATGAAAAGAACTGGCCTGGTAATGCAATGTATGAGCGGTCAGTGCAGCGGTACAAACCGGCCCTCGATATATTGGCTTCTAATTTGGGCTACTTTGGTGTTCTCTATTGACTCCAAAGCCAGGGCCTGTGGGTTTCCAGAAGATCTAAACCATAATTCCAATGATGTCTAATCGTCGCTTGGTCTACTGACATCACAGAATCCAAGCCTACTACTGCACATAGGGAGCTGCTATATGGACCGCTACCAGAAGCTTAAATGCATTTCAACATAACCGAGAGCACAGATATAGATTCATATATTGTAGAGGAGATCGGTGGCCCGGCTAGGGGTGAACAAACAGGTTCTCCTAATGATGCCCTCACACCTTAAGGCATATGGCCTTATGGTGTGCATTTGGAGATGATGTCACTATCATACGCCTGTCCTTGAGCCCCAACTGATAACTACTTGATAAGTAAATATCAAGAGGACTCCTAATGTATCCCAGCTTCCAGAAATCACTTGTTGGTTCATTTAACATGGAAACTTCCGAGTCTCCAGCAGACTCATATATATATGAAAGAATGGTAGAGTCAACATATGATGGAGCACATCCATTCTTTCCCACCGCACATCATGTCAATACATGTTCGACTGAGGAATGTACTTAGGGGCAAAAGAACAACCCTACACTAAATGTACTTGAAAACATGGGATCCCTGGCACCCTGCATTCTCCAAAGCTGCAATAAACCCTTTCACTAATCCACGGAATAGTAGTGATTTATTCAAACACTTGCTTCAAAAGGGTTATTGATGAATATTTTTCTCATAGGTTAAGATGTCATGGTTCACACTTGCTACCAACCACCATCAATCCTAAAATGCAAAAAGAATAAGGAACATTTAGGAAGCCTAGAGGTCAAGAGTTGAACTAAAATTCCAGTTCACACCCATCAGACAGAGGAAAAAAATAAGATTGAGTGTTAGAAATAAGTTCTTACCCCGGTTTGGCTTATTATATACCTTCTGTTTCCCCAATATCAATCTTGCTGCAGGAGGTAGAATTTCAGCTTCGTATAATCACTAGTCCGCGGTCTCGTGGCTTTTATATTGGCCAAACAGCAGCTCACTTTCAGAGTGATTGCCTGGACAAAATAGTTGATACTGTCTTGCTGACAGAGTCACTAACTTGTCGCCTGTGGCTATATTTAAGATAGGTGCTGCCCTTAATAATTCATTATGATTAAGATATAGTTAGATGTTTGCATAATTTAAGACCATTTTATCTGAAGCGAAGGAGTAATTTTGTATCAGGCCCTAACTGTCCTGACTCGTTCCCCAGGGTGAATGTTGGCAGCCCTTCTTCTGTTTCGAGCATACCTCAGCCCCAGTCCTGGATTTTGAGAGACAGTCCTGATTTTCGCCTATCATCCTGCTGTCCTGTTAGATGCCTCATGGTGCCATCTTTGAGGACATTGGGGAACATGGACAAGCTGGGGGGATCCTGTGATCTCCCTGACAGAGATGGTCCTACCACCATGATTTGCACACCTGAAATCAGGGCCACCTGATTTGCACACCTGAAATGTTGAGGGGTATGTTTTCAGTTTGTAAATCTGGTGCAACCTGAGCCACCAGTTATATACTGATTGGGAACCTGTCACAGGTGAGGAGCAGGAGATACAATGAGACCCCAACACATGCAGTCTGACAGCATTCTGACAGAACTCCCCAATTCTTCACACTACACCATCATACCAAAACCTATTTTCTTTAGAAATGGACATGCCCACAATCCACTCGCTGCACGCGTACTATTTGTTAGAAATTAAAGTTTTTTTTAACATTATTCATTTCTGAAATTTGGTTACGGGAGCATGATTTAAGATAAAAAAAAAGGAAATTGCCATATGGAAATGGGACAATGTGATTCACTCCTATTACAATAACTAGTTGCCATGGTAACTACTAATAATGTCAAAATGAACACAAAAAGCCAAAAAAAATATTTATGAAAAGGAAAAAGCTTTCACAGAAGTCATCTCAGCATGTATAACAGTTATCAGGATTTCGTGAAATGATTGAGCTTGTGTTTGTAAGTGCATCTGTACCGCCATGTAGGAAAATGTCATTTATTTCCATAAAATTGCTTTTACCCTGATTGATCTTGGATGCAAAGTCAGTAAATAAGAAGTACTAAAATCAGCGATTTCCACGGTTCAAAAATTTTAAGGTGTCGTTCCACCTACTCTGCATTAGAGACATCACCCCTGACACTGTTTAATGCTATAACACTTCCCAGATTGAATTATTTAATCAAGTAAATGTTTGCTTCGCTTGTAATTTTTGACAAGATCAGTAGCATCACTAGGGTTGTTTCACCCCATAGACATCCTTCTGCACCAGACAACATACACATACGCACTGTACAGCTACATACTGTTGGACCATACCATTAGTTGTTATAGGAGAAAACTATCTTCAGCACTAGAATTGTTCTTTATAAATAACTCATATCAGTCAATGGAAAGCTCCAGCTAACTGCTCCACCTTTAACACGTTGCATCCGAGTTATTATTTATACATACCTCCCTATATTTTCCAAACTCCACCCTTTGGAGATGCAGAGCCCCGAGTAAGATGATGTGTCCTTAGGTGCATTTTAGTGACTGTGCTAATTCTGCATCAGTGTTGGGTTAGTCAACGATTTCCCATTGCAATGTAATACAAACAGAGAACAAAACAAATCTGTCCCGTAAGCTAAAGCCGCACCTTAAAACAGTCAGCACTTGTGCGGCATCCTGCTGGTAACCGTACTGGTAGTGGAGAGAATGTCAAATGAATACGGTGGGATCTGTCACCTAACCAGCAATTAGAGCATCATAACAAACGGGACATAAAATATTCTTAACATGTACCGTCAAGTTCCTTTGGCCAAAAATATGGTGAAGTTGGGTTTTTAAAGGCCAAGGCGTTCATTAAACACGATGGCAAACTGTAATCATAAATTAACAACATTCAATAAACAGAAGAATAGACTTTCTGTAAACACATAACCAACCAAGCCCAGAGATCTCGCCCATGGAAATTACTCCTAGCACCGCAGTGACCAACACTGGCTGCCTGGGGACACCTGCTTGCTGCCGCCTCCACACCACTGTCCTTACTGCTGGGATATGATGTCATGTCCTGACACTCCACTTGTAAAAGAATCACGACGTAGAAGGAAACAGTAAGACTCAGCACTGTCCTACTTAATG
Organism: Spea bombifrons; assembly: GCF_027358695.1. Lineage (NCBI taxonomy): Eukaryota > Metazoa > Chordata > Amphibia > Anura > Pelobatidae > Spea > Spea bombifrons. The sequence continues at coordinate 37,688,681 of NC_071093.1, forward strand.
TTAATGGGCTGATTGGGGACATCAGTAATCTCCTTTTTAACCAGCCCATTGAGTAATGGCATTGTGTGCTGAGCTGACTGCCTGAAGACAACCAGCCCCACACTAGGGCATACCTCCCAATTTCTACTCCCCCCCCCCGATTCCAGTTACTCTCTACCTCCTAGGCTATGTTCCCGGTGAATCGGGATGCTGGGGCCAGAGTCTGGGGCATAGAGCATCAGTGGCAGACATGTGCATAAATTCTTGACCGTGGGATTGTGGCCTTGAATCCCTGTCTCCTGCCAAGCTCTACCTTGGCAGGATAGAGTGGCAAATCAGGACAGTTGGGAGGTATAACTAACTCCAAACATGTCACTTGCAACACAACCAGAAAAAGGTTGTATAAAAAAATAAGGGAACCAGAAGATAGGGCATTAATAAAACATACTAAACCCCAACACCCTTTTACCCCATCCTACCAAAACCACTAATTACTTGGGGAAACTCCCTGCCAAACCTGGTCATGCAGCCTTTCACTATTAGGCGCTGGCCTCTCCTTTACGGTAAGATTGTATCAATAGGTTGTAAGCTCTCAAGGCCTGGGCCTCCTTCCATACCAACGCGTCTTGACCTGTTGTCCATAGATATATCAGGTGGACGGCCCTCTCACCATCACATCATGAACACATATGGGGCATTCTGCCAGCTCATTCCACATAATTCTAAATCTTTTTAAACTTGTTCTGTAGCCAATTCTGGACATGAATCAGATAAAATGTTTCCAGAGAGGTAGGGGGGCAATTCATTGTGCCATCTGTCACTAGCGTACAGAGTTCCACAGTGTGTAGGCTTAAATATATTATAAAGAACATCTTATAAACTATAAAGACGTTTTGGTTTTCTGTTAATTTATTTCACATTTATTTGCTGATTTTGTAAATTGAATTCTATATAATACGTATTTAAAATTAAACACATATGTAGATGCTATGTATGTGCCATGCCCAGCAGCCCAAGTGATCTTTTACTTAATGAAGAAGTAAAAAAACCTGAAAAACAATCAAAAGCTACATCCGCTAATGTACAGATTAAGCAAAGCCTTATGAGCCATTAAAAGTACTAGGTACAGTAAGCTTTCAAAAAGACCCTAAAGGCTCCGGTGATAAGACTGACAGTCCGTGATCGGCATCATTAAATAAAACCCGTTCTCCGGCACTAATAAGGCCAAAGGAGAGGAAATGCCTGGATCCAATTTTCTCAATAATAAGGGTATTTGAGAAAAAAAAATCAGTCAGGCTGACTTCCCTTTAACGAATCTCGCTATTGTAATAATAGCCGAAGTCTGATCTGGGCTTGTCATACATCCATGTAATAGGCAGGACTGCCACAAATGCTACTGGCTACAATCCTCTTCCAGAGGGCCCGGATTTATCTTATTTCAGGTTTTTAGAACAGAGCGTCTTTCCAAAAGAAGTCATGCTTTATAATTCTGGAATCTGCTCTAAAGCATTGTTGAGAGTGAAAGCGATGCTCATTTTCTCTACTTCTTCCATTTATCTCTTAAAGTAAAGAAAATAGCAGCCCTTCCAAATAAAGAGCGATTCGGATAATTATTTCGGGCGGGGGAAGTATGGTGTGGGCTATCTTTAATATGGGGCAAAAAGGGCCATCTACCCCAAGCCCAGACCTTCTGTAGTGGCTCATAAAACCTTTAACTGAGAGTCCACAAGCTATTAGAGGTAGGACAGGTATTTTGCATGGTATCCCCCTTTGTTGTTCAATATATCTGTATTTAACATTTTTATTGAACTGAATGATCATTTAAAACTTCTCATCATTTATAATTTTTGGCAGGGAGACTTATTTGCCATGTGACACAAAATCAGGCACTGATAGGTTGGTGGCATAAAAAAAAATGGTGGAAAAGTTTCTGTGTTGTTTCATGTGATTTGTAGTAGGCGTATCGGGTGTTACGTGTCCCTGCTATGTGATAAAAGCCAACGTCGTATTCTTTGGGAATGAAGGTGTTAACTCAGTGTTTGCTTTTTGGGTGTTTACCTGAAAAACCTTCTCAGATCTCTACATGGATTAGCAGTAATTGACTAAATGGCTCTACCACCTCCTCCGCCTGGCGAGCAGAAACGCTTCTATTTCAGTCTCGGAGATTTGTCCTTTAAATCGCCTGCATGGCTGAAAGGTCTCGGCTGCCGGATCCGTATCCTGCAAAGATCTTTCTGCACACAGCACTAGCATCAGCTATAGTATTCTCCCATTTCAACTTTGAACCTTTACTCCCTTTTGTTTCCAGTCAATCACCTAAACTATGAGCACAAAAAACTTACGCTGCAATCATTTAGTGTCAATCCTTAAATGTGGAATGTACTGATTCAAACGCATGGACTCTAGTGCGTATTACTAAATGCGTGCCTTCTTTTGCCACTGCAGTTAGACAGTGAGACTGATTCATTTAACTCCGCCCCCACCTATCAATATTAAAATCAGGAAATGTACTTAAGTACACTTTCTGCACATGCTCTGTAGTGTCCCCATTTCCATCTAGCTGCTAGAGCTGACTTTAAAAAAAATTAAATGTAAATATAAATAAATATTCATCCACTCAGTATAAAGTAGAGTCAGCTCCAGGGTATAGTTACTGGGGGATTTGGGTCCTAATTATGTATTCCCCCTCCTAAAAAGAGACATTTGGAGTTATGTTCGTGTACAAGAATTCCTGCCGTCCACCACTGCTGTAGTCCTTGTCCTTGAGAAAAAATGGTGTCTCTCAGTCATTTTAATAGTAAGAGCGATAAGATTGATACAGCAGGCTACAGGTCGCAGGAGACTGATGGTGATTACATCCAACTTATAAGGCCATTACCATTCTTTTAAATTGGACGCAGTCTAAAGTCTAATAACATAACATGAAATCAGCACGTATACATGGCTTATACAGTGCAATGATCCAAATCTAAATATTAACAAATTATAGTGTTGTATAGTAGCGTAATAGTAGAATTAGCGGGTATGTTATAGGCACACAGAGTGAATGGTCGGCTATGGCCTTTATTTTGTTGCGCCCATCATAGAAGCTCGTTTGCCATGTGATGATGTGTTTCAAGAATCTGGGGCAATTTATAATCATAGCCAAGAACTGTTTGGCATAAACACTTAAAATGACATTGCCGAGTATCCTGGCGTCACCGTGAACCAAACATCGGGGTAAAAAAATCTCTTCTGAATAGTGACCTCTGCAGGCAGGAGGTGAGTATTGCATCACAGGAACTTGAAATAGTTCTTAGCGCATGAAAGTAGGGGAATAAATAGATGTATCAGAAATACTAGCAGCAACGACAGAGAGTCCACTAAAGAGAGAGCCCACACCAATAACAGGTCATTTACTTGTAGAGTCACCAGTCCCTGTTTAAAATAATTGGGTTATGAGGACGGTGGTAGAGAAACAAATTCAGAATGGCTATACGTCATGCCCCGAACCAGCGCTCATTTTGGCATTTGGCACTACTAACCACAGGAGCAATTGAGCAGACCTTACAGGATAAAAGTGGTATAAATGGGAACTAACAAAACCAGTGTCATCTAGATAGTAGCAGAGAACACGATGGGTTCAAAAATAGCTAAACCTGGATTTCCAGTGAGGCGTATGAGGCATGAGCTTACTGAGAGGCAACTGGACAATCCTTAATGGTAGTCAGTTTGATCCATGCAGCGCAGATTTTGCGTACGTGCCACTATGAAGTAGTGCCTAATCTGTAGCGTGGCCTCTACTTCCAGGTTCCCTCGTGTTTTGGAATAAGACACTGTGGCACATCTTTCCCATGACCCCCAGGCTATAAGCTCATTTACAAGCGTGTGGGCTCTGTGTCTTAGAGCAGCCATCTTAACTTCCTGATCTCAGGATCTGCGTTATAATTCTTCCCCATCAAGTTATTTCTCCCCAGTTGTTACATTGCTGATAAGGAGATTCATTTGTTTAGTTAATTTGTTAAACATTGTGGAAGTTCCTCTATAAGTCAGGGCCGCGACCTATAACTGGGTACATGCAGGAGGTATATGTGCTGTTATGCGTGTCTTACCCTAATTTTTTTTCTAGAGCAAGAATAATTTCATTACAGATAATATCATGAGGATATCCACATTTAATCAGTTCCAGCTCCTGGTAATCAGTCCACATTACCCCACTATCAGTGGCTAATAACACATGGATCTCGTGCCCAGGCTGCATTATATACTCTCATACGTTATGCAAAAAACAAGGCAGTTGTTAAAACATGAAGTAGCAGACAAAAGCGGCCAAGATGGAATAAATCCACTGTCTGTGCAGCATCTGTAATACAAAAAAATATAAATTTTCTAAAAAAAAAAAATGGAAAAGCATTCATTTTCATTTATTGCAACTAGAACAATAGATACTTGTCTCGATTTCCACAGGGGACATGTGGGTGTGGCTGATGTTAGTCCTGCCTGTGCCCCGCAAGCAGAAGTGGGTGTGGCTATCCTTAGCCCCACCTTTGCCCGCAAGCAAAATTGGGTGTGGCTAGTGTTAGCCCTGTCTGTGCCCTACAAGCACTAGTAATATTAGTACCAATAAGGCCTGAGCATGCTCTGCAGGTGTCCTGCGTACACAGCAGTTATTATTATAGCTTATATCCACTTGGATTGGATTGTGAGCTCATGTGCGCAGCCCTCATAAGCCAAGCTTTCTTGCCAGGAACTTGACAAGATCAAGGGCAGGGTCCTCACCTCCTGTTGTATCTGCATATGTAAATGTGTATGATGAATATGCTTAAACGAATGATGTCATACACGCTGATCAGGTTTTCTAGCTGGGGTCCTACTTACCCTGTGAGACTGGCGAGGGGGTAACTTTGGTTGTAAAGGGTGAAGTGTGAGTTTCGGAATCTTTTATCCTTACTCTGGCGCCATCAAGTGCCTGACTGAGGCTCTGCAGCTGCACGGCATCGAGCTGCTCACGCTGTGCATCCGTCACCTTGGCTCCATTTTCAGGACCAAGGCTCACAATTTGCTCTGGCGACAGCGCCTTCAAAAAAGGAATTGGCTGTTATCACGGGGTTTTCTTAAAATACCACCCAGTACCTGATAAGGTCCCCCAGCAGAAGTGGCAGATGTTTATACAATAAGGAAATTTAAACATGCATGATTTTGGAAAAAGAGCAGAGATATGATGGAGATGGAGAGGGGTGCTGGAGTAAACTGAGTCGATCTGAAAAAAGTGAAGATCAGGTGGAAGCAAGAAGGGATAATTCAATAAGGAACAATTGTTAAGAAAATTCCATGATCTATGTTAGACCTATACATGTAGGAGTGCAGACATCTTTAAAATAAATAAAATCTTCAAATCAATACCTTGAAACTGTCGGCGGGGATGTATTTAATAGCATCAGGATGAATATAAGGCATCACGCTTGGATTCAGTGACCTTAAGTCCTCTTTGTTTAAACCAGCTAAGGGAGAAAGAAGGTTTTACATTCATTGTCACTGGCGTTTGTTTGGAAAATATAGAATATGGCCATTGGTTTTTAAAGGTTTAAATGTTTTATTTATTTTATTTATTTCAAGGCCATTGGTGGTTGTTTGGGTCAGTAACTGATCTGTTGTAGGGAAAGAAACCTACAGGACAGAAGACCTGGTTTAAGTTTTTCCATGAAACATGAATATTTAGAATTCAGTATCTGGCATATGGTGATATTTGTAGAACACTCTACAGATTATAGCTTTCATTGTTAAATATAATGAACTAAAGGTCCCTAGATTAATATTACTACTTTTCATGAAACTAAGGGAAAACATGAAGTATATCCATCAGCAGTATTTATTTTGTTCCTATTGTGTCCTCTCTGTGCTCCGTCAATCTAATCTGATGCAAATCATTCATACCTTAGCCATACAGCAAGTAGAGCGCGAGTACTTAGTGCGTAATATCTAACCTACTAATAAAAAACAGATACGCTTTTGCCATTATTTCTTTTCTCCGTCACTATTATTGTTAAATAAGAAGTTAAGAGTCCAATATTAAGCATACCAAGATTATTTAACTATCCAAAATATCAAAAGCCTCTTAGCAGAAGGACAGACTAAGGAAATAGGCAGGGGTTCTCCGGCTGCAGAAGGTTAGGTACAAGGTTCTAGATTTCAGGAACCAGTTGGGAGTAAGCAATAGTATCGGCTATTAAAGGAGAACTGGGGGAAATCCATTAACATTCTTTGACCGTTGGGTTTATTGGTACCCCCTGCCAGTTTGATGCGGGGTATATAACAATCACTGGCATTCCAGTATGTGTTATGGGTATATGTCTATAGTTTTGGAGTGACTGCAATATGTGTTAAACATTTATACTGTGTTAATATAACAGGTGACGATGGCCTAGAACATAGCTGAGGTGCCAGATCTCTGTTACCTGCAATATGTGCGATGTCATGGAGAACAGATCGGTTCCATGTTTCAGGCTCTCCATATATCATCTCTGCTTTCTGTTTAAATTCTTGCAGAATGTTCAGGCTGCAGGGCAGAGATCCGATCCTCGATATAACAGCCCTGCAAGGCAATATTCAATAGAGAAGTGAATATACTCTCTATATAAATATATTTATTCAGACCAGAACTTCCAAAAACACAACACACTGAGACTTGTCCTCAGCAAGTGATGCTGCTATAATTGTTTTAGGCAGTCTTTAGTTGACATCTTTTATTGGGCCAACATAGAAAAAGATGTAGAATCGCATTTGCTTTTGGGTCCTGATGTCTGATGTCTCTTCTTTTTTTTTTATCAATATAAAGTATCAAATTGAACTAAATGCTCCATTTTCTCTTGAACTAATACAGCTATATCCAGTTTTTCTTATATTCTAAATATACATCAAGCTCAGATCATTCTTGGATGAATTTACTAAAATGTACCCAAGAACTACTTACCTAAACTCTGTAGTCGGGATCTGGTGTATTTGCTGTGGATCAGCTGCACACAACGCGCCCCCAAGTCCCGCCAGCTCGAAACTTTTCAGATTCTCCATGGATTTTGTAGAGTCATTAAGAAACCCTTGAAAAATGCACCTTGCCTGTAAAAAGATAAATAAATCTATCCTCTGTCAGTCTGAGGCAGAACCATATAATGTGCTGGTTTCATGTAAAACACAAGTTCCTCAGACACCATAAAACGCCAGGTTTACTTCTGGCCTTATATTACAAATAAAATACTCCTATCGCCCCTGAAGAAGCCCAGTAAAGCGAAACGTTTTTATGCTAATATGTTTTCAGATTACATTGTTGTTGAATAAATTGTGTATCTGAGATTATTGACCCTACTATTACTTTCTTCTTAATCGCTCGCACCCGTTCCAATTGTCCATTTGTTTTTTTGTAAGTGTATGGGAACACACTCCCTGATGTTTGCTTAATCTCTCCTCTATCCTACTATCGACCATCTTTCTTTCCTCCCCTTATTCCAGTCTATATTGTCTATATTGTAACTCACCTGAACTTCCGTCCATTCCCCCTGCTGGCCAAGTACTGAAACTGCATCTATGGAGCTTAAATCCAGCAGGTCTATTTCAGATTCGCTCAGAGCTGTTATGATGCGTCCTAGGGATGTCATATGGTAACTCTTCCAATCTGATGGTTCCCCCCACACCTTTTTAAGAAACGCACGTTGTAAGATTACCCAACACTTTTTGTGTGTTGCTTCCATTTTTAACACATTTGAACGCATATGAAAATGACATTCTGTACCTCTTTGGCCTTTTCCTTCAGTACATGGAGTTGAGGCCGCTTTAAGTTTCTTATAGAGCCGAGGATGTGCACAGTCCTCGTGAAGACTTCTCTGCCAATGCACTGCAATTCCACTGTGGACCAAAAGACGTTGGCTTCTGCTAGGATCATAATTTCATCAGCCGTGGGCGATGTGATCCCTGCACAGTCTGTGCATGAAAAGGAATAACGTGTATTTTGTGCTTCTATTATATAATAATATATATAACGACTTTATTGAATTAATTTAAAATTTAATTTAAATAATTTAAATACAAATTAAGCATTTAATGATTTATTTATTTTTTTAAGATTTTTTAAAGATTTAATAATTTAAATAAGATTTAAGCAATATTTTTTTTATTATTATTATTATTAAGGGCTGTTGAATCCTACCAATACATCATTTTCCTAGTGATCTACAAAGCTGATTAAACCAAAAAAAAGATTCTAAACGGGTCTCCAATACAATTCTTCTCTTTCAAGTGAAATAGTTCACGCTATTCTATATCTGAAAAGACATTTTGTCTGAACTTAGCGAAACAATGAGGCTTTTCAGCATCAGAAAGAATAGATTAAAAATGTCGCCTTCATGACGTCTCCACACCACGTCGACAAGGTAGGTTAAAAAAGGTTTACCTGCTGAGTGATGAGGAACAGAGGTATTACGAACCGCATGGAATATCGCTGATAAAATCCCTTTATTCAAAGGAATTTCTACTGTTTCCGATACCATCTGCATAACTGTACCCTTGAACTTTGCGGAGCGGGCCGAGCCAAGAAATTAAGAAGAGAGGAGACAGTAAAAATAAAAAATAGGGGTATACGTGACATATCACATTTAACAGTGTTTGGGTGATAACCCCTGGTATTTATGTTAATGCCATGACATTTTCCCTTTGCTCCCGGATGGTTAACTGTTTATTTTAGGAAATTCCATTTTATTTTCACGGCCAGCCTTTGAAGAAATCTAATACAGATGAATTAAAGATTATCTTCACATTTATCGTAAATTATTGTAATCCTAGTTTACCTTGAAGGTGCTGTCTCATCTGTTGAATTTAACATTTTTGTAATTAAATGTGGTATTTGAAACCTGATTCCTAATACTGTTGGATGCCTAAACCCCTTTTAGAAATATATGGCATAATACATTTTTTTAGCGGATATCATCCAGCGGCACCACAGGGACCACCTACCCGCATCCCGAAGAGGGAAGGCTCAGGGTGGCTTGATCCTGGATGTTGGCAGGTATGGTGATTTTTCCCAACTGGCACATAGTGCAGGGGTGAAACACTGGGCCTGATCACCTAAAAGTGCGATCTGACCCCACGTTATGCTGCAGATGGGATGCCTAGTTTGCCCAGCCTGGAATAACACTGTATTATGTATATATGGATACAATAGATTGTAAGCTTGCAAAACCAGGGCCTCCTTCTTCTTCTTCTTCTTCGTCTTCTTCTTCACCTGTACCAGGTTTTCTTATGTATTTTCATGTTATTGTTAATTTTGTATATTGCCAATTTTAATGTTACTGTTAAACTTCATCTATTGTTATAATGCTACCAAATCTGCTGGTGCACTGTAAAAAAAATGTAATTTCATATATATATAAAGGGTCAGGGTTATCCTGCATTTACTAATTGTCCTTCCTTCTCTTACACTTGAAATGGATATAACAGACCTGGGCAAGACATAAAGGACCGATAGATACCTTCTTTAACACTCCCGTGAACTCGTTTTTTGACAACAGACCCCAGAAGGATACCAAACCAGACGTCCAGTTCGACGGGTCTCTAAAAAAAACACATACAAAACGAAAAGACGAAACACGAGAATGAGAAGTGTTTGATACAAACAATATATTCAGATATTTGCAAAAAATATCCAACGTACCCATAATGTTCCAGAATCTTTTGTTTAATTTCTGTATTTTGCTCAAGGCTGAGGCTTGTACATTTCTTTAACAGATGAATTGTAGCTGCGACCACATCTGTGGCTAGGCCGCTACGTATGGTGCTTGGCGACAAATGGCAGATGAGGTTCCCAAGTACGTCTAGCTGGTAAACGTCAGAAATAGAACTATTCTGGAAAAAGGAAACGTTAGTGTAACGCAACTGCTCTGCTTCTGCGCATAATCCATCTGGTTTGATCGCTTAGCAATTCTTATGAATATGTTCCGGAAGACTAAAACTCATCCAACCCGGCACCTGACGTGGGTGTCCCTGTGGAACGGGGCAGAATTACTAGGGTAGGATATGGGGGTCTCTAAAAGTATCAACATACTCACCAGGCACTGGTGGACTTTGCTAAGCACCATATTCTGCTTCTGGGTATTCAACCCCAAATTCTTTAGATCAATCTTTCCGAGGCCTTTTAGCAGCGGTCCACATGGGAGAGGATGGGACGCAAAATATCCTGAACTAAAATTTAAAGGAAATGAAGGCAGTTACCATCAACAATATAGTTATAATCGACTCTTCAATTTGCATTTAACAGAAGATAAAATGAAAAGACATTGCTTTGAATGCTTACGGCAGAACTGCTAGTAGGAATGGCGGTATGGTTGCTTGCGAAATCTTCCAATATTTCCAAGCCAGGCAATGTATCTAAACATCAAAAGAGATTTGTCCAAATATTCAGAGCAATTGTGATGTTCCCTGTCTCTGTCACAGTTAATCATTGGAAGAGATTTAATGTGGGTCTAAAGAAAAACGTGTGAGATAAACCCCTTAATGACAAAGCCCGTACATGTACAGGCTCAAAATGCATTGTTTTCAATGGGTATAGGGACCGCCCATTGTCCTTAAGGGGTTAACGAGCAATACTGGGCTCCTTAGACATGCGGACTGGTTGGAATGGTACTCTTTGCAGCCCTAATTTCGATGCTAATGTTATATATATCCATGGGTTTTTGTTGGCCAGGTAACAAGAACTCATAAGCCATGTTTTAGACGTAGAGAGCAGTTGGCTTGAGACCACTAGACAGGATGGTTGACCATTATGCATGAATATAAAAACACAACAGACTAGATGAAAGATCTGGTTCCATAGTAGCTGGGCGAGGGACATTGCTGCTTCTCCTACAGTTTCGTACCTCCTAACACTTGAAACAATAGTCTTGGGGGGTTGGTGTTGGCAGCATGGCTGGAAGACGAGGTTTACGTCGACTTTTTATGTGATTAAGTAAGACACTTAAAACAAAAAAAAATTAATTACACAATTTAATTTAATGGACAATGCTTTTTAGATCAGGGAAGGAATAAAGGACAAAGTGATTTGTGTCCCTAAAGAGGTATACTGGTATTTTGCTAACGCCACACTCCCCTCCCCAGTCTCTTCTCATCGTATGATTACAACCATTTAGACTAAATGGGTTAGATCCCGAAGGCCTATCTTTGTCAATTAATACAAGATGTTTTACCTGATACGGAGAAAGTAGGTGAAGATTATTTTCCAAGAGCTTGTAATGATTTAGGAAACTGGGTTTGCTCATATTGTCAATCTGCTCACACGTAATACCTTCCACCATATGCCCTGTACTGGAAAAAAAGTCGTCTGGATCACAAACCAGTAAATATGGCTGGTGCAGTAGTCCAGTTGTTAGAAAAAGGTAGCCAAAAAGGCATGCAGGGTCAGTCATGGAAATGGCGGCGGGGCAGTGGCAGCTCGGATACATAACAGAAGGTGCAAATATTTTATTGCATAGTTTTTTTGCTTTGTTTTAGTTTTTTTGTAAGGTTTTCCTAGGTTTACTGTTTTTATTATTGGCTGTACACGTGGTACTTGTATATATGTGGCTAATTCTGTTCATGGCTGTGTCCTGTACTGAATCGCACATGTCTTCTATATGATATGTATGTTCTGCCTTGGAGTAAGCTCAATATCTATAACTAGGCATTTACGGCAATACAAAACCTTTTTTCTTTGAATAATGAAATTATAGCAATAAACAAATTCAACAAAATGTTACTTTACCTCAACAGGTCCACCAGAGGGGACTTATGAGACATGATTTCAAACAAGTGCAGGGCCTGAAAAAGAAGACTAATAAGGAGCCATTTTCAACTCAATCATTTCAATTTGTTTCCTATCTCTTCTGGTTCTGTATTATAGTACGGTACTTTTAGATCATCTGCAGCTTCACAAAAGGTTGGCTTCACATTAAAGCCAGAAACAGGAATAGGTGAGTTGGCGATGGCAGAGGATGCACCGAGGTGAGGCTGAGGGGGACCCTTGCCTGGCAGACCAGGTCTGTGCATGAGGCAAGACAGGCCACCTCTGGAGATACAAGCCCTACGTGTATCTATACCCAGGGCCCAATAATAAACGGGGGCAACAAGGATCATGTTTCACAGCTGACACATTTCTAGTTATAAGATCCAGCGTGAAAAAAGTATAGTGCCTTCATGTTCAAACTAGAAGTGTTTCACCCAAACTGCTGTTTCCCAGTGCTGCTCTGGTTTTACTCTTTGTTGAATGAGTGCTTCATGCGGAAGGGCCTGTGGGTTAAACACATAATTACCTGACTCTTCCTCATCTTTTTGTCCTTTAGGACTGCAACATTCAGGTCATGTTGTTCAAATAAATTCGAAAGAGGGACTTCTTTAAATAACTCTCCATTCATGTCTAAGACGACTGAAGAGAAATGTCCAGAAGACAGCACCTAATTCCAAATACACAAATGGGACATATTTATGTAACATGTAAGGTTTATCCTGGACTGCTCATCTACACTAATTTTAAATATTAATCTAGGTTGTTTAAGGAAATTGGAGAAAAATACTTTTGCTTTACAGTGAAATAAAATCGGAAACATTTCTTCGAAAAGGGAATGGTTACATGAAAGCTATAAGAAGATCCAAGGTACCTTGCTTAAGATGGCTTCCTTCTGTGCTGGAGATAGACCTGATCCATACTGGTTAAGTCCAACTTTCAGAGCCATTAAGAGCTCCCGTGGGTTCATATCATAAAATGACTGAGCACTAATTCCAGACGCAAGTTCCCCCAGTTGACTGATATTGGAAAATGTTAAAACCTATGTCCAAGAGATCAAATGAGCGTGAAAAATATGTAATTTGCTTATGTCAGAAAAGTTCTCAACAAAGGCAACCACTATAGAGTACACAACTTCCATGAGCTGTAGAGAGTAAAATAACTAGATAATTAGCCTTACCTTTTCAGACTGGAGATATTTGGCAGTCAATACCATGATCTGACTCTTGGTCCACCCTGAAACTTGCTGAAGTGTCAAGATAGCCCCCTGCACAGCCTCGGGTGAAAGAGATTCCAGCTGGGACAGAGTCAGGCCAACTATAGCATCTGAAAGGGATCCGAGGCTCTCATTCAGCGTCTGGTTTAACATCGCAATCTGGAGAAACTCAGACTTCAACTGTAAAGTTCCACAAGGGAACAAGAAAATACATTTGGAATGAGACAATTCATCTTAACTAAAGTTTATTCACCTGTGTATTTAGCCCCCGCAAGGCCATATAAGACCCTCTTGAATATTTAAGCCGCTACCACAGTGGTCAAGTTTTTAAGATTAGTTCTTTTAAATTGAAATATAGATGTGGTCTTTGTACTGGGCCGACAAGTCAAGACTTCAGATGGAAGACACCTTTGCGGTCCCAATAATTTATATATTGTTATTGTAATAATGTTATAAAAGGTATTCACTGCATTTATACAAATAATAATATAATATTAAAAGTAATATTTCTTTCAATTTATGAAGATTTCGTTTTAGCACATGTGACACAGATGCTTTTGAGGGCTTAATTGTGGACATGCATCACGTAGGATATATTATATTGGGTAATTAAGCAGATAATTAAGTTAGATAATGATATCAGAGTACCTTCTGTACTTCAGCATGGTAGCTCCTCAGCTGGTTGCACTTGATCATTTGATGCAGCAAAGCTCTGGCCACTGCTGGGTCCAGCTGTTGAACATCATCATAGAAGCAAACAAGCAACCCAAGCCTACAAATTATAGGTAATGACATATTGGTGTCTTTGTCACGGAACGCTTGTACAAAACATATTCTGCACTATAGACCATTGTTGTCCAACTGGCAGCTGAAGTCCCGGGTTTAGCCATTAGGGTAATGGTGGTGTGGTCTTCACCTGTCCTTATAAAGCTGTGTAGGGTTCCAGGGTATATGCTTCTTAATTGTACGTGACAATATGAAACACATACAAAGGTTTATAAGACACTTGCTAAGATTTCTTTGGCATTTGTAGTTACGGAACTCAAATTTATGGGAAGAAATCTGGGCGTTTAATAGTTCTGAGCTGTTACTATTTAATCACTTTGTATTCTTGTTTTCCAATTGATGTCGTGATCACCATATGACATCACTGAACCCTGACACTAAGGGAGCATGTAATTATGAGATGTTCAGATTGTAATCAACACCATTTCTTTTCTTGAAGAACACTGATAATTTATGAAACGTCCAGCATCTAAGTAAAAACATGTTGCAATCTGATATCATTTTTGGATGCTACAAAGAGATTTTATAAATCTTTATACCCTATAACACTCACAACTGCATCTAACCGTAATGACCTTTATGTATAATGTTTTACCTGTATATGGTTGAAATGTTTCTCATATCAAATCCTGAGGAGTTTATACGTTCTAGGAAAGCTTTTGCGAGGTCTGGTGCAATGTCATATACGGTGTCCAACTGCTTCGTAGCATTATCACAGCTGATAAACATTCGTATCTAGGAATGAAACAATATATCAGAGATTAATGTTCCTGCACACCCAAGCGCAGTCCTGCAAGTCACACGAGAGCACAATGTGTATTGCATGGCTGGTACAGCATAACAGGAGTTGTAGTTGCACAACAGCTGCAGGGCTACCCAACTGGCTACTGAATATCCCAGATACATTAAAGTTTAAGAAGTCCAATCTACATCATCTATGTACTATAAGTTTCAAGCCGAAGATCTGGGCCACCGAGTCAGACATTTTTAATGTGACGTGATCCATGCCATTACTTTTTGTGTGTGCAATAGCAGTCTTTGGGTAGATCTCGTTATAATTCACAAAATGGTAGAACCAATGTTTCATTTGTGATTGTGGTTACTAGTGGGAGATGGACTTGGAGTACTTTTTGGATATTTCATGGGAGGTGCAGAAGAATGGACTGAACATTCCAAATCAATTTACAATGCATTTTCTTCTAAAAGCGTTCTGCTTGCCTCATTAATATGTATTTTCCTGATTTCTTCTAGTGGTAAGAGGACCATGTATCTACTCAAGATCCAGAGGTTTTCAGCAGTGACCCATGATGAGGATTCATTGACATCTGTGAACATATATTACTTCGCTTATTATGAATTATTTTTAGGAGATGAATTAAGACATAATAAAACTTTTAATAAAACATTTTTTGGGTGAAATTTATTAGAATATCATAAAAGCAATCAAAACAAGTTCCCTTGACATGTTGTGGACACATGGACAATGTCTTGAGGATTCAGAGAAGCAGTTTAAGAAGTATCTGAGAAATGTTTAGGTTTATGTTAAATTATGGGATATTATTATTATATTCTTTCTATTATAGCTGAAGAAGTACTGTGCTCATCAATGGTTACTCACAGTCATTAAAAACAACAAAACTTTTGTAGCATTATTTTGGAAAGACCTTCTACAAAAAAGGATCCCCTGACTAGTGCTATAATGATTAGGATCAAGATAAAGGTCTAGCTATAGGCAAGACCAAGGAGGTCTACATTTGGAGTCATTAATTACTTGTATTTAGTGGAATGCTGACTATACCCTGTTTATAAGGTATATGGGGAATATTGTACTTATGTCATAACAGTAATTTAATCGGATACCCAGCACCCTATAATTCCTCACCCAGAGGTAAGGTGATCATGGCTTGCTCTACTCAGCCTCTGTTCCCTCGAGACTATCCTTTTACAATTACAATATCAATCAAAAAGGTACTCAATGGTATGATATAATTTATTTAATTAATGAAACAAAACAAAAAAATACAGTTTACTACAATATTGCACGTTTTTTATTGTAAATCAGCCATACTTGCCGTTACTCATGTGAGTATTTTGGAGGATTTGAGTCATCCATTCATAGAGGGCTCTTCGTTCATTTGCTGTGATCTTGTCATACAGTTCCTTGAACACAGATGACCTAAATGGTGAATACCCAGTCATCAGTATATATAAATATAAGTATATATCACTCAGTAGGACCTGCGATGATCATTACTGTGGACGTTAGTGTTGATGGAACTTCTGTGAGTTCCATTTCTGTTATATATACACTTAATACCCAATATTGGTTATATTTTACAATATGTTATGGGTGGTCTGGCACCATTATTGATGTCTGCCTTCTTTGTTTCAAATGACCGGTTTGTTTTAATAATTTGGGGCCTTACAGATTTCTGAAGGGCTCCTCTGGTAACTCAGACGGTAGACTTGCTATCACATCTGCTTGTAGGTAGCTCTCTCCGAACATCCGTATGACTTGGCTCAGAATGTCCACACAATCAGCTGAGGTCAGGACTGGAAGACACTTCTCCAGGGTTATAAGAAATATGGTTCGGTTTCCCCCAGGGCACTGAAAAACTTTGTCTCGTAGTGTCTCAAAATCCAGGACCATATCCGCCACATCCTAAAGAAGTAGTAACAAACGTATTGGGTTATTTTGTTAGAGCTCTAGAATGACACTGCTTATTCTATCTAAAAGAGAAAATTAGAAAAAGAAGAAAAAAGATGTGGAGTAACAAGTATTACACCATTTGTTTTTGGAAAAATGAGGAAGGAAAAAGCATACTTGCTATCATCTCAAAAGGTCAGCGAGGGACAATTTGATTTAGGGCTATGGTGAGAAACGTGGTCAATGGCAGGATTCTACCAAGAGTTTTTATGTGATTTTGTGACACAGCGAAAGCTGTATTTAAATAATGACATAATATTCTATGTACATAATTTAATTTCTTATTTGTACACCGCTGAACTTTCATACCACCAAACATCCTTAAACGCCCTAGAAAGGAGAAAGAGGAGAGGAAAGGGGGGCTGGTGATAAAATGAAGGCGGAAAGAGACAGACTTTTCTAAGCACACAGATTTTATTTACTCACAAAGTGCTCCTTTTTACCACCAAGGAGATATTTCATTGCTAGCTGAAACTGCTCAGAGTCAAGTTTTTGTAATTCTGACCGGAGAAACTTGGGATCTTCAGAAATATTCTCCAGGTATTGGCTCGCAGATGTCTATAAATGGAGAATATGTAATGACATACAATGCCAGCTGGCGGCCTGGTTATAATATTATATATATAATATTATATGATTTTGACAAAGTATATTAATTCCCTTATTTTTCTACGTCTGCCTTACCTGCAAACCGCTAATAGAAAATACATTTTGAGATGCTAAATACATCCCAACTTTCTCAATTAAGTCTGGGGTCCACGCGCTATTGTTAGAACTGCAAAAAGAAAGCAAGACATTGTTTCAAATTATTTTTTTTTTCACTTTATAAGATGTGTAGGGTACTTGCTCTTGCGAGGGGCAAGACTAGACCTAGACAACCTTACATAGACAGATCATAGGAGGGTGAGCTTCCATGGGCACACAATGATTCTCTGCCTGGAGAAAGCCGACGTGACCGGGAGACCCAGGGAAGTCCTGTCCCACCTGGAGACTCTGAGTTAAACCCCAAGAGCCCAGTTTCTCTACAGTTGAGCCCCATCACCTCCAAAATGTACGGATTCCCTCCTTTCCTCAAAATTCATCATACCCAGCTAACCCTGTTACTAAGCTTCCCAATTTTCCACCAACCTGTACCATTCTTGCGGGATATCTCACATTTACTCGCTTTAACTACCTGCTCTGTCCCACCGACACAAGCTTGTGATGTACTGGAGCTAATAAATTGGCAAACATCATAATGTTACCTCTGGGATTGCAGAATGTCGAGAAGGCCTGTAAGAGAGACAAGTACAAGTTAACCATTTTCATTGACGTTACTCAATGGGGAACGGTCGCTTCCATAGATTTTAATATAACCAATTCCATTTATTTTGGGGTTTAAAAGCAGGGGACTAACTTATAATAATAAGGATTAGATTTGTGGCAAAATGTGGCAAAAGCAGAATAGTAATGAATTCCCTGTCCCAAGCTCCTTCCGCCACATTTACAAAGGCATCCAGAACCAGTGATCTGCCGCCAGAGGGGGAACGTAACTTAACAATAGGGGAGAAATAATTCACTGGGCGCAAAACCATGTAAGTTTTGAGAATAAAGATTATCTATTTACCAATCAGGTATTTGCCAGATAATATTTCTTTCTGGGGAGAAAAAAAAAACAAAATAAATTTTTTACAAAAATTTACCTCAGATTAAAAGATATTAAAAGATATTGAAAATATATAAAATAATAGATTTAGAATACTGACCAGTCCAGCGAGCAGCTGAAAAGGCAAATCTATAAAATAAAAAGTACATTAAATGAAAGTAAAAATAAAAGTATCAAAAGTTTCAGAAAACATTGCATATAAATCTAGGGAAAGGTTTTGACATTTTGTGGAGCATCATAATCCCTGCACAGAAGAGGCTGTCGGGACCAACACATTAAAGGTTAAGGCCCCTGAGTTATATCCTTATTCTGTCACTGACAGACTGAGCAGTTTGTGGTGAAGCAAGAAAGAGACATCTGTGCCATAGAGGCGAAGGTTTGCTCCTTCAATCAGTAAGCACCAAACAGATATGATACGTATGATAACCTCGTTCCCGGGTTTATTAACAATGCATGCGACGATACACTCTGTTAATATTCCTTCTGCAAATAAGAGATAGCCAGAAAATCTATAATTCAGTAGCACCGCATTTTTCATTGACGTTGAGAATTCAGGAGCAGTAATTCTTCGCTGCGGTATCACACTTGGCTTCCACACTGATACCTAACCTCTACAGAACTATTTCACGGGGGGGTTTAATAGTGACGCTAACACTCGATACAAACAGCAATCATACAATGAGATCCATAAAAACGAGATTCTGTCACATTTACTATTGTATGTTGGTCTACGGCAAGTATAAAAATTCAGGGGCATGATTGAAAGAGCGTCGGAGAGGCAATGACTGATGACTAATGAATTTAAAGAGTGTTTTAAAGCAATATTCTTTTTATGATGGTTTATTCCCCCTAAAGGGAATCCTTGCTTTATTGTTATGTTTGTTTCAGTCACATTTATAAGGCACCAATTGCAATCCTACAAAGTACCGGGCTTTGTATATTCACCATCCTACCGACAATTCATTCTAACTCCCACTGATATAAAAATCATGAAACTCATTTCTGTAGAACAGCCCCTGTCTTAGGAATGACCTCAACCTCGTGGTTGAATAAGAGAGACCATTCAAGTGTTACACAGGAGACAGATCTGAGAGCTGCACACAATACTGCACTGGAAACCCGGCCCTTCGGCAACTCAATAGAGGACATTCTGCGGAGATTTCCCTGGGTACCTGGAACAGGAGAGCTCCGGACAGCTGCGAACTCTGGCAGGATGAAAACCATCAGCAGGGGACAAAGCTTCAGTTCTATGCCCATCCTAAAATCAAAAGGGCATTTATGCAATAAGTGGATAAAAGGAACGGGGAGGGGGTTATTAACAATCCATAAATTATTATATCTTGAATGGCATGGAAGAGAACTGGCACAATATCTAGCCCTGATTGTCTCACGTTTCCCCAAAATAGGACTGTACATAAAAGGACACAGAAAGGATCCAGGCATGATGTTAAAGCTGCCCAAAAGACTCATCGTCCTAGTGGCAAAATATTGAATAGCAAGTAGGACCTACACCTAAGAAAAAGAGGTTTCTGGTGGCCCAAATACTCAAAATCATGCCAGCCCATGAAGAGTATGTCTGGGATTTTTAGTTTTTGTTCTCTTGCGCAGAAGAAATTAGCCCTACATTTAGTTTTTCGGCTGCCCGGCGAGTGGAACCAGAGTGATATGCTAATGGAGATTTCTCCTAAAACCGGAGATGCTCCTGAGCGAGTACGCCCTGTAGGGCATGTTATTAGTTCACTGTCTGTTCCTGGTTGACGTTCACCTCTTTGTATGTAAATAACACAGTATTATTCTTTAAATGCCTTATTTCATTATATGAGTAAAGAAAACAAATCTCGGACACAACTGACTTATGCATGATGCTTTTCTTGACACCGAGTTTGTGTCCCAGACGTATAAATCAATGCATTACATTACTTTGTTTGTGTGAAATTATTCTTATGTTACAAGGGCCTTAAAAACTTAGACCGTTTTTGACCATGGCCATCTCCTTGGCAGCCTAGGAGGGTTCAGCTCTGTTTTACACCAAATTTTGCATGATTCAACGATTAAGGATCTGTTCTTGTTCCGTGAATGAGACAGATCTAATTCCATTAACAGGAAAGTACTTGTAGTTACAGCTACAGTTCCCCAGCTCTTTTCAGGACGCTGCAAACCCGTTCACTATACTAGTTTTTCCGTGCTTTGAACAAATGTTCAAACGGAATGAATAATTCCACTGTTACCAAAAACATAAGTGCTTCAAGGGATAACTATATAGTTATAGAGTCATCGGAGACCTTTGATTTGGAGTGTAAAGAGAACGTTTTAATAGGCATTCAAATTCATGTCTTACCCACTGTAACAACAAGTCCTGATAAAAGATAATATTCAGAGGAACACACCAGTGATACGCGTAGCCTCCCTTCTGGTCAGACTTTAGCAGACTTGTTGACGGATGGAAATATCCATCCGCATATCACACTAGTATCGCCTACAAAGGCTGTCTAGAACCAAACGCAAGGCCAATTTATTCCACACAAGGAACCCCAATAACCTCAGACTTAACTACTACCCCTGAGTGTCACCCCTTTTGTATGCACATTCTCTCTTGGGAATCTCTTGGGGTTCCCCCAAGTGTAAATCCAGATGTGGAGCTCTTTGCCCAGAGCCGTCATTCTTCTATGTGTTCATGCGGCCCTCTGGTAATCTCCTTTCCGTTACGGAAGTGTCATTGGCCACAGTGTCAAAAGGCCTGCATTGCTTTCTGCCTCCCTGCAGGGTTGTGTGGATTGCACTGGATTTTTGCTATAAAATGCTATCCTTGAGTCTTTTTATTTATTTACATTTGTTTTTTTGGGGGGGTCTTTTTATTTATTTACATGTGTGAAGTCCTTTTTTTTACATTTACATTTAAATGCCACAGTGGGTCCTGAAGATAAAGACCTTTTTGGTGGGAATGATGGCTTTGGATACCACCTTCCACCTCAAGTTGTTGGACATGAGGTTGTCCATGACCTAGCACAGGGGTGTCCAGCCTGTGGCCCTCCAGCTGCTGCAGGACTACATCTCCCATTCAGCTAAGGGGCTGGCTGAGGAGTATGGGAGATGTAGTCCTGCAGCAGCTGGAGGGCCGCAGGTTGGACACCCTTGACCTAGCAGATGACATTGCATGACTTCCCCATACGTGTAATACAGCAGTTAATATGCCAGGAGAGTGAAAGAAATGGAGTATGGACAGTTCAAAATAATTCAATCCATTGTTAGCCTTTCTACAGGTTAACCACAGCATCTACTTCAGTTCCACTCAACTCGACAGTGACCCAACTCATATCATAACGTCTCTAGTCACCCCTCACTGCATAGGGGGTGTTTGCAAAGGTTTATTTGGTCTTGGGGTTTGATTGCCACTGTGCCCCCTGAAACCAAGGCTTTCAAAGAAGATTTATTCCCATAGATTTCACAATTAATGTCATTTTTAGATGTTTAAATCAAAATGACTAATACACCTTGTGATAGATGGCAGCAACATCTGCATAACTAATAGCCTTCCTACCTTCTTCTCCTTCTTTCAAAGTAACTAGAATCAGCTTTCTGGATTAATTAAGTGAGGGGCACATTTTATATACATCCATGGCAACTTCAGTTACCGAACAATACCTTGGCTACATTAAACCAACATAGTAAGCCACATAACGGCTTTGGGTGTCAGATAAAATGGGTCTAAAGTGCATTGTTTTGCCAAGATGCTTTTAATAGCTCAATGGCACATTACTTAGAGCGTAAGCCTTATTGGACACACCACAACATGTTGTAGAAGCTTAAATGTCAAATTTGGTTAAAATGTTCAGATTATAATTAAATGTAATACAAAGCGTGTATGCATGTATCAATACAAGAATTATACCCGCTTTATCTATACAGGCCAGTGTATTGTATTTTATATAATTCATAAACTACATTATATAAAGCAGAGACAGGACTTACCTGACCAAAGCTGAACAGCAGAATCTGTGTCAGCGGAATGACTCCGACAAAGAATTAACAGCAAAAAACCCTTCTCCGTAATAAGGTCACTAACTTCACCAATAGAGCCGCAGTGTTTTCTGTGCGCATGATGTGGGCAGGGGGTGTAATACCCGGAGATCTGATTACAAACTGCTATTCAGCGAGGGAAATTAAAATACATGATCGCAGCTATTAGACTTCTAACATAAACTAGCACTTGAGAGTTAATTGAATAGATTAGAGTTTGCATAGGCATTTGCTTTGGCTTCACTATGCAATATGAAGGGCAGGACCGAGCGGGCTTCTCCTGCATGAAAACCAACTATAGTATATAAAGAAGAATGCATGTTAACATACATTAAATTACTTTAACATAGCTGCCCTCTTTCTCCTCCATTCACAAGAAGATACCAGGGAAAGCGGGCAAAGGGGCAAATGCCTAATCCCCATACAGCTGCAAAAGGATTCAATGAAAATTCGAGGAGGCCCTCAGCTACCATATTCATTAAAGTGCGTATGATGTCCCTATAACGGGGGCGATTTGTTGAAAGCAACATCTTTGATGCATTCCGGGTCAGTTCAGACCTTGTTGCGGAGTATGTTGAGGAGTTACCGAACCGTATTTACCGTATTTCTCAAATGCGTGCTGAGAAATACGAAAGGTTATTAAGAGATGATCACCACACAAAATGTCTTATTTTTCTTTTATTTCTCAGGTTGAGACAAATAAAACAGCACTGAATAACAAAGACATTTAAGAGACATTTATAAGCAAGTGCGCCCTCTACTGGTAAATATATTACATAAACTGAATTTTCCATTAGTTTATATTATTATTATTATTATTAGATCAATCCTTGGCACGCTCTTTTCTTTCTTATATATCCCCTTCAGCATACCAAGACATTTTGGTAGTTGCTCTGCTTCCAACTCTGTTGGAACAGTTTAGGGAAGGCTCTTGACTGCGCCCCAGCGCGCAAAGTAAGCTCCATAAAAACATGGTTGGATGAGTTTGGGGTGTGGAAGAACTTGACCGGCAGCACAGAGCCCTGACTTCAATCCCATCCAATACCTTTGAACTGGAATGGAGATTGCGAGCCGGGCGTCTCATCCAATATCAGTGCCTGACCTCACAGACGCTCTACTGGAGGAACGGGCAAAAACTCCCACAGAAACTCCCCAAAATCTTGTGGAAAGCCTTCCCAGGAGAGTGGAAGCCATTATGTTATAGCTGCAAAGGGGGGGGGGGCAACTACATATGAATGTCTATGTATTTAGAATGTGATGTCATCAAAGTCCCTGTTGGTGTAATGGTCAGGTGTCCCAAAACGTTCATCCATATAGCGTATCCTGGGTTTGAGCTCAGCCTAACTGGAATAATCGGAAACTTGATGCTTAGTAAAGAACATTCAAACTATACAAGAGCATAAAATATCAAAAGTATGTAAATAAATAAATTGAAAACCACTGTACTTTATTTTTTTATTGACATGGTTAAAAAAATTGTGTGCTTTCAAATGGCCATTCAAACCTTTGGATTAACATGGAAGATTCTTTGCATGTTCTAAATTAACATAGCAAGAGTTTAATGTTTATTTAAACAGATCCGCATGGCATGATGTACATTAAGCAATTGTATTAAAAATGTCCATTTTTGTTGAAAAAAAGGTAGCACTGTTAAATCGGTAAAAAAAACAACCAAATTCTGTATGCACACAATACTCACTCATTCACGTATGATTATATCGACAAGGTTTCTCCAGAAATACAATAAGGTTTGGCATTGGAGCGCTTCACATGATTTGGATGCAGACACAGTCATTACGTTGTAGATCCAAGGAGATCAATTTCGGTTTACGTCACTTGTAAAGTCTAAAAGGAAGGAACTGGCCGGAGAACAAAGACCGCATCATCCAAAACATAATAGTCATTGTACATGTCTCCTTCACATAAATAGGGCAGCCTGGTGAAAGCTTCCACCACAAAACCAGCTTCGTGGAAGACGTCGGCGAGGCTGTTCACCTGCTCTTCCCAAACGGTTCCATTCACTTCCATCGATTCAGACGGCTTTTCCCATTTACCACCTACAGAAGAAAAAAAAACAGAATAAAATGGTCGACTGTATTAAATATAACCCTCTATACAACACACATTTGTATGTTTAGGGTCTCAATCAGTGGGCCCTTTTTGATTGGCTGATGCTGCGCCCAATTGGGAGCTCACGCCTTGCGTTGGCCTGAATCACCGTGTTACAATAACTTGTGCTAACTTTAATTCGGGACAAAGCAGGCAACTAAATATTCTACACATGATTAGGAAACTGGGCTCAGTGCCACCGCATATGTTTCCATGGTAACCATAAAGCTCTATATTATTAGATCAGCTTGCCAGCACTGTGACGTGACAGCATGCCCCACCCACCCATCAAATATATACACACTTAAACATACAGAAACTAAACTTATAGATTTTTTTTTTTTTTCTTAATAAAAAAGCGCTAATAAAGTTTTGCGAGGTACGACTTCTCATGACCCCCAGCCACAATGTTGATGAAAGTTGCTAGAGCTGTAACATGTTCTACCGGTTATGTACAACTGAGCAGATTCCATAGATGTACGAGAAGCTCAGCCCCCATTCACCAAACCTTAGCAACTTTTTGGGGGTCTTTTAGATTTTTGCTGCATACATTTTTGTAAATTAATTTAAAAAAGGTCCTTATATTTAAAAATCTAAGATTTGTTTTGCCTCTGTAGTCTCTTTCTCAAGGCTCTCGTTTTTCCCCCAGAGAAACTTTTTACGCCTAGTTTTCGAGCTGAGATTGAAGAAACGGGAAGTTGGATTTCTAGAAATCGCCTCGTTGGGTGGACCGTGCCCAGGAAATGTCCCAACGCTGCAATAAGATGCACACAATCTTTGCTGTTTCAATAGTTCATTTCCCCTTTCTATCAACTTCAGCTACAGATGGACACACTTGGGTTAAGAGGCTTACTTTTTCTCACGATCTTCTGGATTCAGCTTGGAAACGGTAAGTAAGCAGAATCCCTACATTTTAGGACTGGTTTGTTAGCTCGGTGGATAGCAGAGCAGCAGATCTTTGTGAATGGGACCCGGCTTTCTATTCTATGCGTCTGAAAACTCACAGCTTGGCTTCATTTCCAAATCTTTGTTTAGTTCTTGTTTTCTGAGTTAAGAAGAGAGGCTTGTTGAATGTTGGTGCCATATCATAAAGTGTCTCTCGCTGCGGAGAATAGTATCTCTGGTTACTATGTGTAAAGACCACAGGCTAAACTCACTAGCAGCCAGAAGAACACATCGAAGTGCCTATACGGGTCATTGTAAGGACCAAAATACTAAAGGCGTCTGGGCCAGCGCTACCCTCCTCCAAGCCAGGTGCTGGAATATCCAATTGGTTTCCATGCGGATTATTGTGTATTTAGAACTTTGCACTGTAAGCAATGCCCTGTACATCAGCTATACTTTTTCTGGGGTAATGATAAATGGTAAATGCCCCCCCCCCCTTCATGGATATTTAAACCCTTCTTTATTAAACATTTACCATATGATTGTAAATCCACAATTCCCTTTCTGAAGGAAAGAACTCCAGTGTGGTAGCAGGAGGCCACCCATTCCCATATCAAACTCACAAATAAAACGATATTACGCAGCACTCCGTTACAAAGTGACATTTATTCCACAAGTGTCAATGTTTCGATCCTGTTACGGGCTTCAGAAAGATCCTGTAGCGGGCTTCAGAAAGATCCTATAGCAGGATTAAAACATCACACTTAATTACATCACAAGTGGCAATGTATCAAAATATTGCCACTTGTGATTATTATTATTATTATTATTATTATTATATTTTATTTATATAGCTCCAACAGTTTTCGCAGCGCTTAATACAATACATAAATTCAAGGGGTATAGGACAAGACAAGAATTGACAGACTAAGAGAAACCGATACATTAGGTGGAGAGAGCCCGGCTCGCAAGTTTACAATCTAGAGGATGTAATAAACATCACTTTGTAACTGAGTACTGTTGTTTTGTTTGTGAGCTCAAATTATACAGAATAATATATCAAGAACAGATAAGTCCTAACCAAACTTAAGTGCATGATATATATATGTAAAGCCCTTTCTCTCTGAAAAGTAAATATGTTTATATAAATACATTTATTTACTTTGTGGCTCATTATTTAAAGGGGGGTTAAATCCGACAGGTATGGGTACTAGGTATGGCACCATGGCTGATCCCCTGCATGTTGGCAGGGATCGGACATTTTCTCCAGAATACCGGCTGTTTGATCCAAGAATAAAATCGGACTATCCTTGACCCTTGTGATCGGACTTAAGTTGCCAGCACACAAGGTTCCAAAGCAAAAAGATGATATTTCTGAAATGTGCAGTAAAACCGTTGTTTATGGGAATCAGTCTGCAAAAGGTTACACATACTTTTTGAACCTCTGTCAGAGCCATGTTGGAGGTTTGGGGCGTTCGCGATTCTCACAGAGCAAAGTACAAGATCTTCCAGAAAGTCAAAAGGACTCTAGAACAGCACCCAGGGATCTGCAGGCCTTTCTCAATTCAGCCAGACTACTGGGCACAATAATAGCGGCCAAACAAGGATTCAAACCACTGAAAGAACCATGAACTCGTCGGCATGTTAGGCCATCTGCCCGTCAGCTGAAACGCAACTGGGCCAAACACCAAGAGGCTCGACACACGAGTCTACATCAGAGTTGCGAGAAGCGGAAAGTTTTGGAATTACACAAAGTCCAGACCAGGATGTTGTGGCGGGACTTGAAACCAGAAGTTCATGTGTCCTGCTTAATGCAGAAAATACGTATCTGTGTTGCTTCTTCACTCGAGTTCCTTTTTTTTTTTTCTTCTTCTAATATTATACATATAGAGGCGCGCGCGTTCCTAGGCTTCCAATGTATTCTCTCCTAAGGCCAAGGCTTAACCGGTTACGTTAACCTGTCAGCTCTGGAGGGTTAAGGTGTCCTGCGCAAGGACATGTAGAAGTCATGTGATAACTATTGGACACGTGAAGGGGAGAAGCTTAACATTAAAATACGAAAGCCTTCAAGTGGCATGTATGCTTATCAGAATCATGTATATTTTCTAGGAACTTCCCAACTCTGCCAGGTGACGGTGACACAAGAAAATTACAAGGAAGTAAAGGCGTCACAGAGCAGCGTTACCTTATCCTGCCAGATCACTGCCACCAACTGCGCTCCTTACAAACTCCACTGGTTCCGCTATCTCGAAACACATCATGAAGTCCTTTGTGCAGAAGACTGCAAGGACAGATTCACTTCTACAAAGACGGACAAAAAAGCCCAGCTGGAGATCAGGGGCTTGCAACTTAATGACAGCGGGGTCTACATATGTGGCATCATCCATCCAGATTCCCTGGCTACAGGCAGCGGAACTACCCTGGTGGTAAGAGGTTAGTTACAACACTAAGTTAGAGCGTCTGAATGTTCAACACAATTAGCCGGACTGGATTTCTCCATCTTAGACCAAAATTTAAAGGGGGGCCGTCGCTGACATGCTTTCAACATAACTTAAAACATGTATTTTTCTTTATATTCCAGACAGACACGCTACCATCACGGCAGAGTGCATTGCACTAATCGTGTTATGCGTTCTTCTATTCGCGTACTGCGTTACGGTATATGTGGTTTATGCTTACAGGGTAAGTTAGAGGCTCATACAATACTATATTATTTACCTGTGCATGCTGCGTATGATATGTTACATCTCTACATCCAGGCCAGCAATTCGGCAAATCTTTGTCTGAATACAAGCAATTTAAAGAAAGTTTCACTGAGATGCCCGTGCTCAAAAATTGCGAGACGTTCCTTGCTTTAAACGCTGCGCAAGCCTGTTATTATAAAATAAATGTGTGTGTTATTATATACATGCTGCCGTTCAAAAGTTCGGGCTCGCTTACGAATCCTTGTTTTTGAATGAATAGCAAATTGTGACCATTAAAATAACATGAAACGGATCAGAAACACAGTGCAGATGTTGTTAATGTTGTAAATGACTACTGGAGCTAGAAATTATTTTGTATGGAATATTTTGGTAGGCGTACAGAGGCCTTTATCACTCCCATCACTCCTGTGTTCCAATGGCACGTTGCGTTCGCTGATCCAAGTTAAAAAAGGCAACTGATCGTTAGGAGAAATGTCCTTGTTTTCCATGAAAACAGCTAAGTGACCCCAAACTTTTGAACGGTAGTGTGTGTATAATATATTTCCGTTAATTACTACTGATATTACGTGTACAGTAATGTAATTATGGCATCATAGAAATAATTTACATATCAGACACATTAAGGCATCTTTGATATTTTTTCTCTAGTCAAAATGGAAGCCATGTAGCTTCGCAATGAACAGGAAAACCAATCGGAATGAAGGCAATGTGAGTGACCGGTGGGTTTAAGAGTGGGGGTGGAAACGGGTGGCTTTCTGCAGTCTCTGATAGAACCGTAACTTTCTTTCCTGCAGAAGAGCTTTCCAAGTCGAAGGATTTTTCACGCAATCGCACAAGAGTATAATAAGAGATATCCCCGGAAAACGGACAGCCAAGTAAGACATAGAATGATAATGATTCATAAGAAACTGCTTTAAGATGACAAATTACGCTTAAATCTGAGTGGGTAACAGCAACGAGGGGTCTTCATTTTAGGTGTATACTTATTTTAGAAAAATGCACCAATATCTGAAAAATGGAGAAAAAAAACCTCCAAAAACCTACATATTAACTGTGAATGAAATTTTTAACATAGTGTTTTTCCGTTTTCCCCGTATAGAATAAGGCCAGAGATGATGACACAATCTATCAAAACACATAGGCCTTGGATGATACCGTCCGACTAAAACATCTTTCAGATTAAAAGTCCTCTGCTGGAAAGCCAACAGTGAAAGAGGTTTCTTTGGTATTAACTTATTTAGGACATGGCTGAAGATAACAGGTGATATAAACCGAACAAAAAAAAATAAAAATTTGAGTCGAATTTCAAAATATCCTAGGACTACGGAATGAACTTCGTCAAACCTTTTAAGCCATCATTTGAGGATCTCCGAAATCAGAGTCTATGAACCCTCATACATACGCCATTGGGGATCGTTCGTGTTTTCACCATTATACCAGTCATTCATTAGAACCTTCTTACTTATTTGTTTAATGGATCAAAGCTTGTTTTGGAACAGTGTTGACAAATAGTGTGAGCTATTCTATTATAAGAGATATAAAATAGATTGACAATGTTTTTAACCAACTGGTGACTATAGAGAATCCAATGATTATTTTTTGGAGGTAGAGGTCTTATTGTGAACGTAGGACTATGACCCCTGATACGGCACACGCCAAGACACCTACAGAGCGCCTGCTATCTGGTTTTTATAGTATAGTATAGTGGTCTAGATATGTAATAAGTTGGAAGAGCACGTCCGGTGACCAGTGATGTATTGACATTGGGCGCTGATCCAGCGCAGAACCCGCAGCTGCCGCCTCCACCGTCCTCACCGCAGAGCACAGAGATAAGACTGTGTCGTAAAGGAACCGCGCATCTTTAACTGCACCCTATGGCGAGATCTCCATGATAAACGGCCCAGGGAGCAGTGGCACATTGGGACGATCTGCCCCAGTTTTGCGTAAGGAGACCGCTACCCTGGAACATGTAACATTATACTAAAAATGCATTTCAAGACTCTTGCAGCTTTGGTTTCTAAGAAGTCATTCCAATTTGATATACACATTTTGGGCATTGCTATTGTGAAGAAATGTCACTTAAAAAACTAGTCTTTTTTTAACCAGTCGCATATGTAGAGTCCCAGTTAGTCACTTACCATTTTCTACGTAAGGGTGGAAAGGCAGCACCAGAGCAAGGATAACTCTACCCCTGGTTGGCTCGAGGACGCTTCTCATCTCCTTCAGTAAAGTCACAGGTTGATGACATCGGTCAAGAAGGTTTAAGCAGCTAATGACATCATACTGGAATCCTGTATTTTGCCATTCATCAATATCGAGCACTCTAGAAGTACAAGAAAATGTATTTATGATACACTGTCAAGTTAAAATCGGCTTATTCTTTCTGTGGATTTACACATAAAACCCAAACTTTTTAATACAGAGCTGTAACATAAGACTCGTCTGAAGTGTCGCCTATGTTTCTGTCTATCAGTAATGAATAAGGTTGTGTTTTATCATATATGTACATGTGAGGTAGAGAGGAAACAATCTTCTCCTGCCATTGTTCTGTAACCGTAAAAGTATAAGAAGGTGCTGTAGATAAGAACTCTGATCTTGTGAACAACGTGTCCTCCTATGTCGTCCTTGTCACAAGTACCCCTCTGCCCCAAGAGTCATGTTATTTTCCAAGGGTCCTTATCTTGGAAGCCAGACTTTGGTAGCCCGTAGGACCAAAACTATTTGTGCAACTCGGGGAAGCTGTCAATCCATGTACGACCTGCCATTATTTTTCATCTATTCTGATAATATTTTATAGCCAATAACAGAAACGGTTATTTTCAGAATGTACATGAGAACGACTGCATTGTCATTAGAATGATGTACCTGTATTTCTTCTTTTGAAGTTGCCAAATCATAGTCTGGGACATTTCTGTAACATAGATCTCATCAAAGTGTGGACTCATGACCCGTGTGACCTCCCCGTCTCCTGCTCCTAAATCAAGCAGTCGGTGCGTCTTCCAATCTGGTCCGATTCTGAGAAGTCTCTGGAACTGTTCTGGTGAAAATACAAACATGGACCCCCTTCCAAGTAACCTGTTGGAAAAGAAAGACACTGCTGTACTGGATTTTTATTTTTGATCAAGTCATACCTTATTAATCCCCTAAAATTCTCTTCAGGACCCTACACAATGAAATGTCGCACCCTGACACTGTATAATACATAATTTTTTAGAACCAGGGGCATCAAAATTAGACCCAAAACCGTACCCCTGAATGCACAGCCAGGCAAACGTCTAATTTTATTTTTGGAGAGGTATCTCATAGTTGGCAACTAATTAGAATGGCAGCATGTGCTCTAAACCCCCTTAAAAAAGGATTTCTCTTTTAAATCTAACTATTCTAATATATATATATATATATATATATATATATATATATATATACACATACATACATACATACACACAATATCTTTGTACCAATATCTAGCAAGCTTGAGAAAGTTCCTCTAAAAAAATCACTGATTTCTCAGGGAGATTAAAAGGTTTACAAGACAAGAGCGAAATCTGAATTTGGGTAAAGGGAACTCCGACAGATAACAGAGGTGGAGTTTGTGGTTACAGTTTCTAAATAAATGTTTCATCGCATCTAATAACGTCAGCTTTGTCACGTCCACGCTATTAACATCGTGAACCCTTAGCATCCCAATTATCTGTGCACTAAACCGGAAAAAAGGGATATTTAACTTACTTCAGCCCCATACACAAGTACGACAACATAATCGGATTTCTTTGTAAATGGGACAGATATAAGTAATTTAAAGAAATAACTTGAGTGATCTAATAAGCACCTTAAAGAGACGCTCGCCCCACCAGATCACTTTAATGCATTCGATAACTGCGTGGTCTGTTTTGCAAATGTACGGGGGGGTTCTGCAGAATCGGCATTTGAATTTGCCTTTTCCGTTGCCGCGTTGCAAGGCAGCCTCTTCTGTGTCATTATATACATTTATATTATTTTTGTGTTGGAACGCTTTAATATGCGTTGTTCTTTAGAGGTTGTGCCGGGGGCATTAGACTGTGCCTTTAAGGGACTATTCTAAGCCGCCTAAAAATAACTTTTATTTTGCTTAAAGAAGCAAAAAGTTAATTTTAGGAAGTCTCTGGAACTTTGAAATAGCATCTTCCGCTTTCCCCTCCTTAAAGGAGAAGTTGTGTGCAATTTGTATACATGTGTGTTTTTAATACAATAAAACACTGAAGGAACACTTCAGCCGCCACGACACGTAAAGCTTATTGGCGTCCGTTTTCCAAGCTATGGCAAGATCCCAAGACGTAGAGAAAGCTCCCTCGCCCTACAGGTTTGTATGTAAACACACAGGTGCCCAAGAACTATGCGGAAACTTCCTCTGTTATAGGGTGTGTTTAAGAATCTACGTATATAATGAATAATAATTCAGCATGTTGAACGGCAGCCTTATAGGTTAGTCAAGGGGCAGAGAATTCCTGGGTTTTAATGGTCTTAATTTGTTATACTGTCTCTTCTCCCCGTTAGCCGGTTGTTAGAAGCTCTCCCCCCATCACTCGATGCAATAGAAAGCTGGGCATGGCGGCGTTTTGCCCCTTATGTTAACATCAGTCATGCCTGCCCCAAAAACTGAATTAGCATGTTCTGTGACACAGTAACACATACCCATTGATCGAGGTCCTGGACATGAAGACGCTGAACACGGAAGACATAAAGGAGTGATATAGCTGGATAGACAACCAGCCGGACTTCTCAATGCTCCTGTTTAAGAAAGCTTGAGTTCCTTGATCGAGGAAGCTTTGGACAAACATGGGTCGGAGCGCTTCGCGTAACTTCTCTGTGTCACACAAATACCACTGAAAACAAGAGAAAGGGTAACTAATTGGCATTCGGAAAGTTAGAAATATAGAGTCTGACAGCAGATAAAACCATTTTGGCTCATCTAGTGTGCCTGTAATCACGCCTTGGTCTTGTCACAAATTCAGGATAGCTTTATGCCTTCCCTCGCTGTATTAGCGTCTACCGGCTCTGATGGGAGGCTGTTCCATTTATCTACCAGCCTCTCTGTAAAGTTGATTCAGAATCGTGCGATACAGTCTAGGGCTGAACTAGAGATACGTTTCATCCCTAGAGGTAAGGTTCATCCGGGTTAGGCCACATCCATGCTGCTAGAGCTAACTTATCGACCAACTGACTGGGGAGTAATAAACTGCTGTATTGCTTGTGATCACCTGGAGCTAAACAACAAGCGCTGCGATGAGAAGACAAATCTCTAACACATTAACTATGCGTTTCGTGGAAGGTCACAAACCATCCTGCAGCAGAAAACTGCTCGGTTTTGACGATCTTGCCCCATAGGTAATAGAGCAAGAGATTTTTTCCATCTCACTATTAAGCGAATAAGCCCCAGGACCAGATGGTCTATTTGTCTTATAGTTAAACCGATTTATTGGCCTTAATTTATGTCGTTTCTGAATTAATATACATGAAAACTACAATCAAGATCATGCAGTTTGGATGCCTGATTGTAGACTAGACACGATAGGAAATCAAATGCACTTATTAACACTAGAGGTCTGTCCGTCTAAGGACAGTGTTGGCATTCTTTAATGATTGAAAATGAGATGTCTGCTTTAGCTCCTCCCCCAGCTGCCTCTGCTGAAAGCAGGAAACATACCTCAGTATGCTTCTTGCACATGCTTGATACAGCTGCCATTTTTATGAATGGGAGTAGTAGCAGCCAATCACACGCATGCTACATAAACACTTATGTTTGCTAGCATTCATGTGACTCACTTTGGTGACTTCATAGGGAGTGTTTCTGATCACGTGCGAATACTAATGCTTCCTGGTTACCATAGAGGCAGTCAGGAGCAAAGTTAAATGAGAGGAAAATCCTATTTTCTACCTCAAAAAAATGAATGTCGTCGCTGATTTACATGCAGTACTGGAGTGCAGGCCAAATGGACTTTTAACATAAATAAAAAATAATAATAAAATACAATTGGGATGAATATCCTGCTCCTTTAGTCCATTCCTTCAGAGGCAGAGAGGCTAATACACTGTTCTATGGAGGATGGGTAGGGGGATCCAAAGCAGTATAATGCCCGATACCAAAGCAGGTGTAGGAGGAGGACTGGGTGTGGGGGGTAAAACCTGCACACACTATCTAATGGGCAGTTTCTAGATACTGGTGGGAATGGGGCAGAACATTGTAGTTGCCATGACATGGAGGATAGGGGGTATTAACAGGGCATGGAAAGACAAACAATGGAATCAGAGGGGTTACAGCTTCACTGTCAGCACACGGAGGGACAGGGGTGAAAGGCTACTGTCTGCCACTGACTGTAGGAGCTGACCGGTAACAGTGCCAATGACTACGGAAGGCAGGAGAGAACAATATTGGACAATGGAGTGCAGTCTGCAGACGGATGGATGGCAGCGTGTGTGCCGCTAACATATGCCCCCCAAACCCACGAGTCCCTGTTTGGTAAAATGACACACCTGGTGGTTCCCTTCCCAGTACGTGGCCTGGCTGTGGCTCATCATGTTCATGTACAGAGATCTGCTGAGGTGGCTCCTCAGGTACCGGCCACTCCACATCTTCCTGACCACGGCCAGGCAGACCACGTAGGTGAGCACCCAGCACACAAATAGTTTCATCTAGGCTGCGCCCGCTGACATCCCCCGGCACCAGGCCCGTCCATGGCACGGCAGGATGTACACATCAGCTCTCGATAAAAAGAAACCTGGGGAGGGGAAACATAGTAGGGAGAAGAGGGAGGAGTAAACGAGGAGAGAAGGGGGCGGAACCCTTATGCAAATACCTTGTTTCCGCACGGACACAATTTGGTTACTGATCTTAATAATATCCGGTCTGCGCCATGATTAGCTTCTCTGTACTAATTTACTCTATGGTTCTCGGTGTTCTGGTTGGCGTTTCTGTGCCAGTCTGAATATGTCCGTTAGGGAAAATAAGGGAATAGATGCATGTAATGGCCCCCATCCCTTATAAATTGGAATGTTTCAGTGGGGTCTTGGAATGTGGAAATATGTTTGGAGTTGCATTTGACGTAATGTGTCCCCTCTGCCTAGATACAAAATGACATTAACAATATCCAGAGTTTCTAACAGCCATAGATTAGAGCATTTTGGGGATATGTACTAGTGATGTCATGAGGATGGCAATGATGTCATGAGTTGCATAGATTACTTGTAATAGATCCCATATCCCATTGGGCCATGCCTCAGAATTATTGCACAAAACCCATTAAAATTGCCATTAAAAAGCTGCTGGACGTGCGAAGGAACGGAATTATCAATCTATAAGGGCACCTGACGGAGTAGCTAGAGATGACCCAACAAACATGGCATGATAAAGAGTTATTTTTGTAGCGCCAATCAAAGAGAGAAAGAAGGAATAATTAGTTATTAAAAATTAATTCAATAAAAACAAATTATATTCAATAAAATAACAATCACATCACCCGAGCCAGTGATTTGTGAGGTTATTTTATTGAATATAATACAAGTTATTTTTAAATAACGAATTATTCCTTCTTTCTCTCTTTATGGTTGGTGTTAGACCGGGTTTCACCAGCAATCTCTTGGACCCTGAGATTGTTCTTTTGTGTGAATACGGCACATTCTCTGGTATTCATGCTTGTAGTGGCTTTATTATTGTTTCAGCAACAAGCATTCCATATTAATGCCCAACACCCTAAAATTATATATATATATCTATTCCTTGTCAAATATATGAAATAAAAAGGCGGCACACCTCAGTTACATAATATTTATTACCAACACCAAGATAACACTCGTACAAAACAAAAATTTTGCAAGGAAACCTATAAGACATATGCCATTAATAACAACCTGTCCATTAAAAATGACAACAACTGTATTGGTCCAAAGAAGACATGTCTTTAGTCTAAATGAATACCTTTTGTTGGGCCAACTGAAACACCTCAGAAGTCTTTACTTCATCTGAAGAGGGTCTACACCTTTTTAATGTTGGCCTAATAAAAGATTTAAACTTTAACTGAAAGACTCAAAAAAAGGAAATAGAAACAATTCTACAAAATTACAAGTCTGTACCTGAGAAAAGCTCTCTTTTATTTAAAATTTAATTTAATTGTGTACCCCCTCCCAAAAAAATGAAGTCAAAGTATCTACAACAAACCATTTTGTTTTAAAATGTATATTTTCAAACTCTGATATCCACTAATGGTACAGCCGGGGCATTTCATACGAAATGTCCTGATCCCGCTTGTCATTGATGTCTCACAGGTAATATAAATCTAGAATTTATTGTTGAATTATTTCAGATGTTTTAAAATATAGTAAAGATGTTTTTTTTCCCCAATGACCGTTTATATATATCTTATATATAACCAATTACAGTTCACCTATATAAAAAGAATGAGCAAGAAGCATAATGATGACATCATTGATACAATCTTACAGTGGGCAGGCAGCCCTACTGTTTTTATATTGCACCATTCAATATAAAAATTATATCAAGTTATGAAGACAAAAATAAATTAAAAAAAAAACCTTTTTCTCAAAATAATACATTTTATGTCATTTTTTTCCAAATGTTTTCATTCTGATAAAATGAACAATAACATAAATCAGGAATGTACTCAAATATAATAATAATAATAATATCACTGCAGCTGTCAGTAAACCATTATTGGCAAGGTTCCTATGCAGTCACTGAAATATTTCAGTAACCATTTCTGTTAAATAGCTTTAAATTAGCTTTAAAATTAAGTGCTACATCTAACAGCTTTCCATCATCACAAATATTTCTTTATTATGCGTGTGTAAGAACACAGCAACACTCATCAGAGGAGGACATGATGACACGACCAATTTGTCCCTATCTGTCTGTGGATCCTGCTGAGGACCAGCATAAACATTATTTTTGTTTCCATGGTTACTGCATCCCTTTCAGCACTTGGCACCAGGTCTAACTATGAGACTAAGATCCAGATCCCCCGCAGCGCTGCAGGGGACCCGGATCCTCCTGTCTGGTAACCTCAGCTGGTGCCGGCACTTATCACCGAGTGCCGGCGATAAGTGCTGGCAGCAGCGGAGGTTGTCTACGCGCATTGCGCATACCTTCCCCGGCTCCCAGAGAGAATTCCCCACAGTGCTGCGGGGAATTCTCTTCTCTGCCAGTCGGCGAATGTCTGCTCGATGAACGCAGACAACCCCCGCTACTGCTGGCACTTCCACTTCTATGACAGAGAACTGGCGTCACATGACCTTCCGGGGCTCAGTCACAGAAGCGCCGGTGGAACTAACGCCGGCCTCCACCCGTTGCTCTTACCAGACACCAGGGAGTCAGAAGCACTGGCATATAGGGGGTTAAAAGGCATTTCTGGAGGCAGAGTGGCATATAGGGGGTATGAGGCATTTCTGGAGGCAGAGTGGCATATAGGGGGTATGAGGCATTTCTGGAGGCGGGTTAAGGCATATCAGGGAGGCAGACTAGCATATAGAGGGGTATAAGGTATTTCTGGGGCAGATGTGCATAACTGGGGGGGGCAGGTTGGCAAATAAAACCAAAACATTTTTCTCAATAATAGCATTTCTTAAATATGAAAAAATAGTTTACATGAATTAATATTTACTAGTAAAACTTTTTTCCTATAGGGAAATATATTCAGGCTTTTTTCCCTAAATTAATATTCAGCTTTTGGGGGGTCGTCTTATAATCGCGCAAATACGGTATAATCATCTGTAGCAGTATCTGCGGTCAGCGCTCCTCCATTGCATTAAAAATGTTTTTTTATAGTCATGCTTAACATTTTAAGCATTTGTTAAATGATTAAATTTTCCTATTTAATTGTCCCCCTTTTATTACATCATATTATTATTATTTTTACTGTCCCCTATTCTAACAGCGCTACAGGAGCTGCTATATCTGCGCTATATAAATAAATGTAGTCAGTCCTGACTCACCAAAACAATAGAACCATTTTTTCCTTCATCTAGACTGTTGGCAGTGGGGCATTGAAGACAGCAATTGGGGTGCCAATTAGATATATTAATGTATTAAAGGAATCGCATTATTCGCGTGGCAACAGTTACTTAACCGGCACCTCTAGAGTCTTGCTTGTGATGTCTAAATAAATAGTAGGGCATTATTTAAATGTAATCAGCTGACAAGTACGGGAGAAGCCTTATTGTGATTACTGGTCAAGCCAATGCAGGCATCAGCAAACTCTTGCTTTTGGCTCATTATTTAATGGAGGCATGAGCCAGATCCAGGCAGTCAAGTACTGCATTAGCCCATATAATCAAAGGACCAGTTAAGTGGAATCATTCTATGTACCTGCCGGCACTGACTCACAATAAAGCCACTTCTACTAATATAATATGTGATAATGTGCCGTATGTGGCTCAGAAGTGATTCCGGATCTGTGATGCATCCGCAAACAATCAATTGGATTAATGAACTCCTCTTGGCTAAATGCCCTAATCAATAATACGTAGGATGTAGTATTACTCTAATATGATGATAGTGTTGATAATGTCGTCAATTCATTAAAAATGATTTTCAGATTTAGATCTCAGATCAGACATACACTGCATTAAGGCAGCACCATTAGTGAAGCTGTGTAAGAAGGCACCGCAATGATAACTGAACCCCCCCTGCAAAATATCCAACAGTATGGAATAATAGGCCAAATAGTTAGCTATATAAATAATAAAAACCATGTTTACACAGATCTATGATTAAAGCTGCTGGTAAGGGATGATGGCGCTTCACATGTAAGCAAACAGCTTACCAGGAACATTTAAATCACATTGAACTATTATAAGGCACCGATGTTCTTCCTTTCACAGTGTGCTTAAAAACAAGAGGCCCTGAATTCTAAATATTCCTAATGTGAGGAAACTACATGGCTGGATCGGATTGAGTATGGAGTCCATATAACGATCTGTACAATGGCGATGCAGAGAGGAACGAGGCAGGCCAAGTAAAACATGGCGTCGTGGAGCCCTAAAAACAGACTGGAAGAGAGAATGACCATAAGATTACATTTTATCACTATTTCAGTTGGATGATCACTAATAACTTATAATAACCTGTATAAACAAGCCGTTTGAAAATTATCATATATACCACATAGACACTTAATTCAATGTATTCACAGACAGAACTTACTTTACATACAAGGCAAACTGTGACGCACCACCATATACACTTTATCCAAGCAGAACTGGAGAACACCGGTTGGCCAACATTTCTGATTGCTTGGACTTTATTATAAATTGATTTATATGGCACCATCATATTAAATAGCCCTGTACAATGGGATCTGGCCTTGCTGTATTAATATTAAGGGGCAACTTCATTACCACAACTGACTGTACAATCTAGGAATTAAGCTATATCAGCATCTTCAACTCCTGGGTAGATGGATTAAGCCAAGATTATGGTTTTATGTCACATTATAAACTTCTGTAATTACACCCTGTTAATACCCTTTAATCCCACAACCGCTTTAGTATTATGGGTCCACATTTTGTCCCCCTTGATGTTAAACCTCTACACAACTGTCTGTTTCTCTGCCTATTGTGTGTATTCTGTCATTCCCTCTTGATGAAGAGACCTCCTGAAAGTTTATGGAACCTTACATCTCTTTAATGTTGGGTCAATAAAATGTATGGGATTTTTTTCTTGGTGTTCTTAGCTTTCTCCTCACTTTACTCGTTTTTTTTCGATTTTTAACATTAATATAAAAATAAATGTTGCCAACAAAACAGTATTACCAGAAGGTGGCACCAAAACACAGTAAAATATCCACTTCTCTATGAAACTTGTACAGAATTTCATATAAATAATAGGGAGCCACAAGTTAACAATATGCGACCATGAGAGTCTCTTGCGTTACTTCGAATGTTACCTGGGGTCTGGCTGATCGACTTTGCCGGCTAAATTCTCATACCCATACTGATTGAGAAGATTGACCACCAGCATAGGAGCCAGTGACTGCGCAGGCTTGGTGAAGAGGGCGTTTGTCCCAAAAACCATTGATGAGAGTGGAGATCTGCACAACATAAGAGGAACTTGTTCAGCCTCAACAATCTAACTACGTAACATGACAATCCTGAAAAGTAAAAGCCCATGCTGAGCTCTAGGTGATGATATGGTAATCGCAGTCTCTGATGGGTCAGCCATCAGCTACATACGGGCACAAATGGAAAAGAATCTGTCCAGCAGAACTGGATTTCATAAAATAACATTAGACATTTTCCTGGAACACTACTGACTACTTCAGAAAGTGTCTAAATATATATATATATATATATATAAATATACATTTACTTTTTTTTTCTTCAAAAAGACGACAACAAAATATCTGATATCAGTGAATGAACCAAGTAATTGCCTCCTTAGCATGAACTTTAAATTGCCTGCATTGCCTACAACCCACTTTGTTGGTAGCAGTATGTCACCCTCCAAAGAGAATGAAAAGGAACGCATGGTTTCCCTGTCCATACATACCCAATGGGTGGTCTGGCCTGGACCTGTTCATGTTCAAGTTTTGGAAAAATGTCTTACTCGAGTCTACTCAACGGGAGAGTTTGCTAGATGGTTGTGCTTTCTCCAGCATTAAGGGCTGAGCTGGTCAGGTATAATGTATAATTTAAGGGGTGAGGAGTCTGAAGAAACCATGCTGATTTGACTATACATTAAACAGGGCAAACCAAGCTCTTCCCGCAGTAGAAGCTCACTGGTGTAGGACCTTCATAACATATAGTGAAGTCAAGGAACTAAAACGCAGCTCTCCTGCATTCTCTCGCTTTATTGAATAGACCTCAATGTGTTGATGAATGTATTTATCGTCCAGGAAACATTTTTGTATTAGGGTCTTTGTGAGCTAATACGTAAATCCAGTCCGCTTTTAAGATATAAAATATAT
Source organism: Spea bombifrons (assembly GCF_027358695.1). Lineage (NCBI taxonomy): Eukaryota > Metazoa > Chordata > Amphibia > Anura > Pelobatidae > Spea > Spea bombifrons. Next base: position 37,729,462 of record NC_071093.1, read on the forward strand.
TTATATTATATTTAAATTATTTATATTAAGATATAAAAGCAGGGCCGTATCTAGCTCCTTTTTGCGCCTGAGGCAAGAACGGAAAATTGTGCCCCCCAGCTATTTTTTTTTAAGACAATTAAGTTCTACTGTTTTTAAAAGCAGAACAATGCATATATTCCAAGTGTTACATTATCAATGCAGGGAATATAGAATGCTATTATCTCCTGGTGTCTCATCGCCATCTTTGCTTTGTGGGTAATTTGAAAATCACCATGGACAGACCTGTCTTGCCAGAAAATATATTGCAACGTAAACAAGAAATATAAGCCTGACAAACCAGAGCCTGCAACTAAATAGTAGAGCACAGAGAATTTAAAGGGACATTCTGCCACCATATGCACTTTATTGCATATGACAGCTTAGAGGTCCCTTTAACTTGAGTGGATATTTTAAGGCGCCATCATCAAATACAATACTGTAATTGATCTTAATTTTTACTGGTAACTGGGAATCTAAGAGATGTATTTTTAAATTTGTATACAACTGTCGAGGAACTTCTGAGAACTTTGGGGTTCTTTAAGTGTTCATTTAAAAACGACCTCTATTATTTTACCATATGCTGCACATGAGAGCTGGCTTCTTGCGGCCGCACGACATTTAAATGTATTGCCCCATCACAGTGATTTTGTAGTAACAGCCTTAAAGAGGAATTGCCCGGCTGCGATTAGTCTCAAGCAGGTGAAGTCCAGAAAGTTTACAGTAAGATCCCAATTGCTTATTCACTGGGGGGAGCACGGGAAATTAAGAAACAGTTGGATGAATTGTCCTGGCTATGCTTTTGCAATGCATTATGTAGGGTCCTTTACTATCTTAATGCAATTCACCATTTAGTGAATAAACCCCTATGTGTAGTTGATGAGGGTGGAATAAAGTACAGTATATATAGACACTACAGGTTGCTACATCTTTGAATCTGTTTGCAAAATATAAATGATTATAATAGTGGTAATAAAACTAAAGGGATGAGCAGGTATGTAATCAGGAGGACGTGTATAGCGACTAGACACGGTTAAATAGTATATCCCACTTACTTGCGCTTGTATTTCTCCAAGTCAGCATCCACAATATCAGCAAGTGGCAGATTAAACAAGCTAAACGAGGCGTACACAAGAACCCTAGAAAGACAGAGAGACATGTTATTAAAAGAGCACAAGCACTTACGTCCCTACAGCCTGCATGGCTTGGGGCTGTTGACACAGAACCTGTTATTTACCGGTGATACTCGTCTTCGCTGTAAATAATTTGAAAACTGGTTCTTTTTATTTTATTGTTTTTGGCGTATTACATGCGGACGTACATTACATTTTGCCCTGTATAATCCATAATTCAATTTTGTAAGGAGGCTTAGAAGAAATCTTACTTAGAAAGCTTATTGGGGTCGGCTTTTCACACAACTCTCCTTACAGCTCTGCTCTCCCTTTAGTGAATAAACCCCATAAGACTTAACTGCAAACCAGCAGTGTGGTCCATCATGAAACAATTGACATCTACACTGCAGACATTACTACCAGGGCCGGCCCAAGACAAAATGCCGCCTGGGGCGAAGTTTAAAATGCCCCCCCATTATCTACTCCCCCCCCCCTGTACTTACCTTTCAGCATTCCTGCGGCGAGTCTCCCTGCTCGGAAAATGATGTCATCTTCCGGCGCTCAGCATTACAAGTCGGCACCGAGACTGAGCTAGAGGGCTCACAGAGGAGAGCGAGAGGGGCGCCGAGCGGGTACCGACAACTTGGTAAGCGAAAACCACTCGGCGCCCCTCTCTCTCTTCCGCTTTAAAAAAAAAAAAAAAAAAAGGGCTTGGGGCGGCAAAGTGCAAAACTGCATTAATTATGGAAGTATGGATTTACTTACATATTGGTGGTGAGGAATACGGCCAGAACATAGTAATGCTGGGATCCAACTAACAGCATGAGGACAGCAGCTATGACTTCTACATAGAATGCACTCAAGATGACTTTGTAGTAGCCAATTTTCGTCAGTAATGAATGACTGATGAGCACAAGAAACTGAAACACAAACGAGACATATAAGGCTGGATCCCACACCGGAGATAAATCTATTACAGGGAACTAAACGGAAATCCTTGTATAGAAAAACAAGATAAAACAGTGATTTGTGTTATCGCAATTGAACAACCTGGCCCAGTATACCCCTGCTTCTTCAATGCAATGTATGTAAAAATCTATACAATTAGTTACTTAATTCAACCCATAGTTGAACTGGCATGAAAATGCTGGGGCTAACTCTCTGTAGTGGGGGGGGGGGTTACAGTTTTGTCTTTGTATACATAGCAGTATACAGTAATAGTAATATTCAGTAAAGTTTTCAGGAGGTCTCTGCTCATTTAGAGGGGCACAGAAGACAGATATGTAGAACAGAACATCAGCTGCTCTTCTGCTAGACTCCATCGATAGGGTCACTGGTGGTGCAGAGGTGTCCATGCCCCATTGGCCCTTGTGGTGAGGTTGCAACTGCGCACTCCACAGTTAATCTTGGGGTTATAAAGTTCTCAACAGACCGCTTTATTCTTCAACTATAGAATTCTATCTGGGGAAAAAATAACTATAAAATTTTACCTGAGGAAAAATGAAACCAGCTCCATACATGATGCTCCTTACAAAGGAAGGAAGCGCATCTCTGGGGATGAGGTTCTCAGCAAAAATCATCATGAAGTTGCTGCAGAAGGTGGCATGAAAGACTTGGAAGAAGTTCATTGATACAAAAATGACAAAGTTTCTTTGGGTTAATATTTCTTTGGTGAGAGTAAAGACGGAGGACCAAGAGAGCGCGGTGTTTGATTTACTTCTCTCCACAGAGCTGTCCTTTTGTTCATACTGGCTGACTCCAAACACGCCAGTGTAGCACATGCACAGGGTGGACAGGAAAGCCAGAAACACAGTGAATGTCTGAAAGTTGGAGAATTTCTCCATGTTATCAGATACCAGTCCACAAAAGAGGATACTAGAGGAACCGAGAAGGGAGGCTACTTGGTTATACTTGATGAGCTGAAGGCGGTTTTCATGCCTGGTTGAAATCTCGGCAAAGAGTGCACACTGCGCTAGCAGCACAAACGTAAGCATGCCATCAAATACGCAGAGCGCGACCACCAGGTGGACGCCGCTGAGCCAGTCGCCTTCCGTGTAATCTTTCCAGGGAAACCAAGGAAGGAGGAAGGCCAGGGCGTAAAATGGGGCGCCGTAGAAAATGGAGTTGCGGCGCAGGGAGCAGCACGGCACCTTGGAGTTATCTTGAATGTAACCAAACAAAGGGTCATTGATGGCGTTCCAGATCATGAATACCACCTAGAAAACAGAAGACAACGATGAAGTAAGACTGAGAAGCACACAATCATTTACTAAGAACTCAAAACACAATGCTTTGGCCAGAGATACGGTCATCTGAGGGACACATATTCATTCATAATCTGGACATGTATGTATTGTTGTATCCATTATGCCCTTTTAACCATTTATATTTTTTAAGTCTGCAGCAAAAAGTTTCCACCCCGATCTGCTTTCTGTCTTCCTGATCCTGATGATTCCTAAAAACACCATATTTGGTTTTTCTGGATTTATTATTGTTATTTTTAATAAAGCTGCATCATATTCAGCAGCGCTGTACAAAGGGTAAACAGGACATAACAATCTGGAGTAACAGAATATAATCACTTGCAATTGAACCACTTGCTATTACCCTGCAAATCCCATCAATCTCAGATTACCTGCAGCCAAATAAACCCAAATCTGGAATATATTTTGATTATTTTATAGTTTCATGGTTGGTTATAGATATATATATATATATATATATATATATATATATATATATAATATATGCTGCATTACTATATTAGAATACCTGTGCTTGATGAAAGGCTCCCTCCGATATCTTGTACCGGTTCAGAAACAGCTTCACGTAGTAAAAATTAAATATACTGTTCATCATGCCGGCTCCTAACGTGGTCATGCAATAGGCCAGGGCCGGCCAGTGGACTCCTAAGGACAGCCTCATGTTCAGGATTTACCTAACAGAAGGAAGACATGTAGCTGTTACGACGGTTCCGTGCGTTACCCGGAACAGACAGTGTCACATGAGCCGGTTCGCTTGACAATCTCTGATGTTGTCTAACAGGTACCGCGATCTATGTAGGTCATGTATGCAAAAAAAAAAAACCCCAAAAAACACAGCTTGTTAGTTTATGGCAGCCGGGTGTTTGCTGTATGTTTTTTTTCTATGCAGTCTAGATAATATGCATATGCCCGTTTAACCCTTTCAGTACTAGAGGGGTGAGCAACACAGGACTGGCACTGAAATAATGAAAAGAAATGAAAATTGCGCACACCTTTCCGCTTGTTGGTCACACCTGACACTACTATGATTCCGAATTACTGCGGAACCATCAGGAATTACCTATCGCAGCAAATACAGAAGGACTGTAAACTCCTTTAACCCTTCCAAAGACGGAAAGGAATTAAAATCCGTGCCGCACGTGCTGGAACAACAGCATCCTCTAATATTCTGCCAAAACTAAGAACTGTCTCTAAGAGTACGGTACAGTCGGCAGGTATGCTATAAGTTATTCCTGCGTTAAGATTCTAAAAGCAGTGCGTACACAAAGAACCCACTGCTATTGGCTGTTTAAGCTAAAACTAGCATGATGTCATTTTTACTATTATTTATTTATATAGCGCCATCCTATTCTGCAGCGCTGTACAAAGCGTAAACAGGACACAACAAGCAATGCATCACATAACAATTTGGACTTACAAAAACATGTAGAATTTTAAATTAAAACTTACGTTTAATCAATTCAATCACCCTCACATGGTTTTCGATGCACATATTTAACACGTGATGTTGTCAGAGTGAATAAATAACTTATAGACACACTGTAGCTTAGGACAAACCCATTTTTAAAGCAACAGGCCTTAAGAAGATGTTACAATGTAAGGTACGGGAAGGATGGCACCCAGATCTATAGAATTATTATTGATTTAAATTGCTTCTTATTTACAGCACATAACATGTGATCATGATGCCGTCATAACTAAAATAATACGAATCATCGCTGTATCTGCGAAAGAGAGGTTCTGATATTTCAAATAATCACATTTTTTAATCAGCTGCCATTTAAATATATATATATATATAATGATAAATATGCATTAAATTCAATAATACCAGGAAATGACAGCGAGGACTCATGGGCAGAAGGGCCGGCAGATGCTCTACCGACACTCGCACAGGGGTCTGGAGACCTCGAAGCTCCCACCAGCCTGTTGCCCCTCGCAACCCGGATGCTGCCTGAGCATCAGCATAACACGGAAATCAACTACGGGCGTTTTCCACTATTGTATCCATTGAAAGTGAAGCCAGCGCTGGTTGGTCTGCGATGATTCGTGTAAAGGTATATCAATCATAATAACTTCTGACTTAATTGGCTTATTATACGAAGAGTCCCGCCCCTTAAGAGGTTGGACCTTATGGGTTCGGATTGCCACGTTGCGGCGAAGCTTTGGTGATGTTCGGCTGTTTCCGGAGGGGTTCGGGAATAGTGGTGGGAGGGGTAGCAGTGAGGAGATAGGGAGCAGTCGGAGCTGTCAGCGGTAGCTGGAGAAGCCGACGCCTGCAGCGCACGGGAGTCTGCAGAGAGTGCACCGTACCCGGGCTGCCCCAGCCGCAGACATGCTCACCGACAGCAACGTGGAAGAGTTTGAGATCAAGGAGGATGAGCCCTGGTATGACCATCAGGATCTCCAGCAAGGTGAGCCAGGGAGGGGCGTTTAAAGGGCAGCCCGGTACCTCCATGTGCGGCGGGCATTCATCTCACTCCTCGCATTGTGACCCGGGCTCGCCCTTCCTTCATGGCTCGCCCCAAGGAGCGCGCGGGGGTTTAAATGCCAGCTAGCCATGTGGCTTCATTACACCATAACACACTATTTGTGTTTTTTCTACACGAAATCCTTTACTGTATGTAAATACTGTTTGTGTATGTATGTGATAATCTATAATATAATAATCCTATATTGATCTAAAATAGAGATTAGCATTTGAAGCTCGGACCTCTGAGGTCTTGAAAGTTGCTGTGACATCTGTGGGCTCCGTGTGTTTTTTTTTTTTCGTGTTTTAAACCCCGGTTTGTTATTGCGGTCACCGGGCGGACTTCTCCCCTGTCCGCTTCCCATCATGGGCTGTAATCTCAGGTTTAATTAAGACTCGGGTATTACGGATGGGGCATAAAGCAGGCTGTTAATCCTGGAGGCTGGTGATGAAATCTTTGCACTCCGTGCTGAGATAAGGACAATGACTGCATCATACATGAGTTTATTATCAAGGGAAAGATGGGTTTTATGTGACGTCACTCATCAAGGTTAAGAATTAGACAGCAGGTGGTCCTGTTTGGAGTAGATCTGAACTAAACTGCTTTAGACCCCGTGAACCCTGTAGCTGCTGAGTTGGGCTGCAAATCCCACCAACCTCAGGCATCCTCACTTGGCTACCTGCATTTCCCAAACTTTTCTGGTACACTTTTCTGATAAATATACTGCTTTCCATCTTAAATCCTCTTTCAGAACACATTGAATGCATGAAAAGGCTTAAGCTGTTAACTCATCAATCTAAAGATAATGATTAAGCAATGCAGGCGCCGGGGCCGGCGTGTACTTTAACTTGTAACGGATGTGTTGATGTAATCTCTTTAAGAGCAATGGTGCGGGATTCCAGACGCCTCCCAGTGTTACCGAGAGCTGTATTCACTAAAGCTATTTTATATAGCGCCGTCATATTCCATAGTGCTGTATTCACTGATAAAAATGAAAGTGGTGCTGATTGTATGTTTCATGGGGATATTCAGTGTACGCAATAAATTACGCTCTTCTTATGATGATTCACTACTAAACTATTAAAATGAATTTGCAGTTTTTAGCTCCTCTGCAAACAGTACATCCAAGCCTTGTACATACTACTACTTTTATTTGTATTTCATCCAAAACGAGGATCTGCCACGGCTTTCGCCAGAGAGCGATCGCTGAATGTTTTGTTTGTCAATTGGTGTCTTGTCTAGAAAATGTTTAGTGTTAACATTTAAGTCCGGGAACTGGGATCTGTGGCAAAATGTGGCGCAGCTAGTAGCTCAATGATAGGGGAGGAATAATCGCATAGATCCTGAGAACAGAACATTACGGTGGCTGCTGTTATCCAAGGTTTTATAGTTATTTCAGTCTCCCTGCACACAAAAGCCATTCCGGTTTCAGCCCCCGCAGATTCACGATGTAAAGATCTATTGAGACAGATCTGCCATCAGTGACCTCTTAGTGACTCGCACCACGATGCAGCTTTATGCTTCCTTATCGGGAATACAAAAGCTGATTTACAAAGCGAAGATCCTTAACGATTCGCAAGATGTGGGAACGCAAGCCTTAATTTCTTAGTAGGGTCCCTTTAAGATGACCTTGAGTCAGTGCTATGCATTACTTTACATTGTACAGCGCTGCGGAGTATGATGGCGCTATATAAAACATTTGTTTGCAGGAGTGAGGAGTTTTTTTTTGTTTTTTACCCCCGTGCGCTGTCCGGTACCAGCCTGCCAGTTTTAGGAACAGCGTCTCATTCATTCGCGGCCCTTGTGGGCTATAAAACACTAACAGAGTCATTTTCCGTTGCGATCGTAAAACATCTGGAAGAAGGAATGCTCTAAGGAAGTTTCTTCTGCCCCAGATACAAAATCAATTTTTTTTTTTTGTTTGTTTGTTTGGTCCACTTTTTAAATAATTAGTTCCCAGTCTTGTTGAATGGCCAAAACGTTCCTGATTCGCGTGAAATGTTACCTCTTTGATATGTTTCAGCGGCAGCGCTCGTCTTGTGACGCAAAAGCATGGCGGTGGTTGCCATAGAAGCTGCAAAAAGGCTTTTTGAGTTTAATGTGGATAAACCTTTATCGAAGATTTTTAGATCTAACGTATGTTTGCTTTCCGTCAGGCCCAGACTGGCCGCCTGGCACACTGGGCAAATGAGCATCAAAACACGGAGTGTGGCCGCGCGTATCCAGACGGTGGCCACGCCTGCATCACCAGGCGGCCTCTGGCCTTAAAGTGCCAGGGCTGTGTTCCAAAGATGGATAATAGTATGTTTTGTAGTTGGTTGGCTTTACATTTTTTTTTTAAATACTGTGCGTCTGTTCCTGGGTAAGGAAGAGTTAATGAACGTTTAAGTACGAATTCCTATCTCGTTCCTGTGGTTGTGTTAGCGAGGCTGCTTTGACCGAGCGAGAAGGGTTTGGCAGACAGACGGCTGATATTAGGTGTCTCGAGCTGCACCTGCGGTGTAAGAAGGCTCTTTGTTCCAGAGAGAATGGATTGTGCAATTTGATTTCTAATCTGCTTTCCCTTGAGTTGGACTCTACGCGGACTCCTTCCACGCTGTTCGGTTGGCAGGGACCACAAGGTCAATCGCTTGGCTCCTAATGAGCAAATATTTCCTACCGCAGCGAAGCTTCTCATCCCTGCCACGGGGTCTGTCGTCCTATTAATATATGAATTACATCCATTTTTTTGTGGAACTACAACTCCCATTGTCCTCAGCTAGTATCACAAAAGAACTCTCTAGCTGTCTCCAGCTGAGCCTTATGAGTTGTAGCATCAATACATCTGTCTGGATGTCTGGATTTTGGGGGCTAGACTGTTCCTTTAAATTCATTAAAGTAGACCATGCAGCACTTCTGAGATTCGGATGTCGTTTCATCGCTGCGCGGTTTGGTTTGTAGTATAATAAATAGTATCCCCCCCCCATAACCGCCTTCCTTCCTGTGATTGTAATACCCCGCTCTGTGTTCTTGAATGGGGTCTCTGTGTTCCGGAGCGCAGCTGGGCTGGATACGCGTCTTGTGGGAAGCACAGTAATTGTTCAGGAATGAGCCGGCTGCATTTTACCAAAGACCCTTTAAAAATCACAGGACACAAAGGTTATGACACGCGGCGCCGGCGGCGTAACACGGCAAGTGCGTGTTTATTTTAGACCCGCGATGCCAGCGGAAAACGCTGTCCTTCCAGAAATACCACAAATAACTCGCATACCCCTGCAAAATCCAGTGCCGGCACCACAAGCGATACATTCCTGTATAAATTAATTTAAAAACTGCCACGTAGGACTTCTGCATTCTCGTATCTACGTGATTGCGGATCTTGCGTTCCCTTTTCTGGGACACCTTAGAACGCATAACGTCAGCACAGGTGGGGATGTGATGCCACCGGATTTCTACAGTTGCCATCTCCTTATCGTTTTATTACAATCTCATTGTACAGCGCTGCAGAATATGGTGGTGCTTTGTAGAACCATAAACAATAACATCTGGAGCAAATCAAAATGGCTTGCTGGTAGGGCTATAAGCTTGCGCTGTCAGGACTCCCAGGCAGATACGGGACTGTTGGCACCCAGGTTTTGAATGTTTAGATTGGTCAAGTCCTCTTTCAGACCGTTTCAGAAGGTTGGTGCAATCACCACGGAAACCGATGGGCTATTGCTGCACCAGAATTCGCCAATAAAATATTTCCCGAAAGTCTGTGTGTCTTAAAATTTAAAGATTGTTTTGAATGGCTTTGGACGCTTCGTGTTGTGTTCCTCAGGATACCCCACCCTGCTGTGTACGTTACCGATGCGTCTTATCGCTGGTGGAATTCGAATAATGCACAATTGTCTAGATTTTGAAGTAACACAAGCCACGCACCAGGAATGTATGATGTCATGCGCCGGTGTAACACATTGTACAGTTTCCAAAAGTAAGACGCCTCAAACCTTTTAAAAACAAAGATCTTGTCAAGGATTGACATCTTTAGATCCTTTCCTTCAGGATATCCCAAGAGGCTGGCTGAGCATAATGGGGGTTAGTAGTATATGGCAGGTTTTCCAACCAAAGTAAATCCGGTGCTCAAGAAAAATGATGTTAGGAGTAGTCGTTGTAGTGTGGATTTAGATACTTGCCCTAACTTTTGGCGAATCGGAGAGCGATCGAAGCTGGAAATGCGTGATGAGATAATCTGGTAAGAGGCCCAACGTTAAGGTGTACGGCTTCAAAACTCGGTGTATCATGTAACTTGGATCATTTTACAGCCCCGTACGCTGAATAAACATAATGCACGGCTTAAAATAAGCAATACATGCATTGGAAACCCACCTGTGCACATCGTGGGAGCAGCCTTGCCATACCTGCATGATTATTCCTCGCCATAACATAATCTCTTGTAGGATTTGATCAGTCATGCACAAAAAAGCACAGGCTGTAGTTTTAATAAGCAAACTGATGCTGAAAACTGGCGACTGCTCCCCTTTAGTGTTCCTTTTAGGTCTCGTTAAACCTGTTCCTGGGGCTTGTCTATGATCTGTTTTTCTGAATTCCGCATGTTTTATTATCTGTCGCGTTTGTCGGTTCTGACAGCTCATGACTCACGTATTATTATTATTCTGGATATGTTTCTAGATCTGCAGCTTGCGGCCGAGCTGGGCAAGACTCTTCTGGATCGTAACACCGAATTGGAGGAATCTCTGCAGCAGATGTATGCCACCAACGAGGAGCAGATCCAGGAGATTGAAGTACGTGACTCTAGAACACATGATGTACTAGAGGTGGAGAGGTGGAGAGCAAAGCGTAAAGCAGAATTTGAGATCTGAACAGAAGTAGGGGGATCACATCTCAAAAAAAGAAAATTCAAGTCTGAAAGCAATCGCTCGCCAGTCTTTTGCGGTTCTGTTCTTGGTGGTCTGTTTTTCCATGATATGATTCTTGAAAGGTCACCGATGAGGATGCCAAACGAAAGCGAAAGCAGGGCATGGATTTTTAACCTGTTGCCCCCTCCTCGCTCTTGTCCATCTTCAAGAGGGCCAGGTGGCCATCCTAAGGGGTCGGGCCAGAGCCCTCGTTGCTCTCCGAGCTGTATGGTAAATAACTGAACCATTGGTTGGATGATTGCCATAATCGTTGTCTTAACCAATATAGTGATTGTGATTCTGGAAAAGACACCCTTATATCCTAATTCAGCGTATATTAATGCATCTGTCCTCAATAAAGCAGAAATATGCTAACCGTAGCCAGTAGAGAACGGGCTATAAATAGCCCTCTCTGTGTTGTTCTTGTCCGCTGGAAGTTGTTAATCTGAAATAGGTCATATTGAGCTTCTCCAGGTTAATCCATACTTTAAGACAAATCCTTCTCCTTATAGGAAGCCAGGGACACAATCGTCATCCGTATGCATGCAATCCACCATGATCGCTGCTGCCGGTCTTCTTCACCCCCCCTGCTTTCTACCACATCTCCCCTCTGTCTCTTCACTGCCTGCCTTCATTTAAAACCTTTCACAGCGGTTCCCCTACTTACATCTCCTCACTCATCTCTAATACACTCCTAACCCGTCTCTCCGCTCATCCGATGACCTCTGTCTGTCCTCTCCTCTGATTTCTAACTCTCACGCACGCTGCCTTCGCTCCTAAAAAAGATCCCCTGGGATCCGTTTATTTGGGGATGGAGATTTGCACTCATTGGTCTCCAAATACTACTTTAGTCAACAAACAGCATTATAAGAAAAAATCAAACCAACGTTTCGGATCACATTGTGGTTCATTTATCAACGTTGTGTTTAATATATTTGTAGCTTTGAGTATTTCAGTTTTTGTACGTCAATACTCTCCAGCTTTTGCTGGAATCTCTTCTGGATCCTTGCAGATCTGCTAAGTAATACACTTCAGCGTTGGGTATGAGCTCACATTATAAATGTGTGTTTATAAATTCAGACTCAAACATATTCCCCATCAACTGTAGATGTAATGTTTAAAATCCATTTGGCTAAACATCAGTTACTGACCTGATGAGTACCAGGGGAACTTGGTCTGCCTCCTTACAAGCAATTTCCATGAGTCCAGAATGGTGCGCTTTCAGTAAGTGACGAATGTACAGTCTATTCACGGTTTATAAAATGCTTGTTACAGACTTCCCTCTAATATCCGTTCTTCAATAACATATTTCTAAAGTGCTGGACCGGTGGGGCCCCTGTTTCTGCTAAATGAAATACTTTTCATGCCAGTGGAAGATAAGGGCTGAGATGCGAGATGCCTTCTTCCACTAGCTGGACACGTTTTGCCAGACTTAAGCTTTCAAATAATGCTAATGATTGTGTATTTCTGCCAGCCTGCGCATGACGGAATGTATAATCTATATGTTTGCATTGTGTTTTGCTCTTAGTACCTGACAAAGCAGCTGGATCTCCTGCGACGGATGAACGAGCAGCACGCCAAGGTCTATGAGCAGCTGGACATCACTGCCAAGGAACTGGAAGAAGCTAATGAGAAGCTGGTGCTGGAGAACAAGTCGTCCCAGCAGAAAATAACAAGGTACGGTGCCGAGCAGAGAACATTATGGACCTCTCCTTCCTGCAAATACAGCCTTTGTATTGTTCTGTTGAAAGAAGCAAAGGTTCCCAAGGGTAAAATGCTTCTTGAGTCTTGGATATATAAATTAGCCATGACTACACAGATGTGCTGCCGTTAAATATTATCAAAAGGGTTTCACTAAACCCTGAGGTGAGCTAAAGCCTCGCACCTTGTATGGTGGTGATCCAACCCAGGAGAGCATGTTGGCTCTTGGGTCATTACAGTTCTCCATTTCTAACTCTGGAGGGTTTGCTCTGCCCTTCACGATGGAGAATCTCACAGGTTGACCGTTAATATTGCATTAATAAATCTGTGAGACAATGGTTCATCTCTCCTCCAGCTCATTGTTTAGTGAGTTCTGTATTATAATACAAACTGAACTTTAATATGAGCCAAGCCATATTGTGGGAAAATAATATAACCATACTCGCTGACGTGGGACGTAAAAATAACTTCTGCTTGCTCTGTTTAGCTTGACAGAGACTATTGAGACCCTGCAAAGTAACATGGAAGACCTCCAGAAGCAAGTAGATGATCTGAAGAAACCAGGTCGTGTCTGTCGCAGCCGTGAGAGATTTGAACAGTCTCGGTCAAGTCAGAGCTTCTCCTGTCTGAAAGAACTGTATGACCTGCGCAAGTAAGTGCCCTGTCCAGAACATCCCGATGAAGCTCTGCAATGAGAGTCCAACAGAGCCATGCTAGCACTAATTAAAAGAAATATAATTTCTAGTTCAGTCTATGAAACTCTTCACAGGATCTACGCATTATGTCAGGTAAACGTATAATTGGGGCACAGAGAGAGTGTGTGTTTTGTGTTTGTTTTCTCCAATTCTCTTTAGCTTAACCTTTCTAGAAATAAATGTAAAATGTATCCCCCCCCCCATATAATTCAATTTAAAACCTCCTATTGCCCTTTGATGTAAAGAAAATACATATTTTCTTTTCTTTCCTTTTTTTTTTTTTTTTTTTGAAGAATGGACAAATGTTGTGACTTGACATGCGCCGACATGGTTTTGGGTGTAGGGAGCGGTATTTCTTGATTTGGAAGATCGTATCGAGAGTTCCATGCATACTAAACTTGATCTCACTGGTGATATTTTCTGCAGGTATTTTGTTTATGATCATGTGTTTGCTGAGAAGATCACCTCGCTTCATTCCCAGCCTGGTCCCCTTGAAGAGGAAAACTGCAGCTTGAAAAAGACCTTGTCTGTTCTAGAAGCACAGCTAAACCTTGAACGTAAGAGGAGGGAGAACTTAGAAGAAGAGTTTCAACAAGTCTTCAAGGAGAACTTGGAGTTGGAGCAGGTCCTTTCTGATAGGGATTCATGCCATGCTCGGGCTGAAGAACTGGAAGCTCAGGTGGCTGAAATGCGTGAGATTGTCCGCACTGACACTATATTTGCGAGCAGTGTTGAAAAACTTATACCGGAGTCCATCTTCATCTCCTTCAAGGATACTTCAGACAAAGACCCAAATCAGGAGGTGGCCACACCACCCCCTGAAGCAGAGAAAAGGCCCCTAAGAAGAAGCAGCAGTGAGATGGTCTTACCCACTGTTACAGCAGAAGCCATCTTAAATGGTCATGAAGAAACCTGTATCAGAAGGACAGAGGCAGTGAAGCAGAGGGGTATTTCCTTGCTCAATGAAGTGGACTCTCAGTACAGTGCTCTCAAACTCAAATACGAAGAACTTCTTCAGAGGTGTCAGTTGGAAGATGATGACTTTAACCATAAGGCCGTCCAAACGGCAAAGCCTTCACAGGTTCTCTCCAATGTCAATTCTCCTGGTGAAGATTCACTACCACGTTCTCCAGAAAAACCCAACATAGGTTCCCCTGTAACACAACCAGAGTACAAGCTTCTCTTTCAGGAAATATTTAGCTGCATTAAGAAAACCAAAGAAGAAATTAACGAGCACCGAACAAAATATAAGTTTATTCCAGAATCTGTAAATAGTTAAACAGTATTAATGGTTCCTCTCCCCCCCCCCCCAAAAAATATTTCCTTGGAGACGTATCCAGTTTTGGAGAACAAAACACTGCTTTTTTATACTTCAGACTTTGTTTTTTTTTTTTTTTGTCTTGATTTTCCACTTGAGACCTCAAGGACTTGCAACATCTCCTTTGTGAATACATCTTTGGTCTGTTAATATGTAACATGCGATGACCTAGGAAAAATAATTTTGTATCTTTTCTTGGAAATGCTATAAGCTTTAACCCTTTCAAAGCCTAATGCAGGAGTACTGTGCTCAACTCATTGTGGCACTGAGTTAACCCTTTATTGTCACACAGAACCTTTAACAGGTTATACATATACCTTTTTCTATAGTTAAGTAACACTTTCCGTTTCTTCTTAGAAGAATCTGTGTAAAAAGCACCACTATGGTGTGAAACCAAAACATCTTTTGTAGTTTAACACACAGCTTTGAGCTGGAAGCTAATTGATCTCCTAAATATGTTTACTATTTATGCATGTGGGCAATGTAGAAAGCTGCTCGTCGATGTGAGTGTAAATAATATATCTGTTTAATTAATATTAGAGATTTATTCCTAATTTTAAAAAGAAACCTTTTGGGTACTTTAGTTTTTTTGGCCTCTGTTTTGAGGACGTATAAGAAGTTTACTGTGAATTTGCTTAACAGAAGAAGAAAAAATTGCACTTGACTGTAAAGTTTGAATTGATGGGTTCTCTTGAATGACTTCTAATTGGAGTACACACGGAGTACACATGTTTAAGCTTGTTCTAGAGGTTCCACAATATGTTCTTTGGTTCTTGCCATCTGTGCAAGTTCTCAGGAGCTCTTGGCAAAGGCTCTAGGAAAACGCACAAGCGGCTGTATGATCTGCTTGTCCCCATATGAGAAGAACCTGGCTTCTTGCACTGATCAAGGTCTTGAGAGCTGACTTCAGGAAGCACTTGATGGTGACGATAAAGATTATCACTATTGGCTAAGGAATCACCTTTTTATTGGGCACCAAGAGAAAGCTGTGAAACCGCAGCTTTCTCACTAATTGTAAAGCTGATATTTGTCAGCCATATTGTTTTTTTTTGTAAGAAACAGAATGGAGGCATTTCCCCCCCTGAATTAAGCTATATGTTTTTTAACCTGCTTAAGAGCAAGTGTGTATAAGCTGCTTGGCTTCACTATGCATTTTGAAGGGCCAACCCCAGTGAGCTTCTGCTGAGGAAGGGTATTGCTGGCTCTATATAATGTTGATGAGACTTCCCCAAAGTCTCCTTACACGTTGGTCAACTCTTCCTGTTTGAGAAATGTGCCAGTGTTTGTCTTTTGTAATGAATAGCGAAGTAAAGTTGCTAAAACCACAATTATTTTCTCTGAAACAAAAATTCAGCCTCTGATAAATGAAAAACCCAGTATTGTTCATTTGAGCAATTACATCTCGGTGATGTAGAACCTTAAGGAGAATAAATGTCCCCTATGAAAACATATTTTACACGTTAAAATAGCAATGCAGGTAAAAAAAAAAGATCTGGAATGGTTTAGGTGAAATGTTTCCAACTCCAAAGAAAAGAATTTTGAAGAAGGATGGAGGTGGTGATTAAGAAATGAAAGAAGGAAAAGGTATGTGTATTGTAGGTAAGGGAAAGAGCTAGAACACTAGGCAATATATAGCGTCAGGATTGAGAGACGCGTCTTGGCCGTCTCAGCTTTATTGGCTATTAAAAAATGCCTTTTGGAGCAATGTTGGATATTGAATAGTAGCCGTTTTTTTTTTTTTTTTCTCACACACTGTATTAACGGTAGTAGTGCTAGAAAAGCTGCATTAATGTTAAGTATTTTCTAACATATATTTATGGCTTATAAAATGGTGATATAATGTATTTTTTATATCCTGTAGTACATGCTGAAGAATAAAGACCATCTTATCTTTCCATATCACTACTTGAGTTTGTGTTATTTGTTATCCAACACTGGAGTAAGTAACATGAAAACTGCTTACCTGGTGGTCTCTGAAAACTGACTTTATTCCATCCTTGCATCCCACCATCAGTTCAACATGAGATGGCGTTCATTTACTGAAACCATGCGTGTGTTTTTAGGTTTTAAGATCTGTAATTGTTGAAAATGCTTGGGATAACACTTTACTCCACAAAACTGTGATCTGAAACTGTTCTCAAAATAACCTTAATGTACTTTGGGGTCTTGGTCTGTACTTCTGACTCCTTTAGAAAGGCTGCCTAAACCCATCAGTTTCTACCAAAGGGCAGAAGTAACTTGGAACTGGAAGATACCGATAAAAATCCACTAAATAGGAGTTGAAACTTGAGGGTCGGTGCAGGAAAATCAGATTTTAAGAAGTTTACAATGGAGCTTCAAAGTTCTTATTTTATCCCACCGGGTTCACTCAATGGAATAAAATGTAGAATAGCTATGGTGGGTTTTTTTTTTTTTTACCCTCCTATTTTTATATGAACTCAAGTTGGAAGATCCAGGGTCAACCTTCTCTCTGATGTCTACCCCATGTGAACAATCTCCCCCTTCGCCCCATGCTGCCTCTCTTTTGTAGGAGGCTTTCCTTTGGGCCAACAAAAGAAAGGGCTAAAAACCAGCCATTATTTAGGAAAGTGTAATCTAGCCATCAAATTAAATACTTTTCTTTAAAAGAAAAAAATGTCTAGAGAAGGGAAAGCATGTTTTGTCATGTGCAGTAGAGTATAATTGTATTTTGGGAAAGTGGTTGATATAAAGTTGCTACATTAAAAAATAATCTACTTAGCTGTAGACTGTTAGACTAAATTTCCATGTGAACAGAGACTGGCGTGCTGTCGCTTGAGTGGATTTATAATAATGGAATATGACAATAGCGTCGGGCTGCTCATGACCCAGGCGCCAGCTAGCCTTAGCTGTCTTAAATTTAAGTATCTTAAAACAGTAAGATGTTTTCTTATGTGAGAATTTATCTACAATACCTTGTATTAAATTAGTGGGAATAATTACAACGAAAAAAAAAAGTTCCTTCTATGCGGTAGGGAAAAAAATGGAGCATCCTTAATGCGAAGGAGCGACAGGATAATGGAGGAGGAATCGCAGGGAGTTGGTTAAGCGGGTGGGCGAGAAACATTCGGTCTCTTCATTAAATGGAAGAAGCGTCCAGAGTAATTGTACGTCAAATGTGTGTCACAGGAACCCCAGCCATCCTGAGGAGATGTATAGCGGCCATATTGAGTGGAACTCTTACTATATGCCCTCGGCGGGTCTCTAACAAGAAGAGCTAACCTGGCCCTGCCTCAAATTCAGTTGTTATGGTGACCAAATAAATCTCCCTGAGGTATACAGGTCACCGGCTTCTGGACTCCAAAATAAACCCCGGCCCTGAGTTCAGTCTGGGAAAGTAAATATTTTGATGTTAGTTGGCCAGTCATAAGGAACCAGGCGCAGGATACGTGATCAGCTGCGGAAATAACTTACAAACTGAGGAAATGCAGCCTGTAAACATACAGCAGGGGCTCGCAGGCCTAACCTCCCTGCCCCCGCTGTGTGATCAGCCTCAGGAGGGGGCAAAAGGGAGCCAGGTGAATAAATAATCCATACAAGCCACCTGAGGTAACAAAATACCTACTGAACACTCATCCAAATGAGTGAAATACTAGGTCCTGCCAAATCGTGGTTCTCTTAACATACATAATTTAATCAGATTATATATGCAGACAAAAAAGATGAGGTAACGATGTCCCCAAATAAGCCCTGACTCGGGTCCTCGCTGGGCAGGTGCTCTGCCCCCGTATAAACATTATTCCTTGACAAAAATCAATTGCTAATATCTTGTTATTAAATTAGTTGGCACTAAAATACATTTTAAGTCTCCCATTTCTATAAATACAGTTAATAAAATTGGTTCTACTACCTGTTTTCTATAATTTGAGGTAATGTCTTTATTATCAGTGAAATTCTGGTCTAGATTTGAAAAGAGATCTTATTACCATAGCAACCAATGCAAATACCCTAGCAACAAGGGGATGCCATTGGTTGTTCTGGTTGATTATGACTATTTTTGACTCTTTGCACCAGAAACACTTTTCATCATAATCTTAACGGGCCTCCAGTAGAAGCCTCTGTAACGCCACAATTCATCTTTCTGTTTGGTAAATTCAGCTATTAAATGACCTTTAAGAATCTCATGCAGTTTATTTTTTTAGTTCTATCACATCAACACTGTCACATTATCCATAACCACTATGACACTTACATACTTAATAGCACTCAAGGCAAATATAGTGTATGGTTAATATTTCACAGGCTTTTTTCATTAATGGTTTAAAGAACTTTGAACTCGAGCCTCTCTGTCCCATAAACAGGTCTTGCCCTTTGTGCCGCAAATTACTTTCACCGCTACTTGTAGGGGAGCGACCAGCGTGCTGCAGCGGAAACAATTGTCTGCAAACGTGAAGTTGCTCTTCCATGTTCGAACGGTTACAAACGCAGCTTCCATCTCAACACAAGCTTATTACATGTGCCAATGTACACAGCCAGCCAATTCCAAATATTCTGTGGCGCAATCTCCATGACAACCACTAAAATAAATACTAAACTCTCTGCTTTTCAACTTCGGCCCAGGGTCTCTAATCTCTACATGGGTGATGCTCTTCTCTCCATCTGATGTATAACACTCAAGATGCTTTGGTTGGCTGAGCATTCTGGGAGTTATTTTACTTCAGGACCAATAATTATTTAGGTGGAGATGGATTGCTGGAGCAGGTTATAGGACAGAAAAATATTGTTAATGCCTTAGGAGAGAATACAGAAATTCATTTTTATTTTAGTTTTATGATGCCGTTAAGTACACACAAAATGAGACCATTCACAACTGAGGGCATATTTAATAATCAGCATAAATAATATTTTGCAGTGTTGATTACACAAGGAATTGACATTATAGGAGGTGGCGAGCGCAACATTCCATGCTTCTGGGTCATAAAGCGTTAACCCTTAGAAATCTTTATGATGCCCTTGATTGGTTCCATGGTAAGGAATGGCGGGCGCTGCCCACATCTCACATTGGTAAACAAATTAATTAATGATATGGAAGACATGATGTGTCCTGGCCATTGTGATTCAGGGAATTTTTACAGAAATCTTGAAAGGTTTCTAGTGGAAACACAACATTCTCTATTCCCTTAACTACAACAAAAATCAAATTTTTTGTTTTCTTTTTAATAAATACGATGGCACTATTTGTAAACTTAAATTTCACCCATTCTCTCTCTTTTTCGGATGTGCACACTTCTGTTATTTTATTGGGGAGCTAAACACAAAAGTGAGGTTTACAATAAAAAAAAAAATACATGAAAGATCCCAGAAAGTAGCCTCCGCTGACTCGGAACATTCTGCCTTCTGTAGCGCCCGTGGTAACATTGTCATGAGAGGGTGTACTATCCTGGCACTTTACAATCTTGGGCGAGGATCTGCCCCATCAGTCCCTGGGTCCGCTGTGCTCTTCGTTTGCTGCCAGTTCTCCAGTGTTATCAGGACTGTACGGTGCCTTTAAGATACCACATTCCTCCGTAACACACACAACAATCCTGGAAGAAAAGAGTTAAAGTCATATTAAGACTAAGTATGTTGGACCGAGGGACAATGACATTATTTGTACCCCTTCTCGGCATCAGAAGGGTTAATTAGGCATTCGTGAGCTGATAAGCCGATTAAATGGTTCATCAGAACGGTGCTTACAAATGGGTTTAACTCTGTGTTTCCTACCTTCAACACCTTGTCCAGCTGCTGCTTACTAAGGCCGTCTCCAAATTCCTGGGTCAGCTGTGCCTGGATCTGCTGCCTGCGTAAGCGGTAACTCTTCAGGAAAAGCTCGAGCAGCGTCTGCCGTTGCTACAAGACAAAAAGGCGGCTACATAAGTGAATGCCCCCTTTTCATTAGCCGAGATACTGGGCTTTAATCGCTTAACCACTTATTAAGGCGAGTTTTACATCATCAATAATAGTAATCGGAAACATTTACGGGGGGGAGCTTTCTGCAAAGTATCCAACAAGTTTGTCTACTCACTTTGTCGGAAGCGTCTCCACTTGTCCAAAGTGCGAACACTTTCTGCTCCTCAGGTGTGGCAGTCGTCTGTGGGGGGAACTAGCAAAAAAATATATATATCTGTATCAGTATCCATATCAGCTGGGGTAAAGGGTAAATAACCCTCAATCTCAATGAAGTAACTGACATCTATTTGATTACCCCCTTCTTTCCCAATAAAAAAAATGTATAAAGAGCCCTTTCAGGTGAGTAATCAAGTACGGAAACCGATAATCAGGAAAAATATGTACTCAAGGCAACCCTGCGCCTCTCAGAAGGGCATTAACTGCTTCAGCGCCGCGCCAACACAGAGTGGAAATTCTGAATGTTCAACTAATTAGGTTAGGCTGGGGATTAATATCGTTAAACCTACTTTAAATAAGAACTATAATTCTGCTGCTTTTTCTCTCGTTCCTGGGCACGTTTACATATACAGATCGGTATAAGCCCTATTTTTACAAGATCATATACAGGCTATGAAAATATGAGAACAAGTTTGCCTCTCACAGGCATCTATAAAGCCCAAACGGAATCCTTTCAAAGTTAGAATACATTGGGCATAGGTTAACACCGAGACGCTCCAAACCTGAATGTAACAAAAACTACTGAAAGAATTACAACTACAACGATGAGAAACTACTACAACAACGATGCTATGGAGGATGGGTTGAGAAACATTAATTTACAGGTGTTTTTTTTATGTTCTTTGAGCAGTTAGTTGTACTACAAGAGACTCCTAGCGAATGATAAACTCCAAAAAATTATACGTAAAATAAGGGAGTAGCAGGATGATGTTCGTTCCTCATGTGTCGTCACAGCGGGTTAACAGTAACCAGACACACTAACTTGGATACTAGAAGCAGAGTCTGAGCAGACAAAAGGCAGGACTCTCTACAGGCGAGGAATGCGTTCCTTTGTGCATATTCCATTATCCTTCGCAGAACAATAAATCCTTTCTAGTGGATAAATAATCCAGGATCTGGGGCTTTTAATTAGATTGGCACAAAAGGCTCCTTGGAGCAGGGACTATAAAAACGCGTTGGGTCCTTCAAGTAGCTTTTGGAAAAGTATACTTCAGAGGACTTTCCAACTCAATAGTACGGCTGGAAATTCACCATTACTTTGTGCAAAGTCCATGAAAAGACGATTGAAGTGACCTGGGCTGGAGCCAGAACCACAAAGCAGCATACATTTCGCTATTACTTTTATTCTCCTTTCAATTTGTTATATTAGGGCTCACCTAGAAAAAGAGTATTTTCCTCAGACCTAGTTTGATGCAAATTAGTATAGGCATTATAATAATCATATAATAATTATAATTTCATAGAGCATTGCTTTGTATGATAATCAGCTGATCGTAGCTACCGCTCACACCTTATGAGAACAAACCAGCAGTCATCAAAACTTAGGGCCCTGAACAGCAGAGTCTCTACTTTACCAATTTTTGGATGAAAAACCTCACGCACCGGAACAAAGAGACTGAAGCTGTTGAAGCGTCCAACTAATTTCATGCACTGATGATTGTAATTTAAACAAAATCACTTCAAAAGTGCTGTTCCACTCAACACAACGTTCTCTGACGTGTTAACAAAACAAACCTTTAACAGATCTGCTGCCGCATTCTCTGCCTGAAGTATCTGCCCATGTGCACAAGTATAGTGAACGCGTGAAAGAGAATTCGAGATTGAACCCGCTCATCTAGCAGTTTGTGCCACTGGCATTATTTCCTCCATTTTATGTTTCTTTAGACAAAGGAACTTGAAAAAAATAAATGCATCTACAGCCACCTTAATAATATTGGACAAAATACCCCCTTAGTGAGACAGACCGACCAACATCCATCACTAATGTCACCAGACGTCTTATAGACCACAAGTCAACAAACATTCAAATCCGACTAAATATCTTAAAATTGTTGCTTTGATAAAATAAAGCATAAGATGACTACTTACTGGCACCTGAATCTGCTTACAGCCAGAACTTAGAACCGTTTCCTGCAACATTTTGTCTGAAATACCACTAAATAGAGTATGTCCAGGGGGAAGCCCAGCTAAATGGAGATTAAATAAACGTTTGAGTTCGTTCATGGTCAAAACATATTGTTTGCGAAACGTTGAGGTCACAAACTCTCTGAGTTCTTGTGCAACAACTTCTCGGTCTCCTTTGGCGATATGGCCATTAATGGAGTCCCGTGAGTTTTCGTCCGCGTGAATTCCGTTGACCAGCCCGTTGTTCAGCCCGTCGCACGTAGAAGTGTCCATAGCTTCCTCGTCACTCATAGGTTCCTCTTTAATGTGGACATCGGCTGCAACGGTGAGGCTGGAAGAGCCCTGTTTCATGTGTTCCTTCTTCCTTTTCAAGTCCTTCTCCAACTGTGCTTGGTTCTCCTTGGCTTTCGATCTAGCAATGTTCACCACTTGGTCTCCAGGGATCACCGCCGCTTGAGCTGTAAACCGCAAAGCACAATTAAACACATGAAACGGGTTCTGAACAAGCCGCACGGGATAGTTGAACATACTATTGTAACCAATTTAATTTATTTTAACCCTTTCTTGTCACAAAAGATAGAATTTACCATAGGAACCAGCAACTAATTGAATGTCTATATTTTACCACTGGGAACCAGAGTTTCATCCTTAAGAAATATAATGACATAGCGACCCATATACACAAGTATGACAGGGAAACAGAATGGGGTGGAGGATATTTGGCAAGTTATTTTCCTATTTCATGACAATTGGAGTCATTCTTCGCCTGTACCACGTGTGAAGAATATCTTGACGTTTAGGGTCGGGCAGATGAGCTTGCAGATGCAGGTGATATACCTGTTATTCTGTTAGCCTACAATACCTATAGTCCTGTGAGTCGTTTGCCGATAGTAATGGGAGTTGCAGACCAATAAAGACTGGATTTTCACATACCGTGTAACCTTTTAAGCAAGGTGATAATCACAGCGATTTACTCGGCTGTCAGCTCTGTTGCAACAGGCAATAATGTTCATAAAGAGGTGTTCTCAGTAGTCGGCTAAATCGCATAATCAGATTTTATTTAAATGAATGGGCAGGAGTGGATAGGATTGAGATAATCCCTGTAAAATACTTCCAACCCTGTGTACCAAACCAAAACTTGTGATTTAACAAATCCGTGTTCCAGTTTTGGTGCCAATTCCGGGATCTATTACTTTGTTGTGCTATAGCTTTACAATAATGACTACTTTACAGTCTTAAAATTGTAATGATGTGAAAACACCTAAAAGGAAAACAGATAATGGACTGACAAAGTCAATTATGTTTCCATCCAGCACGTCTCCTTGCGCCAACGGGATTGTGAAAAAAATAATAGCATTTTAAAAAACAGACTCAAAACGTACAATTCCCGCTCTAGGAGATCTCACAGAGCAGCGTCTCAGTTTAAGGTCACTGCACAGCAAACACCTCTGTCGTTATCAGGCTAATTCTGCCCAGAAAGGCAGTCTAGAACCAGCATGATGGAAACCCATGGTGCGCGTTCCTGCCTTTGTAAGCCTCGTCAGAAGAGTTCAGCTGGTATCACCCTAGGCTCAGTGAACAAGGAGGTCCATGCCAACACTCATGGAGAAAGCGGCCAGAGATTTCCGAAGAGATAAAAATATTCACAACAAAATGCTGGTCTAGCTCAACCAAGAACAGAATATTGTAACGTCTATTGTTACGTCTATTATACACAATACTCAAAACAGTAATCATCACAAACAATCTGGAGCTTACCGGAGGCTGGATCTGACTTTTTGGGCAGCAGATCTTCTTTTGATAAACTATACACTTTCTCCAACCTTAAGTGAAAAATAAACACATCAGGGTATCATTTCATGGAAATTGGGAATAAAACATTGGCAATGAGGGTTAGGCACATCATCTAAAGTACATGTGATCATCCCCCAGTTACAAACTACAGGAAAAATAAAAACGTTATTACAGGGTTATATGACTTGTACCCCTCGGGTAATTAAAACTCTGAATGCTTAGAAAGACCAAAGACAACAGGGTGCTAAAAACACCAAGTAACAGCTCGGTGAGCTATTGATATAGGTACGTTTCACTCACTTGGACTGAATGCCCTTCCATAGCATGGTCTGTCTCTGGACCACATCTGGGTGCTTCTTCACAAACTCTCCATCATAAGGCAGAATGAATTCCCAGCCTTTGTTAATCCTTGGAATGGCCATATGCTCCAAGAATTCCTTTACATCTTCTTGGCACAGCTAGGAGTAAATCGTGAGCATTAAATGGCAGTACAAAGAACACCTGGGGCAGTAATGGCTAACCGGTGAACAAATGATGCTCACGCAGACTAGCTGCTCGCTAAGTATCTCCGGAACGTTAGTCTGCACGAAGCCTTATTACCCTATTTAATACCAACAACGGAGAGTTCCACCGATAAGCAAAGGTCGTTTTATCTAACGGAACACACTGCCTGCTGCTCTGATACAAACAGATCAACCGCTCTGAACAAGATATAGACTGTGAACAGAAGATACAGTAACTATTTTAATAAATCATAATTTATATTCTCCTAAATGCACAATGCCAGTCCAAACAGCCTCACCATGGAAACACTCCGCTATAATATCCAAAGGAAATCTTGAAGGCGATTGAAACTAAATTGGATGCAATTTACAACCATGTTTTACCCTTTAATGTACGGATTTCTCTCACTCCTCTACACATACTGTATTTATAGATAGAAATCAGGAGAAAAGTCGAGTCTTACTTTTGTCACGGTTGCAATCTCCTTTCTCACCACCCAGCGGCCCAGAGTGAACTTCCACATCTAAAACGAGAACAAGAAAATGCTTATTAAAACAATGACTCAACAGTGCCATTTGTAACTCCCTTTCCCATGAATGCATCCAAGCATTCCTCCAATGTTCCTAGAGGATATACTGAAATTATACAAAGATCTGGCAATTCTCATTGAATCCTGCCATAAGCCATTTCCCAATTCAGCGTGCGTGTGTGTATATATATGTGCGTGGGTGTGTATATATATGTGCGTGGGTGTGTATATATATCACATACACACACTTTGATTTACCACTGTTTCAGTGTAACCTACTTTTATTATTATACCCTTTGATATTTTGCACATTTCACCCACAATGGTTTAATTATTATAGCCAAGTGTGTTTAGTATTATTATTAGTATTCAGGATGATATGCAAGTAGGGAGGGTGTACAGTTGAGGGATACTTATGGCATCATAAGATTCGGTTGTCATATAGCATATGTATAATATACACTCTCAGCAGACATTATTAACTCGTTATGCAGTTGTGATGATAGTTTTGTTTATACCGCTAGCAAAATGCAAAGAATGATCATCTTCGGACACTTACAACAAAGTCCCTGCCCCGACACAGAATTTCTGCTGAGACTCCACTGTGTGGACTGGATGACTCCTTGGGGTAAACGACATCACTGTGTAAGAAAGCAGAATATACTACTTAATTACAGTCGTAACAGCAAAAGTGAATCTTTATGAAGATAATTACCCAATGCTACAGGATGCCGGAACACACCCAGAAGCATTAATCAGATCTGGTTAAGCAAATGCTGTTGTCAAATCTCCTTTAAATGTTACCTTTTTACCACCCAGTTTCCTTGGACCAGCATCGCCACCTGCTGTATGCATCGCAGAACTGCAATCGATTCTGTTCCAGCAGCCATCAGTCCCATGAGGTTTGCAAATGGCATAACTTTAACTGCATAAAAATATTAAGCGCAGCTCATCATACAGGCAAAATAACTAAGCTGAGTTTCTCAACATGAAGGACCAGCTTCGACTAAATTAACCCTTTTATTTAACACATGACCTAAAATAGTACTGTTCAGCCCTCATTTTGTCTCACATGCAATTAATGCTACATGCCCACTCTCTCCATAACACATGCTGCATAAGATCAAGGCCATTGGGTACAGGGATCAGCACGTATATGTAAGAGTAGGTGAACCCACCGTTTTTCATGAGAATCTTTATCTGGTCTGCCAGCGGCAGGGTTCTTAGCTGAGCCATCGACAGCACATTGCTCGGAGACACAATCTTCTCGCTAGCGAAAGGGAAAACAAAATCAAATTACATATACTGCTGGTTTAACTGTCAGAACACTTCCAACATATGAACCGCAAACCACATAAGTATTTTACAATGGAGTCTAAAATGTATCTATTATTCATATTTGTTTTCTTTTAACTAACAATTTATCAACTGTTTTAATCAGGATTTCTCACATTCACCTGTATGTTTAGTTACGGGCCAACTAAATCTAAAATTTAAAAAGCCCCCTTAATAGGTTTAAATAAGAAACATGGAAATAATAATAAAAAAAGTTCTTACGCTTCTTCTTCAACACACGGAGGCATCAGCATCTCCAGATACTCACTGAGTGAGAAAAGAACAGATCAAAGTACAAATCACCACGTCCATGAAATTAAGTAATTAACACACATTCTGTTATTATGATTTGCTCCAGCGTGTGAAGGCATTGGGAGAGCTGGAGCTGCGGTGGCGGGCAGTTCTCCTGACCCCGGATAAGAGCAAAGCATTGTTTAGTGCTTTTAAATACAGGTCCAAATTCAGAGAGCAATCTTTTCTTTGTGTGTGAAATCTCATTTCTTATATTTTCAAGGAAGCTCAATAGTTCCACTTATCAAATTAATAAGCATTTATATTAAATAACAGAAAATAGAAATAATAAAATGTCTACCTGGGAGATTTTATCAGTTCCAAGTTGTCTGCTGTGTTGGTATTCTGACACAGCAAATACTGCCTCTCAAGTTCTGTACGACTGTCCTGGACAACAATAAAAAGAGTTGGATTTTGATACAGAATCAGAATACATATATAATATGGATTGTTTTGCCCATTATTTAGAAGTCTAGATCATGCCGTACACGTTGAATTAATACAATGGAGCGCCAGCTTTCCCTGCAGGAGGCATAATGCATACCTTGATGTTGTAATAATGAAGATGGACCCAGTACTCCTCGGCCTGCTTCTTCTGTAAGAATTCATAGGACTGCGCTTTCCTCTGCTTCGCCTGTTCAGTCTCCGGCCGTGAGAAACGCACCTACAAGAAGACGGGAACGGGAATTAAGGTCCTAAAGTCTCTTTGAAGGACAACTAGTTATGGAGTACCAATTAGGTGGAAATCAACACATCAAACTCTGCTATAGGAGGGATTAGTATTTAAGATGCCATTCTCGTCACCATGGTAACCGGTGGAACTTTCCTGCAGATTGGACTAGCCCAAAGGTTGCCACGGTAGTAAGACCCCTCTTTAGCACTGCCAAAACAGAATAATCCCACATGAGCGTTCGATGAGCGAGAAGTTGTGTCTAGTTTTCCCATTTACAGAAAAGACGGGTAAGATGGATGGTACATACAAGTACGCACAGACAAGCATTTTACAAGTAAACAGTGATTTTAACGTTCAGTGATCACTTTACTCCCTTAAAAAATGTGATGTCATCAATAAAAGAGTAATGACGCATCAGACCAAAATCCTTGAATCTGGTGGAAACGTAATGTTAAAATCTTTCCATGGGTCCCCATGTTCTCAGTTCTTAGAATTCTAATAACCACGACAAATGTCTGTCAAATGATAGATTTCTACAGAAAATACTCCAAAAAATTAGGAATATATCTTAAAACCACATCTTGTAGTTTTGTTTTTAAGGCATTGTTCCTTTGTTACCTATAGCTTTAAGATCTCACCTCTCAAACGTGTTTGTATTGAGCTCGATACAAATACCCAGACTCCTAAACATTCCTAAACCAACCCCAACATTTGGTGATTCTTTATCCTAATGTTACAACATTATATACATTTTACAACATATAGAATCATCGACTGTCGGAGGCACTGGAAGTTTGGCTTCCTAAAGGAACATTAAGGAAAAGGTCCAGGACAACTAAGTCAGACTTACAGTCACTTGCTTTACGTCTTCCTCACCTTCATCCTGAGAAGAGTCGCCGGCTGCAAATAAAACAAAAAAACCCCAATTGGCGTTCCGTGACTCTACAAACCGAGCCAGATGTATCGCGCGGCAAAACGTGCGGCTCCGCTACCTTCATTAGCAGCTTCTCTCTCTCGAAACTTGGAGTCGGCCTTGTCAAGGTACGTGAAGCTTGGACGCATCTGCAGAATTCCATGAAGCGGCGTCACATGAATTTCTCCTGTGTTAACATAACATGTAATAAGAAATTAACATGAATTAGAAAAGCAGGCAGGAAACCATGCGCAGAAAAGCTCGGGGGTTCTTACAGTTGTACCATCTTTAGTACTCTTAGGTTCAAGGCAATCGAAACGATCGTTATTATGAATATTGCACTGCGGCAATTTAAGAAATGTTATAAAGGAGATACTGCACCCTGCCACACAACAATATCCATGATGTATGTATGTATGTATATACACATATTATATACACATCAAATATTGTTTCAACATACACGTAGATTTTTTTCTGTTCACTCACTTTGCATTTTGTTGAATTACACAAAAACTATTAACACATCTACAAACAATACATTTATACATTGCAGCATTTTTACCTAAAGCTTTTGCACAGTACTGAATTGGCCGATAACGTAAGAAATAAGGCATTTAATAAAATCTGTTGAAGGAAAAGACTCTTTTTCCGGCATAAACTTTAGCACCCTGCTAAGCGTAATCGTTCAGTCCTGGAGAGATGTCAAGCTCGCTTTTGTGAACATTAGATCTGATTTTTTTTGTTTAAATGCTGTCTTAAAAAAAGGAAAAACACAGCACTGAGAAACAGACCTTTACGGTAAACTGCTGCTGCGTACCGACTTGTGTTGCTTGCAGCTTGTATGGAGGAGAACGTCTGTTTGTCCATAAGTTTCCTGTAACAAAAAAAACAAAACATTTTTCTACTAAAAAAAAACCAAAAAAACAGAAACATGCAGCTGAAAAAATCCAAAAGTTAAAAGAGATACAGCAGGATTATGTTTTAAAAAAGAAAGGTAATTCTGACAATCAATGAAAACATCCAGAATATGGTGATGACATCATCCCCCAAATCCGTGATAAACATGTCAATTATTAGTATTAAGTTGGTTGGGCGTTATGTACTTACGTAGAGTAGGTGCTGGTTTCATCTATGCAGGTCCCATCCACATTCAGTGCGATCTGCTCACCCTTACTGCGGCAGTAATTGGGACTCATGGTGTTAATGGCCATGTCGATTTCCACCTAAAAGATTATTATTATTTTATATGAACCTGAACCGAAAGTACAGCCAGAGAGCGGCAAGGAGGAAGCAGCATCCCATGTCAAGCCACAAATGAAAGCGCGTGTCCACGTACCTTCTGCTGCTTCGGTTTAATCCTCGCTGATAAATGCGGGGTGCTGTCATAGGTCATCAACGACGGGCGGACGGGGTACTACGGAGCAAGAATCGGGGGAAGATTATAGATGACAGAATACGGATGCATCATACGCAACCATCGAAAACAATACTACATATACTAAAAAAAAGGTTAGTGCTCAAGAGACTAGAATAATCAAACGAGAAACGCTAAAGCAACAGTCTGCAACTCGAAAAACTATTCCACTCATCCACCGCCCTCCCAGGGAAGAGACTTCCAACAGAAGTCATTTTTTCATTTCATTTTTCCTTTAAACGCAGCTTAGGTCTCCCTCAACGTACCTGTAGCAAGTAGAGTTTCTCTGCCAGGCTTTTGGCCAGGAAGACGTCGATCTGAGAAGAAAACAGAACTATCAGCAGATGTGTATGTAGCCAAACGTAACGTACCGAATCACCATATGCTAGGAGGCTACGGGGGTCTATGGGGTCCAGTAACGGGAACAGATTTATTTTTCTTCCCATTCCAGCGCTGGCTTCCCCGCACGTTCCACATTAGCCTGTCTATAGCGCCTGTCGGGAGGCAGACAGCACCCTTGGGCTTTAACTAAAACCCCATTCATTCCACCGAAAAAAAAACATCAGTGGGGCCCAATGCTGTTTAGCTGCTGCTGGGGGGGAGGTTACAGTATTCATGTACGTCAAAGCGTAAAAATATATGCAAAAATGTACATAAAAATAAATCATTGTATTTGAAACTTTTTATTAGAAAAACGACAGCAGATACCCGTTGGGGAACTTTTTTTGTTGTGAATTTTGTTTTGTTTTTTATGATTTTATGAGGACAAAAAAATCTTCAGCACTAGCATCATCCACAATTCTCTGTCCTTCTAACCAAAATCTGGCTAAAAAGACTATATCATAAAGACAATTGTATAGAAAGTATAGACAGCATTATTAACCCTTCCTCGTACCTCCTGTATAATTGGGTCGTCATCTTCATTTTCCATACTACTGTGGAACGCAGCAGCAGCAACCCGAGTTCCTCTCGACTCTGGGACAAAGAACAGCTCCTTGACATGGAAAAAACAATATCGGGTTTACCTTTACAGCCAGAAAATAATCTATTTCCCTGTCCTGAAGCCCCTCGCACATTGGCTTCTACGGCTCCCAGAACCAACAAGCTTCCGGTCATCGAACGGGGAGGAATAACCATGCATTTCCTGAAACGCTCCCATAATATACACATTAATCAATGTAGAAACACCACCGTGTACATTTATTTAGCATAGCTATACATTATAGGATTTAGGAAAGACCCTTTTAATTGCAAAGGTCAAATAAGACATATTTAGACCGGTAAAAAAAAAAGAAAAAAGTAGTAGTTGAGAACATATGAACTTATTTTTATTCCAATTCATTAACCAATTGCGGACGATGTACAAGAAGAACATGCTGTATGAATATAACAGAATTACGGCACTTCCACAACAAAGGAAAACAAAATCATTTAAAAGGAATTAGTGACGGCAGAAAATAATCGATGCATGTGTAAATTGCATCACTGTATTAATCTCTACCACCTCTGCTGGGAGGCTGTTCCACTTCTGCTGGGAGGGAGAACACTAGGGTGCAGCGTTTGATCATTTTTATAGGCCTTATACATTGATGGGTGAGGGTTAATAGGGATTAAAAAAAAAAAAGTAATTCTGGCGCAAAGTTTGAAAAGTGGTCTAATCGTCATAACAACGAATACAATGGTGTAACTGACAGGAACATTCCATTAGTTCTACAGGGGTGATAAGACCAACACAGCACCAAAATCTCTTTATAGATCAAACCTCACCGTCCCCATTTCTATACCAGATATACCGCCTTGCCGATATAGTGAATGGCTGCGACGTGATGCTAAATCGGGGTCCAGGCTACGATACCAAAAAACTCTATGGAGTTAAAGGACCCCACTTGCGTTTCTTGGTCTAGACCAGGTACTTTGACAGCGTATTATCCTTAAAGTGACGCTGTAGCCATCATATGCATTTTAAAGTATACAATGGCTCAGACGTCCCTTTTACATATACACGGGCCATCTGCAGCTTCCTCCTCGTACACATTTGCTCCTTTGCCCTCCCCCCTGCAGGAGATGCATTAGACCGAACACAGGTAACAATTACACGTATCAGACATACCGGTCTGTAAACACGCTATAAAAATAATAGACCCTGACTCAGCTTTAGGGCTCTGCTTCACTGCCCCTCCCTGATTAGGGTGAAGAATTATAAAGCGAAGGAATTATCTAATTCCTGGGAGCGTGAGAATTAAAATGAGAAAAAAAGGGGAATGTTACAATCTCTAGTACAGAACAGAAAGAATAACATGAGAACAGAAAGAATAACATGAGATCTGGGTTGTAAGAAGCCTAATTATTATCATCATCTTTTATTTATATAGCACCAACAAGTTACGCAGCGCTTAATACATTACATATATAGAGAGCTGGGAGCTCACAGGTTACTAGCATTAAATATATAGAATTGCACACATTGCATATATAATGCATATATTGGGGTAACTGTTAGCGATGGGATCCATGGAGGCACCTGGGATTAATATGGGGCAAGAGGTCACCTAACTTCTGAAATACTCTTTTTTATTAATCCAGAAGCAGTTGGGTTCAAGAGAGGAAGGTATTGATGGCAATAAAATGATGTGAGGGAGCCAGATACAGGCCTGGTAGGAAATATGTTTTAAAGCAGGGGGTCACCTCATTGCATAGAGTGACTGGGGCTGTTATGCCAAAGCCTGATTACATCAAATATTAAGAAGTTATAGGCCTTAAAGCGGTAACAAGCCGCACGAAGCGTTACACTGCATTATGCACCCTAACTACCACCCCCAGCAAGCTTCGGCCGGGTTAAGTACTGCAGACCGAGGTTACCTAGCTGCCAGGCCCTGCTGCTCCGTCACTGCTCCCGGTGCGTACGTCTCACAATCCGGCTCTCAGGCAGCAGCCATACTGCATGCAACACAGACACGTGGGGAGCGGCTCCTCTTACCCAGAATGCTCAGAGAGGTCAGAGACAGCAGACACCAGGTGGCGCTGTAACCCCAATGCAAGGTAAAAAGTTCTTTAATTCTTACTGCAAAAACATGATGGCAGCGGTGGGATTCGAACCCACGCCCCCGAAGAGACTGGAGCCTTAATCCAGCGCCTTAGACCGCTCGGCCACGCTACCTTCTTGAATGGAACGTTTCCGTTAGGACATATGTCACCCGATCAACTACGCCTAGAATATCCCAATCTGTGTTACCGAAAGCGAGTTTTGATTTTATACAAAGTTCAAAAGAGAGAAAATTCCCAGAAATTAAACATAAGAAAACAAATACATGTAAAAAAAACATATATACAATACAGAGTACGGAGAGTCATGTTTGAGTTAAAAACAGGGAGCCCATATTTCCTTATATAAGATATATATAGGGGCCTGTGGCACCCATTAGGGGATGGAGGCAGAGGCACCCAGCCCGAAATAGAGGAATAGCTAAAGAGCTGGATACACTTTGATGCACTAAGGCCTGCCCTGGGCCCCTTTATTACTAGAGGTGGCCCTATGTAGGAACTGGGGTTAGCAGTTAGCAAGCTAACTGAGGGCTATTCAGTAATATACAGTATATTTAGTGAATAATAGTATGGTGATGACATACAGGCCATCTGGACACCGGCCAAATGCTCCATACCCACCAGACCTGCCGTATATACCCGGCCTGCATGCTGAGTGAGCTTCAAAACATAGCGTTCAGCCTCTCATATCCAGCCAGCTGCCCTGAGGTGATAGGGCTGCCCCATCATCCCGCGTCCGGCCATGGGGCCATATATCCATGTGTGGGCGTGCAGTAGGTTCTATATATCTATGTGCCGGCGTACAGTGGGTTCTATATATCCATATGCCGGCGTACAGTGGGTTCTATATATCCATGTGTCGGCGTGCAGTAGGCTCTATATATATCTCTGTAGGCGTGCAAGTAGGTTCTATAGATCTGTCAGTGCAAGTAGGTTCTATATATCTGTGTCGACACAGAAGTAGGTTCTATATATCTATGTGTTGGCGTGCAGTAGGTTCTAGATATCTGTGTCGGCGAGCAGTAAGTTCTATATAACTGTGTAAGCACGCAGTAGGTTCTATATATCTATGTGTCGGCGTGCAGTAGGTTCTAGATATCTGTGTCGGCGAGCGGTAAGTTCTATATAACTGTGTAAGCATGCAGTAGGTTCTAGATATCCATCTGTCGGCGTGCAGTAGGTTCTATATATCCATGTGTCGGTGTGCAGTAGGTTCTAGATATCCATGTGTCGGTGTGCAGTAGGCTCTATATATATCTCTGTAGGCGTGCAAGTAGGTTCTATAGATCTGTCAGTGCAAGTAGGTTCTATATATCTGTGTCGACACAGAAGTAGGTTCTATATATCTATGTGTCGGCGTGCAGTAGGTTCTAGATATCTGTGTCGGCGAGCGGTAAGTTCTATATAACTGTGTAAGCATGCAGTAGGTTCTAGATATCTATGTGTCGGCGTGCAGTAGTTTCTAAGTATCTGCCGGCGTGCAGTAGGTTCTAGATATCCATGTGTCGGCATGCAGTAGGTTCTAGATATCACGGTGGAAAGTGTGACATGGTGGTCACATTGGAGCGGCAGTGGAACCCTCCACTGATGTTAGATTGTAAGCTCATTTGAGCAGAGCCCTTATTTCTGTAAGTGTAAATTGTTACGTGAAGCACTTCTTGTTATGTCCTGTTACCCGTTGTACAGCTCGGTGGTATATGATGGTGCTATATAAATCAATAAACACCAAATGCACTGCTCCGTTCAGATGATCTCCCCAACCAGTCCACGTTCCCCAACACCCGAAAAAGCAGCACAGTGGGCCCGCTACGAAGGTGAGCGCCTGAAAATTGGGACTGCACCTTGAAAAACATTTTATACACAGGTTTCTATACAAGTTTAACCCTTTGTAAGCACGTGTATTTGTAAAATGTAGACGCGATCACACGGCTTTATGAAACAGAGTCAACTGTTTATTTGACAAAATATTATATGACAAAGAACAATTCATTAAAAACTCATACAGTTCCACATACACTTTAAACACAAAAAATCCTCTGCGCGTTCAAACTGGTTTTCAACGATAAAGCAGAATTTAGGTATTTTAATATTATTGTAATTAATGTGTTTTTTTATTTCATATCTATTTATTAGCATCATAAAAGATATTCTATCATATTGCATATTGTTTCTGTAAACATATCTTGTGCAACTGTACGCGTTTTAGATGCCTCAAAGTCAATGAAAGTTTGGTGTTAGTCACGTGTTTTACATGATGGAAAAAAACAT
The DNA here is from genome assembly GCF_027358695.1 of Spea bombifrons. NCBI lineage: Eukaryota > Metazoa > Chordata > Amphibia > Anura > Pelobatidae > Spea > Spea bombifrons. The sequence continues at coordinate 37,764,712 of NC_071093.1, forward strand.
TTCTAAGTGATATTTAAGGGATCATAGTTTCCATATATATATATATGAAATTATGCCTATTAAATCCAGTTTTGTGTAAGTTTTATATATCTAATAATTTCAACCGCTACCAGCTAATTTCCATATATGATGGTGGAACGACAAGGGGGACTCCAAGGCCAAAATGTGGAGGCGCTATGGAGGTGCCGAACTGCCGCGTCAACGTATTATTGGGTCAAGAATTCCCCATGGGTGTCACACTGATGACATCGAGTTCCCATTGGGGGCTATATATATATATATATATATATATATATATATATATACATATATAAAAAGGGGGTGACGGGTAAATTATAGTGTCTACATTCTGATGACATCACAGCAGCTGCGGGGTCTTATCATCCATAACCAAATTTCCCGTAGTAAGGATAGGACCACGTACTTTGTATCTTTGTACTAGAATCACTTTTTATACTTCTATAGTGAGATGGGGGGCAATATTTATCAACCAACCCCAGATTTTTATTTTTTTTAAAAATTGTATTCCATGGCTTGCAGTTTTGGGGAGTAAATCAAAATCTAGATTACAATAAAACAGGTTTATGGGACAAGATCTGTTCCATAATTTGCAAGCAGAGGAGTACCCCTCCAATGTAAGAAAGCATAGCCCCCGCTAGCATCCTATCGGTTCTGATTTAGAACACTCACACGCAGATAAAGATGTTTTAATCACTTCTATTAACTGTCATTGTCAAAGCGAACGGCGGACACTAAAAGATGACGCATGCATTTTTTTTTGCTCCAAAATTGCTACGTTAAATGAACCACATAGTATTAAAACCCCATCGACAAATTTGCAAAAAACCAACTAGCAGAACCCTTTTAATCAACACTGAGTTTCAAGTTACCCAGCATTTAGGGGGTTAATGTAAACATGCTAGGATAAGCAAAACTATATAAAAAAGAACAAATTCACCTTTTTCACCTGTACGCTAATACTTAATTCCGCAGAGCTCGTACAAATCAAATACACGGAATACCAGACTATTTTCTGAAACGTGCTAATGATGGATTAGTTATTGATAAGAAGCCTTCTCCATGCGACCCCCCCCCCCAAGAAATTCCATCCGCATGGATCTGTAGCCATTTGTAGACCACCAGGGAGTCTGAGATTCTTAATACTAATAAAAAAACCTGAAATTGTAGGATTAAAAATAAAAGACAAAATTTTTTTTTGCATATTGATATATGGACAGCTTTGTAGATGAAGCCCTTTGTATCGGATAAGAGTAAAGCTGCGGCACAGAAGAAATCTAACCGCAGAAAAGTTATTTACAGCATTGCATTTGGTTCCAGAAGATCCGCCTTGAGGCTTGTCCACAAAATCCACCGAGCTGGCCTGGGTGACATAATTGCCTGGTATTCACTAAACTGCCTAAAGGGTTAACTCCAGCTATATCAAGAATAATCTCAACAGGGTCACTAGGCACCCCTGGGAAGAAGCTATATGTGCCACATATCTAATCGAAACCCACCAGCTCTCTGATCAAAGGTCCTAAAACGTTTAGGTTATAGAATAAGCACCATAATCATGTTGATAGCAGTGAGGGAGTTAAATCCCCTTTCGCAGAAAAGCAGTCAAAAGAACTACATTTATAGCCCGTAAAGATTTCTGAAGATGGCCAGTGCAGGCCGGCTCTGGCTAGTACCAAACACTTTGTCAACCCTACAATATCATAAAACGTTAAGGTGTAGGGGAACCTGGATTAATAGCGTCTTCCTATACGGTTAGTGAATAACCAGTTGACTGCAGGAGTGAATGTTAAATATATTAAAGGTAAAAAATGTACTCTTTAATAGCAAATCTGGAAAGGCATGAGCCACATCAGGGTCGGGCAAACATATAACCATGCCCAGTGCCACATTTACTCTCTAAAAAAATATATAGATTATTGGAAATCCAAATCCGGGTGATCAGAACAGTATCACGGCATCAGATATTCATAGAATGCTCTGGATTGTGTATGTGGCGATGTAAACAAGCGTTAGAAAGTGGTGTCCAGGTCTCAGGAGCCGCAAACAGGACATCATTTGTGTGAATCCCAAAAATAATTAAAGGGACACTCCAGCCATCAAATTGATTTTAATGCATATGGTAGCTGCGTGGCCGTATGACATTTTCATAATGCATCGGCCCCCTGGCCCTCGTTGCTAGTTTCCATGCAGTAGATGTCTTCAGCCGAGCACGTGACATACTCGGCACCAGCCAGCTCCAGCGCTGGGAACACTGTGGGTGGGGGTCTGTGGAGACCCCCGTGACCCCCTGCCACTGGTTGGCTGCACCTCGTGGGGTTTTTTTAATTTCTGAAGAATGCATATTAAAGCAGACAGAGAGCGCTTTGATTTGCATTCTCCTTCAGTCGGGCTCTGTTTCCAGACAGGACTCACAGAACCCCTGTCCTGTTTGCAGCCCAGAGGCCTGGACTTACTGCATTACTGCATTAGAATCACCCAGGGACCATACTGTCCTGGAGTTACGGACTGAAGTCGTGCATTATTTTTGCATGGTGCATTAGCTGAGCTGCCATCGTTATTCCTTTTAACCAAAGGGATTATTCTTCCATCAGCGCCCAAGCTTCCTCCGCTTTTTGATAGTACTGGTTTGCCAATCTCCCCTTCATGGCTTCCATGGCGGCTTCAGCAGCTTCTGTGTAAAGATCACCTAGAAAGAAAACAACAGTTCAATGATCCTAATTTACTTGGGTCCTTCTATACAGCCGTTATGTACAACCGTCTGCCGCCGGCACACTATCCTGCTCAACAGACTGGCGTGTGCCAGATCACAAAGGGTGAAGGAAAGCCTTATTATATAAAGATTTATTCCACAGCTTTGGTTAAAAACGGGACGACTTGTGAGGCTTTCAAGAGGCTTGAGTGTCCCTAGAAGACAATGTGCTGACCGGGCACTTTTTTAGGACTCTCTGTTACGACATTAAAACAACCTCCAGCTTGCATTTGTTTTTAGGTCCTCCAGCAAGGGGCAGATCACGCTGGGGAGGGGCAGATCACACTAGGGAGGGGCAAACAAATAGTCTTTGGATAAATATCAGCAGGACAAACACTAGCGAGTGATCAGAGGACAAAGGGGAGTGCGTGTGATCAAACACCGACACGTTACGTTAACATGTGTTTGCATGTTCTCAAGTACGCGCAAAGCACATGTATATAACATGCCTAGAAGTGCAAACATGCCAAAAAGAAACAGATGTGATGGGCGTTACGCTGCAAATATAGTATTTATCAAAAATAGCTAGTTATAAAGCAAATATTAGTGTCGATGATGGTTTAGCTGTAAAGCATCATTCCAGGGTGATGAGGATGATGGGAGTTACTGTCTCTTATCAACTAGGTAGTTAAGTTATCTACAGCTTGCTATGGAAATAAGAACACAAAGTTGTTATTGATCTTTACCGGATTTCTGTGGGTCTTTCTCCAGTTTAAACCCCCCCGTGAGTAACATTTCGGCTTCTCGAGCCAGCAGCAAGTACTTGGGCTCGTCCTGAGTCCCGTCGTATTCTCCTCCTTCGTCGTAGTCGGTCATGTTGAGGGCAGAGTTGTACCAGAACAGAGCCTGCTGCCAGTCTTGTAACCTGCGGAAAGAGCAGCCAACAAGTCTCTAGCTGCCGCACTACAACTCCCATGAGGTTAAGCCAGCATACTGCGCGACCCCTAAAGAAAGCCTTTCTGTAATGCAGTCGGATTAAGATGCCACGGAGCCCTAGACTAGCTTGCAAATGAACCCCACCAAGCCGCCATGATAGACTTCATTTACTAAACGTGTCCAGTCAGCATGCGCAGCTCTGTAATGATTTCTGTGGCCCCCGGCAGCACGGCCCTCAGAGCCGCTAGGCATTAGCACAGGCTATTTTGTGAATAATTGCAACTCAGCCATTCAGTATACATTTTTGCTTAACCAGGGTGAGGCTACAATATGTCAATGCACATCTTTTTTAAGTAATTTACAGGATTTAGAAGAATTTGTGTGTTTGGAGTGCGCTGCTTGGAAGAGGCTTGGGATCCTGCCACGGCAGCCCACTCAGGGAGTGGATTTCCCACATGATGTCATTGGCAGGGCCATTAGTGACCTGTGACTCAGGATAGAGCAAAGGAAGTCCAAAGATCGGATCCAGTTACGGAGGATCTGTCAGCTGCGAGACCTTTCCATTAATCATTAGCACACAAAAAAACTTTCTGCACTTTGTTTTTAGTTCTTTCCACTACTCAGCGGTTTTAACGGGATGCCGACTACCAAGCAGTAACACAACATATAATAACATACCTCCCAACAGTCCCAGACTTATGGGGACAGTCCAGATTTTTAGGAGTTCTCCCACCTGTCCTGCTTTTGCGGACAGCGTGGCTCATGGGCCAGTTGGGGAGATACTCCGATCCAAGCTGTAAAATGCATGGAGGTCTGTGCCTCGCCAGCAGCTCCCGCGTGGCTTTCGCTGTAAGACGTGTGGGTAGCTGCACCCCAACCATTAACGGCCCCAGCCCTACCTCTCACCCCCCAACAAAGGTGTTGTAATTTAGAAACAGCGGAACCGTTGGGGGGTATGTAGTAATGTTAGTGCATGAAGGAATTAAATTACCTGTCTGATCCCAGGTTTATTCCAGTATCGTAAGCTCGAGCGACGTGAATCATTGAAGGGCGATCTCCAGCCTCAGCTGCCATCAACAAATAGTTAAACCCCTTAATTTTGTTCTTGTCTGTGTCCTTAAAAGAAACATAAATACATATGCAGCAGTTAATATCTTACCTACTACAGCCCATAGGGTACCAATTACGCTCTTATACACAGACTGCTTCCAGTTCCGCAACCTCCGGATCGCCAGAGCCCAGTGAGCTAAACTGTCCCTGTTACGTGTCCATCGGAGTTGTGCTATGATGTCATTAAAGTGCAGGTACCTTTAAAAACTCCCACCAGGGTGCGCTGAAGACCCAACACGTTACCTGCACAGTGACTTCGGTCAGAATATGGTGGGGTAGCTGTGAGTACATCAGTCCCAGGCCAATAATGCCTTCCAGTTCCCCGCAGTTAGCCGCGTGTTCCAGGTGAAAAATGGCCGACTCTTGGTCCCACTCTTTGTCTTTGTCACAGAAGCGGCCTGCTTCGTGGTACCGCACCATGGCCAAGTGAACCTGCGAGGAAATGGCAACCGCATTCATTGTGACCTCACAACTTTAATACATCTTTTTAAAATAACAGACAAATGATCTGTAAAAATCAGAAATGTGATCAGAAATAGTAATACGATTTACAGAAAAGTGAAAAAAATACAGATGTCAAAAAAAAAATCAAACCCAAGGAAGAGGGCTTTCTTTAATGAGTCGTATCCTGAACAATATCTTTTGGGTTTTTTTATCTTAAGGGGTAAACGGGCCAATTAAAGCATTTAGTGGTGAAATATATGGCTGTGACATCACCTTCCCCAGAATGGATTTGCCGATTTTCTTCTCGAGTTCAAGAGCATTGAGTCTTTGTACCTCCATCGCCACGCAGGAGGGTCGGTGAATGTGGACACGAGCCGCGTGGAACTGGTTCCACTTCTCCACGGAGACCTAGAGAGCAAAATTCAACGAGTTCAGCTAACTTTCTGCCAGCATCCCCATCCCACAGCCATGCTCTGGCTGCCTCAAGATGATGAGAGTTGTAGCCTGCCAACAGCGCAAAGGCTATCTGACCCCTATAGTCACAGATAAGATTAACATTAAAACACAGTCAACAGCCATTCATCCAAACACCCGAAATATGAACATTTCCAAATCTCATTAACCATTTGCATACACTAACAGAAATAAATTAACTGTTTCGTTTAAATTTCTGTTTCGTCATCACATCAGATTAAAGCACACAATCCCATGCTTAACATGACATGTGACCTTTGACCATAAGAGTGCAAGAACAGCGGTCCAATGCACTTCTGGCCTTCAGGGGGCTAAACTGAAATAAAAAACCTTAACTCGGCTTAAACTAACTTTTCAGGACAACATCTTCTTAATGACCAAATACAAATCATATATGTACAATAAGCATCAAATGTATAATAAAGCCATGTAGTGGGCCCAGGTATCTGCATGCTTTATGTACCGCAGGGGTATTTAAATCCCCGCTGCGGGGGCTGTTTTAAACCCTAGAGGGGCTCCATAATAGATGAAAGACCATCACGTCAAACACACACCTCTGTCTTGTTCAAAGGTTCATCGTAATTGCTGGACCGGAGCTTTAATAATCAGCTGACAGCTTTTTGAGCCCCATGGTTGGATGGCTGGTATTCTTTTAAACACCATGCATTCGTTTGGTTGATGGGACTAAGCATGGCTAACTCATCTAGTCTATGCTCATCTAGTCTGCCCCTTTCTCTTGATGTAAGACTCGGATCTTAATCAATCCTTGATAATCATCTTCGGTTATGCCTATCCCATGCATAAGTTCCCTCACTGTATTAGCATTTACCACTTCTGCTGGGAGGCTGTTTCATTTATCTACCACCCTCTCCATAATATAAAAACTACCTGAGACTTTGACCCTCTAGTTTTAGACTATGATCTCTTGCTCCTACATTTCAATTCTAACGCTAAAGCCAATTAAAGTATACCTGCGTGATGTCAAATAATGTTCGGGTTAGGATATAAAGCCATCCAAACATGTGCGATTAAACGGAAACAGACTGAAACAGATGCAGAGAATCGTGGGAGACTCTGACAGAGGGTGGGGGGTCATGCAGAATCACCAGTTTACTCCGGGGGCTGTTTCTAGGGTTCACATAGGCTTTATTTACACCTTTGCTCTAATTGGAAAGAAAAAGATCAGGAAAGGAATAGATGAGGATGCAGGTCAAGGAAGAAATCGCCAGCGCTACAAACCCACAGTCCCATAGTCATTATTAGTAATTCATTGAGAAGAACGGCTCATTATTTATATTCAAGATGGCTGCCATGAACAATGTATTTTATTATTATTATCTTTTATTTATATAGCGCCAACAATTTCTGCAGCGCTTCTTACAATCCGAACATAAAAAAACTAGAACAGACAAACTACGAAGAACCGGCGCATTAGACTAGGAGCGCTCGGCTCACAAGCTTGCAATCTAGAAGTGTCTTCATGTTCATATACATTAATGGCATATTCCCTAGGCTTAATTAAGGCCATGGGGGTCCCACATTATTGAGGGTGTACCCCACAAACACCTCCTCCTACTACACAAGGCTTCACTGTGGTCCTCAGTTATGTATAGGGGGGCCTGTGACACGGATCGCACTGAAATATGATGTCATATCTCACAAGAGAAAGCACGAGGGAGGAATGACTGACGCGTGCGGCTCCAAATAAACTCATACGTTCTTCGTTTTCCTTTTTCATGACTATGGGGAAGAAGGAGTAGCGGCACGGGATGAAAAAGGAGGAGGACTGTTAGATGAATGAGCTTTTTGGGGGACAGCAGGGACGAGGATGACAGATTATAGCGGTGTGTTGTATCTAGTGATTGAAAGAAGGATATATTTGGGGGAAAAGGTTATGGTGGAGAAATGGAAAGGCGAGATGTGTAACTGTGTAACATTGTGTTTATGCTGCTATTTTAATAATTAACGAACGTAAGGGATGAAAAGGGCTTGGTTTTAGTATAATAAATGATTTACCTTTCCAAAACTGTCTTCTGATTCTGATTCAAGACGTCTTCGGTTGTGGTTGGAATGATTCTGTATGCAAACAAATAGACGTTTTATACAAGTACTCAATGGAGGCAAAGTCTTCACATGAAAAACTGTAATTATACTCATCACAAAATGTTTACAAAAAAACCTCTAAAGAACACGGGCAATTCAGAACTTACCCGAGGTTCCATCTCATCCGATTCACTTCTCTTTTCACTGGGACATCCGCTGTCACCTCCATTTTCTGAGTCCTTTAGGATGTAAAATATTCTAGTAACTAATTCATAGTAAAAACAATAAATCCATTCAACCAAAGTCAGTGAAACTGACCAAAGCAAGCAACTGATTTAATTAATTAGGCCTTAAGGGTTAAGAACGTGTTGGCTTTGGATGAATTTAGTCAGGTCCAACAGATGAGGCTGACACCACCGGAGTTCCAAGCTCAGCCATGAATTCAGAAAGGATTCGGAAAGACTTTATTCAACTTGATGTCCAAAGTATTTGACCCCGATATTGGCCGAGCTGTATGCAAGTTGTTTCATATTTCAGCTCCCTGTGTGGGATCTAACTCTGGGCTTAGTGAATACAGCCCTGCAAGCTCAACACAGCCAACAGAGAGTGGAGGTCAGCAGCATTTCAGCCAAAATAGATTTCTGACGGAGACCGGAGTTCATCTAAACTGAGAATCATACTTTAAATTGTTTTTATTTTTATCCCGAAAACCTGCATGATTAAGACTAGAAAAGATACGTACTCTGTGATTATCGCTGTTGTAGTTGTCTTCATGAACCAAATTATCCACTTCATTGAAAAAGGGCCAGCCTGTCCAGAAAATGAAAACGTCGAAAGTGAATCGCTCTGGAATGATTAATTTCCTCACAACAGCAAAAACACACATGTACTACAACCCATAACACGCACTAGCACCCTCGATTATTATTACATGTACATATTGCGGTGCACTGTTACTGTCTCCTTCTCTGTAGGTGCACTTGGCATCATAGCATGTTTTCCAAGACCACAAATACATTTAGAAGGTACAGTTAAAGATAATTTACTGCATGAAGCCCACAGATGTGTGGAGATCTCCAATATATTTGACGGATCCTCATGCTCAAAGGTTGGACGCAACTATGAAGGACAACTCTACTGTCTACACTGACGTAGAAAGAACTTGGCAAGCTACAACTTATAGGAGTCATTGTCTGCATTCCTAGTCATATAATTTAATATTACCCACAAAATGTGTAAATGTTACATTTTCAGCTCTTTGCCTTAATTAAAAAACGCTGAGAGGTTTGTGTAAGGAGCGGTGGGAGAAACGTGTAGGATTTGACAGCCAATTAGTTTTCTTCTGGAATGAGCATTCTTTATGGAAACACAAATGACCCGCGTTGGAAGCAACAGAAGGTCTCCTGCCTGTCTCTTGGAATTGCTTGGGGAGAAAGCTACACGCAGACCTTAGACACATCAGCACCTTCTGATCTACTCCGGCAATATGTTCTCATGATCATGTACCTACCGTGCACATCAAACCTGTGACCGTGAGGAGTGGCTGGGGACGGCGAGTTGGGCAGAGAGTCGAACATCACGTCGCTCATGTTCTCATCTCCCGAGTTCTCGGAAAGCCGGGAAAGCAGGGGGGGGCGGCTGCCAGACATGGTCCTGACTCTGGCGCTGCCACATGTTTCTTCTATGCCACGGAGGACAGTCTGGGCAGATTGCTGAGCAAAACACCAGAGGCAGTCAGCTGCGAGCGGGTGAACGCACGTAAACCATGCGCTGACTTACAGACTAAAGATAAGTCATGCGTCTCATGATACTAACAAACGGAGCTTTAAGGTGCTGCTCCCCTTAGACAAAACATTACGTGAACTCCTTAATGTGTATAATTTTATACTTTTCTCTTAATCACATAAAAACAACACAGAAACTTTACACCAAATCTCTACATAAATCAGCGTAGTCACAACCAACCAATGGAACGCAACCTTTACTCAATCGCATATACATTCCTAGAATTATATTTTCTAATTATAGTCATATTTTGTTTCAAAGTCCGTCATAGGGCCCACCTGTACGTTATCTTAGGTCAGCGGAAGACAATATGACAACAGTCCTGTCTACGCCAGGGACAAAGACCGTCGCACACATGATTCCCATCCCCACAGCCGGACAACGTTTTGGAAATAAGTTAAATATAAAGCTCCAGGAATAGCTTAAGCTCCTCGAACAGATAGAACAGAATGCAAGTTATAAATATTTGGGTTATCTCTTGTACCAGATATAGACGTGTTCCAGGAGACAGACCACGGAGCAATCGCACAACTTATTTCCCTACAGTCTCCAACGGGGAAAAAAGCGGGTCGGGATAGAATATTCTCGAAGAGAGGAACAGCAAAGGGTTAATCAATTCCTCTATTTCGGTGGAAAATAAAACGGAATGATAATTTCCTTCACTTTTTCCAAGACCCGTACAGGTCCATAAGTGTAACGTGTAATGCATTCAGCGACATGAAATGCACCTCCTGGTTTAGCGAATACACCCCTAATTTCCAGTACAGGCACAATTGTCATTAGGCATTGGAATAAACACTAACCAACATTTTAGCGCAGTTATCCAAAAAGACAGTCTCTCTTGGCGAAAGGTCAAACGGAGCCAGCTTCATGCTTTTACATATCCGGTTGCAGGTGTGAGAGTGAAAAAACAGGGCCATTCCTCGGACCCCTAGACATATTTCAGAAAGAGACGTGAATAGAAAACGACCAAATAAATACATATCACATCATTTAACTAGCCAGCAGCTAAAAACGGCCAGGATAAAAACTAATTTTACATCCAATGTTAAGTAAAAGAAAAATCTATATTTTTGTATTTCTTTGCTACGTTTTCTTTGTCGTTATAGGCAAGCAGACTTGTGGAAACGATAACCAGACATATGTAACTGTTTAAGCGTCAACACACAAAGCTGATTAAAAAGTGCAAAACTTACTACAAAGTATACAATCTTATTATAGCCGCTGTGTGGATTGAATATAGTAACCCCCCCCCCCAAATAACCATCTTATACGTCTTCCACTCACAGCGGCACACAGGTCAAATAGAACGGTTTATAACGTATGGAGCGATCTGTTAAGTCCACTTGAGTAGAACGTAACGCATTAATTGTTCTATAAATTATTATTGTTTTATATAGCGCCATCATATCCTGTAGTGCTGTACAAAGGGTGACACCTGAGCCACAAAATGTAATACCTAGGTTGCCGTCTCCAAAATCCGTCCCGCTCTCAGTGTGGATCTGTGGGTCGGTGTACAAGTCCCCGACTCCCTGAATGTCAACGACAATCAACTGGTGTCCGGAACGCTCAAACGTGAAGTGGCTGAAAGCCTGAGAAAATTATATATATATATAAACAACCAAACGATCTAGAAACCGGCTATAAAATACATAAAACATATGATAAAAACTTACTATAATACGTATCTGCCCAAATCTTATCAGTGCTTACTAAAGCAAACATTTAAAGGGCCAGTGACTCCGGACAGTAATCTCTACTCTGCCAATCTTGGATCGCTGTCTGCAAGCAAGCAGTGCCGGTAACATGCGCCGCCGGCAAAACACAAAAAATGACTAGTACCTCTTTAAGTTGCCAAAGCAATTTTTTAAGTTTACTGGGCGTTTTTAATACGGCACAAATATAACATATAAATTAAACCGTTGGAAAATGATTCACAAGGTACCTGCGGGGTGAGGCGGATGTTATCATCTCGGACAAAGCCAGAATTTGAGTTGTATTTAATATATTTTCCCTCAATGTAATGCTCCAGGTGGAAAAGCGGCTTGCCTGGTCTGTCCTTCATTTCGATGATACACATCTGCACAATGTCGACCTGCGGTGAACATTATAGACATTAATATTCATCTCTCTCCATACTATATACCAAGATCATCAGTAACCAGGAGTCCTAAAGAAATTACTCATCAAAAATAAATATCTAGGACAACATCTCTAAATGTATCACTTCCATATTTACTAAAGCATGCCTCAATGGAATGTCTACTAAACTGCGCTGTAATCCGCAGCTACTGCGGGATTCCTGTTGGGTTCCAATGACGGCCTTTTTCACGTCAATGCTTGGCTGAAAGGCATCACATGTACTTTAATGCATATAATAGCTGCATGGACCCTTTACATTGTTGTGTGTGTCCCATGCACATGCATTGGGGTATTCTGCAGAATCCCCCCCGTAAGCATTTGCCCCGTTTCTCACTCCTAGCTACTCGCCGTGCGCTATGGTTATATACGGTAACTCCCGATTTTAATAATTAGAATTAATACAAAAAAATTATTAATGCTAAAAATTGAAATTAATATTGAAAAAATATTTTTTTAAATTGGGATTTTAAAGAAAAACATTTGATCCAAAAAAAGTAAAAAAAAAAAAAAGAAAAAAATTCACTCATACATATCCTATTTATACATTCACCGGAAATTAAAATGCACTTTTTATGCTGCAGATGATATAGTTAAATAAGTAATGTTTGTGCAGTTGAAATAAAGGCAGATGACGGCAGAATGATTAGATAACAGATGAACGAGGAGCAGCCGTCAGGCAGTGGGAAGCCGGCAGGCAGTGGGAAGCCGTCACACGGGGAGGGAGCCATTGCCTTCTCTGGCTGGCTCACGTTTCAGCGGGAGAGGCCTGTAGAATGTAAATAAGCCCGCACACAATACGCGCTCTCACGTACGCCACGTCTCACGTCCAAAACATATGAGAAACCTCCCGGAGCTGTTTACAGCCTGAGCCGTGGACATGCTGTACTTTCACAGAGCTTCAGCTGTCGGTTCTCACACACGCGTGATCTACAGCCGCTGACACATGACATCATTAACATATACGTTAACACAGAAGGACCGCAACCGTACATTCTGCATCTTTCTTTATTATTAAGTCATATATGCTAAGTTAATTCTTTTATTACTGTCTAAAGCTGGAATCGTCTTTATAAACACGCTATGGCTTTACGCCTATAGAGGACTGATGGGGGTCTACGGCGAAAAGCGCTACACAACAGCTGCCGTAAAGCAATCCCCTTACTGTGATCAGTAAGCCCCTTGTCAGCGGATACGGTATTGTTTTTTACCTATACATTTTGCAGCACAATGTATAACTCAAGTTATAGATATAAAACGGTTTCTGTAATGATTGATAGGGTAACAGCCGGGGGGGTTACCTGTTTGGGTGGTTTATGTCGGTTGTATTCCTCTCCCCACAGTTTAGCTTCCATTTGAAGTCGAACATCTTCAAAATACACGTCTCTGTCTACAGATTCTAAATACCGTTTGGCGACGTAATTATACGCGATTTTCCACTGCTGCTTGTGTGAGAAGTTGGAGAGTTTTTTCCTGCCAGGGTAAATAGTATTTCGCTTAGTAAGCCCATCCGCTTTTACGGTTTAGAAAATGTAAAACCCAGGAGAACTTCGTGGCAGCTGACGTTCCACATACATTAGAGCGCTGCATATTATATGACACCGATTTAAAGCAGCAGTAATGACTGCCTTATACATTCAAAATTAACTTTAAATGACTTTTTAAATTCTGCCGAGAAGCAAGTAACATAGTAAATAGCTGGTGGCTCCTACATACCGCAACCAACAGCTGTCCTGTAAGATTAAAAGACCGGTTGCCATTGTGGCTTTTAACATTACTAAGCTTATTTCGTTCCTGGACTGCTCCTTCCGTGAGGACTGCTCGTTTTGGCTCAGACATTATAGAGGGTATCTAGTGAAGATCCCCTCTATTGATCTAGGTTAAAAATGAGCTACTTGCTTTTTCATGGTGCTTGCCTTTAAAAATAATACCCATATATTGAATTTCCTCCCCGGTTGATAAAACACATTATTACATGGCTGAATCACGCGATGGAATGTATAGAAAGGTTAATGTCTGAAGCTGTGGAAAGGCCTTATCAGTGTCCCTGGATTCTTATCACAAAGCGGCAGCAGCTGCAGTAAAAGAGCAAAACCTTCCGACCTTCCCGGTCTGCAAACCCTGCTCTGGCCAGACAGCGACAGCATGATAAACTGAATGATACAATTATTCCTCCTCTCAGTCTACATTCTGTTTTAAGGGGGGATCCATAATGGTTGGTTGGACACGGTGTTCTATTCTTATCTCGCCAGCCCAGTTAATAAACGTTTATCATATAAGCATCCCTATACTGACAGCGTTTGGAACGTCTACTCATTGCATTATCCTTTGTCTGTAAGAATTTAATCTAAACGCTCTAATGAGTCTGGAATCGTATCAGCCGTCACACACGGCTTCATTGGGAGATGAGAGGAATAGTTTGAGCAAAGATGGGTAATGGATAAAGAGGCTGATCAGAGTATTTGTGAAGAGACCGCAGCCTGTACTCACATGGGGAGATCCTGAAACCAAGACAGCTGGTAACGGACCTGCAATGTTAGCTTCCCGAGTTCCCATCAACTCGTGCCAAAATCTGCCATTAATAATTATATCTAGAAAAGGCCTGTACAAAGAACCATCTCAGGCATATACCCGGGAAAACCAGAACAGGTTCCAAGCCAACACCTGACCAGTGGAGAGGAGTACAACAAGCCAGATCTAGATCCTTCTCTATGGTCAGATCTAGATCTCCATGGACCCTCGCTAGGACTTTCATTCTGTTGGCCAACATGCCGCTCCCCGAGCACTAACAAAGATCTGCTCAAACGAGCTTAAAATCTAGAATTACCCATTTATCCACATGTTCAGTCAGAGGTGAATTCATACCAGCATGTCAAAAAGCCAAGAGCGTCACTGGGGTATACTTACGTCCTGTAGCATTCTCTCATAGCACCGCGTCCGAAGGGCTGTTACAAAACAAATAAAATACAGTTAAAATAACAAAAAAAATAATCATATATGAAAAAAAAATTCATATCCAGACACAGCAAACCAAAAGTTTTCTTGAGTTGTGGGTACTAGAGAGTTGTGGGTACTAGAGAGGGCACCAGTACCAATTCGGTCGCTAACGGACATTTAATTCTAATTTAAATGAAGGGTGGCCAAGTGGCCCGGCACAAAACCAGCTCGGCCATGTCCCACTCCCCATCCTGAGACACAGGTCTTCATGTACGCCCGGTATACCAAAAACTCCCAATAATAGGGTAATAATAATAATAATATTCCCACCCCAGCCTAATTATAGGTCAAACATAAATTTTATAGTAAATTAGGAATTTGTAGCAGTAAGTAAAACGTCAGAGGGGTTTATTGAGGAAGATTGGGGGTAGACGGTATAATTATAATCCGTTATTCACTCATAGCCAAACGGCAAAATGAGAAGTAAAAGAAGATATAATATGGGGCAAGAAGGGGCCACTTACTTGAGAAGCCATTTTAATCAGTACTTCGTCTTGCACCCACTGACCAGACACAGCATTGTACCTAAAAAATAAAAATGGATATTATTCTTATACACACTGTGGTTTACATAAAAGCACTAAAATACAAAAAGTATGACATCATGCGTTTGGTAGTGTTAGCCATTTTGCAGGGCCATCTTTTTTTTAGCGGGGGAAGCTCTTTGGAGATGTTTTTGCTGTTTAAATTGTCAGATCAGTAAGATGAAATGGTTAAACTCACTGGAACTCACAGTTTTGTGAATAATCCCCTTACCCCTAGACCTATCTATTAAGAGTTACCATCAGCAGTGCGCTTGGATGTTCAGAGGCTCAGACGTCATGTAAGAAAGTTTTACTTTACTGAGAGTGTGGTAGGTTAGTGGAACAGCCTCCCAGCAGAAGTGGTAGATGATAATACATTAAGGGAATTTAAAAACACACAGGACTGGTACAGGGCTCGCGCATCACCGAGGACTGATTAAGGTCCGAGTCTTTACAGGAAGAAGGAACAACAGACAAAAAACAGGCATACTAGATGGTTTTTACCTGCCGTCACATATAACATAAGTGATGTAAGGGCCCTCCTTACCCCTTGTTTCCAAGTCGAATTTTTGGATTATATACTACTTGTTATGTCCTGTTTACCTTTTGTACAGGGCCGTGGAATATGATGGCGCTTTATAAAACAATAAATGATAATAACAAAGTAATGCTTTTTGAAATATCTGGGAAAATGACATGTTCTAATACCTGTATCCTCTGCAGTTGTATAAACTTTATTCCATTGAAATTATATATATATATATATATATATATATATATATATATATATATTTATATATATATATATATATATATTTATATATATATATATATATATATATATATATATATATATATGTATACATATATATATATATACACACACTGTATATACATATACATACATATCCCCATCAGGCCCCATCTCAAACTTTGGAGAAATCTTTAAAAAGTTCTGACTTACTAACAGGAAGCTATACGTCCTTCATGATTTATTTTCTTAATGTTTTATGGAAAAGGATTGATTCCGACCAAGACATTCTGTCCCCGCTCTGGGAAACATTTTGGGCTACAATGTGGCAGCCCGGAGATGGATGAACGACATCCCACACGGCGCTCTATTCTGATCTCTGTAAGAACGACCCCGTGATTTTTACCCTGGAAGTTCACTTGTATCTAAACAAACCCCGGGACTATTTTTAACGACAGCGTCAGAGAATGACGCGGGGAATGAATCGCAGTGAATCCATTCCAACACACATGTGTGTGTGTGTATGTATACACAGTATATATATATATATATATATTCAAAGATCCCCTCTCTGTAACTGTTCTCTCTCCACGACCCCCCCCACCCCCCGCTGCTTGCATTGCACTTGATGCATTATAAAAGGATATCTGTGTAATAGAATGAAGAGCCATTCCTACTCCTCCTGCGAGTGACGTCTTCGGCAAAAACACATGTGATGACCCATGCAAACCGAAGAGTGCAAGCTATCCGGTCCCATCAGCCAAAAAAAGGGAGCGCGACCTCCTCAAAAGTCCTGCTATTTCTAAATCCGGTGGAATGGGGCCGTCAACCTGACCTGACCCTGCTAAAGGTTACCACTGCTATATATATATATATATATATATATATATATATATATATATATATATATATATATATATATGCACCACTATATAAATGAGCATACTAAACTCTAAATATAAGGTCTGGGAAAGTGGCATCTCTCAGCAGTGAATTAAACGATATTTTGGGTCTGAGTTTGGAAGCCCGTGGATCAGCGTTGGGTTGAGGTGGGACCCAAAGTTTACAGTTTGTAGAACAGAAGGATTATTATGTAGGACACAATGAGGTTGGCAAGGATCCCAATGTTTCTTTAAACATAATCATATATGTGTTCCTTTAACTTCACTCGCATCTTCTCCCCCAGTACTAACAAGTTCTCGAAGATCCTACCGCTTAATGTTCTTCCTCTCTATCTGGATCGCTGTCGCTCTGTTTGTAGCCAGCTATGTTCTGCGTATATACTGTACTCTTGGCCGTGTGCGTGTAACTGAGAACCTCTCCAGATTTATTTGGGGACATACCAGGCACCGTCCCAAGATCCTAAGTCTGCGAGCCAGACTGCCTTTTAGATTGCTGGCCTTTAAATACAGTACGTCGAGTGTCACTTGAACTGCAGTAAACAGAATGGGCTTCTTCACTTATTATAATTCAATCCTGAAGATGCAAAGACCTCGAAGAACCGCATGAGAAGACAGGACGTCCTTCAGAAAGGATCGGCCGTGTTTTTACGTGGGGGGGGGATCTTTTTTACAGATGAACACCTTTTATTAGTAATACTTTGCCTTTGGCTCTCTACATCATCCAGCCACATACACAACATGCCAAAAAACATCAAGCGAAGACCTCTATAATAATAACAATCTTTAAAACACTTTTCCTCCTAAGGCTTATTAAAGAGTGCAATTCATTTTTAGTCTAAGTGGAACAGCAGCTTTAAGTTCCATCAAGGAGCGTGAGTATTTAGGAGTTTATTGAGTGCCCGTCCTGGGGTTTCTGGATGAATTTTTAAGTATATCTGATATCTCGGGGCTACAGACCTGTGTCGGACGGCATGCTCGGTCTCTATGTCTTCCAGGTGGAACTCAGCCCAGGGGTCAGGCATCTGCTTGGCTTTCTGTATCGCATGTTTCCAGGCTTCCTGCGGAGGACACAACGATGGAAAGTTACTAGATTAATTTAATCTAATCCAAAAAAAAAATAAATCTGGATTTATTAGAATTTGTGAGAAATTGAAGATTCCATTGATTATGGACACGTGGAGTATTATGGAGGTACAGAGATTTTTTTTGGAATAAAACCTATATCAACCATCAAAAAAAATAAAAAAATTCAAATAAAATTTATTAAGGGCTGGGAAAAATATCAACGTGGTGGACCAGCAAGCAGAATTATGAAAATTATGGAAAATTACTGGTGAGTGGACAGGGATGAATTTCCAGCCCAGTATATGAATATTATATAATATTATAATTATATAATAATATACTATTTTAATAAGGGGCAGTGTAAATGGTAAGAACAAGGTGATTAGACAGATCGATCAGCACAATATCCTAAAACAGCCGGGATAAAGAGACTTAAAGAGAAAGTTCATTAAGTATCCCATAACCAGTTATACAACAGAGTTTTGTTGGCATAGCAACAACAACCAAAGCGTATTAAAAAGTAGCGTTAGGATTGTCAAAGGTTTCAGGAAGCTGTGGAATGCAGCACATGATGGAATTTCACACGTAACATACAAGATGATGTAAGAGGGAAGAATGAGATAAATATTCGGGAATATATAAAGAAGGAGAATGAAAAAAACTAATATACTTAAGGGTCCCGTTCTCTTTGTCCTTTATCTTAACCCCTTAAGGACAATGGGCGGTCCCAAAACCCATTGAAAACAATGCATTTTGAGCCCGTACATGTAGTCATTAAGGGGTTAAAGAATGTTTTTCATGTTATACAACTTTGCCACAAAATACCAAATATGTGGACAGAAAATGCCCTTTATTTCTACAAGTCTGGGCCTCTAAAATATGTACAGTAAAGTACCGTATATGAATAAAATGCAATTAGCCATAAAAGGGTTAACTGAAAGATCCCCCCCCCCCCCCGGCGTTACTTAAACCTGAACGGTGCATGGAAATGAAGTGTTGTTTTTTGGAAAGCAGATTTGTTTCGCAATGATTTAAGGATGATGTGTCTGGAACCGTGTCCTGGATTTATTGCAGAGAACTGGGTACCTTAAATATACTGCCTGAAAATGCTAGTCGGAAACAAAAAAGGGGAAAGATCCAAATGAGTAATCACACGTACCCGACCTCGATCAGTCAAGCAGCCATGCTTAGAAAACTGACGTTTGTCATTCTAGGAAATGCACGAGAAACATTAATGGAGACGGTCACGGAAAGCAGAGTATAACGCAAGCAAAGCGCGCTTCGAAAGCACATTCAAGCAGTCATAACAAGACTTAGAGGTTATTGACGAGACTACTGGCTACTACAGGGCAACGTTCTGAACATGGAACAATCTTCCTAGAAACCAATGGGGTTATTAATGTCCCCAATAATGGATCATACCATTGCTTGGTATGAAAAGAGGACCACGTTCAGAACTTTGCATCAAAATACAGAATTTTATGGGATCTTTCTAGCAGCAGAATAAGTGGGTCTCTGGGGTGGCATTTGATATGTAGGCAGAAGATGAATGAGGCCCCGCCTACTCCCTACCCAGGTCCTGCCCACTCACCACCCCCTGTCAGGTCTATTGTGAGCTAGCCCCACCTCTGTGTGCAACTAGTCCCGCCTCTGCGATGCTGAGCTGACCCATTAACATCCAGAGAGCCCCCCCGGGGTTCAGACCTGGTCTGTTCCCAGGTATTGCGGCGTGACCCCCAGTATCTCATGGCTCTTGAAGCATAAATTAAACGCTTAATAACAGTGTTGTCATAGGTTACCGCATTAAAGGTAAAGTTTAGTTACTTTAACCCTTTGCATGCCCATCATTCTTGAGCAAGGCACTGCACCATGGTACGCAGAGGGTTAACATGGTTTATTATCTTGTTTGCTCTTGGCAGCGCCCCAGTATGAATTCACAAAACAGTCCTTATATTTTTATATTTGCTTTACAGATCAATAAATATTTAAATGTTGTTCTCTTTACCGGTGTATGATTTAACTCTTTAAGTAAATAAATAAAAATGTTATCTGACTCCCCTACTGTAAAAAATATAGATCTGAGATCTATTCGGAAATATCTCATGTAAATGGCCGCAGTTTTAATCATACAGGAAGCAGAAAAACAAGACAAACCGCACAGTAAGACGGCGGGCAACTGAAACATTATAAACAAAACAAAATGCAATTGCTTTGCTCCAAACTACCCAATATCTTCACGCACGTTTAAAAATTAGATCGTCGTTTATAAGGAGAGCTGGGAACAAAGCAATGGATGGCGACGTATGGTTTAAAGGGACAGTCTCGTTTTTTTCTCAGCCTCCATGCATGGAAGCCCAATTTGTTCTCAATCAGAAACAACACTAAATAAAAAAAAATAGATAAAGGAAAAAGAATTTGGTTTCCATGACAACTGCTCCATACTCAGCACCGCAATCTCCTGCCCCCTAGGCATTAAACCTCTACATACAAAACAAGTATTATTATTATTATTGTTATTTGTACCAATTATTACTATAGAAGTCAGATTAAAAATATATAAATATATTTTTGGTCATTCTTTATTTCTTGGTGGATTTCCCCCTCCACCTATTTTGGAAATAAAAATACCAGCCATCTGATTGCTTCCATAGGTTTTTTTTTTTTATTATTATTATGGGGTTTTTTTTTTATTACCATTTGTTTACATCGCAATGTGTTGTCTGCTTCACTAGCACATAAAGGGTTAAGGGCATGTGTTTTGATGTGAAGACATGTGTGAGAACAGACCATATAACCTTCGACCTCTATAGGAAGACCGAAGCAGGCGCTGCTTCAAACTAGTTCTGACCGGCAATGTTTGGCAACAAATCCTTCTCCTTTGGAAAGGTCTTTAATACATTATTAACCCTTTAATTCCCACTGAGATTATTCTCACTGGGATTATTAACCCTTTCATTCTCACTGGGATTCCGAATGTCGTATATAAAAAGTGTTTCTCTTGTGGGGGAGCGCAATACATTGTTTTGTGATTTTACAGTAATAGTTCTTATCTTCAGGTTAATGAGCTGATTATATATATATATATATATATATATATATATATATATATATATATATGTATAATAGAAGAGTATTGTGTTAGATGTGGAAAGAAAAGAATACATTTCGAAATGATAACTATACTATCCATTAGCCAGGCTGGTTAACTCTTTGCAACACACACGTAATAAACTTCCCAATTAGGTTAATTCGTACGAATGTCCAAAAGCTAGGTGGGACCCCAATACAAACCAAGCAGAGATCTCAGAATTTTTGTTTGCATTTCATTGCCCACACTCTCTCTCACACTAAACACTCTTACTCAATCTCTCTCACACTCTCATTCACTCTAACACTCTTACTCAATCTCTCACACTCTCACTCACTCAAACACTTACTCAATATTTTAATGGTTTTTGGTCCATTTGCACAAGTTTAATGGGTAACTCTGCTCTTGAATCAAATACACAGATAATATCTCATTCTTAATGTTGAAATTTATTCTAAAATGTAACATTATTTATGTATTTACAGTTAAAATACACGAACATTCCTTCTGCGCTTCCGATATTTCACATAGAGCTGGTTTTGTTGATAATATTACAAAGTTTTTACACTAGCGTGAAAATGAAAATCTAACCCCTTTATCACATGCATGTGTAAGAAAATGACTCCATTCCATGTATCTACTACTCCGCTCAGGAGACTACACAATTCAATAGCGACAGCAAGCGGGGCAATTTATAAAATGCACCAAAGAACCAAACCATATTCGATCCAGTAACCACCACACGAGGACACCCCGAAGGCAGCATTCATAAACCCGAGCATATTCCGATACACACCTTAAAGCTGAAGGAGTTCCTGGGAGAGGAGCTGCTCCCGTACTCGCTTTCCTTGGCCAGCTTGCTGAAGAAGTCCGCGTTCTTTTTGTTCGCGGCGTGATGTGACGCCAGGTCGTCTGTTATGGGGCAGATGAAGAAGTTGTCCTCATCGTCGCTGTCAGCCTTGTTGTAATCAGAGCGCCGTTCGTTTTGTAAACGGTTGTTGTCAAGACCTTCCATTCGGAAGATGAGATCTTCGTCGGCCATGTTCGCGTGAGCTCCGGGCAATGAGAAGAATATATCGGATGACTGGAATATCCAGAGTGTTGCTGTGTATAAGCATTCAGTGAAGGGTCTGCAAAACCAACGCAAAGGAAAAAAATCCATCAACGTTATTATATTACAGATTTTTATAGTATTTTATATCATATTAGTATACAGATTATATATATATATTTTTATAATATAGATTATATATACTACATTTTGTATATAGTATAGTATACATCATACTGTATATAATATACTTTGTAGAATATATTAGTAAATAGATTTTATATATCCCATATTTTTATATATTAGTAAATAGATTACCTATCCCATATTTTTATTTAGTATTAGTATAAAGATTATATATATTATTTTGTATATAGTATTAGTATAACGATTATATATATATTATTTTTTATACAGTATTAGTATCTAGATTATATATACTATATATTTTTATAGTATTAGATATACTATGTTTTTATATAGTATTATAATATAGATTATATTTTTTATATAGTATTTGTATATAGATTTTTTATACGATATTTTTTTTTTATTATAGATTATATATAGTATTTTCCAGTGTTGGTTTTCAAGTTGTCCCTGAGAGTTTATTATTATTATTATTATTAAAGAGGTGTCTCGCACCATCTCTAGACTGATGCAAACTGTTTAAATCGCCCTGAAAGAAGAAATGTCTCGACACCATTCCTGTCCCCGTCTCCCAGGTTTTCAATGTCTGCTTGTACCGGCACAGGTGTGCCAGCGATTACCTGGCGAATACATCCGTGTTAATAAAACAGCCACCTGTTATCATATTAGGGGACGGCTGGAAAGATTTAGCTTGCGAAGACCTGGGACGTTAATGTCTCTACACCCAGAACCCGGTGCACGTGATCCCGTATCATATAAAATAAAGGTCTGCCAGGTAGAGCGTTTGTGTCGCCGACCCTTCATACCAAAATCATGGTTTAACCCAGGGGTCCTCAAACTGTGGCCCTCCAGCTGCTGCAGGACTACATCTCCCATACTCCTCAGCCAGCCCCTTAGCTGAAGGAGCATTATGGGAGATGTAGTCCTGCAGCAGCTGGAGGGCCGCAGTTTGAGGACCCCTGGTTTAACCAGTAGTTCTAGGCTCCAGTAATCAGCACTTTAAAGATAATGGAGATGACACTTGAAGGAGAGCCATACAGATGACGGACCTTTTTCATATACTGTCAACTATATTGTTGTTCATCGCTACTGAATCTGCAGGCGCTCTTATCAAATAAAATGTAACAGAACCCTAATGTGATTGACTATAAGAGGCAGCGTATGAGCTTATTGACCTAGAGCACATATATATATATTCAGGGCTGTAAGGGGAAAGGTTAAAGTTCACAAGCTGTTTAAAGGTACAAAATACCCTTAAAAAAAGAAATAACCAAGGAGCAGCACAATGGCTTCAGCTTCAGGCCAAACGAGCTCTCAGGAAGCCTTTGTGAGCCCAGCAATTAGTCAAGAAAAGCAAGCGGAAAATCCCTCTCGAGGAGGAGAAGGGGAAAGAAAAATGGCCGAGAACCTGGTATCAGCGAAAGGCTAACACATCCTCCTCCGCACAACACTGCACAGTGTTATTATACACAGTCCGGTACATGAAATAACCCTACATAACGTAACATAGGCCTATGCATTTCCCACGGGAGCAGCCATCCTGACTTCCTGTTCCCCATAGGTAGACCTTCCCTTGGGGTTATTCCTCCCCTGTTGAGTTACTCTTCCCTTTTGGTGGCAGCTGATTAGTTGTGGCTGCCTTTGTGAGGCTGGGGAGATAACATCATGGGTAACATGTCATGGGCAACGTGTCATAGGTGTGCAGGTTGCCTCATTTTTCAGGTCTCAGCCTCGCTTCCTCGTGATGGAATTTCGGTGACATAGACGCCCCCCCCAGTCCTTGTGTTACAGGAGATGCGTCCCATCGAGCACACTCACCACCAGTGTGCCCCACCGCTGGATCATGCATGAGTCCCAGGGGCTTTGACCCCCAGCGCACACGGACAGAAGGTGCTCCCAGTGATTTCAATGGGGAATTCTTTCCTGCCAGAGAACTCCAAGCAGCCAGAACCGGCAGGATTTATAGAAATGTATATAAAGGTACAGTCATATACGTTCATCGCTGGCGGGGCACTAAAAAGCTGCTCCTCTGACCCAGCGTACAGTTATCCAGGCGGAGAGATACTCTACCGCAAAGGGAAATTTATTTCACCCCACCAACAAAATGGGCTGCAACACAAGCATTCTCACGGCAATGTCTCTCCCCGCTGACTGGCCGGGGGCCACAATAATGCTGTCAATCGGTCCACTCGAAGGTGAAAAACAGGGTGTATGTATATCCACTGATACAACGCATTATCTGAAAGATCTGCCTGCTTTTAATAAAGTCTCTGCAGCATCTCTTTGTCCAGCAGACTGTGAAACGCGCTACAACAGATAAGACCCATTCGGCCCGTATAGTCTACCTGTTTTCCCTGCTGTAAAGACTCAGACCTCAATCAGTCATTACTATACCGTGCACGATTACATTCCCTCACTGTATTAACCCTACCACCTCTGCTGTGAGGCTGTTCCATTTATCTACCTTCTCAGTAAAGTAAAAAGTGTGATGCACTGCTTGTTATGTCCTGTTCACCCACTATACATCGCTGAAGAGTACGACAGCGCTATATAAATCAATTAATACCAAGAACAATCGAACCCTTTCAGTGACAGACTGCACAGGAAAGATGAACAGACTGGAATTTCAGGTACGCCGAGAGATATTAGAGGTTATAATCCTGGCCAACCACTACGTTACATAGAATTACGGCATCCTCGGGGAGGAAATACACAGACTGCATTCTAAATACCTACATAAACCATATGGCGAGAAAAAAATTATATTTAACAGCCTTTTGATCACCTTGTGTTCTGACCCCTGCAATTAATACCCTAATGTAATGTTTTTGCCCAATCCTGATGTAACATGAAACTATTTGCTTGGGTATTATTTGGTGAATCAGGCAGCGCAGACAGAACATCTGGTGCCAGGCGATGCTCAATCCATACATTTTTCCTCGTCCCACCGTTGACTCGCCTACAATACCAACAATCGAGCCCCTTAATCATATTTTCGATCCATAACACACACATAGGGTTAAATACATGACATTGAGTCATTTCCCTAAAAGGCATTAATGCACATACCGGGCTGCACGTACAGGGCTGCACACACCAGCTGCGATCCCTGCCCGGAGCCAGGCCTTCAAAACAAAAAAACTCTTATTCTCGATGCATGGAATCTGATGCACACAACATGCTCTGGCCAATCATAACATGTGCCATGATATGTTTAACCCATTCAACTCCACCTAGAACAACACTGCACCGCAGTGCTGCTGCATTAGGGAGGTTTTAAAAATGATCCCCACTGTAAGTGGTTAATAGGTGCCTGATGATAAGGTGGTAAACTACAGAAAGGCTGCAACATCAATAAGATGATGATGAACCCTCTGGCAGCTATAGGGTTAAACTGTTCGATCTGTGAGTCTTTAGACATCTGACTTCATCATGGTGGATCTAGACGGCCAGTAGGAACTCTGGATCTTGCAATATACCAAGGGGCATGGCTTGCTTACCCTGCACAGATGGCACACCCGGCAGTCTTGCAGATCTTGGAATGCGGGGATCTTGGTCTGGAGATCCTGATTCCCCGCAGACACAATGGACGAGCACAAGGCCAGCAAAGGGCTGTCACAGGAACTCGGGGTCTCCTTGGCCAGTGATCGCACACTGTCTAGTGTGCAAGGAATAGTCGCTGCTTGAGACCCAACTCCTCCTGCCTGACAGTCCCACCCACACGCCCACCCATCCAGGGCAACGTTCCATGCCACCGCCCACTCTACAAGCCCAGCGTTCTAAGCCACCGCCCATTCTGCAAGCCCAGCGTTCTAAGCCACCGTCTACTCTGCAAACCCAGCGTTCTAAGCCACCGCCCACTCTACGAGCCCCGCGTTCTATGCCACCGCCCACTCTGCAAGCCCAGCGTTCTTAGCCACCGCCCACTCTGCAAGCCCCTCGTTCTAAGCCACCGCCCACTCTACGAGCCCAGCGTTCTAAGCCACCGCCCACTCTGCAAGCCCAGCGTTCTAAGCCGCCGCCCACTCTGCAAGCCCAGCGTTCTATGCCAAACATCTCCCCTAGCTCCTCGCACGTGGCTGGCTGGCGGAAGGATTAGTTTTGGGTTATTATTATGAGATTTTGGGCAGTCACCCAATCGCTGGTTTATTGTATAATCTCTTTAAATCATGCCATTGCTGCAAAAGAACGGGAAATCAAAGCTGTTGGAATGAGCACATTAGAAAACGTTGATCGAGGACCTCTCGGGGGTTCAAATTAAACTCTATTTGTATAGGCATGTCAATGGAGTTAGATCAGTTATGGAGCTCCTGTTGAGCATTTTTAAACGTTGCACAAATGTTTAGTATAAAGAATAGATCATGAGAGCCTTCCCGGGTAACATACTAACTTGTAACATATGCATGCATGTATGTGAATTATGTTCCTCTGCAGATCATGTGGTTTTGGGCCGTTGGTTTGTATCGCGCAGGATTAGGATTCTCCCTTGCAGGCAGAGTGCATAGCAAGCAGGGCGAAAGACACGCGTGTGATTGAATTGTAACACGTGCCGCCCAATGTCTAGATATGCGTGGCCACGCTCTATGTTTGTATTCTGATGTGATGTGCGTCCCGGCGGGAGGGTATGGGGTGTCAAAAGCCCACTGGGCATTGTCCAGATGGCCCGGCCTGCCGCTTCTTACATACATGCGAATAGGCCATCCGGTGGCAGATTATCCATAATGCACAATAGGCGGGTGTCTAGGGGACCCGGGGCACTAATCTGCCAGCACCCCACCACCAGCTGCTGTCGGCACTGTGCTGGCTATTGGATGGGGGTCACGTTACATCAAGACCCTGCCATACCAGTACGGGATGGTATGTGCACATGTGCGTGTTCTGCCGCATCATGTGTGTGTCGCTGTGGTAGGCATGTTCCGTTGGGAAAACAAAACATAGGAAGTGTTCTACAAAAGCAACATCATCAACCCCCTGCTCGTGACATGCAGTGAAAAGTATATGTAATGTATAAATCCTGATCACATACATCTAAAGTACGTGGAATTTGTACCAGATAAAGACATTACGAAAGATGGCAACCCGACGGAGACCTGGAGAGACTCCGAATTACTGCGGGTCTAATCGAATCCCGATGGCAGCCGTGACATGCGCCAGCCGCTCCGGCCGTAGGCTACGTCTGGACAATCACGTAAGCAATTCATTTAAAAGACAACGATCCTCTGGTAACACTCGTTTCGGTTAAACTCCCCGACATCTGTATCCCTGCGCTGTAAGCGAATTTTACTCTGAGTGCAGTTTTCTCGTTATTGTCATTTACGAGGCGCCTCGCTGAGTTCGTCTTCTAATAAAATGTCGCATTGTGAGTGCGGTGCTTGGAACATAGGCCAGAAAAGCAAATGCGGTTAAACCGCTAATTCACTTACTACCGGTCACACCATCTAGTACCGTCCAAAACTCATAAAAGTAACAGAAAGGATCCAGACGTTACGTAAATCCCGCCTGAAAGCCCCTTCTGGCCTTAACGCTGGGTATCTCGGAGCCCCGAGTGTCTCAGAGCCCCCCATGCTTGGTCCGGCCTGGACGAGTGCGCATATTTCAGTGGTTGTGCTCATATTTAAGCGCACTCTGCACTTTTGGACCCCTTCAGGCACTTTTTATTTTTACACGGCACTTTCCCCAGCCTTTTTTAGGCTAGGTGTGCGCCGCATGTTAAATGTTTATTACACCAGCCTGGAGCTTTCAAAATGGAGCACTTTGTATGTAGTTTTTATATACAAGATTGCAGTTTTTTTGCACCGTGCGTGTGTTTTTATGGATTTTCTGATTTTTGTTCACGGAATGTTCACGAACACCAAAAACACTATGCTGAAGCCAGGTCCCGGCTGTTCTGGTGAGGAGGGGAGATAAGGAGCTCCTCGAAGCGTTGGGGTGAAATAAAAAAAAAAGAAATACAGGTGAAAGTTTCAGAGGTTCAATGGTGCCCTCGTCAACCAGGCGGTGCTGTGAAAATGTGACCCCGTACACCTATGAACGCGTGTCGAGCACCAAACTGGGGGCTCCAGAGCACACTTGAGGATACCTGAACCTTAAGGCCAGAGGACCAAGCTTCCCTTCCTTCACAGGTACTCGATTTTAGCCAAAAGTCTGAGAAGCTACGCTATTCAATGGCCTCGTTAAAGGGGAGATGACTACTCTCCCCGACCAACCCATTCACACTATGGAGGGCTGTACTGGGTCCTCCCAGCCACCATAGTTCACCCACCCTCGGTGTCGCGATATGGTGGAAGAGGTTTAGGGCTGCACAGAAGATTGATATGGTGCGGCTCTGACGTCTCGCATTGATTTCTATGACGACCAGAGAGGGTTGTGGCCGAGTACGAGGCGGGCTGCTCTCTCCGTGTTTATGCTACGTGTATGTAACACGTCTTGTCGTAGATGACAGGTCTATTTTAAGTGTCGCTCAAGTTACCCATCGTTTTATGATGTATGTGGCTCTCGACATGACGTGACCTTTTTGACTTGACCTTTGGTTGCTACACATGACTGAGATGCAGATATAGAACACAGGACCTGGTCAGATGATGCATGGCACGTATTCCTCGAACATACGGGCAGCACGGCAAAGTCAGCCGCAGTATGATGGATGGGTGGCCTCTGGGAAGTGCTCCCTCACCCTACTTCCCAATAATGAAACACTTGGAATTTGAGAGACATTGAGGGTCAGAAAGAGGTTTCCAAGAGGAATTTCTAATCCAGTAAGGATGACGTACGTGCGGCCGATTGCTGGATATGCGCGGCTGCGTGTTATGTTTTTATGCTCATGTAGTGTGTGTTCAGGTATATCCAGCCAGTGGCCGTACATTATAGCACCTGATCGGGATGCAGCCAGGGCTGCCCACTGACGTCTGTGGGCCGTAGCGCTGACGTTGGGCCAAACCCAAAGAGTTCCCAGGTATGCTGAAAAGGGGCACTGTTGGCCAGTGGCCTACTGGGCATTTGCCTGATGGCCAGTCCAGGCCTGGTTGTTTTCTTTTGGATTGTTATACCTGGGAACTTCTGGGCTCCGGCTACGCGGAGCCTTCCTTTGCGGAACGCGGCCAGGACAGCACACTAACGTCAGTGGGCGGTCCCGTGATGTCGGTGGGAGTTCCCCCTGATGTCGGGGGCGTTCCCACTGACGGCAGCGGGGAGCGCCTCCTTGTAAAGGAAAAATGGGTGGGGCGTGTCAAGACCCTGCGACCCGGAGAAGCGGGTGCTTCACCCAGTAATTACATATATTAAGAGTTGCTCTTGCGTGCACGTTTCTCGATACGGGCACCATGTAGGTGCAGCTACCAGTTTTCCCAGAATTTAGGCATACGGGTCAAAACAAGACTCGTCAGGGATGCCCTAGGGCCAAGCATGCATAAGTTGCTGGTTGGTTTCAATGAGCATGTATTAGTTTTACTGGGTGGAACTATGGTAAAAGCTTGCCTGGGTTCCCACTTGGTATAAAGATGTTCCCCAATAGTGACAAGATATGGCTGTCCTCGGGGTATGGTCTGGATTTGTCCCTAATGGCTTGTAGCTTGTTGATCATAAATAAGCCGCTCCCCAGGTTACAATATTTGCTTCCAGTACTGCCCGAGCCTTACTCGCAGGAGTCTAAGTAAAGAAACATTCTTGGAACAGGAGGTGTCCCGCACATCTCGTCCTGTAAATAAGGAAATATTGACACAACTTTAAAAAGAAGAACTCAGAGGAACCGTTCTCACTCCTGCTGGTCTGTATTATTTTAATAGCCATCAAATAAAAGGCAACAGCTTCTTTCACTTTATATCATCCATAAACCGAGGACCCTATGAGGATCGTTCAGTTGATGCTTTCAGAGGCCTTCACAAAACATTGGAATCAAATGCATTGCAATTATTGAAAGTGTTTGCGGCATACAACAGAACTTTACGTTACTTTTGTCCCTTGTCCCCGATGTAATAGGGATACTTCCTAAAAAGTTCAGCCAACCAAAAACACTGGAGTCCCCTAACCTGATGCCAACATTTGCCCCTTTGCTGTGCAGGGGATGTGTTTGGCTGAACATATCTCTGTGCACGTGATCAGGGTAGGCACCAATATTGCCCATGGTGGGCATTTATTGGGCTCTGCAGTGGACAATTTAATCATGTTTCATGGACCTTCACCGGTGCGCATGCATTGCAAGGCCTCCCTCTGATTTCAATGGCTGTGCTTTCCTTTCCCTGATTGGCTACTTCAAGCCGCTTAGAAGGACTGTAAGTCTGAATAGATTAAGTGTTTGCAGCAGGAAAATGGGCAGATCAGATGGGCCGAATGGTTTTTGTCGAATTTTGTGGTTCTATGGAATGAAATAATTATCTCTCTTACTTTTACAACATCTGTAAAGCGTTCTGTGAATTAATGTTTAAACTGAAATGTATGTCACAGGTGCAGAACTATAAAATCCTGAAAAAAAAAAATTCACTAATTAATTAATATGTAAGATGCAAATGTTAGGAGAACCTGGGGCCTAAGAGGTTAACACTATTACTCTTCCACCAGGAAGAATGCTGTGGTTACTGCTTATTGTGTAGATGCTGACATCTAGTGGCAAAATAGTGAATAGCATCTGTTTACGTTTGCATTTCATCCGTAATTATGTTGGTGAGAAAGTGACGTTTGCTCAGAAAAAAGGAGAAAACGTGGTGAAAATGTAACCATTCGTGTGCGCAGCGTGTCAGAAAATCTGTGTAACAAACAAGTTTTGCTATAGAAAGGGACATATAGCTGCTAGAAACGTCTATGAAATTTGGAAAGTATAACTGATGTATGGTAGCGTGGCCGAGTGGTCTAAGGCGCTGGATTTAGGCTCCAGTCATTTCGATGGCGTGGGTTCGAATCCCACCGCTGCCATGATATTTTCGTGATGCTGTTAGATATATATATTATATACTGAGATTGACATATTCATTTTTAAAATGGATGTATACAATTTTATATAACGAAATCACAAAAGATCATCCGTATAATGGCAGTTTTATTAATGGGTAAGCGTACACAAGCTCTCAAGTATTTCATTGAGCACATCAGGTTGTGCAGTGGATTATGTATACAAATAATTTTAAGATGGTTGTATATACCGTATTTGCTCGATTATAAAACAAGGTTTTTTTAGTGCAGATTTTTCATTTTTCGCTTGTCTTCCAGGAACCGTAGCACCTGCTACGCTTCTGTGTTTCTTTGTTGCCCTCGGCAGCTTCTTAGTTTGTTCATATGGTGGGGCCTTGCCTGTGGTCACCGTGCTGCATTGTCATTCCAGCGCTGGTTTGAAAAACAGAAAAATTGCAACTTGGGGTGAACGCTAGTTGCACCATTAACTAGCCAAGCCAGCCTTCAATGGCTGACGTTGACTGTGTGATGGGATCTGGTAGAATCATGTGGCATATGGGGGAACTCTATGGATTTTACCAGGAGGCTCCAGAAATCACAGCTGATTACCAAGCCTTGTTTGTCAATATTAACTCTTCGGATGGGCAGAGTGGCGTTTGTTTATGCCCATTCCCCACCCAAGTCCAGAGCAGAGGCACTCCTGACCCCATGCATAGATAGAACCATAACTTAACGCCGCCACATTCCTTGCCTCCTGTGGGTGCAGGAAAGGAAACACCAAGAGGGCTAACTCTGTGAAGTCCCTAGGCATGTCAGGTAGAAGTTTAAGGGCAGGGGAGAATACCACGATAACTGGCCACTGACTACTAATGGTACTGACTGGGCAAGAAATTTACTGTTTTTCCCAACTGGAGGAAGGGTACATAATATACCCTTAAACAATAAACAACAGACAAGGACTTACAGTTAGGTTTTTTTAAAATATTATTAGATGGAAGTAGGGCTGAAACAACTAATCGATAAAATCGATAATAATCGATAATGAAAATCGTTGTCAACGAATTTCATCATCGATTAATCGGATCGATTTTTATCGATTGTAAAAAGAGGTTTTTTTCAGAGCAAATGCTCTGAAAAACTCCTCTCCTTATATAATCCGACCTCAAACAGAGATCGGATTATAACACCGGAATCCAGATCCCCCGCTACGCTGCAGGGGACATGGATTCCCCTCACTGTCGGCCGGTCTCTCACTTCCTTCTCTCTCCCCCTCCCATCTGCCTCCTCCCCCCTCCCATACACTGCTCTGCCTCTCTACCCGGCTCCGTTACTGAAGGCACTTTCACTGCAGCTTCATAGAAGCCTCAGTGTAAGTGAAGGTGAGTAACGGAGTCTGTCTGTGCGATGCAGACCCCCACCGGCTGACAGAGAATCATCCTCTCTGATGGCCGGTGAGGGTCTGCATCGCACAGACAGACTCCGTTACTGCCCTTCACTTACACTGTGGCTTCTATGAAGCTGCAGGGAAAGTGCCTTCCGTAACAGAGCCGGGTAGAGAGGCAGAGCGGTGTATGGGAGGGGGAGGAGTCATAGGGGTGTATGGGAGCCACCCTCCAATACACCACTCTGGCTCCTCCCCCTCTCATACGCCACTCTGCCTCTCTACCCGGCTCCCTGGTGTCTTGTCAGAAACGGAGGTTCACAGGAGGCAGAGTGGAGTATGGGAGGGGGGAGGAGGCAAAGTGATGTATGGGAGGGGGGAGGAGGCAAAGTGATGTATGGGAGGGGGAGGAGCCAACGTGATGTATGGGAGGAGGCAGAGTGAAGTATGGGAGGAGCCAGAGTGGAGTATGGGAGGGGGAGGAGCCAAAGTGATGTATGGGAGGGGAGGAGGCAGAGTGGTATATGGGAGGGGGAGGAGGCAAAGTGATGTATGGGAGGGGAGGAGCCAAAGTGATGTATGGGCGGGGGAGGAGGCAGAGTGGTGTATGGAGGGGGGAGGAGGCAGAGTGGAGTATGAGAGGGGGAGGAGCCAGAGTGGTGCATGGGAGGGGAGGAGCCAGAGTGGTATATGGGTGAGTTATAGTGGTGTATGGGGGGTATTATGAATTTTTAGGGCATATAGGGGGTATAAGGCATATGGATATTAGGCATATCAGGGGGGCATAAACATATCTGAGGGTAAAAGGTATATCAGGGGGCTCAGTGGCATATAGGGGTATAAGACATCGATATTAGGCATATCAGGGGGGCATAAAACAAATCTGGGGGTAAAAGGTATATCAGGGGGCTCAGTTGCATATCACTGGCATATAAGGAGTATAAGGCATATCAGGGGGCACAGTGGAATCTGGCATATAAGAGGTATAAGGCATATATGGGGGCAGAGTGGCAAGCTGGGGGTCAGATGTGCATAACTGGGGGCAGTTTGGTAAATAAAAAAATTTAAACAAGGCTTTTTTTCTCAGTTTTTATTAAATATGAAAAATAGTTAACATGAATTAATATTTACTAATAACTTTGTATTAAAACCTAGTTTGAGAAACACTGTGTTTGGGTTCTTGTAGCTTTTATTATTATGTCAGTAAAATAAGAAGGTGAATAGAGAGAGGCCATTGCAATAAAGAGATGAAAGTGTAAATTGTACGTTTTTTATTGCAATTTTTCTTCAATTTAAAATAATGTATTTTTTTATCCGATTAATCGATTAATCGACAAAATAATCGGCCAACTAATCGATTATTAAAATAATCGTTAGTTGCAGCCCTAGATGGAAGATAAATCATGCCTTTTGTAATGTGTAAAAACAGGTTTATTTGTAGTTTTACACGGTGAATAAATAAGATGTACATAAAATAATTTCACGCTTATAGCTCTGCCCAGCTTCATACTCAGCACTAGCTGAATTCCACTAAACAGACATCCAGTATCCGGTACAATAATATAATAACATTATAACAATGAACAGTGTGTTTTTTAACAAATAAATATTATGTTCGTCATAGTAAAAAGTTCCATAGAATTATAGTTTGAAATCCTAAAAAATTATTATCCTAATTATGTGCAATATATTTTTGAAGATGTTTTAAATACTCCAAAGTGGCCAGAGTGGGACTATGATCATGGCCACAAGGAGGTGGTGTTTATACTCCCAAGAAGTCCAGAGGCTCAGCAAGATTTAGAAAGAGGGATCTAGAATGTCGGTGTCTCTGGTACTTATCCAATCATTATCACACACAGGAGTTGGAGAACCATGCAGGGTTGCATGCAAAGAGAAATAAGTGCCACTAGATATACAGATGTCATGCCCTGGGCCACTTTATGGGACTACCAAAGTCTACCCTTCCAGATCCTCTGCCGCCCATCCACGTAGGTATCAAGGCCAGTGGTGGTGGCAGGTTGAACATCACAGTATTTCTCTCTATCGCCATATTATTGGTTTAACAATATTAGATTTTTTCGGGGGGAAAAAATCCATTTACAGTAGTAAGGAAATTGCTGGTCCTGTATGGGAGTTTATTATGGAAAAATGATGAAATCATTGTGAGTGAAACATTGCTGTGCAGCTAAATGGAGTCGGGGTGAAAAAGAGGAGGACCAGGTTTTTGAAGACCCTACAAAAGAAATGGGAAACACATACAAACAAATAAGCAGAACATAACAAGCAACAGACTGCAAAAAACATTTTGGTCCTGCGACGACTTCTGCTTGTTTCTGACATAATGATCCACGGCATCGGCGAAGGAGAATTTCTGTGGGTTATACCCAAGCTCCTTCCGGGCTTTATCTATCCTGAACGTGTGCGTTACCGCGATGTTTGTTACCTGTAACAGAGAGCACATCGGTTATCAGCATAGACGGGGAATATACAGTATCCATTAACACACAAATAATTGTTAAAAACTACTGCCTTTTGTAAATGTCTTTGTAATCCATGTGTCATATATATATATATATATATATATATATATATATATATGTGTGTGTGCGTATACGAGATGGTGTTGGGAGTAGGGTCCACCTGGCTTTGTTTGCCCCTCGGGCGAAAAGCTGCTAGCCCTCCCCTGCCCAGGAATTCTCAAAAATCACAGAAATATCATTAAAAATCATGAATTTACTTACCTCAGTCCTTGTCAGCAATGGATTCAAATTCAAAATTGGTTTTAAAATAATATGTAGCCATTCCAGAAGAAAAGCTGCAAAACATTAAATGCCAATAATTTAAATCCGTTACTTGATAAATATTAAAAAAGCGAGTCTGAATGAAATGCTATAGAGGACATTTTCTGATTGGAATCTTAGTACGGATAAATAGTTGGATACAGATTAATATACGTTTTTCTAACCAGCTTTACACTTTTTGTAATATTTCTGTATTATATTCAATTGGCAGACTTATAATAATAATTACATATAACCTCATTTCATCCTCTAATGTATTAAATAGAGTTCTTGAGTATCAGTCATTTTACTCTGGATATTAAACTGGACCATTTAAAACGGTTTATGAATAAATGCATTTATTTATAGAGTAACAGCAGATATTGTGGTAAGAAACCCAAGAGTGCTGCATAATCATGTCTCTGTGTCTATACGTATGTGTGACCAGCAATGCAGAAACATAAACGTGATCTTAAAATAATCACATTTTTCGTTGGAAATCCTGTTGGAGACTATGGAGTCTTCTCAGACAGGTTCGAGTTGTGCCAGGTTGACAGTCGAGCTGCTCTGGCAAACTCAAGTGAGATAGTTTCTTCATAGAAACGTGACCTGCTTCTTAAGGATGAAGTCAACTGAGAACTGAGCTCGCATCGTACCTGGGAACTCTCCGGGATTGACCGGGAGTCTCTGGGGGAAGCCCTGCTTCTTCTTTATAGAGCAACATTTAGTCACGCCCACCTCCTGTCCCAGCCTACTCAATAAAAGCCCCACCTCTATGTGCAAATAGCTCCACCCCTTCACAAAGCCACTCACCTAGAAGAGGGAAAGCTCTGGGTGGACCATCCTGAGACGGTCCCAGATATCGAAACAAGTTCCACTCAACATGAATGGAAACACTCAAAGTGCAATTGGCAGCAACTCATCTTTATGTGAATAGATATTATTGCTCTTGTGATAGTCTAGCCGAGTTGTTTAAGATAACTAACACTGCAAGTGTGTAACTGATTTGTCTAATAAATGTATATGCAATATGCACACAAAAGGCCTATATTGAGCTTTACCATGTATATTTACTTACCTACTCCATAAACCAGTGATGATGGAAGGGTTATCCATGGATCACATAGACCCAGCTTCTCAAACTAGAAAATAAAACAAAGGTCAAGAAAGTAGAAATAACCAAGACAATATTCCAGCTAACACTATTGTTTTCAAGTTACATTTAAACCTGATGATTTGTTAAAATTCTACAGTACTTGTTCACCACCATACCTGAAATGATCTCTCTCTCTCGATTTGCCCCAGAGGCTGTGGGGGTATTTGCTTCCGCTAAAGGGTATCCCTGTCCCCCACGTCAGCCTGCGATACCCTCCTGGCCCAGCTAATCCCTCTCCTAATTTTTTTATGGACCAAGGAGAAGACCAATAGGTGACCATACTTGGGAAGTTCCCTGGAATGTTTATCGCCACTTAGGGCTTGAGAGTCAATCTAGTTTTACCCAAGGCAAGATGTTATAAAATAATATCAAAAAACTAAAAAGGGATGAGGGAGGACATGGCAGCTGATTTAGAGGTTTAAATGTCTGCTTATAACTCACCAATAAATAATTTGCTTTTAAAGTGTCATGGAGAGTGTTTTTAAGACATGTTACACGTATCGTTATTTAACAAATCAATGAATAAAGGTTGGGACAATCCTATTACTAAATTCAGTTTTAATTTCAATGAAGAAGATGCTTAAAATGCTTTTTTTATGACATGAACTTACCAATGGATGAAGCCAATCAAAGCAATTGAAACTGTCGCCGTCGTGAATGTAATATACTTTTCCGCTCTGAAACAAATAATCAAAACACAGGTTTTTTCTTAGAAATGCATACGTTATTGGTGGGTATCACACATGGGGATCCACTGAGCAGCTCTTGGGTATCTGTACAGAAGCCTGGCGTATCATAGGTTTTGAAACTCTAATGATCTGCCCTGGAGGCTCCTGGTTTGGTTGCTTCAGAGGGACGTGAGGAGGCCACATGGGAGCTGCAATGGAAGTCTGTGCAGGCCTTCATTGATTTCACAGCTGCCTAGACCTGGTCGGGTAGAACTGGGCCACGATCTCCACTGCCCTCAAAAACAGGACAGTGGGTAGCTACACAGGACAGAGGGACAGTGCCTGAAAATCAGGATTTTCCCATGAAAATCAGGACTGTTGGGAGGTATGCTTTGAAATTCAGCCACTCTTCCCCTCTGATCTGCTCTTCAGATGAAGGGTCCACTTTTTACACAAGAGAGCCGTGTTCCTTCGCACTTCCACTGTATTGGCTATAATTCCATCTCGCACTTACTGCAATGAATTCTTTGCTAGCGGTCAGTGCTTTGGCAGCTAAGATATGAGCCTCCACCAGATTGCACACGTGGATCCAATTCATCTTGGCACTGCTGCTTCCAAACTTAAAACACAGTAATCTTCTTTCAACGTTTGTCTGATGAAACACAAAAAAGGAGATTTACATTGAAATATGAGGCATATAATTCCCTTATAAGGTCATATATATATATATATATATATATATATATATATATATATATATATATATATATATAAGATCCAAAATAACCAGTGTTTGGGGAGCGCTTACACCGGCAGCTGGTTAGTGATGCTGTACTACTAACTTATTCGCTTTATAAATGATCAGCACGCCGTATTAGTTTGGGATGAATTGTCAGCTGTCTAGGCCAGGGTTGTCTGTCTGGTGGCCATCAGGGGATATTAAATAGCCCCTCTATGACTTAAAATTAATAATCTTGAATTAATTTTATAAGCACTGTGTAACTGCAAGCCTCTAACCTGAGCAGACCCCACAGGAAAGCGTACCCCAATGTATTGAAGCCAATGCATATTCTACCAAGTTAGACATATTATGTGAAGGGGGTGGCTGGCGCTCCAGAAATGGTAAATAAAAGGGCAAGTGTCCCCTGGGCTGCTCTGATTTGAACATTTTGAGCTCCCATCTAAAGCTTTTTTATGTGTTTTTCTTGGATTTCCACATAAAGCCAATGAGGTATTGTATCTTTCCTTTTCTGACAATTGCTTGCACGATGACGCTTACCGCTAGCCTTGGTAAATGTCTCTTCTCATCTGGCCCATAAATGCCAGGTGGTCGTAGCACGCAGGTATGAAGTTTTCCTCCTCCTGGGAACGGACACAAAGTGATGTCAGTCCAGAAAGATGGACACCATCCCGGGTGATTACAGTGAGATGCTTTCATATTGTTGGAAGTGTCAGCATTGCTGGTTTTGCTAAACTCAGAAGTGTGTCTGCAGCGCAAATTCCCAATCTATTGACTAGCAGGGAAATGACCCGTCTGTGATGTTCTCGTGCAGAAATGGGGTTATTGGGCTACTAGTTCATACCAGCCTAGCAGTATGATAGAGGCAGGCGAAACATTACAGAAATACTGCAGTAAGTAAATGACTAAAGGGCCACCAGTGGCCTACGCTGACACCGCGAACAGGTGGAGTCTACTGTGTCCGTTTGGGTTTCTCACTTTGTATAATTATTATTATCATCTTTTATTTATATAGTGCCAACAATTTACGCAGCGCTTAATACAATACATAAATTCAAGGGGTCTGACAAGACAAGAATTGACAGACTAAGACAAACCGATATATTAGGTGGAGAGAGCCCGGCTCGCAAGCTTACAATCTAGATAATTATATACATTTACAGGGACTGGTTTTATGGAAATTCTTCTTGAGACCCGCCATCGAGCTCCGTGTTCTACAATATTGTCTGCTTAGTGCTTAATGAGTTTGAGTTATTCTGTATCACACTCAGCTTCCTCTTTCTTAATAGTTTTTTTAATTTAAAAAAAAAAAGTTTTTTAATAAGAATAGTTTAGATACATACGGGGCCCAATATGATATTAAGCAGTAAGACCCCTCCACTTCTGGTTACAACTTTGGCAGAGCTCCTGCTATGTGGACCACCTGATCCCGAAGGCACACTTAGAGAGAATATATTTTCCAGCACTTTGCCAGTACATGATCGCGGGTATACTTGCTACCAAGTCCTGACAGGTATCAGGTGGAGAAAGATCTTCCTGTGACAAGGCTGCGGCTAAATTTATCCCCGTCTCACCCTGGCTCTCGGTTTCATGTTGCACTTTTTCGTTAATTTGTCTTACACCGGCATTTCTAACCTTATCACTGCTCGCTGACGCTTAAGTGCCGAAATGACTCCTGGACCACGGAAAGGTCTGGGAAGCAACAATAAATAATTCTACTTCTGAGACAAAGTGGCTGCAGGCAGCTTCTAACTTAACGAGTTGCCACATATTTTTTTTGTACCAGTCCACAGAATTTTTTTGTTGTTGAAATAATGATAATTTTTTTTTCTAAAATTTTGACCAGCCTGTCTGATAAAACCTACAAGTCCTTTTGCATGACATTAAGAAAGAAAAATAGAATGTCTGGGTCCTAATTTCCAGGAGCACAATTCACTAGACATATGACGTAATTGGATTTATGAAGGTGCCATAAAGCATTTATAATCAGAAAACATAAAAAGACACAATTATCTTCAAACTTCAACAATAATATTATCAGCGACTTTGTATTCAATGCTTTTTTATTTTTGAGGATTCCCATTTATGCACAAAATAAAATATAAAATAACGTTGCATTACGGTATTCATTCTCCGCAGCCAAATAACCACCAAGTATCTGTATTTTGAGCTAAAATACACCATTTTTGCCCTAAACAAAATTATATTATAACTCAAAATTATATTCTAACGCAATGTAAAAGCAAAACATATTCTATCACGTATCTTGCCTTTTAGCAGAGTCCCATTGGCTGCCAGTACCATCTGATCAGCGATCGCTTTACTCCTGGAATAATGGTCCAGATGCTGCAAAGACAAAATGTATTTCTGATTCCTGATAGGTTGTTGCCATAGATATCGAAAAAGCTCTATGTTGTTTTTATTTTTATGTTGTTGAGAGTGCAATTCAAGTTTTGTCTAATGGTTTGGGGTCATTGATTATCAAACTGGAAATTAGCCCTGCATCATGCATAGGTAATATGGAATATTTCCAACCTTGCTGATTTAACCATGCATTATTCAGGCCACATGACCATTCTTTTTCAATGCTCTCTTTAGTAGAGGAAGATTTATGGGACAAAAAAAGCGCATATTTGAGCATCCAATTCACTGATCCAGCTCTATAGTGAGTGGAACCCATGTTTGGAAAACAAAAAAGCATTCAATGTAAGTGATGAAGCTCATCAAGGGTAGGACTCAACCATCAGGCTTGTGCCCACAACGGCTCCCTGAGCTATGTACAGTTTAATATGATCTATAATATTTCAAGTTTTATTTAAGGGTAAAGATACTTTAAAGATGCTTTATTTGTGTTATTTCTTTAAATATTACCTTATCGAGTGGAAAATAAG
This sequence comes from Spea bombifrons, assembly GCF_027358695.1. Taxonomy (NCBI): domain Eukaryota; kingdom Metazoa; phylum Chordata; class Amphibia; order Anura; family Pelobatidae; genus Spea; species Spea bombifrons. The sequence continues at coordinate 37,805,373 of NC_071093.1, forward strand.
GCACGGTTTCTTCATCTCCATCTTCTATGTGGTTACCACCAAATGCCACATTGACTGTACTCGTGTAAATACATTTAGGGATATTCCTCTGCACGCAAACTGCGTGGAAAACAGAAATACTAAAATATACATAATTCCATAGCTACACTTGTTTCTATTAATAAACAGTAGAGATACGCATAATACGAGGGGTTTATTCCATTTATTACACTAGTTATACAAGGCCTGCCCCGACTGAGACGGGGAACATGGTTAGTCTGATGCAGGAAACAAGGAATGATAACAATAACTCAGGTACTTATATTTTCCTCTTTTCTTGAGTAAATACTTACCATCAAGGACCACTTTTGTCCCTCCTATGTTAATTGACTCAATCATTTGCTTCTGGAACTAAAATGAAAATATTACATAAGTTCCTGGCATCTGGACTGCATGATACATGTCTGTTAATGAAGTTTCCTGTGTATTACCATCTGTGCAGAATCCCATTGTTGATAATGCGTTGCTTTTTAATACTAGTCAGTGTTGGCCAAGGCAACATATGGGGCCCCTGAGCAACAATATAATATAACCTTGGGATGGATTGTAGGGCTGAATAGGGAGGTGGCAGTCAAGCTGGGGAAAGACAAACATTGATGGGATGGAAGATAAAGACCGTTGATGGGTGTAAGATGGATGAGAGGGACTGTCGATGGGTCTGGGAGGGAGGATAAGGACCGTTGATGAGTCTGGGATGGAGGAAGGGGACCATTGATGGGTCTGGGATGGATGAAAGGGATTGCTGAGATTTGGACATATATTATCCGCTTCATTACAGGGACCACAGGAGCTCTGTCCCCCACCTTCCAAAACACAGCTGAGTGCATGCTGGAGAGGGAGCCCTTTCTATCAAGGGCCCTGGAAAAACTTTCTCTATAGCTCCATGCATCATTATCCCTGACACTTGTAAAGCATCATTTTTATATATGGCGATAGCAGAACAAGCAGGGCCAAAAGTTTACAATAATGGGCAAAAACCATCATCCAACTATTCCGTGGTTACGATTGGTAGATGAGGCAAATCCGGCCACAAAAACAAAGGATGATTCACAAAGCTTGACAATCAATCTCATCTTGTGGTTAGCGGCTACATAAAAAAAAGGAGTGAGGGTCTTTTGCACCAGTCTGACACAGGGCCGTTCCCCTCCTCCAATTAGTTACACTGTATATTGGCCACAATATGGACCAGAAACAGGGCTGTCTCATGTCGTTTAAGTAGAAAACCCCCCAGAAGGCAGATTTACTCACTTGTTGTGATCCTGACATTCCGAAGGAAGCTATATGAAAAACACAGTCAACTCCTTCACAGGCTTTGTATAGAGAATCGTAATCTCTTATGTCGCTCTGAAACATCAAAAAGAAAATATATTTGGAACTAGAGTGTGAAAGGCGCAAGAATAGGACAAATAATACAGCCCGGTCAGATGTGTCGGGAAGTGGCGCGTATGCCCATTCCGTCCTATGATTGTGTAGAACTAGAGAGCCTTCTCTGGCTATGCTGCTTCATGTTAATATTCAAAGACAACTATCTGGTAAGTGACAGAGTAGTGTAGGAAGTCCAGTAAAGTAAAAATTACACTTTCTTAACCAACTAATTGTTTACTAAATTAATCTGAGTAGATTATACATCATTTAAGGTATTTTAAAATTAATTTTACCTTAATAAATACAGCTCCAGCTGGGGTCTCCCATTCGGACTTGTGTATGTCAAAAAGCACAACGGAGACCCCTAGTTTCACCAACGCACATCCAAGGTTATGGCCGACATAGCCTGCTCCTCCAGTGACCAAAGCTTTCTTTATTTCTGCACGGCTGCTCTCCACATGGGCGCTTGGTATACAGGAGAAAGGTCTGCTCTGGTGGGGCACCACACCATTAGACCTGTGTTTAGTGATTGCACGATACGGCAAAGCGTTCCTCAGGCATTCCGAGCAGAATTCTTCCATCTCAACCCTGCTCTTCAACTCTTCCAGCTCACAGAAGGCCGCTCATTCCTTCATTCTGGAAAACGTAATCCAGGTGGTAAGGCGGCCGCTAACCTATGACCTGTGAACACCAAGATCGAGAATACATATTATTACATTAAAACTACAAAAAAGATAATTTGTCCTTCAGAGTTTCATTTGTAATAATGAATGTGGAGAATTGTACAGGAATGTTGGTCTAAATACTAAAGGTATTCCTTTAATTCAAGGCAGTTATTTTTCCCTTTTAATCTTTTTCTCTCTTTTAATATCACAAGATACATCATGTATTCACTTGGAGGCCTTACTCGGAACATTTGCGACTAGTACCAAAAAAATAAAGTACTCTCATATATTTTTGATATTTTCAGTTTTATGATTCTATACAAAATTGGATTTAAGTCAGACTTTGACTAAGTCCCTCCAAAACCTTAATTTTGTTTGAGTCATTCAGAGGTGGACTTGCTTGTTGTGTGTTTCGGATCATTGTCCTGCTGCATAACAAACTGATGGCCGGATATTCTCCTTCAGGATTTATGCTTCCATCAATTGTGGCAGGTCATCCAGGTCCCGAAGCACCAAAGTAGCCCCAGACGATCTCACTACCATCACCGTATTTGAGTGTTGGTCTGATGTTCTTATTGAGGAATGTTGTGTTAGCTTTATGCCGGATTTTACAGGACCCATTTCTTCCAAAAAGTTCCACTTTTGACTCACCAGTCCACAAAATATTATCCCAAGTCTTGTGGGTCATGAAGGTTTTTTTTTGGTAAATGTGAGGCAAGCCTTCGTGTTCTTGTTGGTCAGCAGTGATTTTCACCTTGCCACTCTCACATGGATGCCATTTTTTTGCTCAGTCTCTTACTTGAGGGATCGTGAACACTGACCTTAACTCAGGCAAGTGAGGGCTGTAGTTCTTTACATGTTATTCTGGGTTCTTTTGTGACCTCCTGAATGAGTTATCACATCTTGGTAGGCTGGCCACCCCTAGGAAGGTTCACCATTGTTCCAGATGTTCTCCATTTGTAGATAATCGCTCTCACCGTGGTTCACCAGAGTCCCAGAGCCTTAGAAATAGCTTTGAAACGCTTTTCCAGACTGATAGATTCCAATGACTTTGTTCCTCATCTGTTCTTGACTGTCTTTAGATTGCGGCATCATGTGCTGCTTTTGTGACCTTTAGCCTACTTCACTTTGCAAGACAGGTTTATTTAATTAATGTTTAAATACGACAGGGCTGGCGGTAATCATGCCTGGGTGTGTCTAGTTTTTGTTAATTGGCTGATTGGCATTTACCATTCCACATAGGGCAGGTACGGTTGGATAGCTGTTTTCCTTTCATACATGAAAACATCATTTGAAAACTGCATTTTGGGTTATCTTTGTCTGTCATCAAAATTAGTTTGACGATCTGACACATTTAAGTGTTAAATATGCAAAAATAGAAGAAATCGGGAAGGAGCAAATCCTTTTTCACAGCACTGTGATTGATTCAAATGTAAAATATAAAGACACATACAGTAAACCTTTTTGGAGTTAGTTTGAAATGTGATTTTATCACCATAGCAACAGATGGAACAATCAACTCACCAGGAACAGTTGCTATGGTAATAAAAACACATTTTCTTTACTATAATGACCAGGAGCCACAAAACTGCCTTTTATAACCGAAAATAAAAAATAGATTATCTTCCATGAATCATTGCGACAATTGATCTCAATATCAATTTGCTTAAATTATTTTCCTGAATGTGGTGTATTTAAGGAAATCTGCAATTACGTGGCTGGTGTTGTTGAAGACCAAATAAATAATGATGGTCTTCGTGGAAAGCGCAAGGTGCTGAAATCATACTGTGGGTTATAATGCATGGGGCAAATTATTGGTTATTCCTGGTGCGTATGGAACAAAATAGGACTAAACCTGTGCTGTGGCCTGTCTAAAAAGCACAACCTTTACCATTATAGAGATAGATACGGTATATTTAATAAACAAAGTACTATATGGTGGCCAGTGAGCTCCCGGGACCTCTGCACTACTTGTTGGAGACTCTGGACTTGGTGTTTATCTTGTGATCGATGAACTTCTAGCTCTGGCACCTGCTAAATTAAAGATGCTATCTCCAGGGTTATCACAGTACCAGTGTTGTTTTGGGCTGTGCGGCGTGACCATATTATTATAACAGATGTTATCTTCGTCAGGATTGCCTATGTTTGAAGGATTCTGTAGCACGGATCCAAATGAAGCCCATTGGGCTTATAATGTGATTGATGACTATATATTCTTTGAATACTTATAGCTACTAAAGTCAGAATATTACCTGCTGACCAAAAAAGACCAATAATTGTGTTAGAAACCCTTTTGTACACAAATGACGGGGAGTTCCTCCTGAGTCCAGTTGCTTAGTCTGCTCGCTTTTTTGGTTTTTAAATTATGGAATTGTGACTGAAAATCACCAGCTACGTCCCTCAGAATTTATCATCTATTCTGGTACGTAACATTTACCACCCAAACACAGGCCGTTATTTCTCTTACATTTGTTTTTTTTGTACATTTACAAAGCATGCATGCACATTGTGATGAGTGAATGAGATCCGGAGAGTATGAATGACAACTACCTTCTAGAGCCTTGCAAAAGCAGTCAAACTTGATACAGAGCGAAATAGAAACCCTTCTGATAATTTGAGCTCTGGATCAGTAAATGCATTCTTGGAGCTACAGGCTGCCAGTGATGGGAGTTGCAGGCCGAGAAAACCTAAGCTTACGGAAACTAAATTTGGTCGTATTTAGGTTTGTGGTGGTCCCTGCCGCACTTAACAGGAGCTAAAACAGTCTCAATATTTGTAAGAAGGAAATATTTCCTCCCTAGATTCGATTAAAAATATAAGTAGCCGTGGTAAATCATTTATATACATGGAAACATAGACCTTGTTGGTAGAGAAGAACCATTCAGCCCACCTAGTCTGCCATTTTGTGATCTTAATAAGTTCTTTATGTCACCTTGGATTCAGGATAGCTTTATGCTTATCCCATGGATGTTTAAATTCCCTCTCTCTATTAGCATCTACCACTTCTACTGGGAGACTGTTCAAATTATTTACCACCCTCTCAGTAAAGTCTAACTTTCTTACATTACATCTAAACCTCTGATACTCCAATTTTAGATTAGTACATATTATTCAGATATTATTATAACATTTCTTTCTTCTCTTTATTTCAAACATCTGTCCTGATCTTGACATATATATATATATATATACAATAATATACGTAGGGTAACTAACAAGTAGGATATATATATATATTGTATATATATATATATATATATATATATATATAATAAACATTAGGTAACCTAATACAATAATAAGAACAATTTTATAATAATTTAAATAAATGTTAAACTACCCCGTAACACATTAAACAATTACCTTTGAAATAACAATAAAACAAATAAACTGTAACCATAGACTTAATGATGTTAGAACAATAGTCACTTCCAATATAATTTATTTATAAAGACTCCATCATCTCTTTGCAAACACATCCATCAATAACAGCCGTCCAGTAGCGGAAAGGTAGAGGGATAAATGCATCTTACCTGCGTCTGGAGACTTGTCGATGTGCCGTGGAGTGTAGATACAGATCCTTAAATTGCTCTATGCAATCAGGTCATTTATTAGACCATTCCATTAGAATGGTGCAAGATGCCGTTTTTTTAACACGCCTTTTACATATGTTGTCTATCAGGTTCATTGAGTCACCTTTCCTGGTGGAGCTATTTTTTCTTTCACCGGAATGTTCTTTGATTCTTCACTCTAATGTATGAGACGTAAAGGAAACAGACCATATGGTTGTGTAGAGGTGATTAATTGTGTAGTCACAGGTAATGACTGCTACTATCTCCCGATACCTCAGTACTTAGATAGTTGTGTATTAAGTTCAGCAATCCCGATACACCGCCTGTTTTAAAATTAAAATTACCCCATCCTCTTTGGCCATAGGTGCAAAAGGGCAAATTTCCAATTCAGCTTTTTTTCTTCTCTTGGTACCTTCAGATCTCCACAATCTACTTAGAAATAAATGCCATCGCTGTATCCCTGCTCTTTAATTGTTAAAAGCAGTGAGCACGGCATTGCTACAGACCCCCCTAGAGGTAGTAACATAGATCATCAATGTTAAGAAAGTATTTTTACTGAGCATCCACATCATCATCATCGTCATCATCATCAACGTCATTGTCATCATCATCGTCATCATCATGTGCTTTTTGTGTTTAGCCAGTATATACAGTATAATGTTGGTTTACAATTAGTGATTGATTTTACATAAAGATGGATTAAAGATGTAGTTTCACTTTTAGGAAGCTTTTTCAGTTTCTATGGCAACAATGTATCAGCGCCTGTTTTTGCGTCAGATGTCAGTTAAATGTTCCCTAAAGGTTTATGAATTAAGACAAAATGTTATGTGGTTAAGGAAATTCTTTTTTTACCAACAAGTTTCAGCAGAGGACACGACAGAGCAGATTTAAATGGTAGGTGGTGGCAAAACGAATTATTGAAAGTGAATGAAAAATGTATTATTTGTAAGACTTTTCTTTGTGAAAGTTACCTGTGTATTCCTTACAACAATATGCTAATATATAAAGAATATGAACGGATAGCGGGAGAGGTGATGTATTTATCTTTGGCGTAACTGTGCGCTAGAATATGACATCATATCCTGTTGCTCCGTGTCTACCCTTTACTACATGTTTAGAAGGCTTTGTCTGTCTGATACAGTCTTCCATATTGTAATCAGACCTCCCGGGAGATCAGACGTCCCCCATGTAACCGGCTCATTGAGAAGCGGCACACTGACAGACCTGATCACCGAAGAGGGACAGCCATGTGCTTGGACCCGCCGGCCTAGGCCAGAATACATCGCTTAGCGGGAGTTGCCCTTTTTATGTTGCTTGAATAACATAAAAAGTAAGTATTTATTCAAGCAAAAGTGTGATCAGACACACGGCGTCCGGAGATAAGGGAGAAGAAAAATGAAGGAATAAAAAGAAGACAAATAAATAACAAAAAATAGCTATATCATTGATATATATATTTATTATTATTTTTTTTATAAATGATTAATGCTATTTGCACATCAAAGTAAAAATAATTATATATCCATATAGCAATAACATCTAAAATAATTGATTTCCATACATAAGATTTATTTACATCAAATTAATAAAAAAAAATATACAAAGCCTTACAGTGTAATATAAAAATAGTCATCAATACTGCGATTATTTAAAAGTAGACTGTTACAGAAAATTGCAATAAAATAAATAAATGTGGCAACATCGGTTTCCAGATACCACACATGTAACTTTATATTAAGTAATTATTTAAGAGATATGCAACATTTCTTGATAAAGTGTATTTCAGAGGTTAGAATATACAGTGGATTTATTAAACTCCTGTAGATGGCAAGTGTTTTTTTCTGGCAGCCACTTCATTACCTGTTAAAAAAATGATAGAAACATACATTTTTTACGGTATCAACTGCGTTAAACGTACATCATGTTTTCCTAGAACCTATCCGTGTACTGCCTGTCCCGCTTTACTGGTGTGTATTGAATTTCTGAGTTAAATACAAGTGGAATTCCATCTTAACAAGCAGATACCGTCAAAAATTGTCTATATACCCGGGGGGAATAGAAGAAATACTTATAGACAAAAACTCAGCTATACAGATAGGCTGAACTTCAAATCATAAAAGATAATGCATTTTATCGCACGCGCTGTCAATATCTAATCAATTATTTCCGTTTTGATACTTGCTTGAGTTTTCGCTTCCTTCCAAACATAAATCTGAGTCCAGTTTCTGTTTTTGTAATATAAGCGACCTGTTTTTAATGACAAACACAGCAAGTTAAATATCCGTTATCATTATTGTGTCCTCTTGGGTTTATGTCGGTGGCCAAACTCGATAAACGCCATTGCTTAGAAAGTAACATTATTTTTAAATCAATAACTAAGGTTATAGATCACCCAAAAACCAATGGCTAGAGCAGTGCTATCCTAGGTCATGCATGGCCTTTTCTTTTTAAAGTCTGAGATCATGACTTCCGGGGTATAAAATCAGATGTCCATTATACCAAAGCACGGGGCCAGCCACAGCGTAAGACCGTTTCCAGTCTTCAGGTGCCCCTCAAGTTTGGGGAATCCCTTTGTTCCCCATTCCACGTTGGGAGCTCAAACATGATAAATAATATAATAAAGGTGCTCTATTCTGAAGCCCCAGCCGTTTAGGCTAGTGTGATAAAAACACCGCACCGCACGCTGGGGCTAGTGACATGAACAAAGTAAAAGTGCTTGGAGAATGTCCGAAGTGCCAGGCGGGCTTACCAGCAAGCGCAAAACTTCCATTTGAAAGCCTCATAGGATACTTACTGGAAGCGTCTTGCTTGTGTTATGAACTGCCGACCTTTGGTGATTTCTTTAGCAAGCCTTCTTAGATCATCACCCTCAAATATTGGGAGGACAGGGTCCTTAAAACAATCAAAAAGTTAATTCTTAGTGCTTTTTAAAGGTAATAAAATCAGTACACCTCTGTGGTTGAAAACACTTGCTATGTAACATTTTCAAAAATATGCAAATAAATAGTTTCCTTAGAAAATAAATGATAGTTTGAGTGGATTCATTTGAATTCTTGTATTTTGAAATGCTCAGAAATCATTAAGGGGGAACTAAATGTATATTTATGAAATGTAAATAGTATTTATTTTCCATTTTGCATCCATGTTGTGAATATATATTTTGGTTTTGTTCTTGGCTAAGATAGTTTTGTATCTTTTTTGTAAGTAAATGTAAGATACATACATCCTCATCGGTGAAACCTTCGGTCAGCATACGGTGAGCGGCTAAATGTCCGTCCATATCTCCATGTCGAGAATGGTATCGGCCTCCTGACAGCGCAGCCATCGTCTTCAGAAGTTCATTTCCACCTCTGTACGGACGAGATAAGAGGACAATTAATGAGCTTTATTTGTATTGATAGTTTATGGGTAAATAGCGTGTATAGCTGTGGATACGCTTCTTCAACATACCCTTTGGAGGTGTTAAAAGAAATAGTGTGAATTTTTATAGGTTGCGATTTGAGAACGTTTTCTGCCAGCAAAAGGTTGTAGCTGGAATCCGGCTTCCCATCGGTCAGAACATAGAGGCCTTGGACATCTGGAAGCTCTAGTCCTTTCTGAAAAGAAGAACACTTATTAGGAATAAGGTATTGCTAACAGGTCTATAGAATCAAGTATACAGGCAGCCATCTCCACAGACATTGGCAGTAGAATGGGTCGTATTGAACGGCTCCGTGATTCTTAACGTGGCGCTGAACACGGGATCAGTGGAAACGTCCCCTGGAGTGATGAGTTACGCTTCACTGTCTGGAAGTCTGATGGGTGAATCTGGGTTTGGGGGAAGCCAGGATAATGCTGCCTACCAGAACGCATAGTGCCTGCTGTAAAGTTTGGTGGAGGAGGGATAATGTTCTGGGGCTGTTTTTCAGAACTTTATTAAATAATATTGTGTTTTATTATACTATTATCAATGACTATACTGCCATCATATTCTGCAGCAGTGATGTATTCTGACCTAGGCTGACTAGGGCACCAGGTCCAGGGGGGGAATATGATGAAGCAGTGCATAGCAGTGAGCCTCAGGCAGAGTCCACCATAGTTTCCTTCTGCGCCCCAGGGGCACCGGGATGTGGCATTGTATCTCGACGCCTAGAAGTACGGACTGTGGAGTGGATGGGGCAGCAGGTCTACCTCGTGGCAGCACCCCAGGTAAATGCATCACTGTTATACACAGTATATATTGGGGTTTTTATATATATATATATTTTAATGAATATATTTTATTTGAATTGAAGATTACAGACCTCTAAAGCATGGAAAATGCAGGTGTTCCCCTGCGGCGTAAGCCTGGAAATCCACCGCACAGCATCATGACAAGCTTCGTCTGTGGCCTCCACCAAGCACTCCTGCCAGGAATCGATGCTTTCTGAGAAGCTTATCATATTGAACCTGCATGACAATAAATCCCAGCATAATGTACCAGAACTAAGAACGCTTTGGCACCGTTTAAAACATTATGAACTGCGGGTTTATGGATCTGCTGTCAATAATTAACTACTAAGAAGCTTCAATGTAGCATAGAGACAAATAAACATTAATGCAGGAGTCTACCCTGTGCCGAAGATCTGATGGATAAAAATCACGATAGTATTTAAATATTAGCGAACTCGTGTCTAATATCTGATTCTGGTGCAATGAATTGAATGGTTCAATCTGCAGGACCACCGGGATAAAGATAAACAGCAGAGACTGCTGCAACTAGGTACAAACCTCCATAATGTAAATGGACCCGTTACAAGGGAGAGCTCATATAATATTATTTCTTTAGATTCTAAGTTCCAAATATTGTGTATTATACCCATATTTTTCCAATACATATCAAAATAATATAAAACTGATACGAGCAGAAACGCTAGGATTAATAACTGATAATGAAGAACTAAGAATTGTATGCTGTGACATCATACCAGATGTTTCTTGTTCTCAGCTGTTCCCACAACAAAGATGTCAACCCCTTCTGCAGCTCTATCCAGAAAGGGGCCATGTAAGCAGAGGCATCTATTACCAGGCACACCATACCCTCCAGGATCGCCCCAAACAGCTGGCGGCTTCCTGAAACACAAGTGGCATTTACCAGCAGTTAGAGAATCTTAGTACTATAACGGAACCAAAAAAAGTCCTTCTGTAGCATCAAAGTACTGCTTTATTAACACAACCCCACGTGATCTAAATGAAGCAGCGCTTTGATATATAATGGTATAATGTCTTAAACCAGAGGAAAAAAATTAAGAACCCAACGGGTTAAAAAAAAACACTTAAAAATGAAATGATGCAAATGAAATGATTCACCGCACTGATCCACGGTGACAAGAACCCAGGAAGAGATGTTTAGCCGGTCTTTCTATAATTATTATTGAAATATGACATGGTTACCAGATAATAGCCACTGCATTCGCTGAATATAGCGTCTGAGCACTTTCTCTGCTTGCTCAGTATAATCCTCCAGCTCCTTAGGCTGAAACTGAAGATGTTTCACAACTCCCTGCAATACAGTAGATTCATTAAATAATTATATTTTTCATTCATCGCAAGCTGGAGTGTTTAGTCAAAGTTGATACAGTTTATTTGACCAATATAGGAAAAAAGAGGCATTTGTGACCTCAGAAGTCAGACGGTTTCCAAAAACCAAAAAGTTCAAAAACACAAAAGGCACAAAAAGTAAAAGGTAATGGATCTCAAAAAATATTTTCCATTTTGTAATAATTTCACTTAGATATGTTATACTAAGCTAGGTGACATTTTCATTTTCCTTTTACAAAGGAAAGGGACACTCAGCTAAGCCTGAGAAGAAGGGTTGAGGAGACCACAACTGCAATCTCAGCGCTATGAAAAACTCTACTCCAAAGCTATTCAAATTATATCTATTCTAGATGATCTAGAAAATATGGGATATTTGACATCCAATTATAGTATATAGTCATCCCATTATTCTATGTTTAAGTAAGCAAGCACACGGACAGAATGTATGTATCAATCATATATGAAAGAAAAACCTCTAGACTCACATTGACTTCAACGCTTGGGAAGATGGTGCAGTATTTCGCAGAGATCTGTTTGTGCAAAGAAGGCACCATTCTTTTCTGATGGGTACAATCAGGCCCAAATATCAGCTTGGGCAATTCCAGCTTCAGTCTCTTCAAACTGTACTTTTTCATCCACTTGGCATAAGACAAAAGTCATCATATATTAATACATAGTTTGAAAAGGGGGGTCATGGGCTTATATGAAACAGAATAGACCAACATACAAAATGGCGAGTTTAACTGGGCTTATTCTAAAAAAGAGACATTTACAAAAACAATATGTACTAATAGTCTGTAAGATACCATCCTTAACATTTTTATTCTATTGCACGCACAGCTGATTTACATACATCCTTCAGGCTGTTGGACTATAACACCCATTACTATAGTACAGGGGTGTCCAACATGCGGCCCGTGGCCCAAAAACCTTGATTGCAGGTAAGGGGGTGGGGAGGATGTTTGAATGAGTATGCGTGATTGAGGGAATGAATCTGTGAATGAATGAGTATATGAATGAATGAGTGTGCGTGTGTGTGATAGCATGGATGTGTAAGTGCTGGAACCTAGGCATGATGGGACTGTGATTGCTGTTAGCAATCACACTCCTATCATGCCAAGTCAGCCAGTACATGCTGAAACCTAGCTAGCTGTCCCCCTTGTGTATTGATGCTGCCAGCAGTATGGGGTCTGCACATCACTTACAGCCACCCTGTACCAGCATGTACTGGCTGACTTGGCATGATAGGAGTGTTATTGCTAACAGCAAGCACAGTCCTATCATGCCAAGTCATATTGCAATTTTTTTTTGTTTTTATTATTATTTTATTGTTATTTTTTAAGGTGGGGGGTCATTTTCGGTTTTGGCTAAGTGAACCGTGAATGTTTTGGTCCAGAATTTTCATTTTGGTGTATCCCTAGAATAAATAGAACTATTTCATTTTTAATTATCCTGAATCCTGAATTTGTAGTCACAAAACTTTCTAGGCCCAGAAATCAGTGGGAGGAAAAGTAAAGGTTTTGTGTTATTTACTTTATTTTAATCTGCATATTTTATTAAAGGCCATATTTTCTCACAGTGAAATTCTGATGAAGTGGCCCACTGCAGAAAAAACTTGGACGCCCCTGCTATAGTAAATAATGAGGTTGAAAACGTCCATTAACATACCTTCATCCTATCCTCAATTAACCCAGACAAATAACCCTGTTAATCATTGTATGTTGCTAAGGGAAAACCCTGGATCAATAACCTTCAGGTTGTGATATGCGGTGATGCATTCTAGCCTTCCTGCCCTCCTGCCACATTACAGGAAGCCGATTGCCCAACTGGATCATCAGGCTCCATGTAGCGGCACTGCTCCATGAGCCAATTAAAAGGGGGATCACAGATCTCCCCAACAAGCCCGTTAACGTTATGGAAGATTGTATGGAGTCAGCAGAGTCTCCGTAGTTTACTTCTACATGGCGCTGTACATCGTTAAAAGGCAGAGCGCCAAGATATGACATCATATTTCCGGGGAGAAGGATGGCAGCGTGGAGGAGGCAGTTGGTGGTGCCAGAAATTGAATTAGAAATGTTCCAAAGATAACATATACATTTTTTCACATTAAAAATAATGCCCTTTATTAAAGTGTTATTTAAATTATTGAGGAGTGTTATTCTTTTGTTGCAACGCGGTTTTAATGTAAAAAAAGGGCTTTTCTGTGAACTTTGGAACGTGTTTAAATATAAGAAGTCTGTAAACTGCAGGGAGAGTCATTAATTTACCTCTTTTGTTGAACAGATTTCCTCTTCTTTGGGCAATACAATGAAAGGGACTGACTTTCTTACAGTTTTTGCCATGGGATATTCTTTGTACGTGATCCCTGCAAATCGATACAGGGATTTGAGAAGATATGTTTATAAAACTATTAAAAAAGCAATAATATATCACAGGATCCTTTTAGAAAAATGCCTGCTCTGCATTTTTTAAAAAAATCTATATTTACATATTAACTCATATTAACCCATTTACATATTAACTCTAGATACACATCGTTCTGGCAAATTACACAAGAAAGAGGAGTCCTTACTCCATGTATGTCGTGGAAGCTGCTAGGGGTATAATAAATAACGCTGTGCCACGGGTGTTTCACTCACCGACATTTTTTCCATTTTCAGTATAAAACACATTGTAGGACATCTTTGGTGATCTTTTTTGTTTTCCCTTCTTGTTGGTAGAAGACGGATGCCAGTCTTTCAACGGCTGAGCTGAAGTTACAAAGAGACACAAAGGAAGTTTTTACATGTACGAAAAAACGAAACACAATTTGGGGATTATTAAAAAATAAAACATGTGGGTGAACAAAATTAGAATATACATCCCCATACAGGTAAAAATGGGGTTATTGTTTTCTACATACATGGTACTGGTACGAGAATAATACTGTCCAGATATTTACTAAAAATCTGCTTTCTCTGTCTAGCGCGAAGGTAAAATTTGTGCGTGCTTCCCATTTGCTTCTGAAACATTTAGTACTAACTTTTGCACATCTTAACTCTTTCTTGATTTTCCTTTGATTGCACCCGTTACCCGTGTAAAACTTTCTCTGTATCATTCACGCATCAAAACCTTTATTAGAAGGACTCATACACACGGACTCAAGGACTTCAAGGTTAAAAAATGGGTTTTAATAGCTAGAAATCCATGTCTTACACGTTGTAGAGCTCAGATTAGTACCTGGAGGAATATCAGCCTTGGCACTACTAGGACGCCACATCAGTGGTTTTGGGGAGGACTCCTTCTTTTCCTGGTCTTCCTTTAAACCCTGTAAATCACAGTACATTATAATGGCATAATATCATACTTATATCATAAGCAAATGCATAACGAACATTTAAACATTCTTAGGAAAAGCAACTTCCCCTGAGTAGGAACTGAGAGGTGAATTAAAGTCTGGCGGTTATGGAAGACCACGTGAGCTGTTTTAAGTTTATTAGCGCCGACTGATTGAATCTTTTGGGGAAAGAACTCACCGTTCTGGCAAGCGACAGGGCAGTCGGTTTTGGGGGGGGTAATTTGCGTGGCTTGGTTTTCTCTTTCTGATATGGAACCACTGCTGCTTCTGGGACGGCCTCACTGCGTCCCTTACTTCTTGCGCGTTGTTTTAACGATTCCACCAGGTAAGCGCACTGCAAAGGAAACATATCGGCCCAATGTTATCTGAGGGAAAACTATTTCAAAAAATACATCAAACGTTTGTGAATAGTTAAACAACAGTTTTACTTAAACAATTACAAATTACATTTGTTCCGTTTAACAATTTTCTTTTAGTTCTGCTCTTTAGAGAACTTCCGAAACCGCAGGCAACCTGTACAAAACACAAGTCTCCTGAAAAAGCAACATTTCTCCAAGACGGCACTTTCTTATATTTCTAAAAAAAATTACAAACCCTAAAATGTGTTGAGATTGTATTTTGAATTAAATCAAAATTAATTATTCAAAATTATTTGTTTTATTTTTCACTATTTTTTAAGCAGATTTATAGGTGATCATGGTTGCTTGCACAAGTCCACGAGATATGGAAGTACATAGACAATATAAAATTGTTGTTTGGTGTGTTTCACTGGGCGATGGATTCTTACAATATTTCTCTTAATAGAAAATGTTTAAATATTTACAAGACATTTTACAGCTGCCTGCAAATTCAGGGAAAGAGCCAAGTGACTATGGCAAAGTTCCAGTGTTCCTGCTTTTAAGAAATTCATATTTAAGCAATGACTTAATGCACAAAGTAAATATTTATGATACTATTTAATTTTCGATGTTAAAGGGCTTTTAACCTGCAGTTGTTAATTTGTGTTATTATTGTCATCACACTAACCTTTCTGGAATAGCTAACAGCCTTTTTCATTTCTGAGACGATGGAGCTGATATCATCACTTTCAATCATGGCTGAAAATAACAGATACTATTTATACATTAACAAAAAATATAAAAATAGTTTTTTTTTAAAATAAAATATCCACCTTTTTAAAACCCATGTTACATCTCCAATGTTGTATTCACAGTAACTCATTTTACGTTTTTTTTATATTGTTCCACAATTATAAAGTCTACCTTTGTCATCAAACCAGTGAAATCTTCCGTTAGTAGCATGAGCTAATTGCTTCAAAGCACAAGTCGTATTTTCTAGGTTGTTGTCCGTGTCGATTTCATTGATATTGAAAAAGCAAACGTGAAGTTGCAAATCGGAGCCGCTGGCAGCTTCTGACAGGTAAGCGGACACAGCATGCTGTATGGGAGAAAAAAAACATGGCATTGAATTGTCCAATAAAATGTGATGCCCGTGTCCCAAATACCCTTTTGCCCCAAACAAGGGGGTTCTGAACTCCAACAAGTGCATTACATTTATCCCCCTTTTCAGAATCCAAAAGGATGGAAGGTAACCGGCCAGAAAATGTGTTTTTGGGAAAATATCCAACCCAAACTTCACTGGGCTTGGGGCAAAAACTTAAAGAAGAAACTCAATATTTATTTATATAAAAAAGCACAAGTAGTGGCCTCTAGAACAACAACACTAGCCACAGAATATATATGGAATACTTTATTTTTGCTTCATGGTAAAACACACATTTCATAAAAAGATAGTGTTATCAATCATCCAGAAAACAATTGTTTAAAAGGGTGAAAAAACAATTAAGCAGAGGCCTATGGAAAATCTTAGGGCGGCGTTAATGAAATTTTAAGTAAATGTACATTTTAAATGAGAGTTTACCTACCACATCTTGATCAGGAATTCCACTGGTGAACAAATAAATTCCTTGGGATTCTTGATTTTCTTTGTCAATAAAGTTAACTTCTACGGCGGCTTTAAGTGCGGCCAGAACGTTCCTGCCACCGTCACACTGAAGGCTGAGAACCCACCTGGAAGCACATGGTACATCGACTATCAGCCTTCCACCAAACTACATTATAATGCTTTACATTATACATAACACGAACAGATATTTCATGAGGTGGTTTCTTTTTATTTAGGTCATTCTGCTCAGCTATGATAAATCCATAATAATAATAATAATAATATATCATTTGAAAGGTAACGTCCTTACTCTACAAGATAATGTATTAAAAATAAGTCTGACGGTAATTTACTGTATGTGTGAATAAGTGTGGCGGTGATGTCTTAAGACAATATATTATGTTATGAAGCAATTTATAGCGCCTGTAATGGGGCACTTGATTAAATGCTGATGGTGTTCCATGTGAATTGAAGTATACTGAGGGGGTTTTTTTTGTTTACTAGAACTAGTGAATTGATTTCAAGTAGACTAAAGCACTGAGTTTCCACTGAACTCGCCTGACGAGACAACATCATCATTAGTAGGATGTGATCTTTCCTCCCGATCTGTAGTAAAGACAGCAGTGGACTTCAACTTCTATAGGAGTTCTGGTGAAGTCTCCTCTGAAACTGAGCGCTGGAAAGGTCAAAAACCCCCAGAACGGACGTTCTTGCCTCCTGTCCCACCCCAACTCACTTCCATCCACACTCCCAAAAAAGTTGTACCGATTTGGAAGCCTGAAGGGTTGAGCGGATATGCTTATTATTTAAAAGTGTTAATTTGGGCACTAATATGCTTCATCATATGCATCATCACCGTTCTCAATGAGGTCAGCCGTGTGCCTTCATTCTCCTTTTAGTTAGCATTAGAATAATTAATTTTAATAATAGTGCATCTCTGATAATTACAACCATGATGACCTAATGAGTATCACTTTGAATCACAAAACTTGTTTGTTGCAACACTGCATAGCACAATGCTCTTATCAACAAGTGGAACACTGTAGGGGTATTTTGGGCTGGGGTTACGCAAACCGTTTCTGGATTTTCAGCATACGCTCACAGGTGAATGGGTGGCCCCGCTGAATCAGTTGGAAAAACATTCCCAATTACATGAGAAACTATCAATTATCACTTTAAAGGTTACTTTTACCTACACTGCACCGGATGCATTAAACGCTCGCCTGTTTCTCTCGCCTGTGCACACATATAGAAGACCAGACTTACCATCGGGGGGTCTAGAGCTAGATGGTACGAGTCACTTACTTTTGGCACATGGCAGATCTGTTCCTCTATCGTGTGGTCATGGGCTGGACCCACGAGGCTGGACACCCTAATATCTAATATTTAATATTTGTTATCTGCAACATAATGACCTTTATCAAATGGACATACACAAAGCTGTAGAGTGATATAAGCTTTCAGGGACACAGAGGTCTCTTCCACTAATTCTATCTGAAGAAGAGTCCTCCCGGTTCCCAGAAGCTGATTTGGGTCTGCCTCATTTTCTTAACTAAAGACTTGATTTTCTGTTGAACCTTAATGGCTATACCAATGTTCCTTGTGAACGTACCTCCACGCATTCTGTAAATGTTCAGCAGTTGGTGGAACCATTTCAGAATTCCAAGTTTTGATGTCACTACCATACCTGTCATCAAAAAAACAAAGATAATATAATGATTCATTTTAAACACTCACAAAATAAGCCCTGTCCAGAATTTCCATATGATGGCTTACATACTGGCATCGTTTACTGAAGCTTATAGCAAATAAGAGATACCAATTTCTTTCTCGCATATCTTCCATTGGCTGATTTAGAACATAGACATTGGGGATAGAGACACATTGTATATATTTGAATACAAACAAAAATACAGCAACAAAAATATGGGAAAGAATTCTCAGAGATAAATATCTCCGGTCTGTTATGTTATTTGTACAGACCAAATGTATGAAACTACAGGACGCTAAATTGAGGATCAGTGCATAATAATGAATAATCTACTTGCCTCTAATTGTATTTATTTTTTAAGATCCAGTAATGTAACAAGATATGACCACCTAGTGGCACAGTGTCCCTGGATATATTTTTTAAGGCTGGCATTCTCAAACTGAAGCCCTTTGTTCATGTTGTTAAAACAGTAAATCTACAGTACGAGCAGAGCCGTAACCATTATAAAAGTTTTTAAATAGTAAAAGTGAATCTTGTATTAACCCTTTGCTTGTGTTTTGGGTTAATTTCCCAGCATATTGTGAGAGAGGCAGTCAGTCCATGGAAATGATCTGTGCATCCATGGTGTTCTGGCTCGTGGTAAACGTATGTATTATGCTAAACGATTTGAACTATGAATTGATGATAATACAATATGTATTATTAACGCACCAGTAGCAGTATTGGTGCGTTGAACCTTTATTTTTTTATTTAGGTACCTATATCGGTTACCATGGATACAAAAAATGTAAAACTCACCCAACTCTTAAAAACTTTACAGTGTTTTATAACAAGGTTGCAATCGCCGATTTATGCACATGGCTTCCATTACTGAAGGTAGTTACAACTCACGCAATAACGTTAAACAAATCCTTGTTTGCCATCTGTTCTTCCAGTACCAGCCGCAGACAGTGCTGGATGTGGATGATATGCATGGAGTTTGGCTCAGACACATCTACAAGCAAAACCACCCTGAAAAAAGAGAGATAAGTTTCAGGGACCGACACAGGTTGATGTACCAAGGCCAAACTAGCATGTAACCAACAAATATGGCTAGGTTACTGACTAATAACAGCTTGGTTGTACCTAGTTATAGCCCTATGGTTTCCACAGAAGATGCCACAGAAAAGATAAATATCCCAAAAACCACACAAATTCACTCACAATATTATGTTTGATAGATATATCACTGAAAATGAAATCATATATCAATGGTGTGGAGGGGGGGTGATTATGCCATGCGGCCCAGCGAAATCTTAGAACATTACAAGATTACGTATGACCTTATTACCAGTATATACCTATACTCCTTATAAGCTATTTACTATATCGATCAGGCTCTACCTCTTTTCACAGACAGTCCCCCAGGGTCTTCGGCTACTGTTTGTAAGCCACTCTATTCTCCTCTCGTAGGTTTTTACCACTTTTGCGAGTTGTATCTGTAATAGAGACATGACAATTATTGCATAAGTATACAATAAGTACACAGTACCCAGTGCCATACATGTAAAACTGTGAACACGTGTTCCTTAAAAAAAAATCCCACCGTCTTACATATATAAATACGGTGTAGGAAAAAAGTACTACTACTATATTTCTTGTGGGTATAGTAAATGAGAAAAACCTAACAAAACAAAGCAAAAGCACAAAAATCACAATGGTCCTGTCGTGTAAAACTGCCCCGGCCCTCAATGTAAAAACTGGACCAGCACCTTTAAGCTTTAATGTTTTGTTTATGGGTATAGTAAAAATATGAGGATCGCTATGGTTCCATGAGCTTTAAATCCAACGATGACCATAGATATCAATATACGCAGATTATTATGTTATTGTGTAACATTCTTATTAACTATGTTTTTTTATTGTATTATACTATTTTGCCTCTTGATTTCATCGTATAATAAAGTGAACAGAGGTGTTTACCTGATAATCATACAGCACCGGGGCATCTACATGGACATTCTTCACGGTCCCATCATGCCATTCAAACTGCATCATTGCACGCTGCAAACACAAACACATTATTCATTTTTAATGTTAACGTTACACATGTACGGCCCCTGCCCTTCCGAGGGCAGAAGGAAAGTCAGATGGATTACTAGGGGGTATAAATAGATTCTGGGCATGCTTACTGTATCCTTGTTTCTTACTATTCCCAATTATACTCAGACAGTGTGAGTGTATTCTCAGTTGGGTTCAGAGCTTTGTACCCTTGGTTACATTTACATATGACTTATATCACTGGCTGTCAAATTAAATGAAACCACCACTAAGACTGGGTTTAATTAAAATTCAATATTCAAATTTCAGTATTTTCCTTCTTAAATGAATACCACCCTAGCCTTTGAGCTCCCAGCCCCTTATTTCATATGATGATGACAAGGAGTGGGACAAATAGGACAGAATGTAAGGTCATGGCAGCAGAAAAACACCATCATATTGCAACATGCCTACGTAAGATGTATAAAGACTGTATGATTCCTGGTGGATCCTACTTCAGATCCTTACTCTTTGTGAAGTCTCTATATGATAAGTCCCAACCAAGCAGTCGTCAGCTGGTGTAGCTTGAGTTGAGTATGACCCCATCATGGCTGGGAATTATAAGAGGCTGGCATTGTCTCACCGACGACGTTCCCCGTTAATATGGTCAGAGGATATTCCTCTTTGTAGCCTCTCGGTAACATGCAAGGCCATGTAACGAATGGCTAGACCAGGGGCGTCCAACCTGCGGCCCTCCAGCTGCTGCAGGACTACATCTCCCATCCTCCTCAGCCAGCCACTTAGCTGAAAGGGCATTATGGGAGATGTAGTCCTGCAGCAGCTGGAGGGCCGCAGGTTGGACGCCCCTGCAGACTGATTCCGGAACAGGATAAAGACTCATTGGGAAAATGTAGAAAAAGCTTCTTTACCTCATGAAGGGTAGATGAGACGTTTTTCTGAAGGATAGGTACAAAGTCCTCCACTGCAGAATACGCGTTTGGAGCCAATACTTGATAGAGGCTCAGTTTTTTGGCTGAAAAACACATTGATCGCTCTTTATTACAGTGAGGCAGACGAATCACAGTAAAAACACATGTAGAATATTCACTCTCTGCTTGTTTTATTTGTTCCATTATGTTTCATTATCAATAATGTTTTGGAAAAGCAAACAAGCAAAAAAAACATTTGTTAATACTGTACTGACTTTTTACCAGGCTCATTTCACTTTATACTCGTTATACAAAATAACAGCTGCCCGCCCCGGTAAAATGTATTTGTTTTAATTTAGACTCAAAACCATTCTCTTTCAATAACAGGGCAGATATAACATAAGAATGAGGAATAGCATCTCCTTATACACAGCGGGTGATATTGCATTGCTTATTTTAGTTATGTAGGCTCATTTAGTTAGAAATTACTAGTGAATATTAAGAGGCGTCCTCGCAGACTTCTGGAACTGATCCACGGGTTCCTGGGTATCCCAGGCCCAATACTTTACACAAAGCGGGTCTAAGAATTAGAATTGTCCCTGGCACTTTAAGGCAAGCAGCCGCTGGCTCAATTTATGTGGCCGCTGCTTGTATCCCGGACAGGAACAGGCACCGGCTCATCACGTTAGTCCGATGGTCAGTCCAGGCTTGGGTTTAAAATGCATATATTTATATCTAGAATGGATATTATTCCTAAAAACAACTAAGATACAGTACCTTTCAACCCATTTGTCTGGAGCCATTCAGCCGAGGTTTTAGGCAAAAAGTTAGGAATCTCAATGTTCAAAGGGCCATCATGATTAGGAGGTTTAGGGAGGAACACAGATGGTGGCATCTTATCAGCTGCAGTAGAAATCTAGAAAACAATGAATTATTTCAATTAAACAATCTTTGAATCTATTGGACAATCTATAAAGACACCGTAACTACTTTAGATTCAATTTTTTATATGGGATTAGTTTGTTCTCACTAGATATAAGGGGAAGTGTGAAAGAATGAGGCAAACCTAGATTACAGTTTTGGAGCAGAAACACAAGGTCCCAAATCTGATGGGATCGGAGTGCCTCTAGGCTGAAAGGGTTTAGGGAAGAATGGATTATGTGACAATAAAATGAGTAAGATTCCTGGCTTGATTTTACTGTTGAATTACCTTTCTGGGATCTACCTAATAAGGCGAAAGAAAAGTTAAAATTTTATATAAAACCTACACAATGAAGCCCGTTGCCTGTAAATTGGATTGTATACAGAGAGGTTTGGTGTTCACATTCCTAGGTAGTTACAGGGAGGAGAGGTCATGACTATTCTTTAAAAATAGCATAAAATACCCTGACAATAAATTAAATCCACCCTTTCTTTCATTTTGTTTATAATGTGGTTGGCCACCCGGTTCAGTCTCTGGTCCCCTCGGTAAAGTTATAATTATTAAGTTATTGGTTTTTGTAGTATACTTTTTCTTTTAATGGTGTTGAACATTTGCCACTTTTTTGTTGTAACTGATAATTTTGTCTATAGATGATAGTTATCGTCTGACATAGTGGCATACAAGACAGACGCTGGGAGATTGGATTGCAAGCAGCTATAAACTGAGTCTATGACATTTAATGTCCACCCATTGCATCATATTTGGGGAAAAAGTCCCATTTTATTGGTTTTGTTCTTGGCATTATCATATTTAAATTTGTAAGAATGTTGTTTCTTCACTTGCTTTTTCACAGGGATATCCGTGGCGTGCCTGGTTACCATTTTCACTCCCAATTAACTACCGAAAACTATGTGTTGCGTAAAAATCTCCATATTTATTGACATACCTTGAATGACATGCCTTTTCCTACAGGCTATGGGAGGAATAAGTTATGAGCCATTAAGCTATATTTGGATTAAAATTAAAATGTCTCTCTCGGGCTGTTGCAATATATGCCTTTTAGAATTGTGTTTGCCTACAAAGATTTACATATATATATTTGTGAAGCCCTACACAATGCTTTCCCATAGAAGACCGAATTCTTGTTATGTTTTACAGTGAAATGGCATATTTTTATTTTGAGAAATGCTTTGGCAGTCTTCGTTGACCATCGCTCACCTCCTGCATTATACTGATGAGTGTGTCTCCCAGCATTCCTTGCCGCATTTCGTGGATCTGGTTGAGGACGTCAGTAGCTTTTCGGATCTCGTTGACCAATAGTTGAACGTTCGTGCTAGCATAGATCTCATCCTAGGTTAATGGTGAATAGACAGTAATAACACGCTGACAGATAAAGCAAATACACAAAGCCCCTAATAGATATATTTTGCGCTAACTGCGTTATATCAGAACTTAGGAAGTCCTTATTAAGTCCTTTCCTCAGTGCAGGTGATCTGACTTTACCGAGAGAGTAAAGACTTGGTATGTTTGTGTAGTAGACTGGAGTCAAGTAATATTGAGCAATTAGTGCTCATTTATTTAAAGATTTATACAAAACGAGTCAAATATTCCATAAGCATTCTCATGTGATATACTTATAGAGTCACCTGCCTTATAATCATCGACATGCAAGCAATCATATGAGTCATGACATATTTGACACACATGCGCGCGTATAAAAAGAATATCCCATTGCAGAACACTGTGGAATATTAATAATCATTATTAATAATATCTCTGCATAGGCATATTAACACTAATTTTTAATAGCTGCCATAACGCATACCTCACAACTTCTACCCCCGGCAGATCACGACACCGGTGGATGGATCTTGGGAGATAGAGTCTCAAACAGCTAGTGTCACTGTGCATCGGTACTGTCCCACGCAAAGCGGGATAGTTGGGAGACATGGACATAACAGCAGACTGTACAAGCCTAGAACTAGGCAAACTGTCTGTGCAAGGGCTAGATTTGCAACCTTGAGTATTTAAAACCTTACACATATGAGGTCAACAGGCTAAAGATCAGTCTGTCCAATGCAGCCCAGCAGTATGTAGAATTCATATAGTGCATTGAAGGGATGAGAAGTGTATGAGGGCCACATACTGTTGGGCAGCATCTGACATGTGTAGAATTCATAGCTGTCGGGCCGAGGTGGCAACTCTGGACAGGGACAGGGCTTGTGGACAATAATAAGGCCTATGGGGCATTGGTGTCTACACACATACACCTAGGGGTAAGTTAGAAACCTTCTTTTTACCTCTTTCCAGGATGAGTAGCAATGAAAACGGCCTCCTGCTTCTTCTGCCAGACATTGTAAATGACCCTATTGTGAACAGACAGATGGGTCGTTATTCTCATAGTAATTACTAGTCATGCTGGGGTGAGCGGAGAAGACCTCTGAGAATGAGAGACATCTTCCAAGCACAAAAAGAGAATTTGTTTACAGAAAGAACCCTTTAACCATCTCTCCATGTAAGATCTGCTAATCATGTTTACAAATAGGTTTTCAAGAATATATTTGTACGTTTATCATGTCTGCAAGTAACAACATTTTGTCCAGAAAAACAAATTCCAAGCTTTTTCCGGCTTTTGTCTCTAAAACTTAACTCGATGTCCATAATGGCGCTGTATTTGTAGCATGAAGTTTTATAAGAAATTGGATTTTTTTTTTGTCATGTGTTGCTGGTTGAGGCGGATTAACATCTCAGGAACTGTAGCAGCCTACAAGTACTCCAATAGGATTTAAAATCCATAGATATAAACTTAATAAATTATCTAATCAAAACACCATTCAACAATAACAGGAGAACAGTGACGTGCAGTGTAGTCTGTTCCCGGTACCTTTAAATGAATGGATGAATGAAGATATACTTGGTTACAGGTCACTAGTTACCTGGTCAATGCTGTCAAAAGCCACAATGTGAATCTGGAGTTGTCTTCCCAGACTGCATTGAAGAAGGTAGTCAGATAGAACCTCTGATGTCTGGTCTGGGCTGGTAGAGGAAAAATGCAACAATTTACGTAGTGAAAAAGCTGTTCGTTCTAGCGTTTCTGTGAATCTCAAAGATTCTAACATAACATAATTTAAACACTTACTTTAAATACATTTAAATACTTTGTGCTTTCTGTTTTTGAACTGGTGTGATCATTTTAGAGATACTTAAGGGGCAGTTTTTTTCTAATGAAAGCTGATCTTGGTGACAAAAGCTACATAACAATTGTTTTTCTGCTCTCTCATCCTACCCTTAGGAAAGGCCGTGAGAAACAATAAGCTTCCATTAAAGAACGAAACAGAAGGGGGAATTATTTGATGTGCGGATCCTGAGCACAGGAAGTTAAAATGACTGCTCACATATGGTGCACATTTTATATATATATAATGTTACATTAATCTGTAAAGACGGTTAAACGGTTTTGAATTGGCGTATTGAACTTTGCAATGTTGGCTTTGGAACAGTAACAAATCCATCTTAATATTAAGGTACTAACTGGGGTGAGAATCTCACATGTGGAGTGTGGGAAGTTAAATGGACTCTACCCACCAGTGGTTCACTAACTTCACTCTCCTAATCCTTCTACCTAGCACCTTTCCCCCATCTATCACCAGGTGTGATTACTGTTTGTATCACGCATCACTGTCTGCGCTTTGTCACAGTTGCGCCTTGTATGTAATATAAATTCTGTTCTTGAATAAACTCAATCAAGCTTCTTCATCTGTGATGCTGACTTTTTTGACACCATGTATGCCATTATGTCATGTCTTTATATCTACAAAACATCCTAACACAAACTACTGATTATAGATCATGCTTTGAGTGTGAGAACATTGAGGACATTGTATGGGTGGCATTCCCAGGAACCCTAAGGGTTTGCCCCTTCTCTGAAGCTCTCTGGAACTCAAAATCCGACCCCTCAAAGCCACTTTCCTAACGACGCAGCATTTCGTAGTCTGGCGCCACGCACAAAGTTATTATGATTTACTTGTATGATTCATTAAAACATAACACGGTCTCAGCTTTTAATGTTGGGTGGGTAATCATGATTCACAGTGTAACAAATTATCCTATGCAATAGTTTTATACATGTCTGTGGAACTCCAGACCTCGACGTAAGTTCTTTCTTTGAACGCAAGTAAGTGATTTAACTAGCCTGGTTCTGGCCCACAAGCCCTGGGTTGGCAGTACTTTTCACTGCTCGTAATATCAGTTAGAAAACGACCCGTTATCATACCAGCCGCCAACAACAATGACTAGAGAATCCAGTTCTTGTACGTTCAGGGCGCTCCTTAGCGCTAGGAGTAAATTGCATCCGCCGCGGGGTTGCTGCTCTTGTATCCACTGCCTGGCTTCATGCAGACTAGAGGATTAAATCAAATGTGTTACAAACGAAACAGCAGGCCGACATTCACACCCCGTCCAAACATTTCCTAAAAGATGTTTTATTTATTTTCCACTGAAAATTGAGATCGCAACCTGCGGGGGAGACAAATCTTTGACATAATTCAAAGCCGGGAAATTTCAGAAGCCAAATTTATATTTATAGGAGTCAGGAATGGATAAATATTTAAAGTTCAATATAAAAGGAGGAAGAATAGCTAACTGGAATTTGTTGAGCCCTGAATATTAGTATCATAACTCTAATAAGAGTATTTACAGGATTCATATTAACGTGACACACACTAAACGCAGGGTCATATTTATTTAAGGGTGAAATAACTTTAGAAATAGATTTACAGTTTTTACTCTAGAATCTTTAGCACTTAGTGAAACCAGCTGGTGGTCTTTATATACACATAACATGATGTAGCCACATTCAAGACCTAAGAGATCTATTCTTCAGGTGTAGTCCCACCCTAGAGGATCCAAAACACTTACATGCTTATGTTAACGTCTTGCGAAGTTCCCCAGAGACAAGTGACATTGGTTCCAAAAGACATTAAGAAAAGCTTCTTTTTGTAACACAACTGCTCATCCACAAGACACTAAAAGAGAGGCAATGTGTGAGACAGAAAATTATCAAGAACTGAATCAGCTAAAAGCAGAAATGTTCTTAAATTCAATCTTTCTTGGCTTGTGGGAACTGAGCTACCTGTAGAAGGTCTCAGCAGAACTTCCGTGAGACCCACCAGGTTCTAAACATGTGTGTGACCCTACTTTATTTTAAACACCATTCTTTTAAATGCATGTTAACTCAGTACCAAAAGGCCTCTTAGATAGTCCATTCTTCTTGGTCCGCTGTTTAGATCGGATGAATCAATCAACAATCCAACATTGTTCCCTTTTATAAGGCCAAACATCTGCAAAATAAAATGTTGCTTTTAGGAGTAACGTAGTTAGTAGTTTCTAACAGTCTGGTCATGAGCATAAAAGCGTGACGCAAGCAAGGATCCTTGAGTAGAAAAACATAATGTAGCGCATGCTGTAAAACTAAAAATTGTGATAACTCTTATGTATAATGAGAATAACTAACAATGCTTTCCCTAAAATTTTAAAGCAAAGTAAGTATCCCAAATCCTACATTTTACAGTTCAGTATGTGTTTTAAACCTATGTAGTGATGTCTAGATTGTAAGCTCATATGAGGACCCTCCTCGCCTTTTGTTATGCGATGCATTACTTGTTTACCCATTGTACAGCGCTGCATAATATGATGGCGCCACTTTCCACACTGATATTATTCCTTACTGTCATATATTCTAATACTGGCAGTTAACGGGTTCATATTTTTTAATGATTTAATGAGAAAAGAGGAATGTTTTGTATACCTGGTAATCTGTGTATTTACTCTGAAAATATATTTCTTATAGATTAAAGAAAATCCTGAAAGCCCTGGCCTTTGAGATTGGAATTACCTTTTTGCTGCCTTCCATCATCCAGCGGATTCTTTGCTGATAGAGCTCAATAGCACTGGAATCACAAAAAAAGTATGAAAAGTGTTTTTTGAAACATCCAACACTTGGTATTAACACCTATCCCATATCTGAATGCATTTAAATACTGAACTAGCAAGACACTCAATGTCATAGTAACATAGTTCATAGTTCATAAGGTTGAAAAAAGACCAAAGTCCATCAAGTTCAACCTATATACATATTGTGTCCCTACTGTGTTGATCCAGAGGAAGGCAAAAAACCCTTATGAAGCAGATGCCAATTGCCCCATATCAGGGGGAAAATTCCTTCCCGACTCCAAATATGGCAATCAGAATAAATCCCTGGATCAACGTTCTGTCCCTATTAATCCAATATCCATAACTTGTCCTTGGTCTGGTCTTAGACTCCGGAGCCATACGCCTAGCCCATGGAGTTAAACGTTCATCTAAACTGTGACCTGGCTTCTGACAATGTTTTAAATATTTACTATAGCCATCCATAACTGGGCAGACAATTTGGGGAAGGCAGGAAATTTTAATTACTTTGTTCCTTAAAAGAATTCAAAAAATTGACAAGGTCCTTTTTTATTCCCTCTTCTGGCCATAAACTTTGTTTGTTAATAATACAATTCCTTTCCACTTGCCCAGCCCACACTTCCAATATGTTCTCCGTTAGCGATCTTGCCATTAGCACACATGGTGCCTCTATTGCCTACTAAACAGCATCGCAGACATCATGTTGAAAGTGGAAGAACATGGGCTCTCTACAGTGTTTCTAGCAGGGCTTATAAGTTTCTGTAAATGTAGTAGTCATACCAAAAAAAATATGGCATGGCTGCTCCTTTCCATGTAATACCACTCTGACTTTGTCTCATATTATCCAGATAAACCTTGACCCCTGAGTAGCTTTTGGTTAAGAACTTATGAAATGCAAGAGGATATGCGTTTAAATACCAATTAAGTATACCATTTGGGCTTAAAACCAAATGGAGTCAGGAATGCCATGCTGATGGCGCACCAATGTTCTCTTACACCTTGTATGTGAACGCATGCAGGAGGGGCTCTGGTCATATAGCTCATCCTAGGAGATATAAGACCTTGCCCCCCCCCCGGTGTAACTGTACTGAAAGAAGAAGGGTAGTCTGTACCTTACAGCTCATTTGGTCTCTTAGAATCATATCCTCTTTTTTTTACTCACTTGTGTATTCTTGATTCAAACTCGTTAATTATGTGGGCAGAGATTTCAATATGTTTCGAGGCATTTCTTGTATTTCTCCTGGAAAATAAAGACGCTTTCTAAATATTGGCAGATGTTTCCGGTAGACCATCTGGGAGTCAGGAAACACAAAATGACTTGCTGCTGGCATTCAAAAGGTGAAGCAAAATAATAAAGTACATTCATGAGCATATGACCACAAATTCTAATATGGGCAATTTTACATGTGAAATTATATCATAATTCATATTTATTCAGTATAGACACCAACGTCTCCTTTGTCTTTTTTCGGTACATTGTAAATAAAATTAGGTACATTAAAGACAACGCAAATCCTACCGCTCAGGGCCAGGCTGGGGTTGACTAGGTAGCCCTGGCACTTTACGGCCAGTTGTCAGCCTCTAGCTGAATATATAAGTGTGGCCTCTAGCTGAATATATAAGTTCTCATTAAGACGAAGTCTCTTAGTCTTGACTAAGGATAATGATGATGATTACTTACATGACAATGTGTCCCATTTTCAGTAGATCTTGAATTGTTAGATGCAAGACATCCACACCATTATTAATAATCCATTCGTCAGAAGATTGCAAATCCACTGCGGGGCTTTTTAGTCTCTGCAGACCATGTGAAAACATCAAAAATAATTTAGTTTTCCACAAAATCCTCTCTATTATCTGAAATTGTTAAGGAAACATATGTATAATAATTGATTGTTGGAAAACTAGACTTTTCACCATGCCAAAACAAGAAGAAGTCCTGCCAACTGCCCCAATACATTGGATGCTTTGGTGGCCAAATGTTTCAAACTCTGCACTAGAATCACTTCTCACACAAACCAAAATTTTTGCATCATCCACTTGAAGTATTTTCAGGTGTATAATGCTCCCTTTCTTATCTCATATTTTTAGTAATTTTGCGTGCCATCTTTGCAATGTTTTATGCGTCAATAAAATTATCATGTACGATAACCACGTGCGTTCAATTGCTCATAATAGAGACGGCCTACAACGATCCTCGATGATGTTGAATTACAACGGCCATTAAACAAGTCCAGCAAATGTGGTTGTAGCTGTCATCCAACTGTGGATGCTGTTCATACAGATCTCATCCACTGAGCGGCACTCAAAGCATTTTACACACATTCGCTTTGTGCATTATTCTGTACATATGACTTTTGTTTTACCAAAACATGCACCTGGAGCTTTCATACAGGATCATCACGATGGGAAGCCCATAACCAAAACCCAAAGCAAGTTTCCTCTGCAGTTAGAAAGGACCATGTACAGATGTACATGCATACATACATTCGTATGTACATACATACATACATACTTCAATCCATAAAACGTGGGACTATGGAGGAGGCTTTCTGCTGCAGCTCTTGTACACATAAAGAATGCATATCAAAGTACTTACAAATTACTTTAATATTTATTGTTTTTTCAGGTATAAAAAACAAATAAAAAAGTAACACTATCCCAAAAAAGCATTTTCTTTATATACAAAGCATCAATATACTAATTATAATTTACAATTACTTTTTTCCCCCCATGTGTAGCCACTAGCACTGTTAAGAGGTTTGGCAGTGTATAGACTGTATTGCCGTAATACACACAAACGAGAGCGTATTGGACAGACTTTCCACCAGATGGCGCCAAATATATGGCACAATATTGTCATAATGCTGTCATAATATTTACCGGTTTTAAGGACATCCTTACTGTGTATGACAACATAAATCTCTTTTAAACATATGTGATTAAAGATGGTCGCCAAGCAGTAACTGTATCAGAAATATGAGAATTACACATGTATGAGGCGTATGTCATCTTAAAGCAGGTCTGTTATACTTTCTAAATATCCATGCAAGCCTAACTGCAAACAAAATAAAAAAAGGAAATCCAAGTATATATTGTATATTGGTGTCTCTGGTGCCCCAAATGGACGTGCTATCTTGTAGACGATCTGCCAGCTAAGTCCTGGAGGTATCAGAGGCCTACTGGATTTGCCTTGGCCTGGCTGTATATATATATGACATCAGACTAGTGACATCAGACATAGACAGAAGTGCTCCTCTAACTAGGGGTAGACTGGCCTGGGAGGGGAAATAACTAAATATCTGCTGAAACATCTACCCATAATGCAACCGTGCATGGTTTAGAGAAAGTTAAATGCTTCTGATGCTAAAAGACCATAAATGATTTAATTAAGAATATTGTAATTACTGTACGATCCAATGTTGCTTTTTAAAAAAATCCAATTTCTCCATTTCAGCTGTGCTGGTAACCAAACTGTTATTGTAAAAAATGTAATTCATGTGTATTGCGATGTCCTGCTCCAATCTGCACATTAGTACTCCACATGATTTTCATATAACCGCTCATTAAAATAAAGGTGTGGAGATAATTCCAGCGTTATACATAATGTATAAATAGGGATTATATTAATAATGTAAGAAAGATAGCCTAAAGATATGCTAAGAGCATATAATACAATCAAGTTAACTCTTTAAGTAAGGTTTGATTAGTTTGCATATGGAATCGGACACTGAGTGAGTGATCCTTACACAATGTTCTTATCTGCATTAGAAAAACAGCTTCCCAGCAGAAGTGGTAAAGGTTAATACAGTGAGGGACCTTAGATGAGCATAATTACTCTGAGCAAGGACCAAGCACACTTTAGGATTTTACAGCTGGTGCCAAAGCGAAATGCGCCTACTACACAGCAAAAATGGCTCTTTTCATCAATCACATTCTATGATTCTTTGATACTATATGTTATCGACTTTAGGGTCAAGACTTGAACACAGCGTATAAATAGATGAAATCACATGTGAATGGTCAGGAAGCAGCATTACCAGTAAATCCTGTGTCTGATTGACATGCGTCACCATTAAGGCATCGTCATGTTCTCCACCGTCCGCTACAACATCATTCCAGGAAGGCCGCGCTCCGGAGGGATCCGATTTCACATATCCTTCTTCTTCATGGCTTTGAAACAACACAACAATATAAAGCATAACTATATGGAGAAGATTTTATCCCCTGCCCGCATAGTCACTAAGACGGCTAATTCAAAGTTGCAAAGAGTGCTGAGTACATCTTGGAATATCAGCCAATAAACTAAATCATATATCACATGAGTGTCCCTACTAACTAACTGAGTTCCAGCTCAGGAGCGAAATAAAGAAGAAATCCAAATTATTCCACGCAGCTGAGTTTACCATATGTAACGCAAAATCTGATATGTATTTCTTTCTTTATTGTAAGACACTAAGTGGTTGCGCATGATACACGTAAAATAACGTGATGCGGTTTTGCATTTTACGTAATAGCATCAAAGGACAAATACACATAGATATGTTTAGAGACAAAAATATGTATATTAATCATACAAGAAAGGTTTTAGATTTCAAGTTTTGTGCCATTACAGAAAAAAATCTCCATTGACCTATCAGTCTGATCCTGCCGCAACAGCAGCCAGGACTAAAATGCTAGGCTAATTTCCTCTACATTAGAGCACCAACATCCCCAAACATAAAACGCAGCCTTCAAGAGAGCGAGGAGGTCAACGACTGGACTTTCTATTTGTGGTGAGTCTCAAGAGATTCCATAAGGGCAAAATTTGCCTCACATTTCGATTCTGGGCTACCCATGAGGCAATTAAGCGACTGTCTCCTCTGTGAGTTTTTGTATGGTATTTTGCTCTTTGAGCATCTCTTGGAGCCCATTCCAAGTGAGAAGATAAGTCCAGAAGTGGACCTCCTTGCTCTCTTGTGCCAGCTCCTGGTGACAAGGCCCATGAAGCCTGAAGCATTTATCTGGGGTTCTTGGTTCTTCTTTGCTTTTCTGTTCTGCCACTGTAGCCAGATGAGCATGATGTATATATATATATATATATAAATATTTTTTTTGTTCCCCCTCTGTAACGGCAGAAGAGATATAAGATTTTCCATTGTCCATCCTTGGTGGGTTCATCTCAAAACTTTTTTGTGTATTCCGTATATACAAACTCAAATCATTTTTCTACATATCCAAATAAAAAACGCACAATGAAGAACTTACAATGATGTTTTGAAAAACAGCTCATTGTCCAGGATCTGCGCCATGTGCTTCATACGTGAATCCATTGGATCATCCCTATAATACACAAACAACACATCCCAATGAAAAGCTACAAGGATCGCACAGCAGCGGAAAGTCTGGAGCCCACAGCTTGGCCAGGAGATCACTTGGCCAAAAAGGGACTACTGTGCAAGGAAGCCATAATCATAATCAAATAGTTTGCCTCTTTCAATGGTGGGAATATCTATCCAGGATACAGGATTTTATTATGTTTTATGGTTTGGGAGCAACATTTATAAATGTGACAATCTTTGTGCTGGATTATTTTTAGACAAATTACCGGTATATATATATATGTGTGTGTATATCGCAATTTTTGATGCCACTAAGGTTAAGTAAATGTAATAAAATAAAACTGACTAAAATAAATACCCGTTTTTCCTCCGTAGCTGGCCCGTTAATGCCTGAGCTCACCGGATCACACCGTTACCGTAGGATCACCCACCCTAATTCACCACGATAACTCCGATGTGCTTCCAACTTCCTGATGTTACTGCGTCTCCATAGTAACAGAGCTGCCTATCAACACAAAGGAGGGGACAACCCGGGAGAAAAAGGTAACCGAGAGACAGAAACTAAATAATTTCTTAGTCCATATAGTTAAAATCATTTATATTAATAAATTTAGATGCACTGGGGAGAAATAAAGATATTATATCTTTTTTTTGGCGTAGTGGCATATTTCCGCATTGGTACAGTCCGTTTCTAGGCAGACGGTGCTCTTTATGAATGAAGTACTGTAGTCTGTTGCGTTATTACAGAAGGGAGGCTTCCTGTGAGTTAATTCTGGTGTGAAGAGGCAGCCATCTAGTTTGGATGAGACCAACCAACGCATTTCTCTCAATTTCATAATCTGATTTATATAATAATTTAATAAATAAATTAAACATAAATTACATTAAATAGTATTGTGTGAATATATTGCATGCATTTGAGTTAACAAGGCCTGCTTTGCAGGCTCAGGCCTCTGGCTAGAAATGGAGTGCTGCGATGTCTTGGTGCTGGTGGGCTCCAGGTTGGCCCTTGGTGGGACTGCCAAGGAAGCAATGATTTGGTACCAGTTTTTTTTAAATCACAGTAAGCCTGTTATAGTTGTGGATCACAAACACATACACTTATGGCTGCCACATTTTGCCATATAATTGCCTGGACAATCTTCGAGTGGCTGCAACTGGGCTAAGATCACGGTTGTGGGGTCCATGGGCATAGTTTTACAGATGGCAGCGGAAGTAGAGAGGAGAGACATGAGCGAGAGAAGAAAGGATAGAGAAATGAGTGACGAAAAAGACTGTGAGAAAAGGAGATAATAAAAATAGAATATAGAGAGGATAGGATAAAGAAAGGCAAGGAATAGGAGGATAGATAATGGAGACCAGGAGGGGAGAACAGAGAAAAGAAGGAAAAACAAGAAAGCCCGCCCAAACAACCCATGATTTCCTAAGACTTATTGTGTTCTGTCCGTGGTTTAAATGTGCTTGCCAATAAATCTTCTACACCCTGGTGTCCGGTGTGTTCCTAGGCAGAAGAAAGCACAACAACCATTCAGTGAATCATTCAGTGATCCAGTGTCTGCTGAGGAGCATCACCAGCGCAAGCAGCACGTTAAAAAAGACACGCTTAAGTCTTTGGGTACATTATTGTAAATATGCATAATTCTGTCTCATAATTGAGGCTGTGATTCTTAGCAAGAACTTAGCAACTTATGTCATTCAAGGTCATGCCAGCACGTTTAGGTGCTAGCTGGTGGCTAATGTTATGAGTGTACGAGGCAGACACATTGTGAAGATGTGTTATTGCAGCCATAAAAACCATGTTCTTTTCTTTGAACTCCTCCCGAACCTATTAATAATGTCCAAGCAACGTTGAAAAGGATGCACGTCATATTCCAGACATGAGCCGGTGTTTGTAATTTAGATGTCGTCTCTTACATAAGTACCCTGCTCTTATCTAATGAGTTCATTGAGCTGTTTCATTATAGTCATTTATGAACGATTTGTGTGATCAGTAACAGAAAGGTCGTCCATTAGACAGGATCTGAAACATAATTATATACGTGTGGCTTTTTATCTACCGCGCTTCTTCACATACCAAGACGCAGGTAACTATTAGCTATCATATTGTGCAGGATGGGGCACAACGGGGCATTTGCTTCGTCGTTCTTGATCTTGGCTCACAAGACAATGTCCCCGCAGGCGTTCAATGCTCCAGGAGGGATATGAGAAAAAAAAATGGTCTGAAATGATTTACAAAGCCATAGAAAGTGACAAAACAATGAAGTGAAGGAGGAATAAAGATGGGAGAAATGGCCTGCTTTTTAAACACAGATGACCACATGAACATTTTACCATTTAGTGGTCTTCTAAACCATTACAAGTTGTTTGTTAAATGGTGAAAAGAAGAAAGTGAGGTTTGTTGACTTGGCTACATGCATTTGAAAAGTAAAATTGGTCATCCCACCTAAGCTTGTAAAATTTGAACATATTTTAAGACGATTGGCCGATTTAAATTAAGGGTGTATATCACAATGACTTAGTAGGGTATGTAATAATTGGCCTGTGGATAACAGAGATCAAAAAAACAAACACTAAATATTGTTGTTTTAAAGAGACCCACACCTGATGAAGACAAGCCCAAAAAAAAGGGGGGCCTCATCCCTTGTCTACCCTGGAAAGCTCCATGAGCTTGTGTACATGGTACAGAACTCTATGGTATTTTTCCACACCAGTCAGACATCCAGCTTTTCAGACCACAGTAACCACATCTTTTCAGATCGTCCTAATTGCATACCAGTAGGTTTATCTGCCAAGTTAGGGAGCTGGTCATAGTTATGATGTAATACAAAAGAACACAATGTTGTGGGTCCCATGTGTGCATTGAATTGGCTATAAAAGCCCCTTGCATCGATAAAATAGTCTGTATAGGGATATTTTACATAATTGTCAAAAAGAAGCAGCAAAGCACCATCTTTTAAATTTTTTGAGAGATGACATTTTGTGAAAAGGTTGAAACATCAGACATTTACCCCCTGCTCCTTACAACAGCCATTCGTTTATTGGTGGGAGTAAGAAAGGTGTAAGAGGGTTATAGATGCCCTCAATGCCTTCTGCTGGTCAACCTCCCTAGTTGGCTTGTCAAAACACCTTACTGAAAGGTGAATTATACCATTGTGGCTTTTGGCATAGCTGAATTCATTTATTAAATCCATCTATATAAAGTACTTTGTTTTCCCATCATCTCAAATATCATAGACATTTAGATAAAAAGTAAGACTACTACACCTCAAGGAGGATGAGGGCTTTGGCAAAAATAGCCACTCAACCAATTGCCCGCCCTGAAGTTATAACCACCGTCCGAGCCGTACAAATTCTGGGCAATCACAACAAAAGGTTCAAATGTGGGATTTGGGGAAACAGCGTCAGATCTGTGACAATTCCACGTATTACATTTTAAAGTTCAGTACCCAAAGTAAACCACTGCTTGCGGGGGTTAATGCCACCCCCTTAAAAAGTGCCGTTTATTTATAACCCTATTATTCACTGCTCTTTGCAACTTCCCACAATAACCATCTAGGAAACACAGGTACCAAGATTTATCTATATTCATTTAATTTTCCCATTTATATAAATTTTTAAAATTTAAAGGGGGACTGTGATATCTGAGAAAACCATAATCGAGCCACACGCTAAACTATCCTTTATCATAAGCCTCTAAGCTAGTGTGATGAACAGAAAACTAACATTTATACGTTGTATATGGCCATATTAGACTCAATGAGGATACCCAATGGGACAGCCCCCTTAAAAACATGAAATAGATTTCTATGGGTCTTCTGCAGAGATCGTTGAAACTCGTTATCCAAGATAAATTCCACTGAACTCCAAGGATTGTGATTATATGGAGAAAAAAAGAAGCAGAGACAGAATAATTTAAGAATGTTCATCTCTGACTGATAATAAATTAGTCATAACAAGTATCACGCATTACAGAACAAAGGTATTTACATCATATTGACCTAGTAGTGACATCCCCTGTAGCATACCATTTATTTTAAAGTCTACAGCTGTGCTTGGAGTTATCACTCGTAAAATATACTCAGTGACAGTGAAACAGAATACAAACGAATCAAATTTGAATAGTTAAAAAAAGCTGCATCACGTGTTCATTAAGAAGTCGAACTGTCGGCACAAAAAAAAAAGAAGGGAAAAAGGAAAAAAAAAAAAAAAAAAAAAGGTGAATTATGTTGTCATTGAAAAAAAAAACTTCAATTAAATTGCACATTGAAATGTCTGGTTGAAAGAAAAAAAAAAAAAAAAGGTTAATTTGAGGGCTGCTACTAACAATGAGGTAAACTGAAGACTTTTCACTAAACAGCCTTCAGGGAAATGGCTTTTTTTTTCTTCTACTGAGTTCCAGTTTGCACGCCACAGTGATTTCGCTAGCAAAGCATTTGCATTCTCGTCCGGCTTGTATATACACTGTATACTGCGTCAGCAAAAAAAATATATATATATGTATTTATATAAATATAAATGAACAGATCACCCCCGCCCCAGCATGTTAGCGTTGTGTGTTTTTTTTTTCAATCCCATCTACAGAAACCTCATTGAAGGAATAGACATTCTACGGTATTTTGTTTTGTTCATTTGCTTTAAGGATTGGAAGATTCCCTTTCAATTTAAAAAAGCACCTTTGTAACATTGCAGAGTAAGCGTTCCCCTTTGGTACCGACAGGAACCCCATGACCGGTAGAACACTTTGGGTTCCTTCTCTCCGTCTCTCAATGGATCAAGCCAAGGGGCGTTAAGATGACTTCGTCAGGAGCAGCCCTAAACGGTACGAAACCGGAATACTGTGCCGTCTGGCAATACCAAACTAGACAGGCTTTGATCTCTTGGCTCCTTTGTGCATTTGAATGGTTGCGGTGCCAAGAATCCCTCTCCCGTGTGTCGTTGGCATCTTCATTTCTCTAGTCAGCGAGGCCAGCCTCACTCTGCCTTGAAATGCTGCTGGGTCATAGGCAAAGTTCATAAATACTCAACGTTTTGGGTCATCGACTCCTGTTGCGAAGGATTAAAAACAGGCGCCGGGTACAGTAATAAAGGTCAATTTGCTTGTCAGTGTAAAGCGTTCTTCGCAAGTCCCCGTCACAGTGCAGACCTGACGGCATGTATATGCTCAGGAGCTCAGTCAATGATATTTGTATTTGGTTATGGAAAGAAAAAGGACTCTCCACTTGATCCAAAGTGCATAGTGAGAAGTCAATATCTTTTCTTCTTCTCGGTTCTCTTGTCCGTTTGAGACATTCTCCTGAGAAGGCAGTGTCCTCAGGGGTCTTCGGACAACCCCCAGTCCCGTTCCCCGCCCCCCCCCAAAAGAAATTACAATATTCATTCCGTTAAAAAGTCATCATATATAGATCTTCTTCACATCAGCCGGGTAAACATACTTTGCCTGCAAATAATAGTCCCACTATTGTAAAGAAAATTGATAAGACAAACAGTACATAGGATGACCCAACGACAGTATTGTTGGGCAGTTTGTAAGGTTGGCCCCCAACTTCATTGATGTAAAATCCTATTGGGAAGATTAATGCTGCCATACAGAAGAGGATCACTGCAGAAGAAAGGGGACACAAAGATTAGAATTTTCATCTATGCAAAGCTTTTATTTAAGAAAACATTTGCTAAAAGTCTAAGGTCTGACAAACGGCATGGATGACAATAAGGAGGTGGCATCTCACAGCGGCTCAGCATACTTACTGCCGGTAAAGGCTATCCAGCGGGCGTATTTAGTCGCTTCTCTCCTCCAGTGAGACGCCACTAATAAACCACAAGTAACAGTCAATGATATGATTCCCATGATGATGAAGAAGAGTGTGGTCACCCATTCCGGAGGGAGCCGCGGAGGGATACACGTTCTGTCACGTCCGTGTATGGTTTGACATTGTCTAACCAGGCCGACTGTCAGAGCACCTGGAAATTAGAGAGAGAGTGTTAGTATGACTGTGTGTGAGATGTCTAATATATTTATAAATAATTATACACACACACAAATATATATATATATCCCCCCAAAGAGGTCTCTATCCTTATTAAAAACAGTGCTAAGAAGAAGAAAAAAAAAACATTTTTTACATTGCTCCGACATCCTTTTTCTCTAGCACTACAAGAAAAAAAACACAAACACTATATGGTAATATGTAAGGTAAGCCTGTTAGTTCCATCGGCACGTTAATAAGAATGTTCTGGGGTCTGCTCTTTTAATCTCATTAGGGGCTACGCCGGGGACAACACAGCTCATCATTCACTCCTCCTGAGTAGTGGTAGCGTTACGCAGAACGCACAGCATCAAAGGGCTTTCAGAGGTTAAAGGTTAATGAATTAACATTACGATGTCATCAGGCGCGTCCTTAGTTCATGAGATAAGAGGGAAACAAGTCCGCACTTGCCCTTGCAATTGCCCGGGCCTCAATCCAGACGGTGAAGGCGATCTCATGAACCGTATCTAATGAATAGTTAAAACCTTGTTTTTAAACATGCTGAAAACGTGCAAAACCCCCACTCCTATATGGACTTGGAGATATATATATATATATATATATACCGTATTTGCTCGATTATAAGACGACCCTGATTATAAGACGACCCCCCAAAATCTGAATATTAACTTAGGAAAAAAAGAAAAAGCCTGAATATAAGACGACCCTAAAGGAAAAAAGTTTTACCAGTAAATGTTAATTCATGTAAACTATTTTTTTTAATAAAAGCTATGATTGAGAAAAATATTTTTTTTTTGTTTTTATTTCTTGTATTTTCCAACCTGTCCCCCAGTTACGCACATCTGCCCCCAGGCTTGCCACTCCAATATGGCACTGTGGCCCATGATATGCCTTTTAACCCTCTATATGCCACTGTGCCCCATGGTATGCCTTTTGACCCCCTATGTGCCACTCTGCCTCCAGAAATGCCTTATACCCCTATATCCCATTCTGGCATTTAGGGGGTTAAAATGCATATTATGGGGCAGAGTGGCATATAGGGAGGTATAAGGCATTCCAGGAGGCAGAGTGGCATTAAGGGAGTTAAAAGGCATTATATAGAGCACTCTGCCTCCAGAAATGCCTTATACCCCTATATGCCACTCTGGCATTTAGGGGGTTAAAAGGCATATTATGGGGCAGAGTGGCATATAGGGAGGTATAAGGCATTTCAGGAGGCAGAGTGCACTATTAAATGCCCCCTTAACGCCACTCTGCCTCCTGAAATGCCTTATACCTCCCTATATGCCACTCTGCCCCATAATATGCCTTTTAACCCCCTAAGTGCCAGAGTGGCATATAGGGGTGTAAGGCATTCCAGAAATGCCCTACACACACACACACACACACACACCGGTGCTTCCAATTTCCTGCTGTATTGCCGGGGCAGCGGGTTGACGTCTCATTCCACGGCAGCCGGAAGGAGGTGGAGTTGGCAGCGGGGGTTTGTATGCGTCCGTCGCAAATACCTTCCCCGGCTGCCAGAGATCAGGAACTCTTGAACTCTGATCTCTGACAGTCGGGGAAGGTATTTGCGACGGACGCATACAAACCCCCGCTGCCAACTTCACCTCCGGAAGCACCGGTAAGTGTGTGTGTGTGTGTGGGGGGGGG
Source organism: Spea bombifrons (assembly GCF_027358695.1). Taxonomy (NCBI): domain Eukaryota; kingdom Metazoa; phylum Chordata; class Amphibia; order Anura; family Pelobatidae; genus Spea; species Spea bombifrons. Next base: position 37,846,342 of record NC_071093.1, read on the forward strand.
GCGACGACAGGAGGATCCAGGTCCCCTGCAGCGGTGCGGGGGATCTGGATCTTAGTCTCCTAATCAGACCTCTATTTGAGGTCTGATTAGAAGACGACCCCGATTATAAGACGAGGGGTATTTTTCAGAGCATTTGCTCTGAAAAAAACCTCGTCTTATAATCGAGCAAATACGGTATATATATATATATAGATTGCGCTCATCCTAACCAAAGAAAAGGTTCACTACGCGAGTGAGACATGCCATCGAGCGGGTATTCCCTGAAGGAATTAGGTTTTAAAGAATATTTAAGTTGATTAGGTCTACGCCGGGGTCAGGAGGCAGAAAGGTCGTTACAGGGCAGATCTTTGCCATCATTGTTAAATCGCTTTGCTCTGTGGCTTCAGGGCACGGTAATTATTAATATGCCGCCTCTGCCAAAAGTCATTGCTTTGTTGGCGTAGGCGAAGCGGAAACATGCGATCGTTTCATCGCTCCCAGCAGACTGGAAAGATATGACAAATATACCACTTCCAAGAACGCGGAATCCACAACCAGACGCTTACAGGGAACGTAGGGAATTCTGGCGTTAATGAAAGAGTAATGGTGGGTATTACCAATCTATAATTATATATATATATATATATATATAAAGGTTTTCTTCTTATTAAAAGTCATGTGTTTTCATGGGGTCCATTTTTTTTTTTTTGGACAATTTCATGTTTTATTCTAGAAGCAGAAAAAGCCTCCAAAACGTCATTTTATTGACTGAAAACAATGAAAGGCACAGTCGGTAACAGAGATGTTAAAACAGACCGTGGGTTCCAAAAGCAACTAACCTCATTACTCGGGCGTCCTAATGTCATAAGATCTCCTATAAGAGACTGGAAGGAGAGCCTCGGAGCCGCGCAGGTGCCCGGGACTATTCCCATGAACCTGCCCGAGCACCATGTGGCCCGCAGTCCCAAGCAACTATTCGCCGAGACGGACCATCTCTGCAAAGGAGGCGCTGCCGAGTAATGAGCATACCCGGGTTTCTGCCCCAATCTCAAGATGAAGGGGTAGACTCTAGTCTACACTCCTGCGATCATACAAAAGACTCCCGATTGGTGTTTTTTTGCTACCAGTATGTTATGGTTGATATCCCTGCTTGAATACAGGTGACTCAATTCAATGCATCTTTAAATAATGACAAGTCATTTGGGTAACAAATAGACTCTTCATGATGCATACAGGGGTTTAAATACAGCCCCCAGCCGGTCAGAATATCACATGCGCAGAGATGTGCTCGTCGTGCACATTGAATCGCATGGGGTGAGGAAAGGGGTAAACGTGTGTGGGGGGATTGTGCAGAATGCCCCCCATGCGTTTATGAGGGGGACACCGTGAGAACGTAAAAGGAACACTTTAAGAAGAGGCGCAGTCTCATACCCCATAGAAGAAGAGCAACGGCCCTGAGCGCAATCATCTCTTGCTCCAAGGCGGGCCGTCGCGGACTGCCCCGTTTAGCCCGGCTTGTGTACTGAAAGCCTGGACCGAGCGACGCTAAAAGAACAAAGCGGACACTGTCTGGAGCGTAAAATACCAGGAGGAGCCGAGTGCGCGCAGGAGAAGCCGGCTCTGTCATCTCCAAACACTAAGGAGAATGAAAGGTACAAAGAGACCCATTCTTCCCACCCGGCCCGCGAAATAAAGAGACAAAAACCGTTAACACTTTCACTGCCGGCAACGGCACGGAGATTAGTCGGTGGTCCATGTATGTGCAGCCTTGCGCATGTTCACGCAAACTATTCTTTACATCTGAACACACTCATACTCACAGCCGGTATACCAGCCAGCTGCCCCGCACCTCCAAGTAAAGGAACGTACGGCGATGGCAACAGCTGGACTGCCACCTTTACAAAACGGAGCATTCCTCCCCAGCCATAGATATATCGCTTTCTCTTGAATAGCGTTACATAGACTTAGTGTACAGAACCGTAAAGCCATAGGTCTTAAAACCTTAACCAGCCGTTGGTCTCGTCTTAGATTCACGAGTCATATGCATGTTTTAATACTAGACTTTAACACCTCTGCCGAGAGGCTGCCCAACTTTACCGAGATGGTAGTAGATATGTACTGCAGGGCAAACGAGGAACACGCATAGGAAAGTGATCGATCTGCTTTAAATATAGCCATTTAAGAACAGCCAATAGTGATCACTATGGAAGAGAAAAAAAAATTAAAACATTTAAAAAAGCCAAAGGTAGTTGACCTGATCTAGAGTGCATTTTAAAGGGACAGCATCACCTTATTCATTAAAAATAAATAAATATATATATATATCACTTTCGGGGGACGTTACTGGGGTGCTGTGTCATTTTCCTATACTATTTGTTTCTTATTATAAAAATGTTCAAAAGTAAAATAAATCAGATGATATCCCCCCCATTTGCTGTTAATCCGCTCTTATCTACTGCTCCGTGACTTTCATTTCTTTAGGAAAATGTCTCTTTAAAGCGAATCCCTCGGATCAGGTAGGTGACACGAAGCACGAACGCGACAGCCATAAAACCAGAAGCCCCGAACATGCGTTGTAAAGCGCCGCGCTCAGTGCCACAGAGACGTGCAGGGAAATAATTAGCAAGAGCCAGCCGCACGGCGGGGAAAAGGCTTCCGCGGAAAGCTCGCGCAGGACGCTCTTTTGGTCGTCACGTTCGAGGCCTGGAGGGATACAAATGCGATTTCTTTTCAATTAGGCTAAGCAGCGCATGCATAAATTAATCATACGAATCTAAAAGGAAGTCTATGCAAATCAGGCTCACACATTTGCTCTGGAAATAAACAAACCTCCTCGCCGTTTAGCCATCATCAAGGCAAATCTTTGGGGTGTACCGAAGTAAAAAGAGCTTGCCGGTGGCCGACCTCACGTCTAGACAAACCAGCGCGGCTCGATTTGGAACCGTGCGGCAGAAGGGGAGCATGAAGGAACCGAGCATGCGCAGTACACTAGTGGCACTACCCGCCAGGAGCGGGGCAGGTAAAGGTGGTAAGGAAAAAGAGTGCCTGGGGGGACACCATGCGATTCACTGGAAGATGGGCAACGGCAAGGCAAACACCATGCCTCCCAACTCTCCTGCTATGTAGTAGTGCATACCTTTCAAGCTCCGCCCCCCTGTGTTCGGATTCGCCGGGGGAGAAAGTTGGGAGGTATGAAACACTTAACTTCAGTTATATCCGGGGAATAGACAGTTAATAAAGAACACATCGAGTGTCCGCCATGTCAATAAATGATACGTTGAATGAAGAAGAGCCTCCACTACATAATAGTTCCCCCACCCCCCGCCTGAACGCCACATGCCCGTTAACACGAATGCTACATACATGCTACCGAGCTGGCCCAAGAGGATTTCTGTGCCGCGTCACACACATGTAGCGGTGCAGAAATGCTTCTCTTTCTCCACGGATCTATCTGCAATACTCTGGCTTCTTGGAATACTTCTACAAAAGGGCGGAGCCAAAGCGCTACCATGGGGACAGCCTCTCCCCGGCTCCTCCAATCAGGGGAAAGGGTGTTCATAGAGACTCCGCCCTTTTGCGCAACACCTGGCTAATGGAACGGATACCAGGGAGAAGAGGACGAAGAAAGAAGACAGGAGAAAAAGGAGACGGGAACATGGAAGCGATCAGCAGAGAACGTAGGCAGAAATTGAGAGCGGGTCAGACCGCGAGAGCAAAGAAAGCAAGAACAGCGGTTTTGGGTTTTTTTTCTCGCCAATAGGGTCGTCTTATAATTAGGCCTTTAGTTTTTTCTTTCATCAAGATCCAAAATTTGGGTGGGGGGTAGTCTTATAATCCAGTATATATATATAAAAAAATGTTGCCCTCGCACAAGTGGCACCTTGTGATCTGTGTGAACGATCGAAGCTTCTTCTTCAAACTGCAGATTGTGATGAATGTTTAATTTCTATTTATTAATAATTCACATTTCGTTCGATGTGGGACGGGACTTCAATATTTTGCTTCGCTGGAAACACATAGTCGGATGCCAAGTAAAGCTCCATGAAATTAAATAAACTGCCATTTAATGCGCCGATCCTAAATAAACATTCACGGGGGGGGGGGACGACAGCGCATTAGAAAGCAATCTAAGAAAAGAGAAGCGCGCACAGAGATTTGATTAGGTTTTAAACGAATCGGATTTAAGGGAAATTATCTTTGTGCCGGAAAGCATGTTCCTCGAGGACGTCTCGCCCGGTACGGGGAACCTTAAGGTAGCCGTTGTTTACAACAAGGCCGTGTTAAAAAATTACCCCTGAGGTTTTTCCCATTAAACGCGATTAGATTGTCATTGATAAATCTGGCAGACGTTCGGCTCGAACACGAAATTGTTTAAAGCCGGCGCACGTTATTCCCGAGGGGGGCTTTGCCTTCGCTGGCAGCTTTCGGAGAAGCTCTCTCATAAATGATATTCTAGGAAGCAGCCGGCGGCTCCTGAAGAAGAGCGCGATAGAAACAGGATAAGAGTAATTCAATCAGACCTATTAGCCAGCATCTATTCAGCTGGAAGAACACAATTATATATTATATATATAATATTATATTAGTTCTAATAATCCCAGTTCTACACATGACGGGCCCCTAAGCATGCGCTCTCAAGGGCTTCCGTTTAAGCTTTTAGCTCGAGTGGATGTCAGCTTCGCCTCTTGGGTAACCCGTTTATTCGGACAATCTTTTATTTCATGCGTATGTGATATATAATGTGACGTAAATGATAAATGTTAATACAGGGAGGAAAATCTCACAAGGTTTGTCAATAAGAACCTGAACTAAGAAAAAATATAATAAAAGATAAAATCACGGAGATACCCAGGGAAATTCTGGTAATGGGATTCCTCACAGAAAGAACATTTTTATCTGTATATATTGCAGAGGAAAATGTGCAAATAGTTTTATGTTCCAACATAGAATTGGCAGCAAATTATTTTGTCTAAGAGCAAAAAAATATATATATATATTTTTTAATAAAATCAGACTTAATCTAGGCCTTGGCAATAAAGGAAAAATAATTTAAAATGTCATAAAAAATGATATATATGTCATTCGACTACGATCAAGTCGAGCTGGGACAGAATTTTCTCTTGTTTTTATCCGTTTCCTTCATGTAAATGAGAATGTTCTCGGCCCATAACGTAGCGCGCTGACTAGTAAACATTTCTCTTGGCTAGCGATGTATGATTTTACGCTGCATGTGCACACATGCACACGTCTGATGCTGCAGTCCCACTACACAGCCGCTTGCACCATCAGCAATGTGTGAAGTCAGCTTCCCTGCGACGAGGCGAACGTGAAACCGTTTAGACGGCAAATCCTGACTTACTGCAGGATTTGCATTATTTTTAAGGCTAGAGACACGCGGCGGCTGTAAAGCGCCAGCTCTTCATTCTCAGACGGTTACAATGCGGCTGTCCGTTATTAGAACGGAAAGATAGAGATGTAGAACGCAGAGGAGACGGCTCAGTGTGACAGCGCGGCGACTTCAACGAAACCAAGAACGTTCATATTACCAGCGGAGGAACCCATGTCTGCCACACGCGCACGCGTCACCCACCGGATCACGCATGGCTGCCTATCCTGGCACGTTCGCGCAAAGTAACTGAACCATGCGGAAGAGCAAATACTTATTTACTATCTGATCTGTGCTTTTAACCATTTGAGCACCAGAGGCGAGTGTCCATATAACTTAACGGGCCATTCTACAGCCATCTAACTTTCCCTGCTGACTTCATAACGTTTAACCCCTTGTAATATTGGGGTATCTTGCTTTTCCTAGCTTACAACCCCCCCAACAAATATATTCTTAAAGGGGCTATTGATGTTTGCCTCGCTCACCCCGTCTCACAGTGAAACGCGAAGGGTCTTACTTTCTTTGCAGCTGCATCGACCGCCATAGAAACATCTAAATACATAAAGGGATTCAACAAAGTACAGGAGGGAAGTTTATTTCAAAGGAGGAGAAATGTTACAAGAGGCCAGAATCTAAAGTCACAGGCTTAGACGTAACGTAAGGAATGATGGTAGGTGAACTGCCACCCAGCAGAAGTGGTAGCAGCTAGTACAGTGAGCCAATTTAAACATGCATGGAATAGGCTCCTAAATCTAAGACGAGACCGAGGACTGATGAAGGTCTGAGTGTTTACAGCGTTTAAATGGGCAGACAGGACGGGCTTAATGGTAGCGATCTGCCGTCACGTTCTGTTTCCAAAAGGCGGCAGGGCTCAGGATTTAACCCCCTCTTGACCCGTCCTTGCCACGGGCATTTTTGTCAGCTGTGGCATCAACAGAAAGTTGCTGGAGCGGATAGCTCTGCAGAGCGTTGCACAGGGTGACACTCCGCGGATCAGAGGCTTGGGTTTAGGACTGAAACCTTCAACTCCTCCGTGCCACCGACGCGACGGCCGCCAGACAGAAAAACGCGCCATCTATTCAATCAGAATAGGAGAACGGAGCGGGTCTGCAGAGAGCTTCACGTGGGAAGGACGCCGATTATTATATATTTCAGTAAAAGGGACAGAAATGCCCAATGACGTTACTGTCCCCCCCGAAAACATTTCCGAAGCATCACCATGTTTCAGGCTAATCGAGCTCTCGTAGGAACTGACGCCATCGCACGATCCAGACCGCTACGATCACTAACACAATCTACGCCTGCTCGTACCAAGTTATCACGCTAAAAAAAAAGTGCGAATTCTGTACAAATTGTAAACCACAACAAACTGAATAAGCCAACAGCTCTAGCGTTTATTATATTCTTGCGTAACAATTGAGTGCTTCTAGGAATTACAATCCAAGCTACGTTTAATGTACGGTAACCGCTTAGACACGGATCAAGTACTAGACTAGATTGTAAGCTCACAAGGGCAGAGCCCTCACCTCCTTTGGAATCAGTTAATGTGCGTGACCCACTGATTGTAACAGAGCTATGGACACTGCAGGCGCTATATAAATAAATGTAATACTTGCTCACCGATTATTAGATCTGCAGGCAACGGAGGCTAGTAACTCAAGAACCAACTCACTTGGAAGGTAGCCACGCAAGGAGGACTTCTGTTTGCAAAGGAGCTTGCATTTTAATTCCTGAAAGTGTTCTATAAACACACATACAAGGTACCCGGAACGCCCAAATATTTTAAGGACAATTTAACAAAATACAGGTATTTTCTTATGAAACAAGGTTTTTGTAGAACGACCCGGTTCCAACGGATTTACAAAGGTTGGGTCCTCGCTTATTCGCTTACAAAATCAGCAACATCCTTAACGAAAAGATAAACGACGACCGAAGACGCAGAAAGGATAAAAGATGCCGCGATCTCCTACTTTGCTCGACATGGAGCGGAATCACCGTTAGTGAATAGATCTGTGGACGGGGCGGACAGATATACGAAGAGGCTCGGATTATTCACAAAGACACGATATGCGAAGATCAGCCAAGAAATGTGCAAAATTCTTCATCATTGTTAACCCTTTCAATCCTGCTCTGAGAGCCACAAATACATATAGGAAGCCCCCAATAAATAATAAAAGTTAAGGCAGTAACACGCCTGGCTAAAGGGGTATTTTAATCCTATAAATAAAAGCTCTATGTTAAAGTGATCACTGGTAAAGGGTTAATATGCAGTAACCCATGGCTTCAGCTCACATCTGTGCCAGAGGTGCAGGCTTTTAATTCTCCTCCTCTCACCCCACATCCCTGCCTGTCTGTGGCATCTCTGCCTATGCAGCAACCCCTATCACGGCCATCCATCCCGAGCCTGCTGAGGGTTAGACCTCAGAGCAGGTGGATTCATAGAGATTGGCTGGCTCTGTAGGATCCTTCTCCTCCATTCCTTCCTTGGATCGTGCCCTTCACTGACTCCTTCTCACCCCCCCTCTCCATTAGCTCCCCCATCACCGCCACGCTCTGCTGCCCCCCACCCTGCCCCCGTCTCCCCATTCTCACCTGCAGACTCCCCGGTGTTTATCCAGTCCGGGTTAGCGATACTGGCGATCGCAAAAATATCGGCGGCCAGAAACAGACATCCTGAAATGATGGTCAGTTTATCCATATCTTCCCCCCCGCCGCCGCCGGGGCTCCGGGTTCCCGCTCCCCTCTCAGACGGAGGGGGGGAGATCCCTCGGTGAATAACACGAACCCAGCGCTGAGACCGGGCCGTACACTGACCCGGAACTCAAACCTCTTCTCCCCACAGATCTCCGGAAGTCAACGAAACACCAGTCCGCCTCCAACACTCTATCGGGATTACTCCGCCCACTTCTTGTTGCTACGGAAGCTGTCACGGGCCGAATCTCCCTAGCAACTGCCTGTGCTGAGGGATTCTAAGTTGCGTGATGCTTCCTTATAAACTCTTCTGTCTCTTTTTCCTCCCCTGAGGGCCCTCAGAATGTTTGCTGCTTCTAGTATGTTTATTAATAAAGTTAATGAACTCATGTGATTGTGGCAGAGTCTATGATACGAATTACACCTTTGCTGTATAAGTATTATTATTTATTGTTTTATATAGCGGCATCAATTTCCATAGCACTGTATTAGTATGTACATTATTTGACAATATGATTGGTTATTCAGTTGCCGGATGGACCGTTAGGTTCCGTTTGGCAGCTGTCTTCACGTTCATTATTCTACGGTATTTGGGTCTAATGTGTGATATATTGTTGCTAACAAGCCTGGATTTGCCACGCCATTCCTGACAGCAGCATTATAATACCTGTCGTCATGGAAACTTTGACTTGTCATTATCTAAAGATATATGTAATTGTCGCCTTTATTCAAGCAGGGATATCAGCCATAACATATTGATAGCAAAAGCAACTGGGAGTCTTAAATATATATATATATATATATATATAATCACAGCAGCTCCAGGCTGAGAATCGGCCCCTTCACCCTGAGATTTGGGGAAAGACCCTGAGACTCTGGGCAAACCCTGGGTATGTTGGTAGCTTTGGGGGTCCTGATCGGACACCGTCCATCTATAAGAGACAGGGATGGGATGCTGAATTGCATCGGACCACTACCCTCCATAACGTGCAGAGGGAGGCATTGCGCGGGTGGCGTGCTGAACTATAATGGTAAGTAATAAAACACGCTTACTGCACACATGCTACCCAGCATTTTGATTCATCATAGCAAGAGTAGTACCCGCCAAATGCCAGATTCTCTGGACAAGTCCCGCCACCCTGCAGAATCTAAGACGTTTAGCGACATTCATTGAGCGAGTGACGCTGCTTGTAATAAAGCGAGTGAAGATGGCAGCTCTCACGTAATTCGCCCCCAGGCATCGGCAGCAAAAGATTAGAAATGTTTAGATGCAAAGGGTTTGTAGTAAAAATGTGAATCTGGTATTTTCATGGAGAAAGTGGGGGGCAAAGCTATATCTAATATCTGTAGAGCTAATTCATTTCTCATCTTGATTTTCACTCCCTTCTCCAGCTTCAAAATCTGCAGGGACTGAATTCGTTCTAAATCCAACATGCATGGCCAGCAACATGTGAAACATATATGTCATATGTAGCCAATAAACAGCTCATTCAAATGAACAAAACGAGTCGCTTGTTTTAGGGGGAGTGGTTGGAGGCATGGTTTGGGGGCGGGGCTTTACTATACCCCTCAAATTGCATGTTATCTCATTCACAGCTTTCATGAGGTGAAGCCGGGTACAGAAATAGAAGGACCTCAGAGGAGGGAGGCTTCTACTTCAAAGTTCTTTAACACCCATTTTCTTCAGTGGGACTGTCTGAGAATCAGGCCTGCTAGGCGGAGGAGCTCAAACGGCTCCCAGCAGGGGCTCACTGTATGGTGGGATAGATGGGGATGGATCAGGGTCACGGTACGTCACGTGACCCTGTGGTGAAACCGAGGCTGCCCACACATATGGAGAGAAAGCTGCAGGAGCGGTGAGCAGGTGGGATGTATGTATATGTGTTTTTATACATGTATGTATGTGAGCATGGATGTGTGTGCGCGTCGGCATGAGTGTGTGTAATTTGTGTTTCCATACATGTGCCAGAGTGCATGTTGGAAGGGGGGGGAGGCACAGACCAGCTGTTAAAGTTGGGGGGGGCTTGTGGTTTTTAGCTACACCCCTTCCAGGAACATTTAATGTGACGCTAACACAGTTACTGATAGGTTGTTACTATAGTAATCATGGTTGGATTAGCAGCGGAGCACTTGCTCCTGTGCCCCAGCATTCTGGGGGCCCCGGCCTTCCAATGGATCCACACATCTCAACTGCCCCACAAAGCAGCGATCTGATTGGGTCCTGAAATGCGCAAGCAACCATCCTCACTTACAGACACTGTGTGCCCCGAAACGACATTAATTTGCAGGACATGCAGCGGCAGTGATGGATGATGATTGCCCCACAGCAAGGGAGCTACAGGCCACAAGATGTACAGGAGCTTAGTGGAGGATGCAGTAACTCCTGTATGTGCGTGCATTTGTAGATGTGATATTTGAATACGCTGTAAAGAACGCTTTGAAAAATAGACATGTTCATGTTTTATCATAACGCAAAGTCAACAGAAGAAAAATCTAAAATCAAACCGCGTGTGTACAGAACAGAAAGGATGAAAAACGTAGAAGGCAGGAAAATGGATAGGATAAAATAAATTGGCAAAGAGGGAGGAAAGGGTAGAACAGAAGAAGGGGGGGGAATCCAGGGGGGGGGGGCTTCCTGCGTAATTGCTTCAGGCTCAAAGCTCCTTAATATGGCCGTGATCATTAAATCATCTTAAAAGTTTGCATTTTTTTGTGATTTAGGGGCAGCTTCGCGTCCCTGACACCGCAATGTATATTAACATACTCTGTGAGTAACCCTCTTTAATATGCATTCTTCTGACTTTGCAATACAATTGTTGAGTGAGCACAGAGGAAATTATTCCGTGAGTCTAGCAACATCAGTTTGAGGCGCCGTACTCAGAAGGCAGGAACAACTATTTACGTGGAGTTGCTATACTCCATGGTAGCAACATCTGCTTCTGTTTTTAATTATGGCATTTCGAATACTTACCTGACCACCATTAATAGCTGCAAAGTATTTGGCAGATTAAATAAGTAGCGATGTTACCATATAAGGAAATACGATCCTGAATAAAGCATAAAACATACTTTAACATGTCACAATAAACAGACAGAATTCAATACCAGTAGAAATATCAATCTTTATTTGTATGTTCCAGGCCTTCAAGGAACAGACAGCAGACACAAGCCAAGTTCTTCCCTGGTTTAGAATCACTTTCCCGCTTCAATGTTAGGCTATAACCCAGACAGTCTGACATGATAAATAACGCATTATGACATCACAGGCTTGGAACAACGTAAAGGCAATCAATTTGATTTTACAATGTACCAAGAAGATATAATGTTGAAGCAGTATTACAGATCTTCCACAAATGGAGTGTTCTCCAAATTTCCAGATGCTGCCAATGATTTCTTTCCAGAAGCAAACTTCTTTGCCGCCTAAAAACCCAAAGACAAAAAACAAAAACAAATCAAGATAGGCTATCAAAGCAACCAGAATTCTGACGCATGCAAAAATTTTAGTTTGACGCATCTTTTATAAAAACATGAGAAAAAGACAATTTTCTTTGGAAACATTAACATTCTAAATGTTTGAATTACTCACACTTATAACACTGGCACTGGTTACAGAGTCGATCTGTTGAATAGCATCAGCTGGCGATGTGTAGGTGCCAGTGGCCAGTGCTTGGGTACCAATTTCACTCAGTAGCCCATTTGAGTTTTCAACAGAGAATAGATAGTGAGTCTTCAGCTGGGCCCTGAAATATCAAACAATAGCTTTTGTTCAGTTTCACTGCCACAAGGACACAGGGTACAAGGATTTCAGGCAGTCTCTGTATATGTTATCATTCATTCATTGAGTGATCAACGCCTACCCTACTAACATGAACTCCAAGCCAAAACACTGGAACAAAAATCAAGGCAGCAGCAAGTAAATTAAATATTCTATTTATTCAAATTATTTCAGTTAATTGCAATTTTAGTATGATAATATTTTGTCAGCTTATACACAGACCCTCAAATGTATAATACTTTTTTTGGTAATTAAAGTTACGTTTTATCGCTAAATGTATTCACTTGTGACAAGTTTTTTGATTTTCACTACATATTCTATTAAAAGGTCTGAATATTTAAGCAGTGAAACATTCTTCAGATTGTTTTTCTAATTATCCAACATACTAAAATCTGCACACAGAAAAAAAGATGAAACATGCTGGAACCAGAGTATACCTAATTACTCCATCGGATTTGTTTTCATGGCATTTGACCATCTTTATAAAAAAAAATCATTTACTTGTCTATATTGGTTCCCCTCTACGGCTGGGGTACAAATTGATTTACAGAGCAGGGATATCAGGACTGAAATGTTTTTAGCCTTAACTGCTTAAGTGGTTTACATTTTTCAGACTTCTGTCTGTTTCTAAAAGAGCATTTAGGTCAATAGTAATTGGAAGCAGTACTCACTTTGCCCTTGTTACATCAGCTTCGGTCACATTGCCCTGAGCAATGGCCTTCACCTGGTTGACAGCAGCCTTAATAACCTAAGATAAATGTGCACATTAATAGCAGGCCTTACATGATTCCATATGAGCTCCCCAGGCACAGACAAACAAAACAAGATACAAAGCTCCTGCAAACACTTTAATGACTACTTATGCCATCACACCTGGGGATGACTGGGAATAAATGCTTGTATACACCCCCTCAGTGAAATTATTTTTTCAGGGGCACATTCACACCTATGTACATTGCATATCAGACAGAAATGCTACATGTTTATCACAGAAAGCGCTAAGATACAAGGGAGGGGTGGAATACTAAAAGCAACATGCCAACTCCTATGTGGAAAGGAACAGACAGAATCGCTGCAAAGAGATGCAGTGATGCGGATATATATACCAGAGGTTGTCATTCCCATTTCAGTAGCACAAACCCTCTCTCTGAGCCCCAATTTAGTTTAGGGGAGTAGGCTAAAATAACAGATAGAAAATATTCATGACTAAAGTGCAGATGTCTTTATATATTGTGTAAATTGAAACTTAAAATTCAAGGTGTTACTAGTATCAGATAACTTGTAGACAAAAATTACTAAAATGGACTTATAACTTGCACTGTGGCCTCTTATTGCTTCTGAAACACTATTCAATGCTAGCTATTAAAGAGTTGATTTGAACGTGCAACAATCAGTTACTAGAAGGCTTGGTTATTATAACATGAAAAAAATTAAATCTTACATCATCCACTGCAGTTGCTTGAGAGATTGTGTAGACTCCAAAAAGTCCAGAATCTGAATAATTGACATTGAATGCAGAAGCCTTAAAAGGAATAAATAAGTGTAAACGTTTGAAGTCTTAAAAAGATAACCTTGCGTTCTACATTAAGGTAAGCCCTGCACAAACATACAGCGAATGGTTGATTAGTTGCTCTGCCGGCAGCTTGCGACAGTTTGCTGCTGATGTTGCTTCCCCTCTTGATGTAGGGTCCTGCTCCCAGAATCTGCTGCAGGACACTGAATGCATTTGCCTCAGGGCTCCCGGCAGACGCTCCTTCAGCAACAACAGCGGCATGAACAAGGCTATCACTGTTCTGCACTCTGATCTCACCTGCAAGGAATGAACGAATACTGCTTAGAACAATGGGGGGGGGGTGCTAAAGCCAGCGCTGAATAAAACAAACCAGGATTTGAGGTACTGCCACGTAACAGCTATTCTTAACTGGCTGGCAATCTGCGGAGCGCAGCTGGCATCCCCTGATCTGCATTAAAGTGTATACGACAGCTAAACACTTACAGCGTTAAACATGAATCAAGCTGGTGATGAGCACTATTAAAATAGTGGGATAGTTTAAAGTAAAGAACATTCTAACCAATATACACTGGCCAACAAAAATATAAGCACTCTTAAAACAAAGACTGTAAAAATAATAATCCGGCACGTACCTCCACGATATTGGGCTTTCACACCAGCAGAGCCAGCGCCACTCCTGATGTTCAGAAATTGTTCTCCAACTTGTTTAAGTACAGAATGGCTCACTCCTAAATAAATAAAAAAAAGATACAATGGGGTTAATAAAAACTATGGATTACGTGTTCTATATATCTATATCTATCTATCTTTATATATATATATGCTATACACTTTTTTTTTAAAAAAACACACGTATCTGAAATTATAGCAATATTTTTAACAAACGTGAACTAAACTGCAAAAAGTGTGTAAATGCCAAAAATAAACTCGTTAATAAGCTGAAACAATGGTACTTGATTGTAAGCTCTTTTGAGCAGAGCCCTCCTAACTTGTTTCTGTAAAATATTTATGTTATATACTTCATGTTACAATGATAGTGCTATTAAAAAAAAAAAAAAATTTTTAAAAAATGTACAAACTGCTATTGGGCCCGGTATTTTGAGGAATCTCATCACAGAGTTCAAAGACATTAAGTTTGGGCAGTATATATATATATATATATATATATATATATATATATATATATATATATATATATATATATATATATATATATATATATATATATATATATATATATATATTTAAACTTCAGATAGAACATACCTAATCCAACCAGGGCCATTCTTGCACTTGTGAAATGGTTCTGTACAAACTGCTGCAACTGAGGGGAAAGTAAATTGTCACACCACTGAGTAATAAAACTGTGCCAATTTAGAGACAAGTTACTTTGTAAAAAATACACGAGAACACCAGATTCTCAGATGCGTTCACTTTAAAAAAGCATTTGACAACGCAATAGTTCTGGTAGGAGTTTAACTGACTGCCTTAGGAATCAACCTGAAAAGTTTGCCTGTACTGCTCACAGATATACAAAAACAATTTGAAATCATAAGAGCCAGTTAGGCAACAGTGATCCATTCTAAAAACAAGGTTGTGTCTTTCTTCCCAAAGATATTTAAAGTAATTGTCAGATATATATATATATCTATATCTATATACACACACACATATATTATATATATATATATATATATATATATATATATATATATATATATATATATATATATATATAGATATATCTATCTATATATAATTGTTAACAGCAATCCGACTCCTATCATGCCCAGGCACCCAGTACATGCTAGAACCTGGGCATGATAGGTGCTATTATTCTGGGATGCTTGGGCATGATAAAAGTGTGATTGCGGTTAACACACACATATATATATTATATGTTATTTAATTTTTAGGCCAATTTTGGTGTGTTACTTTTTTTTGTTTTTTCTTTATACGTAAAAGGTCATTTTTGGTTTTGGCCAAGTGAATCCTGAATTTTCAGTTTCGCGCATCCCTAGTTTAGACATTTCTAACAATTACTTTAAATATCTTAGTTGGGAAGAAAAGGACACACGTATATCTCCTTGAGAACATTTTACTGCAGTGTATATAAGAATATAATAGATACGAGCTTCAGAATTCAAAAGCAATCAAGGGATATCTGTTGTCTATCCACACTATACACATGCAGCACATTGTGAACCTTCATACACTTTACATTAAATATGCACTAGTATGTGTTTCTACCTCATCTGATGTCACTTTTCCAATTCTGTAGTCAGGACAGAACAATGAGTTAGCAAGTGTGTTTCTGTAAGATGCAGCATGAAGGTTTTCCAAAACACCTATTAAAAGGAAAAACACAAAATGAAGATTCATACATTAAATATTGAAAGAAAGGCATGTAAGCAACATCACTACATGCGGCTGAGAATCAGATTTATATGTTCAGTTCCTTTTGACTAAACATAAAACAAGGTCCAATTTTGCAAGTAAATGGGGACGACTCACCAACTTGTGGATTTTGACAGGCAAAAGCTTTATCAAGCTTCACACTTTGCTGTAGGTCAGATACCTCCCATCTTCTGAACTCTGGTGCTGTGGTCACATTGATGAGATACTCCATAACAGTGTCTCTAAAGAAAGGATGAATACCAGCTTTATATTGTCTAGATAACAAGCACTATTGCAAGTTAAACCCAAACTCAAAATGTTTTCCTTTAACTTAAATCATTAATATCCTAGGCAAAATGCAAAAATGAATATTGATGGAACAAACCTTCTACACAGGAGATGCCATGGTGTAAGTCACAGCTGAAGAAACAAGTCAATGATGTTTTAGGATATGGTGCTTATACTTACACATAGTCTCGCAGACATTCAACGGAATACAACATATTTTCTCTTGTAGAGGTCACACTAGAGAGGTTAAGCAAAGAAACAAATGTTATATTAGGTACAAATGATTTGTTTGCAGGGATATTTACAGATGCTAAACTATACATAAAGTGAAATGAACATTAAAAGATAAAAGCCATAACTGAATCCTGTAACAAGGTCAACTGTAATCAGTGGCATTATATTTAATGATTTTGTTAAATATTAATATACTTCCCTAATTTAAGTATAAAGTATGGCACTTCATGCAATTTGTCAATAAGATTATGAAGACTCCCAGGAAATCTCATGCACGCTAATGAGGGGAGTCAAGAACAGATGTATTTGGGAAATTCTTGTGAACCCCTCCATGCAAACAGAAGTTAAAGGCAAAGCTCAACAGTCCCGTGCATTAAAGTACATTTAAAAAAAAATCTGGATCGCCTTTATAACAGGTGATTGTTTAATACTCCGCAGTTATACTTAAAAGCCGTTATCTAAGGTGCTTAATCAGTCTAAAGTCATTAAAGAATTATGAAAAATACATTTGCATACCTCAATCCACCACCAACAGACTCAATCCCACGTGTTATTTTAAAAGTTGATGCTCCCTTGGTAGTCTAAAAGAAAAACAGTTCAATGACATAATTTAGAGGCCTGTCAAACACTTCAAGATTCACTCGATGTAACAGTGATGAAGGTGCATCTATTTTTTTTTACTGGAAATGTCCTTGACTCAGAGTACTTGGGCAGACAGGGTAGTAAGACACCAAAAATTACCCAAGACATTTTGATATAAACAATAAGGATCAACGAGTAGGAAAAGAAATATGGATATACAGAGGGATTAACCTGGTTCACCTCCCTCCGAGCGCCAGCGGAGGAGCACTGTAACTAGGGGAAGATGCACAGTTCGGGCACACATTGGATATGAACATTCACGAGCTCCCAAATTCATTTGCCCCTGATGACAGGGGTCAGGATTGGGCACTATGAAGCACAATGACATCCTAGCTAGGGCGAATATGCAATTAAGTTCTAATGGATTGAGCCTGCAAAATTCATTTAAATCTGTGGTATGAATCACAGCGGAAAGAAACATGTTTAAAATACCGCAGTCTGCAAGATTTAGAGAGGAGAAACAAAAGAAAACTTACCAAGTTGGCAGCAAGACGTAAGACGTGATTCACTCCCAAATTGTTGGCATTTTCATATCTACTCCCAGCCTTGACAAAGACTCCTATCTTGGATACAGGAGAATAGTTCTCCAAAGATGCCACCACTAAACCATTGGGCAATTTTGTGATCTAAAACATAAATGCAAAATAAGAGAGGAAGTTGAATACAAATCGATTTAATGTTCAACAAAATGCATAGGGTCTACAATTATGTTTGCTTCAATATACATTAATTATTGGCAATCTCAGCAGCCTAATACATGCTTTAGTCAACCCATGTTGGTGACTAAAACTTCAGGGAGATTAGGCATATTTAATATGTACACACTGATCAACGCTCTACCAAACCAATCCCCCAGATCCAAATGATCACCTCAATGTCCTCAGGGAGAAGGCGAGCGTGTCCTGCTGCTTCAGATGACACAGCTGCTTTTGCCGAATACAGCCTCCTCTGAAACAGAATAAAATGCGTCACTAAAGCATACAACTTTATGACTTTAATTGTCCCATTGAAATTAAGTCAACAAACTCATGCTGCAGATGATAGTAACGGTCAAAACTGGCCTGCCATTATTATTATTATTAGCATATATTTAGCACCAACAATGTACGCAGATCGTTTAGTTTGCAGGTTCTAGTAGGTTTGCGATATATCACATAATAAAGCAGACCGGCATCAAAATAATTTAAGAACAGCCTATGTGATACCTGCAATATAACTATGTTATTGCAAATTATGATAAATCGATAAAAAAAAAGAAATCATGTAAACGTGCAAAGCATATTCATTCGATATACAGTCAGAAAAATATCACCAGAAGTATGAAAATATATTAGAGAGATATATGTAATTATTATATTATATATTTCTACAACAGAGACAAAAAAAAAAGTTTTGTGCGTAAATTAATATCTATAAAAAAAATTCTTAAACCATGTTGACGTCCAGGAGCTGACATATAAAAATAATGGGTTTTACATAAAGTTTAAGTTTGATTCAAACATGTTTATTGTCATTACCCCCCATTTACAGCATAGAGATAAACTGATATTCATACAGCAATCCAGCATTGCCCATCCAGGCATCTGGGGTACGTTATTTCAATATGTTGCAGGGTCTTTTGGCGAAGAAATACTTAAAATAATAATGGGTTTGGGGCGCTGACTGACATCAAGTACATTCAACAACACACCACTTCCATGTATGCATTAAACATGTAGGAGGAACGATAGACCCGTCCACAGAATATAATCAAAACTAATTAAACATTTAATAAAACGTATGAACAGGGCGACCGCCTAAACATATTGACAAGCGATGCCTATGGAAAGGTAAGGTGTCAGAATTCTGACTGGATGCACCGAGGTCTCAGGCAGGGCAATGGGGTGACCTTCAAGGTATAGAGCGCATATAACTGCACCGGGAGATCAGACACCCCTAAACCCACCCTGACAGAGAGCCCCACACAGGTCTCTCAGCACGGGGTGGCAGTGAAGGTTACACGGGATAGGAAGAGAAATGCGAAGGGTAACCGAGGGGTTACCGGACTGCAGGCCTGGCAAGGTATTGGGAAGCCCTCCGTTACTGCATAAAAAAAAAATACAGCGCATAGTACCCCGTCTGGGGCAACAATAAAGGGTGAGAATAACAACGGCGACTTAAATTACGTCAAAACTGCCTTACAGAGAGGTACCGTGCGCTTGTGACGAGCTTCATGGCCGCGCTCTCTCCTTCAGCCGGTGACAGGAAGACAATATGGCGGCGTCCGCTTACCCAGCATGCACAGCGCCAGCCCTCTACAGGTTAACCCTTTCGCTGTCGGGAGAGGCACGTGACGTGAATTCCGTGTCGGCGGGGTGAAAAGTCACAAATGCGAATTCCGAAGTATCTACCTATTCCTTTTCATATAATGATATATAAATGAGCAAAACTTTACCATCTATGCAGCATATGCCCCCCCAATCATTCTTTAACCTCTTCATGACCAAGGCTACCTAGGCTATTTTGGGAAAAGCTTTTTTTTTGTATTTTTACTATATATTTCTAAAGTGATAATTTGCCTCATTCTAGTTTTTTGTACCAACACATAAACATTTCTTTTTTAAGGACAGTAAGACATAAACATAGATGGGAACTCTCAGTCTCAAGACCAATCTCAGGGTAAAGGGGCAGATTCTCAGGGTCACACAGTATGGCGCTTACTCCTTCCTATTCCACACAGCAAGGAATTATATATGACTCCCGATCGGTGTTTTTACTTCCAGTATGTTATGGTTGATATTCCTGCTTGAATGCAGGTGACTCAATTAAGTGTATCTTTGAATAATTACGAATCAAGGGATCGGTATTAGAACCGTTAGGATAATACATTGGGCGAGCCACTACATAGAATCTTCATGATTGGCTATTAAAGGGTTAATATTAAAGCGTCTCAGTCTCATTTAGAAAGTTCCCTGGTATGGGCATAAAGTATTTCTATCTTTTTACACTATATATAATATATAGTATAAGAATAATATATCTATACCGTATATAAGAATTATTTATTCTGAATAAAACATAAAAAGATGAAGAAAATGTCTAGTTATTACCCCAAAATATACCGTCTGTTTGTTTAACGATATCACAGGATTTCTATCTGTTTTTGGGGGCACATCATTTTCGTGAAGCTGTAAGGTTACATCAGATAAGGTACGCTGGCGCTGGAAATTAAAGAGTGTCCGCGGATAAATATATAGTATATAGAGCATGTGGGCCATACTGCGGAAGACCCGGGTCCTGATAGCGCTGGAGATTGTTTCGTACAGAAACCTTTTACGGCGAGCTGGGAGGGACATTCCAAGAAAATCATTTTAGCACGCCTGTGCCTTGTAACGTATGGCATCTGTACTAGTCTATAAGAAATAGAAAAATATTAATGCTAGTGCTAACAGGCCACAGATTCTATAGGTTTAGTTTTATCACTTAAAGGGACCGAGCCTCAAATAAATGGATATTAAAGCGCTTTGTATGTGAAATAATGCAATCACCACCCCAAACAATGACATGTTCTTACTGACTGCTTAAACCTCACCCCTTTACACCAGAAATGCCCTTTGCATCCATAACCCCTATATACCTTGCAGACATCACATGTACCATAGAAAGTATAGAATAGATAGAATTAAAGGTGCTGTTCCACTTCAGCTGTCCAGCTTTATGCAAACAAACCTTAATAGATATATTTGAATTTTTCATGTTAAAGGTTAATTATATAAAATTAAAACAGGAGCATTTAATATATTTTTCTGTTTCTATGGAAATAACCTATTGGCGCCTGCCCTTATGTCACATCACAATTAAGCATGCCTTGAAAAATAATACGCAAGGCATGATTTTCCATGATTAATTATTTCTGGGAAAGGTTTGTGCACCCACAAGCACTAGGAATGGTGCACAAGAGCTTACAACACTAAATGGAAAACAATGGCGCTTTGATTTATTATTCAATGACGGTTCGTGTTAAATGCGACCTTAGAAAAGCTACTTTATTTACTTGCGTCAGAGAGGCTAAAAACCGCAAAGAAAAAAAATGCATTATGTGACTATCATTGTCTGCAAAACACTTATATACTATTGATTATATGCTACTTCACCATATAAAAGGTACTCGAGACACCTAGGGAACAAAGTCTCTATTGAATGAAGTCATTATATATGAGATGTGTGTATCTAATGTAATATTATATGCGGACTTTGCTTTTTTTGTGACCATTAATAGTAAGAAGACGGTGGGTGTTCTAGTGTAGGTCGATGCCGAGTCAGAAACAATTAGTGCCATGGCCAGGAGAAGCGAGAGTCCTCTGCCGTTTACAGATGAATAGACTGAATATGAACAGCAGGCAGGCCGGCTTCCCACGCTAACGTGCCAAAATAACTCAATGATGCTACGTGCGGTCGGCCTTAATTAAGAAGGAATGGCTCCACAATAACGCTAAAAGGAATGCGTTAAGCTTTTAACAGTTCGCATTATTATGAAAAGGAGTAAGCGTGACCTGGTGGGTTCTCACCTGTCTTTCTCCGCTACCTAAAGCGCCTTTGAACCGTCTGTAAGATGCTCCGCAGTCTCATCGTCAAAGTGATCATGTTGTGTAGGACTTTGTAAGGATGCTAGAATGTGGATGTGCATTTATCTGGTAATCACAGCGTTTCTTAAAGTTTACCTATTATTGAACAATAGAATGTAGGTTCTATTGTTCAGAATAGAAACCAAAGAATAGAATAGAAACAATAAAATTCCTCTTGTATCTGTATGTTCATTGCTTGTCATTTTGTACTTGTCTGTAAAATTTTTACCTTGTACAGCGCTGCGGAATCTGTTGGCGCTTTATAAATAAAGTATAATAATAATCAATAATAACAATATCACCTGGAAAGGGGGATATGTTTCCATCACGCTCAAAATACTTTTGAATTTAACAACATTTGTATTGATTGATTATTCCAGCAGTGTTGTTTTTTTTTTCTTCAGCTTTTCTACCAGATCAGGTTGGATTGGCCCTTTATTTTTTTTTTCTGGCTACAGTTCCATCAGTTATAAAACTTTATTTTTATTTTATTAGGCTTGATATTTTTCTTTATTATAATACCTTTCCTTACGGAGCGAAGTTTTAACTCAAATCCACGCTCACCCGTAAGGTGACAAAGTCCCTTTGAATGAATAGAGAATGTTTTGGCCAAAGGAATTAGTGCTAGGCTAACAAAGGGGTTAAACTCCATCTGTGACGATCGAACCAGCCGACGGGGGGGAGTGTCTGTGAAAGGAGGCGACATGGAAACTTGGGTCACGTTTAACGGTTCATCAGAGAAAACCTCCAGCCGGCAGATTCCCGCAGCCTGCTGAGAAAAAGTGAAATCGTACGGTTAAATACCCGATATTCGGAAACCTCACCATGGGCGATCAGCCGGTGTTTATAGGAGAGCGTCAAGTTGAAAAGTATTTAGATTTTCCTACTTTGATCCCTCTTTTGGAGAGGGCGCTGATTAACTTCTCCAGCGGCAGCGACGGTGGTGTCGTTCAGCCAATCCGGACCATATTGCCGGTGTCTAAGTACCACGGGTAAGACCGCGCTCGCTGTGTTACATTCATTCTGATAGACACTAATACTTCGTAATAAAATGTGGAAATACTGATGACTATTAAACAGAGTTTGAAAGATAATTTGCCTTCTGAAATAACCTTAAAAACTCCCTTTAACGTATTTTCATAAGATTTCTAACATACCGTTACTGTAAATCAACATTTATTTAACAAAAGGAGAAATGTTAGAATGAAAGGTCATAAACTAAAACTAGAGTCAGAGGTTTAGATGCAATGTAAGGAAGTTTCATTTTTCTGAAAAGGTGGTAGATAAGTGGAACAGCCTTTCAGAAGAAGTGTCAAATGTTAATACAGTGTGGGAATTTAAACATTGGATAGGCATAAAGCTATCCTGAATCTAAGATGAGACCAAAGATTGATTAAGGTCAAGTTTTACATCAAAACTAGATAGGCTGAATGGTTGTTACCGGCCGTCAAGTTTCTATATGCTGATATACCTGTTTTCAATTACCCCCCCCCCAAGTGTTCCTGGGAAATCTCTGAGTTTGACCTGGAGTCTCTGGGTGAAGCAATGTTTCTCCAGGTCTCGGGGTCACTTGCAGCTTTCTCTAGGCAGGGAAGTGGTAATTGACCACGCCCACTCCCCACCCATGTTCTGAGTACTCCTGCCTCCCCCTGCTCCTCCCCCAGCTTCCCCCCCACTAAATGATGTCTGGGGCTAGCCATCCCTATGCACAGCTAGCCCTGCCTCTCACAAAGCCACTCCAGCAGAATAGGGAGAGCTCCTGGTAGTCTGCCCTGGGAAGTTCTCAGATTTAGTAAATGTGATAAGAGCGTTATAGGGGGTCTCCAGGGTTAATGTAGGAACATTCCAGGAATATGATAGAACTTCCCACTTGGACCCACAGTAGAGAGATCATGGGTGTTAGAGATCCGCGATAGATGGTTCTAAGTGCTTGAATTAAATCATATGTTCTTCTTATGAATGACACTTCCCTTTAATTAGTCCGATGTCACCCATTCCACACTGGTAGCCATATCAGCCTTCATCACGTTCCAGGGCAGTTCCATCCCCAGGAGGGGACAGAGACAATAGTTCTCCCAGGTGTAAGTATTTTCGGCATGTGTTTCATATTGAAATATGTTTTCTTGTTGCCTCCAGGTTTTTAGGCGTTATGCCTGCTTACAGTTCAGTGGACGATGCCTTAACCACCAAGTTGGTAACGTTCTACGAGAAGAAAACCTCAAGTGAATTACCCTCGCATCAAGCTACTGTCCTCTTATTTGAGCCAACAAATGGAACCCTAAAGGCTGTAAGTGATCTAACAATAATCTTTGTACATAACAAGCTGTAGTGGCAGATCGGAGGCGAATGCAGTGATGTTGGCCAGCAGCCCAGTGGTGTGCCAGAGAGCCTGGTATTTGCCCCAGAGTCCCTGCTCATGTAATATGATGGAGGTCTGTGCAGCCACCAGCACAAATGTCTACAATGTTGATTCCGCCTTCATGGTCTGTGTGCAAGCGATTGCTAGTGGGATTTGTGCCGGTGGCTGCACAGACCCCTATCGCTCCATGTGGACCTTTGTCGTTCCTTGTAGACTTCAACCTCCAGAATTCTGGATTGGGGAGAGTTTCTCCTTTCTTGATGAGTAATTCACATAATCTGTGTCACGCTCGTGGTGCTCTATTTCTATACATAACAATTCCATCTCTGTGGAATGACTGAAGATGTAGGTACAAAAGCACGTGGGATAACTGTTAAAAGGTCCATGTACACGTGCGCTGTAATTCCTGAAGCTTACTTTAGATGGCGCTCTAGTCATTCTGCTAATTGACAGGAGTGTATTGCGCTACTTCAAGACGGTGTAGAAATCCTTTTGGCTTTTAATTTAACATTCATATATTATTTTAGGGTTATACAGTAATTAAAATCATAAAGCACTGTGTATAATGAAGTACAAGTTGGTCACCGATATAGTATCAAGGATATGGTTTAGTCTAGTTCTGACATCACTTCTATTCTGCAATAAAGTTGTTACATCACTCTCTTTCTCTAATAAGGTTATTATAGTCCGGAGATTGCTAATAGTCTGCAATAGGGTTACCATAGATTGGTTCTGATATACCTAGACTGTACATTAAGGCTAATGCTGTCATATTATGATGTCATCATTGTTCCAAAATAAAACTTAGAGTCATATCACATATCATATAACATTGCTACTGTTCTGCTTGCCATTTCTCAGTGCATTTACTATTCTATAGTTAATACCACCTAGTCCTGACATCATCATTATTCCAAGAAAGTTTATGGTTTGTAATAAAGATTAGGGTTTTATATTAAGACAGGATACGTCCTAGAGGGTGGCATGCATTTATACCGAATATATAGTGGACATGTATTCGGGGGTTCTGGGGTTAAACAACTGCCCCAGTTTATGAATTAAGTGTAACAGGGCTTTAATTGCTTAAAGCCTGGTGTTAGCCAGTGGCCACCATTGATTTACGCTGCACTTATCTTACCGCTGCATGATGCAGCGAATACCAGCATATGACATCATAATCCGGTCCACTGCTTCAAAGTGTTGTCATGAGGCCACAGGGGGGATGCTGTCATCTCCCTAACAGGAATAAGTGGGGCAGTTTGGCAAAACAAAGCCCAAGAGCCACAATCCTCACAGCTAGACTCTGTCATTTGATGGGTGGCTGGCAAAAGACAGCTGAGCATGATGGGAGTTATTGGAGTCAGTACCACATTGACAGAAAATACTTTTTACTGGTTGTCTGCCACTAAGCAGCTTTACACGCCCCGCAGTTTGATGGTATTTTCCGCATTCAAATTCATAAAACCCCAGAGAGATGTAGAATGTGCTATTAATTATTGAGGTTTTTGGTGCAGCGCTGACATGATGGATGTTTCCTAAATCACGGCGGATTTGCAGAGAATACTCCAAGAATACTGACACCTCCGTTAACCAAGCCGACAGATAACGCGCTGTTTGTAGAGCAACAGAATGTGAAGGGCCGAAAGGGGCCAAAGAGAATCTCTCAGCTCAGCAGCATGACGAAATATAATACGAATTACCGTACTTACATTTCGCACAGCCGGCAGGTATTGGGCTTTCCTGAAAATATATATATATATTTTAATTACAATTTGTAAATAAAACTCACTACTTATACATACCTCCGAACTTGAGTGTCACTCACACTGAGAGTGCTAGTAGGCATGCACACAATTCTGAGCATGCGCGGTATGATTTTTCTGGTGTTCTGGACACCGGAGAATGAAATCGGGATCTCCTCCAGTTTGTTATATTTGTAACATAAAGTTAAATAAATGTATTTTTTAACCGGCTTCGGGCACTTTGAGCACTCTTCCGGATCTTTCCTCTGTCTTCGTTTTGACTCCAGTTGTAAAGGATCTGCCGGTAAGGAGGGGGAGGCCAATTTCATGGATTATGAGACGGCGCTGCTTTAAATTGGTGAATTGATTTATTCTCACTTGATAAGATCTGTAATTTTGTTATTTAGGTAATCGATGGCAAAGTGATAACAGATAAGAGGACGGCTGCAGTGTCAGTGATCGCAACAAAGGTATTTACAAAACCAAAAAAGTATAGCATCTATCTGTCCCTATTCAGGAGGGACAGTCACTCTATTAAAGTCCCAAATCCCTCCTTCCCTGTGGGCATGGTCGGACTTGAAATCCGGTGGCCGCCTATGATGCTCATGCATTGTGTAGCCATGTATATCCACTCCAGTGACAGATCCCGGAGCCGTGTCGGCCAACGGCCAGTCCGTTTTATATAGCACCATCATATTCCGTAACGCTGTACAATGGGTAGGCAGGACATAACAAGGCGAATATAACATAACAGGAAGACCCTGCTCAAACGAGCTTACAATCTAGGGATTGTAAAGATCTATTTAAAGATTCACTTAATTGAATCACCTACATTCAAGCAGGA
The DNA here is from genome assembly GCF_027358695.1 of Spea bombifrons. NCBI lineage: Eukaryota > Metazoa > Chordata > Amphibia > Anura > Pelobatidae > Spea > Spea bombifrons. The sequence goes on from NC_071093.1 coordinate 37,872,796, forward strand.
ATATCAACCATAACATACTGATAGCAAGCCTACAATCTAGAGGTAACATCAGCAAAAGATCCGAAAAGACTGAAACATATAAAGTAACGGCAGATAGGAGCCATTCGGGTCATCTAGTCCTGGCCAAGAAACCCAAGACAAATATCACCTTTCATTCATTAATGCTAATTTAATGTTTTTAATATGTATTTTGTGAATAATATACAATCATTTTTAATTTAAGAATTATTTTCAGAAAACCAGCGCAGAGCATACATTGTTTTAATTGACTACAAGTTTACGCTTTTGAAAGATGCAGTCTGAATGTAAATGACTTAATAAATCATTAGTACATTTGTGAGCATCCTAGCCAATAAATAAGTAAATGAATGAGCGTAATTGATGCTCTCGCTCTGATCTGCGTTCCTTCCAGCTGCTGAAGCCCGCGCATGTTGAAGTGCTGTGCATTCTGGGCACCGGAGCTCAAGCACGTAGCCATTTTGAGGCATTCACACAACAGTTTGCGTTCAAGGAGGTAAATAATTATTATTACGGGCTGAAGGGGTTGGATTGATGCCTCTCGTTTTCTGTAGGCTGAGTTGCTCATGTTGCTGTGCGCCGCTATAAAGAAATAATTAAAATGTTCCCTCCGGCGGGCAATGTTCCCGGTGATATTGCATCAATGTTGTAAATATATATTAAAGTGTTACAACCGTAATTTACTTTCCTTTTAAGGCTGTAAAAATTGCTGATGGTGTTATGTTCACCTTAGGGGGGTAATTAACCGCTGTGGGCAAATAGTTTTTTCCATGTAATACATGGACATGGGCAAAATACATGCAAGGCCTTTCATTTTTAAATCTCCTAACGTAGGCAGCCATTTTGTTCCAGTAAGCTCCGCCCTTACGCTTTCTCTCACTGCAGCTGTGAGCTTTGTGGGCAAAAGACAATCAACAGTCCTACTAAAAACCACTTTTCTATGGATTTCCGCCCCGTTTTTCCCTGTGTAGAGACTCGGCCCTTAATCAGTGCTTGGTCGTGTCTTGGATTTAGGAGCCGTATGCAAATCCCATGCAAGTTATCTTGATGTATTAAAAATGCTTCAGGGATTTAAGTGTCATTCTTGCGCAGGATCACCTGCAGCTGTCACCTTCCATCTGGTACAATGGCGGGCTTGCCTGCTGTGCTGTCATCAACCGCCAATTGCTTTTTATTTAAAATAGCTTTCCAGCATAATTTTAACGATTAGATCCATATTGGAGTCCGCTTTCCTGCGTGGAGCTGAACTCTCTTTAAAGTGAATGGGAGTAGCAGCAGCCGGGGGGGGTACTACTGAGCATGCGCCATATGATACGATCATAGACCAGCTCCATCCAATATTGAAATGTGCTATCGGGCATCAATTAGGTAATTAAGACTTACGAGACTTTATCTCATTACGGTTATTCAGCAGGGTATTCTTTGGGTCCCCCCGCCGTACAGTTTGCTCATGCATGTTCCCCTGGTGCATTGTCCTGCTATCATGCGGCAGTATGGATGTAATTATAATTTTAAAATGATTGAAATGTAATAATCCCTAACATTCAGTCAGTTTCACGCCCGATTAATACCAGATATTTTTAAGAAACACATCTATCTACCTCGGGGATGCGAGTATTACATGAAAATGCCTCGAACAGTGGGCCTTCTTCTAATCCTAATGTCGGATCGCCCCATCCTCGCAAAGTTATTTCATCTTCTTTTAGAAACCCTACGGGACATGGATTATTATGTTTCGCAAAACCATATGAGGCGGCGAGTACAATGCGGGCTTCCTAACACGCACATAACGCATGTTTATTACCTTCTGCTCTGATGCTTGTGCTCTCATCTCGCCGCGAAGGTTAGGATTTGGAGTCGCACCAGGGAAAATTCGGAGAGATTTGCTGTGGCTGTGGGGGGAAAGGTGTCGGTGTGTTCAACCCCACAGGAAGCAGTCACTGGTGCTGATGTCATTATAACAGCTACGATGTCAACAAGACCTGTGCTGTTTGGAGACTGGGTCAAGCCAGGCGCCCACGTAAACGGTAAAACCCAAAGAGAATATATATCCGCCGACAAAAAAAATAAGTAAAATGAAGCACTAAATCTGGAGTGTTGCATCTGTAATTGAAATATTTATTTACAAAGCGCCCCCCCAGTGCACCACTGTATTTGTGGAATTATTAAGATAAAGTTGTCTTTTAGCCATAGGAGCTTGCCGTCCTGATTGGAGGGAGCTGGACGATACGCTCATGAAGAATTGTGTGCTGTACGTGGACTCGAGGGAGGCAGCTGCAAAAGAATCCGGAGACATTGTTATATCACAGGTAAGACTGCTGTAGGGTACGCGCAAGGTCGTCGTACCCAGATATTGTGTTTCATTAAGGCTTCCTGGTGTGTTGTGTTTACCACGTGAGCCCTGACAGCCGAGGAAGACAAAGCGCATTGAAGAGACACACACAGGAGAGATTAGGACAAGGCAGGAAAATGTTTCAGGAAGAACTTGGCCAAACCAAAGAGACGACAGCGAAGGAAGTCAATGAAGGGTGTGGACATACTCTGTCTTACTCGTACGGTTGCCCAGGTTTCAGATGTCTTCAGGGTCCTGTCCACAGAAGAAGAGACTGCTGAGGTCCTAAACTCTTATGTTACACTTTTTTCTATGTTGGCCCAAAAAAGTATCACCTTTGACTAAAGATTCCAATCAACAAACCAACCTGACACTAAAGTGGATATAATGCACATAATGGTATCTAGTTTATGGGAAGAATGGATTAAAGTATTTATAGAAAGAGACAGAGTAGATGTGGAGCATAGAATGGATAATTCTTAGGCAGGTGCCAGAAAGATGGAGTAAGAAGTTTGATTCATGGTAAAATGTGAGTATTGGGGGTGCAGTATGGAGTCATTATCAAACATGCCTATGATGGAAGAAATAATATACATTTTCTAGAGATCTTTTGATCTTGCTATGTATGCTTCTCTCTGTTCTAGGCAGACATTTATGCTGAAATCGGGGAAGTGCTGAAGGGGACAAAGCATGCTTCTCCTGAGAAAACAACAGTTTTTAAGTCAGTAGGTGAGTGTGGAGCTGGCTCTCGGGTTTCTGTGTACAATGTGATTCTTCGCTGCACCATGCGCCATGGTAGGTCACTTGATACCCTTCACCAGCTCATGCTTGAGGTGGCCATTTATCTTGGACGGCTTGAGTCTGGGTAAGTGACCATGAGTGGCTGCCTTCATGTACCCAACCACTATAATGGCGTTGGGCATGGTTGCAAAATTGTGCCACGAGCTGGAGCCAACCTGCAGGTTGAATTTAACCATAAGCCTGGATTGCTATGACATTTGTAAATTCCACCTTATAGTCTTTGTTTGATAAAGTCTCTCAAGGATAACCTAAGAAGCAGGGAACTGTAAGGATCTCCTTGCTTGATCCGGTTTGTAGGCATGGAATTGCACCAAAGAAATGTTCATTCCTCGTACTTGAGGAACATCCTTCATGCCCCACCACCCATTTGGTTCCAGGACTTTATTTACCCAGTGAGTTGTACGTGAGTAGCCGTTAAATTAGTCATTTCGTCTCAATTTCCCCAAACAAGCAGTCCTTTGAAATAATTGGGTCCCAGGGTTCATGTTGGATAGTGACTGTAATGAGATGGGATTTTTCATCTTCCAGCAAATCACCTACAATTTACTGGGAAATTAGCCCCATAAAACTCTGTCCCTATCGCTATTATTGCCATCGTTCTCCTCGCTAAGAGCCTGCTAAAAAGCGTCCGTATCCCAGCTCCACTTACACCCAGGACACTGATGGCAGAGTAAACCGGCAATCCCATTAAAGGCTTATAATGTATAAAATAGTGATTCTTTTGGTAAATCCGCGGTTTATTAAAATAATAATGCTAGTGCCTTGAAATCAATATTCAGTCGTAAAATACACATGATCGCTTTATTTTCTAGAGGCTCTGGAATCTGAAATCATACTGAGAAATGTGCCCTGTCACTGGCAAGAATATTTGGGCTGTGCGCTTATTTAATTACACACATATTTTACCAGCCGCTCTCCTTAGTTTTTATTCCATGGAGGGATGTTTCATATGTTAGAGCTAAAGGTACAAAGTACATGTTTAAGCAATAATCTGTTGGACGCTGCATTTCAAACATATGTTTTCCAGAATATTACATTTTGCCGTTCAGTACACTAAATAAACCCATTTAATGGGTCTTCCAAATGAAAAAAATAAATAAATGTATGATTATTCCTCCCCTTTGAACGATCTCACGCGTGTTGTTAAAGCAGATCCTTCATTTTTCCCAAACTCTACCGTTTTTTACACTCGAGTCTAGACTGGCCATCTGGCAAACCGGGTAATGCCCGGCGGTCCGGGGTGAGATGGTGCGCCCAGATCTCAGAGGTTAATGTGTAAACGGAGTATCTCTAAAGCAATTGCACTGACTACTAAACAAAAGCGAGACAAGATATAGGTCGTTTAGTTAATGAATTCAGATGGTAATAGCTTTGATGGCAAAGGTCCATGTTTAAGGTACAATCGCTATAAGGTGGTTGCTGATTTATTTTCTCTCTCTCTCTCTCTCGTTCTCTCTTTCGTTTTCTCTCTCTCTTATTATCTCTCTCGTTCTCTCTCTCTCTCTCTTGCTCTCTCTCTCGTTCTCTTTCTCTCTCGTTCTATTTCTCGTTTTCTCACTCTCGTTCTCTTTCTCTTTCTCTCTCTCGTTCTCTCCCTGCTCTCTCTCATTGTCTCTCTCGTTCTCTCTCCCGTTCTCTTGTTGTTTCGTTCTCTCTCTCTCGTTCTTTCTCGTTCTCTCTCCCGTTCTCTCGCTCGTTCTCTCTCCCGTTCTCTTGTTATTTTGTTCTCTCTCGCTCCCCCTCTCTCGTGTTCTCTCTCATGTTCTCTCTCTCTTGTTCTCTCTCTCGTTCTCTCTCTTGTTCTCTCTCCCGTTCTCTTGTTCTCTCTCTCTCTCTCTCTCTCTGTCTCTCTCTCTCTCTTTCTCTATCGTTCTCTCTCTGTGGCTCTCTCGTTCTCTCTCTCTCTCTCTCTCTTGCTTTATAATTGTTATTTCTCCTTTTTTTGTTTTTAATATTTTAGGTATGGCAATTGAAGATACTGTTTCTGCAAAACTTGTATACGATTCTTGGACAATAAATAAGGAAACTGATTGAATGGAGGATCTCCAATCGTAGTTAAGAAATTTACAGTAAACATCGAACAAATGGCTTTCTTTAAAGTTGAATATTCTTTTCATTTTATTATTAGCGGAGAAGAATAATTTCATAGACTTTCTTTGTTACTTTGTTAGTCTGATATTAGAATGATTTTATTAGAATTCAGGTACACTGTGTGTTTTCTCTTTTATTAAGTAAATACTATTAAATACTTTTGTGGGTCAGCTATATGCGTCTATAAATATATGTATTAAGCGTCTGGTGGGAATGTCCCCGAACCCCGTTCCACTTCAAAAAGCGTCTGCACCATTATTTTTAAACGTTAACTCAAAACTTATGATCACACAGTTTTGACCTGACTCCTTCCTACACCGCTATCAAAGGATACCAGTTGGTGGTTTAACTACCAGTATGTTGTGGTTGATATCCCTTCTTGAAAGCAGGTGACTCAATTAAATGAATCTTTAAATAGGTCTTTACAACCCCTAGATTGTAATATTGTTTAAGCAGGGCCCTCCCCACCTGTAAGTTAAATTGTTATGTTATATACAACTTGTTATGTCCCGTCTACCCATTGTACAGCTCTACGGAATATGGTGGCGCTATATAAAACAATAAATAATAATAAACAATGAAAAGTCAAGGTTTCAAAGGAGACAGATATTAAAGCCATTTGGTTAACAGATTTGGCGAGTCACTTCATAGAATCCTAATGATGGACTATTAAAGTGTTTGTATGATTGGACTGGACTGTTATACGGCGTTGTCCAAGCCTCTAAGGTAAGAGGTCTGCCCTTTGGATTTTGGATCTGGGTGAAGTTCCATTGCCTAATTATTACACTGGAGCTGTTGCTATAGAGATGAGACCTATCTTCCAATGTTGCACCGGTATCACTTTATGTATGTAAATATGTATGTATGTGTATATATATATATATATACTATGTTTCCTTTCCCTCCGGACAGCAGATCTGTGTTCCTTCCTTTTATCCAAAGGCTCTGGAAATCAGAGCTGATTACGCGGCCTCCGGGTCAAAGTGTTTAATGTCTGGGCAGAGGAGTGACGTTTGTAGAAAGCATTGAAGGTTGATTTGATATTAACAGGATGGAATTGTAACAGCAACTTTCATTTCTAACTCCAGCGCCTTAATGCTCAGTGCCTGAAAGCCATTCTAAAACACATCATCTTCATACCGACGTTAGGGTTGCCTACTTTACAGCCGATAATGCAGACATAGAATTCTTTTAGTGTGATTTGCTCTAAATCACTCTGATATTAGTGATTTTCTTGTAGATTTCAGTATTGCCTTTTTCCGTCTCCCCTTATTTCCAACACAAAATGTTAAACTGGTCTGTCACTTTTCACAGCTCCTATATGTAGCTGTAGCTCTATGCATTATGCTATATGTTACCGTATATCCCTATGCATTATGCTATATGTTACATCCCTGTGCATTATGCTATATGTTACATCCCTGTGCATTATGCTATATGTTACATCCCTGTGCATTATGCTATATGTTACATCCCTGTGCATTATGCTATATGTTACATCCCTGTGCATTATGCTATATGTTACATCCCTATGCATTATGCTATATGTTACACCCCTGTGCATTATGCTATATGTTACATCCCTGTGCATTATGCTAGATGTTGCATCCCTATGCATTATGCTAGATGTTACATCCCTATGCATTATGCTATATGTTACTCATTATGTTGTGCTGATTGGTTTAGGGGGTCATTTTGCGAGTTTTGGGTGAGCATTTTGTCATTCAAAGTTTTCCCCTTTGACGCATATCAGAGTGTCCCTATAGTTTGTTATAATAAGTCAATGTGATTATGGTAAACATCGTTATGGTAAAAGTTAGCGGTTCACTTTGAAATGGATTTTGTTCATATTTATTTGATACATATAATCGATTTTATGAAAAGAGATATTTTAATAATCAGCAAAAAACAGTAATGATACATGCAGCAATAGACATAACGAACATTAGTCCTCTACGTGTTGATTCATAAGAAAACTTTCAAAGTAAACTAAAATAGAAATACAATTATTGTGCATAAACACCTTAATATGACTGCTTATAATTGACACACGCTAACGTACAATAAAGCTGTGCTTTTAAGTTAAATCTCCTGTATTTAGGTTACTCTATGTGAGTAGGAAAAATCTATTTTTTTCAGGGAGGTCGAATGGTATTCTACGTTCTCTAGAACAACCCAAGCAACTGCATTCTTTTGGCAGAATAGGGATGACAACTCTAATGGCCTTCAAAAACTAGATAGATAAAAGCATGAAGAAGAAGAGATATAATATGAGGATTATCTGTGTTAAATGTACATTATATCAACACTGCCGGCACCTATGATGTGACATAAGGGTTGGTGGACAACATACAATTAAAAATAGGATATATTGAGGCTGTGTTTTCTGATAGAGCAAAAGACTGAAAGTTTTAATGTATCAAGAAACTTAATGAGCTATATATCATACAAAACCTCAAATGCCAGCAATCAGCAGTTCCTTTAAACCAACCTGTCGAAGGTTACAGTAGAAAAACATAACTGTCTTTCCATCCAACCCAAAATGATGCATGTTCCTCAACCACTATCTGACCCTAGTCCCATTATCTATCTATCTATCTATCTATCTATCTATCTATCTATCTATCTATCTATCTATCTATCTATCTATCAATCTATTTTAGAAATGAATATAACTAATTACATGGTTATAATTTAGTATCAATGATCTTGCCTGGTTGTTCCAGAACTTGCTTTCTTTTATCTGTTGCATTGAGGAGCTTCTTTCTCGGTCCAAGCTGTATGTTAATGCTTTGCAAATCTTCATTGTTACATAGCATCAGTGACTCTAGGTCAATTTTGTCCCTTGTAAGTGTGCCAAACAGTTCAAGTAAACCATTGGATGCCAAGAAGACCTGGAGAGGAGAGCTTTCGCCTTCTTCATCTGACTCCACCTCATCTTCATTCCAAGGCACATTGTATTCATTATTGGCATCTGAATTATTAGCATCCTCTACCTCCTCTTTAAACAACTCATCTGAAATGTTGAACCCAACATCAAAATTGGAATTAACGGCTGCTGCGAGATTCTTTCGGAAAACTATATTCCCAAGCCCAGGGCGATTGAAAATGGATTCTCTTTTATCTGGAGAGCTGTCTTCATCTTTTTGGTTATCTTCGTCGTTTTCACTAAAGACATCCATGACTTTAGTTCGATGACCAATGTTACTTTCATCCTTTTCAAAGATCACATTGCTTGCTGTTCCTTTGTCGTTTGTATTTTTATCTTTCTTTTTCAATTTCAACTGCAATGTGTCTTTCAAACCCTTGGTCAAAGTGGATATTGTTGATGGAGTTGAAACACCAGCGCCTGTAGAACTTGAAAATGTTCCCGTGGAAGATTTAAAAGTATTGGAATTTTGTTTGTTGTAACTTTTGTTCATTTGATTTTGATGCCGGTCCTGCAGCTTCTCACATTCCTTAATCTTCTTCTCTGCGTCTTTAGTGGCTTGCTCCTTCAATCGGGCTACTTTCTTAGGATTTAAGGATATCTGTTTATTTGCTGCTCCATCTAGGATATGGACACAATCTGTACGTTCTTTAATGGCAGCCACGTCCAGTGGAGTACGGAATTGATTATCCACGGCAAATATATTGGCTCCAAAGTTAACCAGGAACGCCACACAATTAGCATGACCATTATTGGCCGCATGGTGAAGAGGGGTATTTCCCCAGATATCACTTTTATCCGGATCTCCGCTGAAAGACAAATACAAAGTGACTACGGTCATTGTCAATAACATAATATATGGATATACACAGCTATATATACAATTTTCAGATCTTAGTCTTTTAAACACTCTTTAGATATTATAAGAGGTCTTCTAATGAACCTTCTCTGATTTGAATGAGGATCTAACTCGAGTTGGACATTTCCACTCCCTGGTATCATTGTCAAGGGCAAACCCTAGGGAGCTTCTCTTGGTCCCAGGACTAAGCTGCCCCCCGTAGAACGCATAACTAAACCAGTGATGAGCGTTTTAAGAACTCCGCCATGCCACCTATACGTTGTGTGGAGCCAATTGAGCCCTGTTTCAAGAGAAGGGGTCAACCCCTTATAATATATATATTGAAATGTTCCACTTCTACAAATTCCATCTTTAGTGAATAGACCGCAACCTACCAGCAATAAAAAAAAAATGAATTAACAATAATCGTGTGCTGATTATAGGAGTATATGTAACACCTACTGTATATGCATACCCTGTATACTATGCTAAGCTTCTGTACACATGCATATATGGCGTTGGGTATACAGGTAATTTGAAATAATGATATATTACATTACGGAATGTGACATGGGAGTAATTTAAAGGTAATGTATGCAATCTCCTTCAAGCAAATTGTCCTTGTGCAATCTGTTGCTGTCATTCATTCCATAAAAGTTAGAGGCTGAAGTCATTTATTAATGCAAAGTGCAAAACAGATCACATTTATGGCAGTATATGCAGCCGCGGGCTGGGGAGGGCTGGCAAGGGGACAAGGGTTCAGCTGCCTGTTTACTTCTAACTCCACGTTTATCCACCAGGGCTTCTATAGAGTAACAAAGGGCTTTAGGCAGAATTTTCATCCAAGCGTCATCATTTCTGTGCTGTATATATAGATTTTATGTGCAGCCCGTACTGATTTTGTCAGTGAAACAAATCAAATATGTTTTACTCTGTTAGTCTGCGTGAGATCTGAGCAGCGTTGCTGTAAGAAATGTTGCCCAGTTACCACCAGAAGTAGGACAACTGTCTGTACAAAGACACCAGCGTCTGTCACAAGGCTTGTTGAAATCATTAGTAAATATGTCCACCAAAAAGCATCTCGCTGCCTACTCTTACTTTGGGACCCCAATCCCTCTGCCCCTCTTTCCTCCTCTTATGTCAATCTTTTCTATGTGCTCAGAATGTTTGCTGGTTATAAATGTGTCATAGGATAAGAAATGTTAGAACAAGAGGTCATAAACAAGAGGATCAGATGCTTATACTGCATGTAATTTAAAGAAGTAAACTGTCTATCCTGACATCTTGAAATATCTGACTGTCTTTGGCCGTACCACGTCTACTAAGCAACTGTTCCACGCTGTTTTATGTACATTTTCAATTAAGTTAAAGGGATAACATGGCAGGGGTTGTCCAGATACCTGAGGCGGGATTCTAAAGTGAGGTGCCAAGGGCTGATGTGTTGGGAAGGGGATAATAGATATTACATAACTACTGGCAGGAGACTTCTCAAATGCGCTATGGAACTACATAAAAAGTGACCCTGGAAATGTCCCAATGAGGTCTGTTCTCTAAAGGGAGAATTGGCAGCAGAGTTGTGGTGTCTGCTCTTTGACTTGAAGGTCCTAACCCAACGAATGTCTGCCGTAGGCAAAGCTTGGCTGGCTCTTTATGATGTATAGTTAATTAAGTGAGATTTCTTCATAGTCTCCTGCGCATTGAATTATCCATGAAATTGGGCCATCTCAGCTATTCCTGCTGGAGAAACCTGCCAGGATTGGCCCTTCACTACGAATGGTGAAACGAGAGAGTTCAAACTATAACTCTCTTGCCAACTCTACTTGTAGTAAAAAAAACCCAGTTTGTCAGCAGGTAAGATCCATTCAGCCCATCTAGTCAACCTATTTTTCCTGATGTAAAGACTCAAACCTTAATCTGTCCTTGCTCTTGTCTTACATTGAGGAGCCATATGCCCGCCCCATGCATGTTTAAATTCCCTTACCGTATTAAACACTATTACCTCTGCCCAGCCCGCTGTCCCCAGCCTAAGTTGAGGTTGGGGGATGGTATCATCGGTACCAAACTGTTATCTTTTGAGTGACAAGTTTGAAATCAACAACATGTAAATGATCCGCATTGTATTAAAATACTATCATTAGCGATACAATATGCGAGAAGAAATTCAATAGAATCCATTTTCTGTTCATATGGGGAAAACATATTATATATATCACATTCATTGCCATTCATCATTTTTTTTCCATCACAAAAGGATGCCAATATAATAGGACAAAGATGAATAACAATTTTAATCGTTTTTTGAAAATTGGTTGAAAGAGCCAATATTCTTCTACTTTCCAGGGAAATATGCTGGTGCTAAATTACATCAATAACATGCTTGGAATGATGGCCAGCAAAAGAGATCATTTAGTAGACTCTCTGAGCTCCATAAAACTGTTATCATAAGGTGTTCAGCCAGAGGATTAATAGCACATCTGGCTACATCGCATTCTATGGCACAAGTGATACAATCCCTGAGCGCTCAAGTGACCAAAGCAGTGTGGATTGTGGTGTGGCTCGATGTCTTGGCTTACCAAGACCTGCGATAGCGATTAATGTAACTGAGTAGGGCGATTACTCATATGAGTATGAGATTTGGGCATGCCTACCTAGATTCTGCCCCTTTTACATCTATTTGGGGCTAATGCCCCTTCCATCTATGTTCCTGCCTCCTAAAATTACATAGTAAATAAGGTTGAAGAAAGTCCATCAAGTTCAACCATTCTACCTAACCTTCATCCAGCCCTTCCTACTCTTCATCCAAAAGAATGCAAAAAACCCTAATTAAGCTACTCCGAATTCCGCCATCAGGGGGGAAAAAAAGTCTTCTTCACTCCAAAAGTCAATCGGATTTCTCCTTGGATCAAGAAGCTCTAAAATATTAATGTTATTCTATTTGTAGCCCTGTATGTCAGCCCTAGAAGGAGAGCTCTGAGGATCAGTCCTGAAAAGGTCTAGAGAAGGTATGGGTAGGGATAAGAATTAGTTACACTGTGCCCACGGCCTGATCGGGGTTAAAATTCAGATCTGGGATTAAGTTTTGTGGCCGATAAATGATGTACATTTGGACGCCTGCCAGATTTATGATATACTTGGCCACTTGTATCCACCTGGTTTCCACACACTGAAGGATGGACAGTTTACCAGATTGTTGTACAGCTACAAAAATCCAAAGGCATCTAACATACTCTTGATCTTTAAAACAAAAACTGTTACATAAAGTCCCTATAAACTTTAAATACCAGAAACTTTCAGGAAACGTATGCAGCAATTACTAAATTAAATGTTACAGGGAAATCTATATATTTTTCAGGCGGTCGGAGCTTGTGAGAAATCATGCCTCGGCTAAATTGGACTCTTCGGCATCCATCTACACAACCCTGTTACAAATCAAGGTCTTATCATGATTATTGGATGCAGCGTCAGTGAGCTTCATTTATGAGACTCAATTACGGCTGCAAAAGCTATGTGCGGCGTTATTCAGTGCCGGCGGCTAAAACAGTATTTTCCCTGTCACTTTTTTTTTTTTTTTAATATTCGTTCTGGAAACTTAGAGCTTTATGTCAGCTTGAAAAATATATGCATTTAATTTGCAATACGACCAACACAGATTCTATCATGCTGCGGCTGGATTTTGCATTACTGCAGATAGTTAAGAGCCTAATATCTATGTATTTCATTCAACAGCGGAATTCTGCATGGTATGGAAAGGGTGACGGAAATGGATAATCATCAGTTATTATGACTGTATATATATATATATATATATATATATATATATATATATATATATAATGTGATATGTTCTTCTAGCAGAAGTTATACATATTAAAAATGATTTTGTAGTAGAAGTCTAGCCAAAGCCCGACCCTGTTATTTCTGATAGGGGTTCGGTGTGGCCAATAAACCATCATTTTAGGCTGTAATTGGTGTTCAGGTTGTAGAAAAAGGAAAATGATTAGGTTTAGAGGGTATATTACTAATTGTTACATACGTTGTACGGTAAATGTACGGTAAAGTTCCATTTGTGCTGTATTTATAAATAGCAATTAGGATTTTTATGAGCCCTAAATGAAGTACAGAAGAAGACAGGTGGACCTCGAAACACCATGCGTGAAGAAGCCCGTCCGGAGCACTAAAAATAATTAGCCACTCTGTTAGTGTCATTATAGAATCTTCTAATCCAAATGAGATGTGGAATATATGCTGGGGAAATACAAAAGGTATCCTATTACTGCCACCACACCTTTGTTGCACTACCTACCCTCGGTTGCACACCAACTCAAGTACCTCCAGATGTCCGTGGTAAGCAGCCAGCAGAGTCGGGGTCATTCCATCTGCGTCTGAATTATTAATATCCTTTTTAGTAGCTTCTTTTAAGATGTCTTGATAACCATCAATGGCAGCTTGGTGGTACCTGGTAGACATTTTCTTTCTGGTCTTTTGCTCGGGTGTTATGGAATCGCTCCAAGGTTATAAGGAAATTCTTTACTTAACCATCATAAAACTGGTTAATTAATAATTACAAGCCCAAACGTCACATTTAGACACACAGGGTACAAAGTCCTTGTAAATTACTTTAACGCATGTGAGCGAGCCTTGGCAACTGCAGTGTCGCCATTAAACCATCACACTTCTGATAAAACACAAGACTGCGGCGTTCCACACGATCAGCTACCCCACGTTAAACATTTTAATAATATAACGGTTCATGTAAGCCGAATATGTAAATGTTATTATCAACTGGATACATTTTCTTTATCAATTCCAGTGTTATCAGTTTTCTCTAGAATTTGGGGAATATCACCATGTATATCATTCTTGTTATCTGCTGTGCAGCCAGGGGACGAAAGAGGGACAGGGCGATTTGGGACTAAAAGAGGGACTGCCCCCCCCGGTTAGCCCCCCCCATATTAAGAATTTTAACAAAAGATCACTCAATTTGTTAGATCAACTGTTTTTTTTCCGTTAGATCTACTCTAAAATATGCAATATTAACAATCTTTTTCAGGGGGGACTAACCCGTAGATGGACTGTTTTTTTCGTTAGATCTATCACGCAGGAGGCGGTATTCACAATCCTATTTTGTATGCGGCGGATGGGAATACATACGTGTAATGGTCAGGTGTCCCAATACTTTTGTCCGTATAGTGTGTATATATATATATATATATCTTCCTCTATCGTTTATAATTAATTAATATGCTTAATTAAACATGGAAATTGGAAATGCCTTTCTTGCTGCTTTGTTTTCTCCTTATTATTTACTTTTTCTTCGGATAGATTTATGGGATTAGTAAATTAGTAAATCCTTTGTCCGCATCTAAGGAGTTTTTTCCCCCCGTTAATGGTAATTACTAATGTGGCATTTTAAACAATTATGTGGGAAATGTACCAAGTTTGTTATTGTGTGCAATTAAAAGGCCAGTGCATCCCCCCTTGGGAATTCCCCCTAGCAAGTTCTTCTAATTAATAAGATTATCTGTAATTTACCAGTAAATAGACCTTTGGGTGAATCGTGATTGACGTAACTGGCATTGGTAAAGTATTTAGCAGGAAAAAAAAATAAGGGTTGATCGTGGCCAAAAACCTTCACGTGAGCTTTAACCGGCCCAGTGTAATGACCACACTTTCTTACATTAAGCCCGCTTTAGTTTCCCACCTCCTTCTACCTTTCCTCTACAATTCACCTTACACTCTACATTCACCTTACAAATGCCCTCCTTTCCTCTTTCACTCCCTCTCATTAAACCTTCTCTTACCTCATATCCCTTGCTTTACCCTCTAAACGCCTCTTTTTTTTTCGGTCTCTCTCAATTCCCCATTTTTAATCTTTTAGTCCCTTCCCATAATCCATTTACAGCATCTCTTCCTCCTTATGTATTACCCCAAACACTTACATTACCTTCAATGATTCTTTCCTGACATTTCTCATTTATAGACGTAGGGAAGTTGGCAGAACAAATCAAGGATTTGAACCTTTGATTCAAAGATTCTAGACTAATGCCACAAGCTTTCTTCTCTTTTGTTGCATATTTAATTACAGCAGGACACTTGGAGGGTATGGAACTATGTAAATATTCAGATATAAATGAATCTCTCGCCTGTTGTTTCTGTAAGTTAAATTATGTTATATACTACTTGTTATGTCCTTCTTTATCCATAGCACTGCACGGTGGAATATGATGGCGCTATATAAAAAATAAACAATAATAATGGTATAGATGTTGAGCAGCATGTGCTACAATAGATGGAATCCCATTTCTGGGTGGATTCAGGAGACTCCAGCACCATGTATAGTGATGTCAGCCATGGATGCATGGGGGGCTTACCAAAAACAACCAGTGCACCCAGTTGAACACCTCGCTGTACCTGCTCTGGAAAATGAGTTGGGGGCCCAGTCTGGGCCAACACTGCTCCGGGATCAAGGTGTGGGGCAACTGGTCATGGGAAATATCCACTCATGATGTAAATGCTACCAAAACTCCCTGGTACATTAAACACCCTAGAGGTTTCATATGGAATTACAACAAATAAAACCATGCTATATACCAGGGGCGTCCAACCTGC
This sequence comes from Spea bombifrons, assembly GCF_027358695.1. Classification (NCBI taxonomy): domain Eukaryota; kingdom Metazoa; phylum Chordata; class Amphibia; order Anura; family Pelobatidae; genus Spea; species Spea bombifrons. Next base: position 37,888,414 of record NC_071093.1, read on the forward strand.
GCCCCTCCAGCTGCTGCAGGACTACATCTCCCATCCTCCTCAGCCAGCCCCTTAGCTGAAAGAGCATTATGGGAGATGTAGTCCTGCAGCAGCTGGAGGGCCGCAGGTTGGACACCCCTGCTATATACAGTATTTATATATATTTATATATAAATACTGTATATAGCAGGGGTGTATAGTATTTATATATATTTATATATATGTATATATACATATATATATATATACACACACATACATACTGTATATACATTTTATATATATAGTTTATACATCTTTCATAGTATGGGGTAAAAAATATAAAAACTAGGGCAGTCCAATGGAAACCAGTAGCGATAGAAGTGTTAAAAGCAGTGACAAAGCCAATAACTTACAAACATGAGAGTTATGGAGAAAAATATGATGGGTCAAATATACTGTATTTATATGGAATCTGAGCAGCCCTTTGCGTCCTGTAGAATATAATTTGAATGAGTGCATTAAACAATAAAGTTAAGATTCATTTTGAACAAACACAGAAAAATACCCATTATTTTTGGGAATAAATGTGTCCTGTTTTTATAAAAATCCATTTTTGCTTGGATGAGTCCCTTCCAGGGCACTGGAAATCCATGATATTAGGCATTAATTAGCAGAAGGAGCCAAACACAGGACACACCTGTGACCATGTGAGAAGAAACAGAAACAAACTCCTTAGAATTTTGGGGCAGATAAGAACAATTTGGCCAATGTGGTCTTCTTGGTTTCTCTGGTACTTGTTGGGAGGAAGGTGGTAGGAACTCCTAAACCGGAGTAAAGAAACTAAACACAAACTATATTTGTAAATAATGCTGTTTCTTTAACAGTCAAATGGTTAATCTGATTATCTGAAATCCAATTACTGGCTAATTGGCTCACTCATTACCGGCTGCCTCTATATATATGTAGACCCCCAGAGATGGTATTATTGTGTCACATTTGGTGTGCTGGTTGTGTATGTTGTGCTGCCTCGTGACCTGGTGTGCGGTCATAGGTTTGGGTTTTACAGATGGTTTGTGTCACCCCTGGCACTACGGTGCCTTTATTGCAATGTTTTCAATTTGCCAGGTACTGCTTTATGGTTATAATTTTTTTGTTCTCTCTACTTTGGTTTGATGGCTTCTAACTGCACTTTCTGTGACTCCTTTTTAAGGCTCTTCATTCTTGGCTGGTCTTTGATTATGGTTTCTGAAGCTGCAGGAACATTGGATTTTCCAGGTAATCTGATGTTGGAGTGTTATCATGCAGGGTGTAACATAGTGAGGGAGGTTAAACCTGCGTGGGATAGGCGTTTCACTATCCTGACTCTAATCAGAGACCAAGGACTGATTAAGGTCTTGGTCTCTACATCAGGAAAATGGGCAGATCAGGAGACCGTGGCTCTTATCTGATGTTAAATTCTATGTTTATTATCCTTGGATAAGAGAAATGTGGCTGTCCTATTACTCATACATGTGTAACCTGGAAGGATAAGGTGCATGCCTATTTGGAGGTGTTCTAATGTATTTGACATGGTCTCCTTGACCATAGTGCAGTAAGTGAGATGAAATCCCCCCCCCCTCCAAGATCTTTAGTACAATGAAGGGGGGTAACTGAGTGATATCTTCATGCCTTCCAAGGTAAAAGGGCCTGTGATGTTGGATCAATTTCTAGGGTGAACATGTTTGCTGTTTGCATGGCTACCACGTTGTATCTATGACTGGCTGATTACAAATAAAAGCTCTTCCAGTAGCAATACTATAGGCCATGTACCTCTAGGGCTGGTATTGAGCCGATGGCTGCATTACTTGGCTGCGCTTTTAGAATGCATTCTCTAGCATGAGGCTTACTCGGTGCATGTTTTGTGACTCCCTGTGCCAGAAATTGAAAGTATGCATATAAACTGGTTACCTGGCTTGTAGAGATCTGACTGGTGTAGTCTCCTAGTTCTTGGCAGTGCGCCCTTTACCAAACTAACCAGTGAATATGCTTCTTGATATGTCTCTAAACACAGCTCCAGGCTAATGTGGCCTTGCTATAAAGCGGCCTCTCCTCCTAACAAATACATTCTTCTAGGGACTGTTTCTTGCCTTGATGATGGTCTTCAAGTAAGAAAACCAAAGGGTCTTCGCTCGGCCTCCTGGAATACCCTGCAAGTTGTAGGTAGGCTACATTATCTACAATAGTCTCAGTAATGTAACCTGAAGCTGTCAGACTTCCTTCACGTTACATTGTGGTTCATGAACTGGACAGTTACTTCTGCGCATGTTATCTTTGCTGGTAATTGGTACTCCAATAATGAGCACTAACTACTCTGTATATTGCTGCCATATTGCTGATCCTTCAGCCTGGTGTCTTACTATAAAATGTGGTACAAGCTTCACCTGGTAATGAACACAAGACTTCACGGCATATAGAAGACAGGAGACCTTTCCTATGTGGGATAGCCGGATAACTTTATTTCATGGCTAGAATAACTTTTCAATGACTTCATTCCTCCTTATCCAATATGAATCATTCTGATTTGTATCAATTTTTTTTTTCTCCCAAGATTCAAATGGAATTCCAGTGAAAGGTTGTAGTGATCTAGTAGAGGGGAAAACTGCTAATATTCCTGCTCGCTGCATTAAAAATGAGGTATGTAGTATTTCTACCCCTTCTCATAGAAATAGGAGCCTACTATAAGACGGTTTGGGTTGTCTTCAGAGATAAGTCTACTCCCTAACCGAGCTGGATAGAATTTACAACGCTGAGACTGTGATGTGGAAAAGCTGACGCTAACATTAATTCAAAGTGTTGGACTGCTGAGTGATTTGATAAACTTTATATCTTCGTAGATGGGAACGCGCCTTGTGCTCATGAAACTTGATGGCCGTGCAGGACTGGAGAGTTCGATATACAGGGCAGTCTGCAATGACATGCAGGCAGATGACGCAGACGATGCTGCGAGAGGGACGGTGGTAAATTGCGCACAGAACTTCATGATGGTAGGTTATGTATATATTGTATTGCAGTAACTCTTATCAGCAAAGTATTCAACTTCTGCTATTTCTTCCTTAGATAAAATTCCCAAGAAGGCTTTCACCTATTGATGATGAGGTATGTAATGAGGGTATGGAAGATGCTTCGATGTATTCAAATCTGTCTGCATTAACTACAGTCTTGAGTAGGTTTGGCTGCGCTACCATTCCTGTTGAGGAACCTTGGAAACTCATCTTTAGGATTGTAACACAATGCCACTTCATCTCTAAGCCATTCAGTGGGCACGCATCATACGATTTATCTTGAAGTTGGCTTCTTCATAAAATTCCATCGCTACATGGAAAGTATGACCATCAATTACATACCGTTCATGATATATCTGATCTTTCACAGATTATGATTGCTGCTGTCCGGCCACCTTTCTGGAACGTACAGATACATGACGGACAGAGCTTTCAGACGGTCTCTGTGAGCCGGGCCAGAGCAATGGGCTATATACTGACTTCTGATCCAGAGTTCATGACGATCCAAGCTTCTTTTGATGCTGTTGGTGTTAAAAACTACACGGTAAGACATTTGTCTTCTACTGATTTTGCCTCTGCAGATAGTGTAGACAAGAGTAACACTAGTCTAACACTTGTTTCTTCTAGCTTGAAAACCAGAACTTGTATGTTGGTGCAGTTCGGCTGACTTCACAGGCTGGTGCTCCCAGAATTACTGTTGATATACCAATGATCTGTTCCGCAGGTAAATTATTAGTAATGGCTTCACCGCCTGCTAAGTAACTTTTTTTTTTTATTTTTTTTTTCATGGCTTCTATTTCTGTTTTTAAATTAGGTTATCGTATTTGCAATGGGACGCACATGTCCATCTACATTCCGTCATTTGGTGGGGACCTGCAGAGTATTACTGTAAATGAAGTAACCACTCCATTAAATAATGCTGCACTTCAACAAAGGGGAATTACACTTGACAGAAGGAATGGTCTCGCTTTACATTTTAGCGCAAGATATCTAGAGGTAAAAAAACTGTTAAACCTAAAACACACTGAGAAATGCATTTGCCTCCAGTGGGTGACTTGGTATAAAATTCCCTGTAAGGCTGCCATTTGTAATATCAGGGTCTGGTGCCAGATGGGCTAACGAAAGATGCAAAATGTACCCCTCTCCTGGTACAAACTTTAGAGCGTTAGAACCCATACTGGTGGCTCTTCACTGTGCATGGCTTATATGTTCTGCTTGGTAAATCCAATTCTCTTCTGATGAGTAATGCAAATGTCCAGAAATCGGAATGAATATAGCTCTTATTTTATTGGCCTTTCAGTAGTTTTGCAAGCTTGTTTCACAAATTCCTGATTGTATTGCCTTATGTTACACAGAAAACAACAAGCGGTTTCTACCTGCCATCTCTTATCTTAACCTTTATGATGAACGATATAACTGTACCAATGCTGCTATCTCCAAGCTGTGGTCCGGGTGACCCTACGAGTAAGTCTTGCTGTAATTATCATAAATGCGCACTGACTTTGATGGATATTAACTCTTATTTGTTTCCTTCTCTAGATGCAGTTTGTTCATCCTCAGGATTCATGATGTTTGAGATACTTGACACGCTCACCCTGCCAAAGCTGGACTTGAACACTGTTATTTTTGGAGATGGAACCTGTCTGCCCACCAATCGATTGACAAACAAGCTCTCGTACAATGTATCACTACTGAGCTGTGGCACTAGAACTAGGGTAAGCTTCTTATAGTGCAGCTGTAATGGCTAAATGACCTAACTGGCACTATTGATACCCCACTTCTGCAATGTAATGCTTCATTGCTCTAAACGGGCCATAACAGTAAGAAATCCCCCATGGTTACCGGCCTATATGTGCTTTGAGGTAGACTATTACCTGACACCAACTAATATTATTATGCTTCAGTTTGTAAATGGCAGGTTAACTTATGAAAATGAAGCTAGAGCACTGAGGAAGGATTTTGGACGAGGAAGAATATCTCGAGATAGCGAGCTAAGGTATGGCGATCTATAATCTGTGTGGGATCTACCTGCTACCAAATCTATCTTTCAGTGTGACGTATGCAATAAGGAAAATGGTGCCAGTGAAGTTTATGCAACTAAATGTGATCACTATCTATCTGGTGATATGATCAAATCACTTGGCATGGATGGGGAAAGGTATATAAAGCTTCTTTACCCCACTTACTGTGACTTGGGTCCAGGTGTGATCATGGGCATGTATTTGGCAGCGTGGCAATGATATCCCAAATCTGTATGTGGGTGTTCTTTACTGGTGCCAAGGCAAGCAGGCATCCTAAATCCAGCATGAGTCTCTCTATTTTAAGATGAATAATCTACACTCTGGCCACACCGAAATGGCACAATTCTTGTATAAGAACAACCTTTGTTTAATACTGCAGAATAACTGTCCGGTGCTACTACAGCGACAGCGGCTACTCCCCACTGAACTTGACCGTTGTAACTGTTCCACCTCCTGTATCTTCGAGAAGCGATGGTCCTCTCTCCCTTAAACTGGATCTATTCCCGGGTAGGTGTTTTTTCTTTTTGGTTTCATGCTGATTTGTTGGGAAAACTCTCAAACTAATGCAAAACTGCAATCTACAGATGATGCGTACAGAAGTGCCTATACAGACAGCCAGTACCCAGTTGTGAAGACCTTGCAAGAACCCATCTTTCTTGAAGTACGGGTCTTGAATCGTGATGACCCAAACATTGAACTAGTGCTGGATGACTGCTGGGCAACAATGTCCCGCGATCCTACAGCTGTGCCTCAATGGAATATTGTTGTAGATGGGTAAGTGTTGTGTTCTTGCTGAACCTGTGGTTGTGATATAGTTATCTGGGGCATAAAGAAACAAAGCATTGGCTTGGTATAAATCCAGCATATAAGTCTTCCTTGGGGAGGATCAAGTGGTATGGCTAGTGGCGTTTAGCACATAAAACACAGTGCAAGCTTTCTTGGTGTCTCTGGATACTCTATACCAAGGAAGCAAACGGCATCAAGAATGGCCTGTGCAGGGCATACAGTTACATGGGGTTAAATGACAAGCAGTTGGCCTAATAAAAGGCAGCAAAACTAGCAGGGAGGTTTATATAAACTTAATGTTATACACATACGTGCCATCAATAACTGCTTGAAGACCAAGTAAAATATATAGGGCTGTGTTCTGCAGACTGTCTATCTTAAAGCATGTGGGTATGGTTGGATATTGCATAAATTATATCATGGAATAGATAGATAACAGTGATATGAATGACATGTGAACTGTCTCTGAATCCCTTAGTTGTCAAGAAACGAGAGATGACAGGATGACAATATTTCATGCTGTGGGTCTTGATGTGCCATACCCTACTCACCATAAACGCTTTGAAGTAAAGGCCTTTGCTTTTATGTCTGGTGGTGAAGCCTCCACAAACCTGGTAAACCTCTACACTTTTAATGTCTTTTGAAAAGGTCACTTAAGCTCAGTGGCAAACAAATGCAGACTGGTTAAGTTAGTCTGGGTAAAGGCATGCTGGAATGAACTCAAAATGCCATGACCTGATTGGGGGGGGGGGGTGTATTGATTATGTGAGGCAGCTAGAAGCAATACTATGAGGGTGTTCTATAAACCAACCTTGGATAGAGTGTTGAATAGAAATGTGGTGTAATTTGCAGGTTCTAGAATGTCTCCTCTTTATCCTATAGATTTATATTCACTGCAGTGCAACAATATGCAATAAGATGACACCAGACTTTCCACTCTGTACAAAGACCTGTCTGGCATCCAGGCCAAGGAGAGGTATGAATGCAGGACTGTCTACACCTACTTAAAGGGACACATGCCCCAGGGAGCCCCTAAAACATGCACATGGAAGTATTTTAATAGTGTTTCTTTCTAGCTATGGATTGTCTGCTTTAAACAGCACTTGGGTTTTGGTTACTTTTCATATATAATCTTGATGACAGGACTGCCCTCTATTTGCACCAATAGACCTAAACGTTGGAGCCTTCACCCAACAACCACTTTATGCTTAACAGTTTCCATGACTATGCCTCACGTATTTATAAGAATGGGTATTATGGACTGACTCCTACGTCACTGGAGCGGGGTGTATAAGACATCCTAATGACGGTAACCTTTTCTCTCAGACTCGGATGGCCTGCAGATGCACAAAGGCTCTCTGGTTAGCTTGCCTGGCCCAGTCTTGATGATGGCAGCAGAATCCTCTGTGCGGTCTCAAGGTATATTTCCAGAACCTGGCTCTGAGGTTTGTGTGGCTATATGATTGTATATTTAACGCTGTCTCCTCTTCCTCAGATGAAACGAGTGTTCTTGGACAAGTGACCATTGGTCTCCTGCCTGCCTTTGCTCTGATTGCTGTGACTCTGTCTGGTGTTGGTTTAGTCTCTGTTTTTAAGGCAAAAAATGCCGCTAAATGAACATTTTTGTAATAAAGAACTGGTCTGAGAAATTGGATATTGTGTGGATTCTTGTGTGCCCTCCCCGGGCTATTAGGTATTCTACCACCTGCATATATCTGCTCCTAAAGGTCTAGCAGTAACTTCTGCCCCAACCCAATATTCATGGGTGTTAAAGATAGATCAGCAATGAGCCAGAGACATGGGTGTATTGCAGCTGAGTGAAGCTACATGAAATGATGAGCGATGGTGATATCCTAAAACATTAACGTGAAAATGTGCCATGCCAACTTATATTTAGTTTTATTAAACTTCCTGAATAACTTTTCATGGCTTTTGGGTCGCCAAATGAATATTTAAGGGAATTGGGATGTGCTTCAATAGACGGAATCCCCTTTCAGAGCGGTATACTGGTTGGCAAGTAATGATACTCACTTAGGACAGAGGTAACGACTAGCCATAAGAAGTCCGCAGACCAAGGAGAAGGTATTGTCAGGAGTACGGCCAATAGCGAGGCAGGATACTATCCAAAGTCAATACTAAAAAATTAGCCAAACAAGCCAAGGTCAAAACTGGAATCTCCAGAAGCTTCAAATCCAAAGGGGCATTTAGAAGCAAGGTCGCTGTGAGGCCAAGAGTCTCATTATGCGGCCATGGATTGAAATTGACCAATAGGAAAACTGTTACATTTAATAGACAGTGAGCTAGCAGAGTGTGGTCTTTTCTTCAGGAGACTCCAGCACCATGTATAGTGATGTCATGGATGCATATGGGGCTTAACAAAAACAACCAGTTCTCCCAGTTGAACACCTCGCTGTACCTGCTCTGGAAGATGAGTTGTGCTACTAGTCTGGGCCAGTGCTGCTCTGGGAAACTTTCTGTGTTCATTGATATTTATGACCAATCCCTTTTAATGAATATGCCCCAAATGTGTGTGCATTCAGCAGCTTACGGTTGATACCAATAGTGCTATCTGCCAGGAGGAAAATGCACACATTTACGTAGACTGCCCTAGACCTCAACCAGGGCAGCACCTCCAGTCTTACCATACTATGGGGCTCCCATTGGCTTCTTTTTTGAGCTGCGTCCCACCTTAGGTGGCACACAGAATGATGTAGGCCTCGACTGATCTGCACCACGGAGAGAGACCAATTGCCCAAAAGAGTAATCATCCCTAGTAAAGTAGACCATGGTCTGCTGCTCCCCCCAATCTGCCGCTCTAGGCAAATGCCTAATTGGCCTCCGACAGACTACATCAGTGCCTCTACATGAAAGAAAGATGTTAGTGGGACAAAGACTGCATGTTCCTTTAACTTTGTATCATGTGACGTACTCTTCATATGGCTCCATATAATACATAGCCAAGACCAGTGCTGATATTTACATTCATTGCAACTACCATGTGGTCACCTTGCAGTGCAGCAGAGCGCCACAAGGTGGCTCCTCAGGTAAGGCGGGCAGGTGGCCGTGCAACAAATGTACAGAAAGGGAATGTACACAAAATCCATAAAAATGGTCATGGAAAATATCCACTCATGATGTAAATGCTACCTAAACTCCCTGTTACATTAGACACCCTAGAAGTTTCATCTAGAATTACAAGAAATAAAACTATACTATATACAGTATATATATCTATATAGTTTATACATCGTTCATAGTGTGGGGGTAACACTTTATAAAACATGAAAACTAGGGCAGTCCCATGAAAACCAATAGAGACAGAAGCGTTTAAAACAGTATCAAAGCCAATAATTTATAAACATGAATTTTATGGAGAAAAATATGGGTCAAATAAACTGTATTTATACGGAATCTGAGCAGCCCTTTGCGTCCTGTAGAACATATAATTTGAATGAGTGCATTAAACAATAAAGTCAAGATTCATCTTGAACAAACACAGGAAAATGGTCATTGTTTTTGGGAATAAATGTGTCCTCTTTATAGAAAAAACATTTTTGCTTGGATGAGTCCCTTCCAGGGCACTGGAAATCCATGATATTACGCATTAATTAGCAGAAGGAGCCAAACACAGGACACACCTGGGACCATGTGAGAAGAAACAGAAACAAACTACTTAGAATTATAAAATTTTGCGGCAGATAAGAACAATTTGGCCAATGTGGTCTTCCTGGTTTCTCTGGTACTTGTTGGGAGGAAGGTGGGAGGAACTCCTAAACCGGAGTAAAGAAACTAAACACAAACTATATTTGTAAATGATGCTGTTTTTTTAACAACATGTTGCACATCATTGAGTCAAATGGTTAATCTAATTATCTGAAATCCAATTACTGGCTAATTGGCTCACTCATTACCGGCTGCCTCTATATACACGTAGACTCCCAGAGATGGTGTTATTGCTTCACATTTGGTGTGCTGGTTGTGTATGTTGTACTGCTGCGTGACCTGGTGTGCGGTCATAGGTTTGGGTTTTACAGATGGTTTGTGTCACCCCTGGCACTATGGTGCCTTTCTTGCAATGTTTTAAATTGGCCAGGTACTGCTTTATGGTTATAAATTTAATTTTTTTTTTCTACTTTGGTTTGATGGCTTCTAACTGCACTTTCTGGGATTCCTTTAAGGCTTTTCCTTCTCGGATGGTCTCTGATTGCAGTTTCTGAAACTGCAGGAACGTTGGATTTTCCAGGTAATCTGACTTTAGAGTGTTAACAAGCAGGGTGTAATATAGCAAGGGAAGTCAAACATACAAGGGATAGGCATTTCACTATCCTGACTCTAATTGGAGACCAAGGACTGATTAAGGTCTTAGTCTCTACATCAGGACAAATGGGCAAATTAGGAGACCGTGGCTCTTATCTGATGTTAAATTCTATGTTCATTATCCTTGGATAAGAGAAATGCGGCCGGCCTGTTACTCCATACGTGTGTAACCTGGAAGTGTAAGGTGTATGCCTATTTGGAGGCTTTCTAGTGTATTTGACGTGGTCAAATGGTTGTATTACCTGGCTGCGCTTTTAAAATGCATTCTGTAGCATGAAGTTTACTTAGCGCTGTACTGCATGTTTTGTGACACCCTGTGCCACAGGAACCATTAATTCTAGAAATTTAAAGTATGCATATAAATTGGATACCTGACTTGTAGAGATCTGACTGGTGTAGTCTCCTGGTTCCAGATTGGGTATCATCTTGGCAGTGCTCCCTTTACCAAACTAACCAGTGAATATGCTTCTTGATATGTCTCTAAACACGGATCCAGGCTAATGTGGTCTTAATATAAAGTGGCCTCTCCTGAATCTGTAAGAACCCTGACAAATACATTCTTCTAGGGGCTGTTTCCTGCCTTGATGATGGTCTTCAAGTAAGAAAACCAAAGGGTCTCCGCTTGGCCTCCTGGAATACCCTGCAAGTTATAGGTAGGCTACATTATCTACAATAGTCTCAGTGATGAAACCTGTAACTTCTTTAAACGGATGTTCCAAAGCCATGTAGCATGAAGCTGTCACGGACTTCATGAACCACAATGTAATGTGAAGGAACTGGACAGTTACTTCTGCGCATGTTATCTTTGCTGGTAATTGGTACTCCAGTAATGAGCATTAACTACTCTGTAAGCTGCCATATTGCTGATCCTTCAGCCTGGTGTCTTACTCTAAACTTTACGGTAACTGCAATAATGCAAACTGTCTAACGCAAGACGTCACGGCATCTAGAAGACAGGAGAGCTTTCCTATGTGGGGTACATACAAAATCCTAGCCGGATAATCTTGTATGGTGGCTAGAACAATTTATCGATTTAATTCCTTTTTATCCAATGTAACTTTTTTTTTTTTTTCTTCTCTCCCCAGATTCAGCTGGAATTCCAGTGAAAGGTTGTAGTGATCTAGTAGAGGGGAAAACTGCTAATATTCCTGCTCGCTGCATTAAAAATGAGGTATGTAGTATTTCTACCCCTTCTCATAAAATAGGATCCTACTATAAGAGCTGCTTATATGGGGGGGGCACTTTGTCTTCGGAGATAAGTCTACTGCCCAAACCTAGCTGGAGAGACTTGTCACAGACCAGACCGTGGCGGGGAAACCGCTGACTCTAACCTTCATCCAGAGCATTGGACTGCTGCGTAATTTGATAAACTTTATATCTTCGTAGATGGGAACGCGCCTTGTGCTCATGAAACTTGACGGACGTGCAGGACTGGAGAGTTCGATATACAGGGCAGTCTGCAGTGACATGCAGGCAGATGACGCAGACGATGCTGCGAGAGGGACGGTGGTAAATTGCGCGCAGGACTTCATGATGGTAGGTTATGTATAGATTGTATTGCAGTAACTCTTATCAGCAAAGTATTCAACTTCTGCTATTTCTTCCTTAGATAAAATTCCCAAGAAGGCTTTCACCTTTTGATGATGAGGTATGGAAGATGCTTCGACGTATTCAAATCTGTCTGCATTAACTACAGTCTTGAGTAGGTTTGGCTGCGCTACCATTCCTGTCAAGGAACCTTGTAAATTCATATTTAGAACTGTAATAAACGCCATGCTATATGCCACGTCATCTTTAAGCCATTCAGTGGGCATGCATCCTACTATTACGACCCATCAATTTACATACCATTCATGACATATCTGATCTATCGCAGATAGCAGCTGTCCGGCCACCTTTCTGGAGCGTACAGATACATGACGGACAGAGCTTTCAGACGGTCTCTGTGAGCCAGGCCAGAGCAATGGGCTATATACTGACTTCTGATCCCGACTTCATGACAATCCAAGCGTCTTTTGACGCTGTTGGATTTAAAGAATACACGGTAAGACATTTAGTTGTCTTCTACTGATTTTACTGCTGACTGCAGATAGACCAGGGTCCCTCTTGTATACACCAACACTTGTATCTTCTAGCTTGAAAACCAGAAGTTCTATGTTGGTGCAGTTCGGATGACTTCACAGGCTGGTGCTCCCAGAATTACTGTTGATATACCAATGATCTGTTCCAGAGGTAAATCATTAGTGAGCAATGGTTTCACCCCCCCCCTCCCAATTAATAACTTTTATTTTTTTCATGGGTTTTTCTTTTTATTAGGTCCTCATATTTGCAATGGGACGCACATGTCCATCTACATTCCGTCATTTGGTGGGGACCTGTGGAGTATTACTGTAAATGGAGTAACCACTCCATTAAATAATGCTGCACTTCAACAAAGGGGAATTACACTTGACAGAAGGAATGGTCTCGCTTTACATTTTAGCGCAAGATATCTAGAGGTAAAAAAAACTGTTAAACCTAAAACACACTGAGAAATGCATTTGCCTCCAGTGGGTGACTTGGTATAAAATTCCCTGTAAGGCTGCCATTTCTAATATCAGGGTCTGGTGCCAGATGGGCTAACGAAAGATGCAAAATGTACCCCACTCCTGGTAAAAACTATGAATTCTTGTACAGCTGCAGTAATATTGCAGTCTTCGCTGTGAGGAATAAATGCTATATGTAAAGGGGCATGTAGATGTATGGCTGTATTGGTGATTGTGTATGTGGGGGATATATATATAAATTAACATGCTGGCGGAGTAACAGATTCTATTTCAATGGAGCGTTAGAACCCATACTGGTGGCTCTTCTCTGTGCATGGCTTATATGTTCTGCTGGTAAATCCAATTCTCTTCTGATGAGTAATGCAAATGTCTTGAGACAGAAATCGGTATGGCTATAGCTTGTATTTTATTGGCCTTTTTAAGCAGGGGGGGCTGTCTGCAAACTTGTGTTCCACAAATCCCTGATTGTATTACCTTGTTATAGGGAACAACAAGCGGTTTCTACCTGCCATCTCTTATCTTAACCTTTCTGATGAACGATATAACTGTACCAATGCTGCTATCTCCAAGCTGTGGTCCGGGTGACCCTACAAGTAAGTCTTGCTGTAATTATCATAAATGCGCACTGACTTTGATGGATATTAACTCTTTATTTTATTCCTTCTCCTCTAGATGCAGTTTGTTCATCCTCAGGATTCATGACGTTTGAGATACTTGACACGCACACCCTGCCAAAGCTGAACTTGAACACTGTTATTTTTGGAGATGGAACCTGTCTGCCCACCAATCGATTGACAAACAAGCTCTCGTACAATGTATCACTACTGAGTTGTGGCACTAGAACTAGGGTAAGCTTCTTATAGTGCAGCTGTAATGGCTAAATGACCTAACTGGCACTATTGATGCCCCACTTCTGCAATGTAATGCTTCATTACTCTAAACTGGCCATAACAGTAAAGAATCCCTCCCCCCCGTTATGGGCCTATATGTGCTTTGAGGTAGACTATTACTTGCCACCAACTAATATTATTATATCTCAGTTTGTAAATGGCAGGTTAACTTATGAAAACGAAGCTAGAGCACTCAGGAAGGATTTTGGACGAGGAAGAATCTCTCGAGATAGTGAGTTAAGGTATGGCTGCGTCTAATCCCCTAACCCCCCCCCCCCAAAAAAAAAAAAAAAAATAAAACAAAAAAAAAATTGGACCTGCTAACAAATATCTAGTAATCGTTCAGCTTGTTGATATATGCAATAAGAATAATGGCGCTTGTGAAGTTTATGCAACTAAATACCCCATAGTAAGATGTATTCCATCAGATGTGAAATGTCAAATGTGGGTGGGAAAGGTGTATAAATACTAAATCCAGCATGCGTCTATCTTAAAATGAATAATCTACAGTTTGGCCACACCGAAATGGCACAATTCCTGTATAAGAACAACCTTTATGTTTTAATACTGCAGAATAACTGTCCGGTGCTACTACAGCGACAGCGGCTACTCCCCACTGAACTTGACCGTTGTAACTGTTCCACCTCCTGTATCTTCGAGAAGCGATGGTCCTCTCTCCCTTAAACTGGATCTATTCCCGGGTAGGTGTTCGTCGTTTTGGTTTCATGCTGATTTTGTTGGGAAAACTCTCAAACTAATGCAAAACTGCAATCTACAGATGATGCGTACAGAAGTGCCTATACAGACAGCCAGTACCCAGTTGTGAAGACCTTGCGAGAACCCATCTTTCTTGAAGTACGGGTCTTGAATCGTGATGACCCAAACATTGAACTAGTGCTGGATGACTGCTGGGCAACAATGTCCCGCGATCCTACAGCTGTGCCTCAATGGAATATTGTTGTAGATGGGTAAGTGTTGTGTTCTTGCTGAACCTGCGGTCGTGGTTATCTGGGGCATATAGAAACAACATTAACTTTGTATAAACTCAGCATACAAGTATTCATTGGGAAGGATCAAGTGGTATTCTTAAAGGGTCACTTAGCAGATAAAACACAGTGCAAGCTTTCTTGGTGTCTCTGGATCCTGCCTAGGACACGGATGTGATTTAAGTTGTCATAACGCTACACTTTCTACTGTAATTGGGTGATGTAATCTATACGAAGGAAGCAAACGGCACAAGTCGCTCATTAGAAATGTCCTGTGCAGTGCATAAATTTACATGGGATTAAATTATTCAGTTAGTCAAATAGAAGGCAGCAAACTTAATGTGTTGCATCCATACGTGCCATCAGTAACTGCTTGAGAACCAAGTAAAAATATAGGGCTGTGTTCTGCTGACTTTGTCTATTTTAAAGCATGTGGTTATGGCTGGCTATTACATACATTATATCATGGAGAATGTGTAGAGAAGAAACTGTGACTTTGGTGAAATACATGACAATGGTCTCTGAATCCCTTAGTTGTCAAGAAGCGAGAGATGACAGGATGACAATATTTCATGCTGTCGGTCTTGATGTGCCATACCCTACTCACCATAAACGCTTTGAAGTAAAGGCCTTTGCTTTTATGTCTGGTGGTGAAGCCTCCACAAACCTGGTAAACCTCTACACTTCTAATGTCTTTTGAAAAATTTCAAGATCAACGGCAAAACTTCTGAATGATTAACTCTTAAATGTTCAAAATGCCATGATTTGATTAGAAGGGTAATTGACCATGTGAGGTGGTTTGAAGAAGCAATACTATGATGGTATTTTATAAACCATCAACCTTGGATAGAGTGTTGAATAGAAATGTGGTGTAATTTGCAGATTCTAGAATGTCTCCTCTTTATCCTATAGATTTATATTCACTGCAGTGCAACAATATGCAATAAGATGACACCAGATTTTCCACTCTGTACAAAGACCTGTCCGGCATCCAGGCCAAGGAGAGGTATGAATGCAGGACTGTCTACACCTACTTAAAGGGACACATGCCCCAGGGAGCCCCTAAAACATGCACGTGGAAGTATTTAAATAGTGTGGTGGGAGAAGCTTCATGGTGAGGGGTCATCTTCCTAGAACCTTAAATAGCACTTTGGTTAATGAGTATATGTGATACACTCTAAACTATTTGATGCAATAGACCTAAACGTTGGAGCCTTCACCCCTAACAACTCCCTTTAAGCGGAACAGTTTCCATGACTATGCCTCACATATTTATAAGAATGGGTATTATGGACTGACTCCTACGTCACTGGAGCGGGGTGTATAAGACATCTTAATGATGGTAACCTCTTCTCTCAGACTTGGATGGCCTGCAGATGCACAAAGGCTCTCTGGTTAGCTTGCCTGGCCCAGTCTTGATGATGGCAGCGGAATCCTCTGTGCGGTCTCAAGGTATATTTCCGGAACCTGGCTCTGAGGTTTGTGTGGCTATATGATTGTATATTTAACGCTGTCTCCGCTTCCTCAGATGAAACGAGTGCTCTTGGACAAGTGACCATTGGACTCCTGCCTGCCTTTGCTCTGATTGCTGTGACTCTGTCTGGTGTTGGTTTAGTCTCTGTTTTTAAGGCAAAAAATGCTGCTAAATGAACATTTTTGTAATAAAGAACTGGTCTGAGAAACTGGATATTGTGTGAATTCTTATTAACCACCCCAGGGCTGTCTTCATGTTTTCTGCCACTTGCGTATTTCAAATGACTAGTGCAATATTTGGAAAGGGGCCTCCTTGCAATAACCCCCAACAGTATGGTCCTACTCATCGGGGCATTCCATTAGCAGCTATGGTGATAAGAAGAACAGTCTGTGCACCATATCTTTTTATAGATGACGCCCAATGAATCCAGCAGGTAAGGGAGTTTAAATCTTGGATTTCAAATAAGAAATTTGAACAAACTCATTTAGAAAAGCTGTGGGGTGGCACAAATCACAATGGTGTTAATATCCAACGTATATTTAGAACCATCTCTTAAAGAGAACTCTTTAAAACCTGCTTTCTCAACATTAATATTATTGTGCTCTGTTAACCTGGCTTTTACGTAGACATCGCATCTTTAATTTAAGATTGCTGCTTGTGTAGTCTCTCTTTGCTGGGAAATAAATAGAATACACAGAATTGTGGCTACCATTGTGTTTTTTTTTTTTTTTTTTTTTTTATACATTTGAGCCATGGGAGAGGAACGTGGTTTGCCCAAAAGCAAGCAGATTTGCATGTAGAATCATGAATGATGCATTGAGTCCCTTAACGATTTAAAAACAAACCAAACAAAAACCTGCTTCAGTACACGTGTTAAAAGTATGGTATAGACATACCTCCCCAATACCCCACTTTAGGAAAGACAGTCCCTCCTTGAGACTAATTTATCAATTTTTTTTTTTTTCCAACTCTGCTGTTCCTCTGTCTTTGTTGTAATATCATATTCTACAGCCCAAAAAGTCACAAGGAAGGGGTGTATAGACAGCAGAAAACATTTTTAAATAAAATACGTTTTACTCAATTAGTAAAACCCAGAAAATACAACTGTATCCATGCGCCCCTCCCATCCTCTACACTTGGGGGGCCATGGATATATTTTAGCCCAAAGCTAAGCTGGAAAGGAAAAAAGGTTGAGAGGACAATCCTGGGGACTGCACTCTGAAAACAGGGGTTTCCTACCCAAAACTCAATAGCCTATTCATAGTTTCTTGGTTCTGAATAATTTTTTTTTTTTTTTTTTTTTTTTTTTGGATTTATCAACATACAGTATATAAAATGGTCCAGTGTTTTGGGTTCAATAATGCTTGTTTTTTGATGAAACAGGACTATTGAGCCCATGGCAAGATGCTTTGCATGAAAGTTATAGAGGAATTGTTTATGGAGATGAGCTGTCTTGTTAAAGTGCTTTATTTCCCAAGGCACACATTGTTTAGCAAAATTTCTGACATCTCAACGCTCTTTGTGCCTTGAGCCAAACCAACCAAGTGATTTTACGCCTTTCCCACCTACACACCCAATACAAAACATCTCGCTCCGGTGGCCGTGACGGCCTACGTGGAATTGTTTATGCATATTGCATAATAAGGGATAACAATGTACACAGTACAATGGGAAATTCAGCTTGAGGGGTACGACCTACTGATTAGTGGAAAAAAAAGACCCTTTATAATAGACTATATAATATTTAGTATGTATGTTTTGTTAGCTACTTCAATGTGCCACCTGCCCAGTGTATTATAGTCTACACATTTTAGACTTTTCCCCATTTTATTGTTACAATCATGAAATAAAGGGGATTTTTTTTCACTAAATCTACAGTTTTTATTCCCGGTAGGAATGGAGTCTCATGAAGAAGCTCTAGTGCAACCAACATCTGAGATTTTAAATACCATATTTGCCCGCATATAGGCTGCACCCCCACCATTTTAAGTCTTTAAATTGGGGGTGCGGCCTATAATCGGGGTTTAGCACTGGAATGCACAATTCGTATCACCCGACGCCCGGGACATGCAGTTTCGGGCGCCGGGCAGGCAGCAGGGTTAGGATCCAGATCCCCCGCAGCGCTGCAGTGGAACTGGATCCTACTCTCTGGCCAGGCATATCCAACCTCTGGACACACGCTACAGCATCCAATCCGTCACTGGAGCAGAAGATCGCGTGAGCATGACGTGATGTCGGCCAGCGATCCAGTGGCTTGTCAAGGCCTGGCAGTGCGACTTTTATCACTTTGAGCATGCCTTCTTAAATGCCCACGCCAGCTCTCTTTTCATGTTAATCACATTTTGCATGTGCATGCAATGCATTTTATAGTAAATTAGAAAAAAATTGACTTCTGTCGCATTTAGCTCCTCCCTATCGGACTCTAAATAAATCTGTCAGTACACTTCTTGCGCATGCTCACTAGCACTCCCTTTAAGTCAATTGGAAATTCAGCTGTCAAGCTAGTTGAACGCTGATATTCTGGTAGCACACGTGCGATTGGCTCCCGATTTCAATGGGAGTGACACTGAGCATGCCCAGTATGCTTCCTGCTTACACTTGCTGGTTTCAGTGGAGGCAGCTGGAGGAGTAGTGGTTACGTTTTCTAAACACTTTCAATAACTGTGCATGCAGTAAAATGCTTTGGACTCGAAGGATGTTAATTTAAGAACAGAAAAATAAGTGTGAGGCTTTACAAAAGTACTAGCGGGGTTATGGAGGAGAGTCAGTAATTTAAAAAGGGAGAAGATATATTTGACGTATGTATGTGTAATGATGTAACAAACCCTATGATGTCACTTATTTCATCACGAATTCAATGCACTTTTGGTTCTAAATGGCTGATGTATAATTGCATATAGACTAATGGAAACAGCAGATTATATGCATCATACATGTACCCTATGACACCATCATTATTCAGTTCCTTTCCGAGATTTCCACTCATAAAGGTTGACTGTGATGTCATCGGAAGCATGGAGTGGTGACCTGTGAGCAATTCTGTTTGGACACCAAGGAGGGGCTCCTGGTAGCCGGAGCCTAAAAGTTCCCAGGTTTACATCTCAGGAATGACCAATGCGAAATCCGAGTAATACGATGACCCAAGAACACCACTCAAATGATACAGAGTATAGTGACAAAATTCCGGGCAGCATTCCGAGTTTGACTCAGCATCTCCTCTTTGACCCAGCAAGGAAGTGGCGTGTGACCAAGGCCACTCCCTTCCCACATTTGGATTACTCCCCCAAACGCTTTGCCCCGTACCCCACCCATAGCCCCGTGTGCAGCTAGACATGTCCAAAGTTCCTCATTCCAATCCACCATAAGATATATTTTGACGCTGGATTGTTGGACATTTTATTAGTGGCTATTTTTTCTATTATTGATTTCTGCCTTCAAGATCTGAAGCTTTTCTCATAGGACTTTCCAACCAAAAATTCTTTACAAAGGTATAACTGTTTAAAAAAGAATCAGTGAAAGACCGTATTCAGTTTTACCACCAAAATCACTTATTTTATATACAAAACCAAGTAGAAAAATAATACAAGGGGATTTATAGTAATTAAAATCTGACCGCTTTATTTATACATTCTATTTTTTATAGCATATTATTGTCTACCTAGTAATTTTCATTTTGCTTTTCAGCATCAATTGTTTTTGGTTTATTTTAACAAGAAAAGCCATTGTATCTCTTACATGCTTATATTTTTCAGAAACTATATCATTTAGTCACTCGGAAGTAAATGCTCTAAGGCATGGGAATTATGTCTGTAGCCTAGTAAAAATATAAAAATAAAATAACCCATTAATTCTGTACGAGCAGCTGGCTGTGATAATACAACTTCCATAGAAAAATGCAGATAGCATGTCGCATTCCGAGGGCAATACTAAACAGAGAATTTGAATAGATTATATATTATATATATATATTTTTTTTAACCCTGTAGTATGTACAATGCAAATGGGATATTGAATGTAACTGGAAACTTTAAATACATAAAGGACTGGAATAAAAACACAATGGGTCATAAAAATGCAAATAATCAATTAGCTTTTTCAAAAAACATAGCCTTTCATAGAAAGGATTGTGGTTCTATGGAACAACCAACCAGCACAGTTGGCTATAACTAATAAAATATGAGAATCTGTGGGATTATTCGTGTTTTTGTATTGCAGGGGCATGTTGAGTGTTAGAATGGTCAGTTTTAAAACCATTACTTGTTGGAAAGTACAGATATTATGAATTGTCATATATTTTCAAGTAAACAGTTCAATTATAATTGACCCAAGACCAGACCCAGGTCACACCAGTTCGCCACTAGGTGAAGAGTGCAATCTGAAGTAAAGCTGACAAAAATGTCTCCTGCACTTCCACCTTTGGATATGTGTGATGACTTTCCATATTTAGCGGGTGAGTCTTAAGGAGTTAAAGTGAATTTTGAGTTCAGACTCTGGTTTAACCCTAGGCCAGCTCGCAAAGAATGCCCAGCTGGCCAACCCACTTCTAAGTACAGCTGTGATGTACAAGTTAGAAAAGCACCGGTATACCTCCAAGGCTAACCCCGAGTCTCCGAGTGAAGCCCTATTTCTCCAGGGCTCTGGGTCTGTTTCTTTGTCAGGGGGTGGTGTTTGGCTGTGCTCAGTCTGACCTATTAAAGGCTGTATGAGCCTAGCCCCACCCCTAACAAAACCACACCCTCCATAAGAGGGAGAGCTCACCGCAGCCTGCTCTGGGACGGGACGTTCCCATGTACTCCAATTGGGATGCTCAGAAAATACAGCAGATTCGGCTTCAGGTTGTGTGACCCTAAGATCAGAGTGAAAAAAAATACTTTGCTCTAAAACAGGGCCGTCCAACCTGTGACCCTCCAACTGCTGCAGGACTACATCTCCCATAATGCTCTTTCAGCTAAGGGGCTGGCTGAGGAGTATGGGAGATGTAGTTCTACAGCAGCTGGAGGGCCGCAGGTTGGACGCCCCTGCTCTAAAAAATACATCATTCGCTAAAAGGTCTTACAACTTCCTAAGGACACCATCTTCTCTGGAAACAACGCGGCAATCATCAAGTTTCATATACAAAAAAAACAAACAGATGAAGCTGCCTGAATCGTTTTTACTTACTCCACGGATTATCGGCGATAAACTGGCAGGTGATTCATCAGCATCTCTACTGACCTTCGTGGTTTTAATAAGCATTTATTTGGATGTGTGTTCACACCGTGTTAACCTGTAATAGATCTTCGTTTACTGCTGTCACTGTGTAATAAACATACCTTTTATATAATAATACGGGCAGACTAGATGGGCTGAAAGATTCTTATCTGCCATCAAATTCACCGCGGGCTTCTGTGTTCACGTTATGTGTACTGCTAGCCTAATTCTACGGTCGCGCCTAAATTCAGAAATCCATAGAATAAAAGGCTTCTGTCCAGCAACACACAACGCTATCCGAGGACCCTAGCATGTTTGGCAACAACACTAATGCGGCAGTGCGATAATATTCTCGGACACAATCTCGCATGACATCGGGCTACATTTGTTGGTCATATTTCCGCAATCCTATAGTGGCATTTATATAGAAAAAGGCATTTCTGTTGCCAAAGGGTATGCCTACCGCAACATTTCAGAAAATGGGGCATTTGGGATTTATGGTTATGTCATGTAGTTCCCATAGCAACCAGTGCAATGTTCATGGTGATTTCTCCACCAATTTCCACCAAGAGCACCCTATAAACAAAAAAAACTGTTTCTAACACTATATTTTTAGTTACAAAAGTTCCAAACATGGCACCTTATGTATCACACTTTACCTTTCAGGAGGATTCTGGATATTTTAGTAAAATAACAGATTATTTATTACTAGTTTATATAAATCAAAAATATAGGCCTAATATGGGAAAAAGTTCTAATGAAGTCCATAATGGTGCAAGTTCAGGTAACTTATGGAGGAAACACCTGCTTGAAAACAGATAGAAAAACAAGGAAGTAGTGAAATCCTCTTATTGGTTTACAACTGGTCTGAGATCAATTAGTGAAATAAAATGTTGACATCGGGAGTGCGGGGTACAATAATGAGTATTCAAAAAAAAGAAGCATTTCTCGCGATTCCTATAATTTGCAGAATCGCAACATTCTGGGCAGTATCAAGGTCGTTTTACTCTTATAGATGTCTAGATGGATGGGGACATCGCCCTCTTTGCCCGACTACTAACTCCTCTGCCGTGATGTACATAACACTATTACTATAACAGGACAAATACTCAGTAATAACGTCACAGGTCGTTAAACTTCTAACAACCTTGCATTTTAATTAAAACTCTGTGCGACAGACATTTCATAACAAACAGAGGATGTTCAATGAATATCATAACATTATGCACATTTAACCTTTCAAATACCAGCACGACACATATCTCATTATTATCCGTTATTATTTATTGTTTTATATATCGCCATCATATTCTGTAGCGCTGTACAATGGCAATCTGTTACTGTACCAAGTCAATGGATCTATGGAGATTAAAGCCCAAGTACTTCTCTGCGTAATTTAGAAAGATCTGCATAGAGTAAGTGATTTATATACATTCAGTGCATGCGACGGAGTTATCTCTACAGGATACCCTATAGGTGCCAATTATTATCTGGCCAGTCCGGGCAGTTCGTTTTTTTACGTCAGTTTTCTGATAGAATAATAGCGTACGTTTTGTAAACGTAATTTCCATGAAATATTTAGAAGAAGAGAACATTAATCAGAAATATTTCTTCCTGGGGTGTTTTATCGGCACGTAATGGGATAATAAGAATTCAAGACATGCATTTCTCTAGCATGGATTAATCAGTGGAAGGGGGTAGGCGAAGGATTAAAGATTACAGATGTTTTGTTAAATTCGTGAACTTGTATTTGAGTTCATACCTCCTAAGTGTCCATCTTTATGAAAGAAAGTCCCTTTTCCGACCCAACTCCCCTGTGTCTCTTTCCTTTACCAACGTCCCCCTTTTCTAGGAACTCTGAATGTGTGTCGCTTAACTAAGATCTTAAAATCACCTAAAAAAAACCCCCTGGAATTATAAGACTGCATGCAATATTTTGCTAAAGCAAACAGAGTATATTATTAAATTTCATTAAAAAACATTAATAAACAGAAAGGTTTGATCTCAGCTCAACTGAGAATTGATAGCAAATTACGGTAAGAGGCTGCCCTATAGTTCATTCCTGCTGTGAAATGTCTCTCAAGTTTAACTAATTCCTGCCATTACAGAATAAAAAATCACCATCAGTATACCAGTCCAATCTTGCAAACAAGGGCAGTACAGAACCAACACACGGGGCTAATTCCCCCTGCACAACGGACCCAACAGCCCCAGACATAAGGTTTGGTCTCCATTGGCTTCAACGGTGGTGTGAAGTTGATATCTCTCTAGTCACAGATGAGCAAGGAGGTCCATGTCAACCCAACCCAACTGTGAGCCAAATGTCCTCTGTAAAAGGCTATCAAGTGGCTGTCTGTTCTAAGTTGAGCTGTTCTCAAAGATTTTCTGTTTGCAATTTCAACCCAAGGGGATCTCTTGGGGCTCATCACAAGTGTAATGGTGGCTCGAGATGTGGTCCTCCTTGCTTACTTGTGCCTAGAGGGATACCAACTGTATGTCTGGAGTTGTCTTTTCCCTTATGGAGGGGAAATTGGCCTTGAATTTTGGATCTGGGTTTGCTGTAGAATTCAGAATGTTATTGCAGATTGCACCTGAGATGCTCATACGTGGGGACGCAGCGTAAGACAGGCTGCTAAGTGTCTGTTTTGAGTTGAAACTTTTTTATTTGTTCTTTTTATGTAATGAAGAACTATGGTAACTGTAGTAATTTGCTTATCAGGCGTTTTGGATATGGTATATAAATTATAGATCTGTGTGCATATTTCAGGAGACAGAACAGAACATTAGGAAACAATGTGTAACCATAATCTATGCCAAACGCCTTATTACATTTTAATCATTTCACAGGAAAACTATTAACTATTGAGTGAGGCTTAAGACATCGTAAAAGAAACAGTCTTAATTTAATGATAGAATATAACACGATTTGGACAAAAATACTATATACACTGTCATTCAAAAGGGGTCTCTAAGAAAAGGCCGGTGGTAGGGCTGGACCTTCTGGAACTGTCATCTGAGAGAGGGGGCGACCTCTTAAAAAGGAAATTTCACATATGCCCAATGCATAAAAAGTGCAAAATCTACCATAAATAATGTTCATGGCTGTAGAACACGTCGATACAGTCATACAAAGCAAACATTCTGAGCTTCCCTTACATCAGCAGAGGTAGGAGGGTATCAGATGTTCTGTGATTTATATATTCTACCATAAACAGGGGCTTATAATAATATATAATATATACTAATACCAAAATACCTTATCCTTCCCATCCACACCACCTAACTCCAAATGAATGTAGTGCTATAGGTAGATTGTAACTAGTCCAATCTGTGTCGATCGGTTTGCTGGAGGAACATCCAGATAATGAGTAATGTGTTTTTCACAGAAGTATTTTATCTCTTGGTTCTGATTTCCATAGCTTTGTATCTTGGCGGTGGGAATTGGCAGCAGCTACTGAATCGGGGCTTTCTAGCGAGCGGTGATTTTCTGCCTGCCTGCCTTACGGTAGTATAATAAGTTTCTGTTTCTTTCATTCTCAGCCTTTTGCTAATCTGGGACTGGTCCCTTATGTGGTCTGTGTTCTGAAGTCACAGAAAATACTGTTCAAACCTAAACCATCAAACTAATTGCTGCGTATTTCGACAAGTAGGAATTGTTCAGAGTTTATCTCCTTGGGGATTAGTGTCAGTTTGTCAGCGTAATGCACTGCATGTTTGGCTATTCCTGCGTAAGCAAAAACTATAAAAAAAAAGCCGGAGGAAGCGGGTGAAAATAAGGTCTGACACAAAGCGAGCTTTTGGATGCCGCAACATACAATGCTGGAGGCAGCACATCCACAACCTTTAAATGTTCTGAATATAGCATACTGCAATCTATTCACAGTTAAAAGCAGAGGGAATTATTCTTGTTTTCTGTAAAAATACCATTGTTTCATAGCTTATTATACAGTTTGAATTATTATTTTTTCCCAAACAGTAAGGCATTGGAATGTTTCTGGTCCAAACCGATGGAGGTTTGTGCTGATGCAGCCCGGACCTCCACTGCAGCTCCCACGTGGCTAGCTTTATGTGACTCTGCAGCAGAGGCGGCTCTTCCTGTAAAGGAGGTGGATGGCCACTTCCTGACTCCACGCCTCTTTCTGGGGCTGCCACACCTTTCCCGTCTTATTATTATAATTATTAATATTTGTATTTCTTGTTACAATAATAGTAATACAGATTTGCCAAATGTGTGTAAATATATAAAACAGCAAATCAAATACCCAAGGCACCTACAACTCATCTATAGCCAGCAGGCCTAGACTGGCCATTTGGCATACGGGGTTAATGCCTGGTGGCCCACTGCCCAGCATTACTCCATACGCACCCAATCTATTGCTCCAGCTGTGTGGCCACCGGCTAGATATGCCCAACCGCATGCTGCGTTAACATGAAAACATAGCGTGTGACCTGTCATATCTAGACATCGCCTGGGTTCCTGTCAATAGGCAGCCCAGGTCCGGCCCTGGCCAATGAGGCTGCTGTCTCACACACAGCATATACAACCTCCCGGTACTCCTCTGTAGCGGTGGATGGAGGGACAACTGGAGATCTGTGATGTGCTCCCGCCATGAATGACACCAAGCTTTTCAGCCCAAGTTGCCCTTTTCTTAAACTTTTATTGAGAAAAGGAGGCACGCCATGGACTTTTGCTAAATAACGGGCTGAAGAGTTTCGCCAGAGAAAATTATGACTTACACTGTAGCTAAAATGTTTTACAAGATCAATAAGTAACGCTATACCGCATGGGGGCTTCCTTTTTAAACATACAGCAAATGTCTTCCCTGCTGTACAATTAAAGATTAAAAGCATGGTATAGAAAAGGCTGCATAACTCACGGAAGCTCACATCAAAGTTTATAGCACAACACGGAAATTCACCGCAGAACCTGAACACAAAAAGACATAAAACATATTCAACTCTGTGGCTGAACGAGGAGAGAAATCAGAGCAATTACGTGGCATATTCCTGAAATTTGTTTCACTGCGAGATAAAAGCATCATATAAAATAAAGGCGACGCTCTCCGGCGTGCAGTCACGCTCATCAGCATCATTTAAGAGTAGCCGTATAGGAAAATCTTTGTAATGATTAGTGAAGTCGCCATAAACCGCTGTCAATGCAATAGGGAACAAGCCTCCATTCGTGGGTTAGAAATGCAACTTTAATGCATATATTAGCTGAGCGGTCCCCATGCAAGTACATGGGGGGGGGTCTGTTGAATCTCCCCATATGCGCTTTGGATTTTCCCGATCTATTTGGGTGATATAGCTCTAGATCTTCAGCTTCTACAAGAAAAAATAAGTGATTTTTTCTTTTTTGGAAGTTGACAAGAATGCATATGAAAGTGTTCACAAAGTACTTTAACCCCTTAATGACCATCGAGGTGCCCGGCACGTCACAGTAAAACAAGCAGTTAAGGACTATTGATGTGCCTGGCACGTCATGGGGTTAAATAAGTTTAGGAAGCAATCAACAGTGCTGCTGCAATGCCTCAGTATCGAAAAAGGTAGCAAGATGGTCTGGCTAGATTACAGGCTGATCACAGGTACCACAACTTTTTTATTCTCTAGATAAGATCGACATGTGGTGTGATTTCCCTTGTGCATTGTGATATCCCTTATACTGTTCTTTTCCTTTCTGTATTTCCCCCTTTGAAAAGCTGAATACATTTTAGGTTACAAAAATACAATGAAATATTTAAAGAATAAAATAAAAAGGTAATAGAATGTAAAAAATTAAAGATTCCAATTCCAAGAAAATGTTCAAAAAATGTAAAATAAAAATTATAATTTTTAAAAAAAACTTAAAATAGATACCCAAACACCGTATGCTCCTCTTGCTAAAACAAATTTCCAATTTTGAGGGGTCGTCTTATAATCAAGCAGATATGATATACATTGTAATACATTAGATGTATTGAGAGCAAGTTAAATGATATTATGCAGCTAAACAAAATCCTTATTTATTAATGTGTGTAAGAAATGCCAGCAGAGGGGTTAGCAGCTGCATATAAGAGGAATTGTTTAACTACTTAGATTTTCAGGGGTTTAGGGACGCAGGATTGAGAACAGCGGAATCTAAAATTGTGTATTCCATTCTGTACCAGATACATGATTAAGAAACGCAGACAGATGTATGGGAGAGGAGGTTAGCTGGTGACAGTAACAGCCTTCGTTATACTGTCTGAAGCACGTAAGCTCATTCTGATGAGTACATAAGTGTCATGAGACCTTAGCCAACAAACCCAAGGGACATATTGGATTGTGAAATATAGAATTTAGGTCATTCACTCTAGGAAAACTGTACATTTATCACCTTCCTTTGGCCTCTACATTGACACGTTGGTAATTTTTTAAAATAAGGGTGCCAGTCTTCCTGTCAATGTCTTCTTTGGCTTATGTTTGCTTACTGGTACCCCATGTGTAGAGAGGCTTGAGGCTTGCTTATAAATAAAGAAATCTATATACACTAGCATTCAAACATTTGGGGTCACTTAGAAATGGCCTTGTTTTTGAGAGAAACTAAAGTTTTATCCATTAAAATAATATGAAATGGATCAGAAATATGGTGCAAATGTTGAAAATGACTATTGTAGCCAGAAACGGCTGATTTTTAATAGAATATCTTCATAGGCGTACAGAGATCCTTCTCCAAGTCTGACCCGGAGTCTTCAGATGAAGCCCTACTTCCCTGGGTCTCCTGGTCCCTTTTCGCTTTCTTCAGGCATTGAGAGAGGAGTTAAATCCCACCCACTCCCCGCCCACTTCCACTCCTACTCAAGACAACACAACCATCTAGCCCCTCCCCAGAAGAGGGATTGCTCTGGATACCCTGCCTTGGTGGCATTCCCAGGTCTGCATAAAATCTATGAGTGATTACAATACTGCAAACTGAATCATAATTAGAGACAAAAAACACATCCCGGCTTTAGAATGCATTAAAGTCACTGAGGATATTAAAACTGGCCCCCGTTTTCTCACTATTAAGGGGGCTGTATAGATAATGGACTGTATGAGTTTGCAAGAAATAGGCAGGGGAGTGTAATATTATTTCATGCCCTACTTCTTTTAAATAGAACTGCTTTCCTCCGTTAGCTATTATAATGCCTCTGTTTTCTGGCTGGAAATATTACCTGTCAAAGCAGACTGTCAAATCCAGTGTTGGGTTCTGCACAATTTCCTTTCGCATTTCATATTCTGTGTTTCTTTGATCTTTTTTCATGCATAACCCAAAGATTGTGAGCAACACATTTAAACATTAGAGAATGCAATTAAATCAACTTTCCCCAAACCCAGCTAAATATGGCGGTATACGTATGCGTCTTATAGGGGAACTGTAACGTTCCATATAGTACTTAATACCACTTCTTACCCAATACAACTAAGTAATGCAATTAATCCTTTTTCTTCTTTTATTAAGTTATTTTTATTGGGCTAAACATGATAGCTGCGGTCGTGTTCAGCGGTGTTTTTATGTTGGGGCTGCGCTCGTCTTCTATCCATTGTCCATTCCATCGAGTGCAGCATCCGGTACAGCACGCTATAGATGCCAGGCCAGTCCTCCATAGTCTACATGGACCGAAAGGGAAATGATCAGAGAACTACTGCGTAACCACTGATCAGGCGGAGCTGCTATGACATCATAAGGCATGAGCACAGATTACATCAAAAGAAATGAAATCAACTCCACCGAGCAACCAAAAACATTCCAAGGCAATCGCCTCTCGTAGATCATGGGAACCGAAATTTTCATTGAACTCTTTGTCTTTCTCTTTGGCGGATGAAATAAACGGAAAATACAAATACGAACATTAAATAAAAATAATAATAAAGTGATAGATGGCTTTCAGTCATGGATTTAATTATAGTTTTCTCTTAGATGTTGACAGTTCTTCTTCCTAAACTCTAATTAACTACCTTAGGACAGAGCAAGGTTGCTACCTACAATCAATTATAACTTGGTGAAAGCTATTAGCTCATGCTGTGTTAGTAATCACATAGCTCCTACAAAAAATAAAAAAGGGAAAACACTGACTGTTTATTTTAATTGTTCGATCTTTCTGAGCATTTATAGTGCAGAGTTTTAAGGTGCTGTCCCATCTACACAGCTGAATGTAGCACATTAGCTAGGAATGGGGAATGCATTATTAGAAGCATCGTTCATACTTCTGCCGAATGCCCCAAACCCATGCCTCACTCATAATTTTTCCCAGGAACACTTACTTTTCATGAGACTTTGGTTGGTTGTTGCCGTATGAACTGACATTTTAAATGTGAGAGTTCTGCTAGAAGGCAACATATTTTTTAAGTGGAACATCTCCTTTAAAGAGAAAAAGAGAATACCGTCCATTATGCAACAAGTTGGCCGGTCTTTACTCCTAGATGATAATACTTCGCTAACTCTGCGTAGTGCAGATAATGACATAGAGACGCCACTTGTGAGTTTTCTATTTCAGCTCTTTGAAAGCCATTAAGCAATTTGAATTCATTTTTATTAACAGACTGCTCTGGGGCTCATGACGGAAAGACACAGAAATGACACGCGTCTTTTATTTAATAAACGCAAAGTAACTATAGAAGTTATGGACGTGACAAATGTATATTGGGAAAAATATATACAAATATATAGGAGACACTTCCTAACCACTGCAGAAGGGCTTCATTAGACCTCTATCATATGATGTATCCCTCTCTATCCCTATGAGACATTTCTATGGTATGGAAGTCAAAGACTCTGGATTTAAAGAAACATTGTAAAGGCTGGATAGCATAGAGCTTATATTAGAATTAAATATATGGACATCATGATGAACACTTTCCCAGTATCCTCCAGCAGCCACTTTTACAGTATGTTATCTGACGGTCATACCTGGGACTTCTAGCCTCTGGCTACCTGGAGCCCTCCACCTTCAGGAGGGGTGGCTTTGAGCAGCGGGGATAGTCATGTGAGGGGTAGGGGCTAGCCAGAAGGGACTAGATTGTAAGCTCACAAGCCGAGCCCTCTTAAATCTGTCAGTTCTAGTTATATATGGACTATAAGTAGCATTGCACACATATACACATTCATTTTATTTAACCTTTCCTTGAGATGATAAGAAAATATAGAATTGCTGTCAAAAACATTTAATAACATTTAAAGTAGCAATAAATTTAACTCATGTTGAGCAGTAGAATGTATAATTTTAGTTAAATTATGCAGTGCCGTGAGGTCACTGATCCCGCCGATATACATATAAGTGCCATCGTACAGTACAGTAATTATCTTTAGTGCGAGAAAAGTATTTTTTAATACAGAAAACTCTATATGCATTCCACCACTAGATGACAAAGTAACTGGATTAAACGTGTGGAAACGGGGAGGAAGAACAGATAAAGAAACAGAACAAAGTAAACTACAGTCATGGAGACACAACCAGGCCTGGACTAGCCATCTGGTGCAATGGGCAAATGTCCGGTGGGCCACAGGCCAACATTACTCCATACACATCCAGCACATAAGTAGCATGTAGCCTCTCATATCCAGTGTGGCCCTGAACACAACACATAGGATTCCATTTAAAGAGGAATTAAAGCATTGAAAGTTTGGCTTCACCCTAGGAAAATCCTCTCTCTGTATCACAACAATACAACATTCACTACTTGGAGCAAACCGGTAATGTCACAGTGATCATGGAGACTTTTTTCTTCACAGTCCATGCGTTCATCGAAAAACAACGTATAGAGGGCTTCACGCATCTTCTACGAGAAACCAAGGTCTCTGGTGCCCCAATCAAAGAAACTTGGGAAAAAAAGGTCCTCAATGGAGGGGCAATACGCTAAAACGGGCAGGGCATTAGTGGACAATGGACAGAAGGTGGCGTTAGGTAGACACCGAAGGGTTGGCAGGACCACCATTAAGCCCCTCTTCCTTGGTCCCTTACAATGCGTCTAAATGGCGCTCAAGGTCCTAGTCTACCTAACCTAAAATCTGTAAACGTGCAGCGCTATTAGGATTCCGCATTAACCCTGTAAAATGCTGTTTGGTTGACTATGTTACAAACTTGTATAAGCCCTTTAAAAAGCACCATATCCTGTAAAACAAATGATAACAAAATGCGATTTGAATTGGTAATTGCTTAGTACAGCTGTGAAAAAAGCCCGTAAGCATCCTCATCACGCCGCGCTTGCTATTACAATCTAGATTTCTGTGAATTGGTTTGTAGCTTCATATGGCTGACGTGTTTACACGGTGTCACGCGGACCAATGTATATTATTACTCATTCTTCCAATCTGATCCTCTGCTGTGGATATCGCTGATCAGAGATCCCCCAATTTACGATTTGGCTGTCTATAATGTTTGTGTATTTTATTTTGCTGTTGATTTTTTGATATTGTTTCATTATTTATTTAATCGAACTGAATTTGATTGTGTTTTAGCTGTCCGTGAGGGCCGTTTGGAATATATTACATGCATATACAATAAATGTTGGAAATGGCTGGGAGAGGAGATGAGAGAGAACTTCAGGACAGGACATTGATGAGGTAATGCTGGATCTTGCAATGGATGCCAACGTTCTTAGCGTCTGTAAGGTGGCCTCATTGCGCAATATCCAAAAAAGCACAAATTGACTTAATAAAAGCTGTGATGGCTTTGTAGATGGGGGTGTAAAAAGTGGGCACAGCATAAGTAAAAAGGCGTGAATAATGGGAATAAATATTTAGCGTACGGTCAGGACAGGGAGAAAGACCATAAGCCACATCTTCTCACTTCCCACTGCGTCCCTCACTGAAACGATACGTCGCAGCCAAATCTCTTTTATAGAGATTGCGGATGGAATGCGCCAATGTCGATTGAAAACCTCCAATACATAAAAACCTTAAAGGGACGTTTCAGATTGTCTTCAAATAGACCTGTATAGAATGATTTGTTCTTCACTTTTATAGAGGAGCTGCATGTGCAGCCTGCTAACCCAACTGGCACTGAGTTCAAGAAGAACAGCGCAACATCCACCTTGGGCTGATAGCTGAATTCCAAAGCAATCTCCCCCAAGGGATTGTAGGAAATTAAGGGAAATGTGCAAGAAACGTGCTCGGTAGAGGCAGGTGGGGCACCAGAGTTGGCAAATCAACAACTTCAAAATCAGTGTTAAATAATAAAAATTCCATTACGGAATCGACTTTTGATAAAGAATAGAGCCCTGTTAAAATAGACGGTTGCCCACAATATCTCCTGTGTTTGAAAAATATACTCTCTATCCAGTGGACCATACTTTTCTTCAGTTTGTATTTAACATGGTATACAGTTACTCTTCTGTGATCGAAAATCTTTTTATCAATTTTTTCTGAAATTAACAGCTTTCTTCTCCTGTCTTCATATGAAATAAGATGATAGCCTTTTGGCCACCAATTGACGGTTATTACAACACGCCAGAAATACAACTTCACCTGTTCTCTTGTCTAATTGTTCTCTTGATAAACTGCCGGACTGTTTTCAGGCTTTGTTGTAGGCTTATTACAAACTCTCGTCGCTTCTGGCTTTGGAAAGCCGATAAACCATCATCATGCCGTGACCGAAAAATATAATCACTTCTAAATATTTTTTGACCAGCTGCAACAAAATCAATAGTAATTTGTCTTGCTTCTGATGGAGCTTTAGAATTCACAGAGCTGATGAATCGCAGGATGAAAACAGTTGCCAAAACCGGACTGGGTTCTTGTGGAGGTTAATTTAGATTTCCAACATGCAGAGAATAAAAAGTCACGGAGGGCTATGTACAAGTGCTTAGTAAAGTGCATTTACCTCATTTGGCCAGAGGAACATTACCTGTCGCCACGTAAAAGCAAGCATCTGAGACACTTTCTATAAACATCCGCCATTCATTATGAGTCAGAATGGTTTAAGCTTTGATTTAAAACAATGTAAAATCTTAATACATTCTGGTTGTAGTTTTGTGGTCCATAAGACTTATCCATGATGTAAGGAACAGTACGTCAACAAAGCTTGATGGGGCGTACTGGAGAAAAGCAGCTGAAGACCTGGCGTCATCCCAAAACACATGCTTTTATAGTATAATGCTTTTCTAAAATGTTACATTTACATTCTTAACAATGTTGAGCGGTTAGCTGCCGGTGGAGACAGGAACAAGCTGAAGTAGAGGCTGCCCGCTTCCGGAAGGTGGATCCGTGCGGAATTTCATCCTGATCCTACCCTGTGGATGGTCTTCTACAGGTCGTACGGAGACAATGAATCTACGCCTGAAGGTCTCGCACAGGATGATGTAGATGAAGGGGTTAATACAGCTGTTCGCATAACCCATGCTGATTGCTACGCAGTAAGCGTAATGAAAGGCTAACGTGGGCTGATTCATGACCAGCTGAATTATCTGGAGGACATAAAATGGAGCCCAACAAAAAAAGAATACCAAGCAGATAGCTATAGCTGTCCTGGTCACTTTCTTTGTTCTGATTCTTGAACTCCTCTGAGCTGTTAGAGCTTCGGATGTCGCCATTTTCAGCAGAATCCTTCTATATGCCAATGAGATCACAGCAAATGGAATGGCAAATGCCAAAAAAAACTGATACAAAGTATACCAATAGATATCACTTTCCGGATTAGGAAGAGTTATTCCGCACCCCAGCACTCCTCCAGGCAGAGAGATTAGTCTAGCATACATCCACACAGGTGTAATACTTAAAAGGGACAGTACCCAGAGAATGCAGATCACCATAATAGCTATCGGTGGCTTTCTGTACTTTGCCGATGTAAATGGATAGACTGTAGCAAGGTAGCGGTCTATAGACATGGCGGTGAGGATATAGGTGCTTGTAAATTGGCTATTGGTATCCAGAGCTGTGATGAGGGTACACATGGTCTCTCCAAAGTGCCAAACCCCATTGCCAAGAAGCTGATGGATTAAGAAAGGCATCCCAAGAAGAAAGAGCAGATCTACCACCGAGAGGTTGATGATGAAGATGTCGGGAACACTGCTGGTGCAACGGAATTTTGACTTCTTGAAAACAGTATATATGACAACGCTGTTGCCAATTATACCCAGCAGGCAGATGATTCCAAAAACTGTTGGCATTATGACATTAGCGTAGGTGACATTTCTGCTAGGATCTGTAAAAGTAAGAAGATATGTAATCAAATATTCATATTCCACTAGACGACAAGACATTTTACACTAAGCTCAAATTAAATACATTTTTAATGATAATGTTGATATAAAATGCACTTAATGTCCCACATACGGCACCTCTAAATGTCTGGTTGTAAATCCAGAACTCCTCTGGAATGCTTAATTTCCAATAATTAAACACTCAAGAGAGAAGCATGAGATGATGCACATTTCTTGTGTCCTCCATTACCATTTTATCTACTACTGCACCGCAGCTATCTCTTTGGTTTAAGTGCAAAGATAAAAAATATCATAAACCACCAAGGGTAATCATGGAGAGGTTTGCAAAGGTGACAGCTACACCTGCAACAGCAACAGCTACCTGAGCTGCTCTCATCGGAAGAACGTGTGCCACCAGAAGTGTCTCGTTCCTCACTTTTAATTCCAAATATGCAGGTTAAACGTTACTAAGGTACTAAGGTGGCTTGGGCTCAAATGTATCTACCTTCCTCAAGACAAAATAATAATAATAAATATAGCCTGGAAATCGGGCGTTACACCTGATAAGATACTTCTTTGGAAACTCAAAGCAAAGAGCCTTCTGTACAGCCTGCGGTGTATACATCTGATCTTCTGTTCATAGTATAGCTGATCTTTGCAGTACCGCAATGGTGATTTCACAAAACCCAGAAATGTGAACTGAGGGAGAATTATCTGAGAGGGCTAAAGGTTTTTAGGACCCTACTCAAAAATGTATAGGAGTATTGCTTACATAATGGCTTTAATCGCAAACAAACCACAGAAGGAAATACGTATAATTTGTTTAAGCAAATGTGTAACAACAGGATAACCATAGGATACGAAACTACCATTTCTGCACACCGAGGAGGACTATTAATCAATAGTTCTCTAAGCAGTCGCTTAGGGGGACGGTCATGCTAACCTGTTTTTGGGGTATTTCTGATTGCTCAAAACATTCTCTCCTAGTGATTTGTGTTAGATTAAAAACCAAAACTATTCCCTGCCCCCCTTTTGATGTCCTCTCCTCTGTTATATCCCTTTTCCAATCCTTCTCCCATCCAAGTTGTTTATTTTGGGATTTATTCCATTTGCTGCATAGGCACCATGCATTACTGCTGTTTTTTTAGGTTAACATTTCAATATTATACATAATCACTGCCTGGTCTTGCCTCTTGGTGTACAATCCATTTTTATTTACTTGTGTCTGCTATGCACAGTAGTCCTGGGATCTAACTGTATATTCTCGTACCTTAGCGGGACTCATATTGGATGATTTTAACTTGTCTAGTCATATCTGTAAAGAACTAAGAAAAGTATATTTCCCCTGGCGTAGCTGGTGTGCCAGAAACCGGCCAGGTCAGGCATCTTTGAAGACTGTTTCACATAAAACTCTGCAACTCTGCAAGCAACAGTATACAAGGCGCTTTCTTAATCTGATTCAATGGTAACGCAATACATAGAATTCCCTAAAAAAAACTTGTTTAGTTGACTTGGTAACCAGAGGCTTCAATCTTCAGCACTTGGTTCCATTATGAAAAGATTGTTCATTCTAGTCACTTTGACATGTGTTTCAGATTGAGAATGTCTGATGTTTAAAGAGCTGTGTATGCCATAGGGTTATATTATAAGCCAATGTATGACAGTCTGTTAAAAAAGGTTATGAAAAGCCAAGGGATATGTGTTTCTCCAAGATCAATGCAACCACTAGAGGCTTCAAGTGCCTGGTTTATATGAGCCATTACTCTTAAAAATTCTACAGTTAATTGCAAATCCTTTCATCAAGTAACTAATAGAAAGCACTTTCTTACAAATACCAAGAAACTTTACTCTTTAGGCAAATTATCACAGCTGCACACTAGCTTGCCATCCACATAGCAGGAAAGAAACCAGTCTAGCCATATATATATATATATATATATATATATATATATATATATATATATATATATATTTCTTTTTGTAATCTCATTGAGTTAATTCAAAAAAATATCAGTTTTGGCATAAACCCATAAAAGAGTGATCACAAAAGCCCAGTGTAAGATGTACAAATAAATGTATGTATTGGAAGCTTATGTCTGCAGGTGTGCATGCCCTATTCCATCAGACTATACATACAGAAAGCTCTCTATTGGATATCTCTATACATATATAGACATATAGAGTATGTAACCCCCAGAATGCAGTTATGCAATACATATGCAACTCCCCAAACTGTCTTTGATGGGTAATTGAATATATTATATATGCATGTGTGTGTGTGTCCATTCACATGAATACACGTGGGTATGTATATATGTATGACTATGTGTTGACACATTAAATGTGTCTATTTGCTGTGTGTATTATGTATCTATATTGTGTCTGTATGCTGCTGTCTATTATCAATCCAATCTGTTTTCCAAAGCCACTTGTGAATGGTACAAACCAGCAAACAAGAGGTTAATCGGGATTTTCATCATTTCAACTCACCAAAAGAAGAAAAGTTGTGGAATATCCGTGAAGTGTTGTCTTGGAGATGAATATCTTCCCCAGGTTGTGCCTGTAAATCCATGCTTTCTGGGAGAGCCCCTGGACTGGCTTTATTAGATGCCTTATCTTTGAGTCACCAAATGTCACTGCCTGATTCATCACCTTGAATGTACTGGGAGAGCAGAGGAAATCCTGGTGTCTCTTCTCTCCCCCTCCACAAAGCTTCTTTCCCTGGGAGAAGCTGCAATCACAGAATATAAAATAATATTCCTTGCACCGCCCCCTGGCTAAAGTGACACCATTCTCTTAATAGCTGCCAACTGTCTTTATAAGCATGCCCCTGTTTATATAGGAGTGCCAGTCAGGGTGCCATGCAGTGCAATCCAAATGTTTGCTGGAAAACACTGCAGTGCTCAGAAGATGAAAAAAAAAAGTATCAGTTCTTCCCATAGCATGAAACTGGTGCAGAATGAGCTTTCAGATTAATCACCCATTTTAATTAAGTTGGGCAGCATCTCTGCACCTATTAATTTTGGCAGCTGTCAATGAAAGGTACTGTGAACTTCCACAGGGAAGAAAAGGGTTAAATTAGCCCCGTGCCTGCTTTCTTCTGGAACCAGAGCTATTAGAAATGGCAGGCATTGCTACTGCTGAAAGATTAGGAATCACAGGAGGATCTCTACAGGGATGATGGTCACTAGGATGGCTGGTTTATTGTAGACAGTGTCTGGTTGTGAGATTGCATTCACTTCCTAAGGATATTTAGTAATTTAATCAAATTCTGTGTGTTTGGTTGGAAGGAAGGTTGGGACACATGGATCTGCTGATGGAGCTCTTCTGCTTCTAGGACATCTTCTCAGATTCCATCCAAATCTGATAATCAGCCAGTTCCAGGCTCCACTGGGATCATATTGCTCTAGGCTACAGTTCTTGTTATGCTCAATAAGCCACCGCCACTCGGTTTCACCTCAAGCTGACCACTTGGCTGCAGCTTTAACTATTTGAGTTCCACGGGTCAAAGAAACCTTTTTCCCTGTCCACTTTACAGGGATTTAGACGACAATCTTATACACAATTACGGGAAACATTTCCATCGTTTTTTTTTTCAGGACAAGTTAAACTATTCAAAGATATATTACGTGATCTATAGGTAAAAATAAGGAAAAGAAAAACCTCCAAAAAATGTAATTTCTCCATAAATTATAAACCAAACAGTAAAAGTAACTTAAGGTGAATAATTTTCTTAAAAGCCCCCACTCGCTCTAGTAAATGTATCGTATAGATGTAGTTATACACGGAGATTACATATGCAGCTCATGATGTACATGGTACACAATATAGTATTGGGTAGGCACAGGAATGGGTTGAATAATGTAATCATGCTAAATATACAAACAGAACAAAAGCTCATAACTCCATTTTTTTGCTTTAATACATAAAAAGGAATGTATTAATGAATTAGCATTTATGTTCTGTGTGTTGATTTCAATTTCTATTTTTATTCAGTTGGGGAGAACGGGTTTTGGGAGGCTTTCTATTATCTTTTCAATAGAAAGAGAAGCTGCTGGTGGGTCTTTCTGTTTATTTCAGAGGGGTTGCGGGGGGAAATTAGATGGTAAGGTGGTTGCCGGTTCGCCCAGGAGCTAATCAGCAGCCTCCGCTACTCTACAGAGGTTGGGGACTGCATACAAGGTACATAGCCAGCTGGCGTACTAAGAGTTAAAGCAACTTGCGTATCTAAAAATGCCGGAGTTGTGCTCTTTCCCAGTTTGTAGTAGACGTAAGTTACAATGACAGCATGCTTGATGATTTTTCTGCCTGCTGATATAACATTGTTTCCCGAAATGTCACTTGTATTGTGACATGCCATGCAGACACGTGACATAAATGTCACCATGCCTGTAGCGCAAAGGACGTGGGGAACATTTTCCACCCCGCTCTAATGGCAATGGTGTTTGGAAATGTGGATGCTTTGGACATGGGACTGGGAGAGACACTGGGTAGGGAAAGGTGGAAAAATAGTAATCTGGTGAGGCCCAGAGGCTTAAAAAAATGTGGAATATCTCTATTTACTGGCGTATAAAAAGGTGGACCTCCTGACACTTCAAATGACCAATGAGGAGTGCCTTTGTTTTAGGGGTGTGGCTAGAGGTGTGGCCATTGGGCAGGGCTTTATATAAGCTTTGTAGCTAGTTAGACATATCGTTGAGTGTCATCTTCTCATCCCAACCCTGAGATAAAGACACCATGCGTGGCAGGCCTTGGAACAAAGGGGCCACGGCGTGTATTGACAAGCAACAAAAAGTAACATAACATTAAATATGATAATATGCTACACATAATACATTACAAAAACTTCCTTCCGGGTTCCGAGTAAAACCTGCATGAAGCCCCAACCCACCCCAGAATCTAATGCTAAACTCCCAGACCATTAGACGCAACCACGCCAGCTCAGTGGCCCCACAGAACCCGTGTAACCAAAGGAGGTTATTAAAATAATACATAAGCAACCCATTTTTAACCAACACCTGAAATGAATACTCAAAACCCACCCCCACCAACCAGTACCCACTGAAGAGAGGGTGGGCAGTTTCTGCCAGCTGGCAATCTTGGAGGTAGGCGAAAAAAGTTGGGCATTGTATATTGTTGGGCTATATATATTACTAATGCGACATGTGCAACTTATTATGAGAAACATGACTTAAACAAATAAAAATATAATAAAATATGGTGCGAAAATATTAACAATAATAGTCACTGAAATATTAAATAATATATATTCATCTAAAATTAACGCCCGCAGACACTAACAATCCAAAGCATTTGTGATTCCATTCAATGAAATATTGAAAACAAAACCATAAGCAGGATATTGCACGAGTTTGTTATAAAAGTCAACTTTATGACATTACCCTGCATTTAAATGAGCATCACAAAATATATCAAATAATTCAGCCATAAAATCTCTTATAGGGTGCAAATAAAAATTACAGGGGCACTTTCCAGATGAGAACATTTCTATGGCTTTCATAGGAAACATAAAATGTAATTGCAGATAAAAACTTTAAGCCAATAAGAAAGAATGGTGAGCAAAACAGAAGCGATACATGAAAAAAAAATACAATTTGGCTTTTTTTTTAAACCTTTTGTTATACGGTTTTAAAACAGCTTTTTATATAAAAATAAAAAAAAAGGTTGGCGGCTTTTGGCTCTATCAAAGTACAGGAGGGGATTTCAAAGAAGGAGAAATGTTAGGCGAAGAGGCCATAGTCGAAAACTAGAGGATTCAATGTTTAGCTGTAAACAACATTTGACGTCAAATGCCACCAGAATAAACATATTAATCCAAACACACCAAATATACTGATCTATTTGATAATTACAAAACAGCGATCACAATGAATGAATGTAAACAGTAATCATGTCTGAAGTCAAATAACATTATAGTATGCCCTGACCACACTTCAAAATGTGATTTACAAGATCCC
The DNA here is from genome assembly GCF_027358695.1 of Spea bombifrons. NCBI lineage: Eukaryota > Metazoa > Chordata > Amphibia > Anura > Pelobatidae > Spea > Spea bombifrons. The sequence goes on from NC_071093.1 coordinate 37,928,741, forward strand.
GTTGTGCATGTGTCAGGAATTGTACAAATATTGATGTTAGATTTGGGTTTGTATTGGGACCCAGGGAATCACTGCTTCTTACTATTCTCTGTCTCTCCCCAGCTCATGAAAAGGAAAAGGAGAGAACAGAGCCAAAGGCAGTTCTTTTGGCTGTAGCAGTGATCATGTCTGCTGTGGACTGACTGCTCCGGTCATGGAACAGTCAACATACCAGGTACGTCACTGGTCCTGTAGGGACATCTTTTAATGACGTCTTTGGTACGTCATTGGTCGCTAAGGGGTTTAAACAAAAAGAAATTGCTTTTGAAAAATAACTTATTTTTTTCCAGGGGACAACTCTGGGGACAAGTAGAAACTGCGGAAACTGGTGAAAGATCAATGACATTTCGAGTTATCACATTTTTGGTGTGGATGTTTCTTCATGTATTCCTTACTCATCTAGGATTTTAGTTATAATACACATTTTACTTGCCTCCCCACTGTACAGCGCCCGGTCTTTTAATTACCGGCTAGTGCACGGCTTCCTTTGATATTTTGAAGTGGTTCGGTTACATAAATTCCACAGACAGCCAATTAGTTGTTTTTTCAATCTTTCCCTCTAGAGAGGATATCTTGTTCTATCCAGTACAAATTCTTTATTTTTTGGAGCAATTATTCTGTTTGTTCAAGTTAAGCGTAGATAAAACCCATTGTAAGAATATTGGTAAAAAATATTTTCTAAAATGTCTAATGTGTAATTTGAGACCTTTTATTGCGCTAACACAGAAAAAGCTGTAAATCAGAGATCTTTTCTTCAGATGGAAATGTTTACTGCAGCATATTAAGCTATAGCTTTTATATTGCAGTTAAAACCCTACATTTAATCAGCACATTTCAGTTAAAATGAAACCAGTAACATTTTCTATTTAAACACAACATATTTCATTATTTTTATAATTAAAAGAAAAATATACATTGTTTTAAAAAAAAAATATTCTGGAACAAAAACTTTCCACACCCAGGATACACCCACACCATTGTCTAACTGGTGTAAGCCCCGCCTTAATGTGCAGCTAGCCCTGCCCCCTTTTCACTGCCATACACACCTCCAGCCTTCTATAAGGCGTGTCTCAGCTACAAATCAGCAGCGGAAATGAGGTTATGTCTAAAAAAAATAATAGAAATAGTAATGCATAACAATGCTGCAAACCCAAAATATAAGATCTTTTTAAGGGATTTTTAGCGTGTCATCAAAATGTTAGAAAGGTTAACCAGAGTGTGTGCATGCGTGTGCTTTCTACAGATCATGGAACAATCTGCTAGTTAAAGTGTTAAAGGGTCCCAGTGATGTATTCTCCCTGCATGTGGCAAAAGCGGCTTTCAATGCCAACCAGCGTTTTTCTGCCACACTCTGAGGGAGGGCAGCAGCAGCGGCATATTAACCACTTGACAACAATTGATGTGCCAAACATGTCACTGAAAATCATATAGTTTGTGCCAATTGACGTGCCTGGTACGTTACGGGGTTAACAGAGCTTAGAAAGCGATCAACAATTCCTTTCTTCGCTCAAACAGTGTTGCTGCAATGCTTCAACATCGAGACATACTGACTTTCAATATGGTGCTGCTGTTCCCTGGCAGAAGCTTCCTTCACTCAGGGGGTGTTGTTACAACGGCAACATCCAATCAGGAAAATCTAATAATGTTCCTTGGCATTTCATTGGCAAAGAAGAAAAAATAAAATTCTATATATATATAATTAGTTTAGGCATAGTAAATGAGAAGAAGAAAATGACAGCTAAACACCAACACACCAGCAATGTTAAAACAGTCTTGGTCACAAAGGGGTTAAAGTGCCCATAGAGTCTAGTGGGGGTGTCAGGGGCAGTAAACTTTTAACCCTGTCTGCTTAAATCAGTGATAGCACGGGCCAATCAGCACCTCTACAGTGAAAGTTCCACGGTGACATCATCTCATGGATTATAAATTACTATAGAACAGCTCTGACATCGTTACTAGGGAATTATAAATTATCACAACCTAGCTCTGACATCACGTCTGATCCATTAACGTATACGCTACTTCTCTCTAGTACTCGTCCCATTACCCTTCTGCAATACTAATAAGAAAATTCTGGAAAGCTAATTACATCTGACACACAGTTTACCGATCTTGATCGCGTTCTGCAGAAATTGATTGAAGATTAAGACGTGTTCCGGCAGTAAGAATTATAAAATTACTTCATTTTAAAAATAAAAAGCATTTTTATTTTTAATGCTGGGATATGTATGAGACAAAAGATTTAACTTGAACCAAGCTGTGTTAATTAAATGCCATTTAAGTTGATGAAATGATGATAAATTCCCCTTAAAGCGCATGTATATAATATAATTATCAACCCTCTTCCAGTAGGGGGATGCTATGAAGAACATTTTTCTTCTTCAGTACCTTGGACAGCGTAAGTTTTTTCTAATCCCCAGTCGCCGGTTGTTCTGCAGCTGGAGCGCAGCAGTCTAGTTAGCGCATGGTTGACGTCACTGGGTAACATATATCATTCAGTGGAAAATCTATTTTAATTATTCCATGGGATTCTATACCCGTGGCTCTGTCTGTGTATTAAAGGGGGAGTCTCTTTAATTAATCATAGATGGAGGCTGCCATGCGGGAATTTTTACACAGGCAAGTAGGAAATACGAGGAGCTACCACGGAGGTCTCTCATTTTTAGAGATACGTAATGGGAAGTTATCAATAGAATGGGTGAGACAAATAGGTGCGAGAATAAGAGCTTGGTAGAGGGATTGATTCACTAAACAGTGAGTTGCAGTAAGAGAAAACATCTTATCTGATAGCATTAACTGAATATTGTCAGAGCAGGTTTCGTGATGGGGCTCAAGTTGGTGTTTTCAATTAGTGGTGTTTATTCCCACCCATTCCCTGCCCAGATTCCACCCGCTCCCTGCCCAGATTCTACCCGCTCCCTGCCCAGATTCTACCCGCTCCCTGCCCAGATTCTACCCGCTCCCTGCCCAGATTCTACCCGCTCCCTGCCCAGATTCTACCCGCTCCCTGCCCAGATTCCACCCGCTCCCTGCCCAGATTCTACCCGCTCCCTGCCCAGATTCCACCCGCTCCCTGCCCAGATTCCACTCGCTACCTGCCCAGATTCAACCCGCTCCCTGCCCAGATTCCACCCGCTCCCTGCCCAGATTCAACCCGCTCCCTGCCCAGATTCCACCCGCTCCCTGCCCAGATTCCACCCGCTCCCTGCCCTGATTCCACCCGCTACCTGCCCAGATTGAACCCGCTCCCTGCCCAAATTCCACCCACTCCCTGTCTAGATTCAACCTGCTCCCTGCCCTGATTCCACCCGCTACCTGCCCAGATTGAACCCGCTCCCTGCCCAAATTCCACCCACTCGCCCACCTATTTCCCAGCCCCTGGGAAGACCTTTAACTCCTGAAGCGGAACTTGTCCCGGGGAGACCATTGGGGGATCGTGCGTCATCAACCAATAAAGTGCAACTGCACTAGAATACATTCATTAAAAAATGTTAATTAATGTTGATTATCTCTTTTCAAGGTTATTTGATGAATATTTTAGCACCATAAACTCTTCTTGGTCTTGATCTCTATTCTACAATGTTGTCTGGTTGAATTCACGCCTGCTACAATGTTCTCTACTTTATTGTTTTGTGGGAATGATCTCCAACACTGTGGTCTCATGAAAGGACTCCTTTTATCAGATCCCTCTTTGTAGCAGACACAGAACACGGTTGCAATTCTCCATAGCCATCTTAACATTTAATATTAATACTTTTTTTTTCTCATCAAAACAGAGATTGCAAGAATTCTTTGTAGCATAGGCCACATGTCATTAATATATTTTTACTTTAGTTCTGTAAGGAAGAGATATTATATTCACATTATGATGTATTCACGTTCTCCAGAATACAAAGAAATATACACTTGTCCAGCCCACAAACGGTTAATAAATATATCCAGCTTTTATATAGGTAATAAATCAAACTGACCTTAGAGAAATATAATTTCTGATGTTTTATGCAATTCTGGGTTTTTATTTCAGAGAACTTTTATAACCCATTCCCTATAAATAAAGCACTCAGTTTTAATACTACGATAATTCCAGAATCTTGAGAAATCTGGGAAGAAAATCTAAATAAATTATCTGTAGAAATATCATCTCGGAGGTTTTATGGGTAGACAGAAAGAAACGTACGTGTGAAAATGCAATGGTGAAGAAATAACAAGCGGTTTAATATCCAAAACCCTATTTTTCTGTAAAATGTTCTTGTTCTAGAGACATATGGATAATATTGGGTTGTTCCATACATATGTTGAGGTTATTGTACGTCTTTATAGCAGCGATTCATCTCTTATGGAAAATGATTGGGGAAGAATTCATTAAAATTGCTGTTTGAGAAGATTTTTTAAATCATTCCGATGTGATAAGTTGTCCAGATGCTACATTTTGTCTCTACGGAAATTATATATAAAGAGTGATTTTGGTGCAAAATGTTGAAAGAGTGATCATTCTATAGGTTGCTATGGAGACTGCACCACTTTTACCAGTGTGCAGCAGAATGAATCATTTTGTGTAATCAAAAACGAAACTGCCTTTTCTACGGCCCGCTGAGCTTTTCACTTGTAACGTCGCATACTTGTGCTCTAACATCTATAATACTTAACCTTCATTTTCATTAAAGTGTATCTAATATTTTCCTAAAAGCTACTTTTAATAATTCAGCACCCGTGTAATTGTGTATATCGGTTATTTGATGCTATATACGTGTATTAGACATCCACAATTTCCTAATAGCAAAGAAAACAGCTTCTTGCCCTCTAAATCTGCTTGGTTATTCCTCCCCATTTATGTATTCGTAAATCCTTCATAAATTTCTGACAGGTGTAGAAGGTTTAGCGAGAAGGAGGTAAGGGACTTTGAGTTATGTGGAACTCTCCATAAAATGGGATCACAGGGTCTTCAGCATGAAATCAGCGGGGTAAGCACCGAGATAGAGCTCATGTCTAGAAAAACAAAACGTGTATCTGCCCCCCACTTACAGCAGAGAACCGCTGTCCTGCCAGCTCCTTTACGCATAATGAAGAATTAGCGAACCCCTCTGAGGCAAGCAATGTATCTCAGGTTCCTTCTTATCACACACTGCCAGGGCTGGCCCAAGACTTAATGCCGCCTGGGGCGAAGTTTAAAATGCCGCCCCCCCGACGCCGGGGGGCGGCATTTTAAACTTCGCCGACGCCATTATCTACCCCCCCCCGTTTAAAGGTACTTACCTTTAAACAGTCCTGCGGCGAGTCTCCCTCCTCTGCCACGGTGCCGGCTTGTAATGCTGAGCGCCGGAAGTGACTTCCGGCGCTCTGCATTACAAGCCGGCACCGGGACCGAACAGGGAGACTCGCTGCAGAGGAGAGAGAGGGGGGCGCCGAGCGGGTAAGCGAAAACCACTCGGCGCCCCTCTATCTCTCTCCTCCGCTTTAAAAAAAAAAAAAGAGCGCTTGCCCCAGTCGGCTCCATTGTAGGGCCGGCCCTGCACACTGCTCCAACACCGTCTTGAAGGATGCTGGGTTTTCCGCCATCACGCCCACTGTTATTTTCCTTGCAAGCAACCCAGGACCTCCCGACCCGCTTACACTGGCCTTCCTCTACAGGTGCAACCACGTCAATGTACCCACCACCAGGTCGGCTGCTGGAGAGAAGCAGCTAAACTGGGGAAGCATCCCTCCCAACTTCTACCCTCTGTGCCGGGGTGCGGAGCGTGGGGGGTAGAGTGTCACTCAAACCGTAGTAGGCATACTGCACATGCGCATAGAGGATTGTGGTCCTGGATCCCATTGTCCAGGTAGAGCTTAGCGGGAAATCAGGATAGACGGGCAAAGCCCTGCGCAAATCAGCGTCTCTGTAGCTACACAGTTTAAAGGTTCTTTGGAGTTGATGTTACCTAATACATCTCACAGCTGATCACAAAGTGGCCCTGGGACTTTAAGACCAGTGGCCGCCTGATCTTGTAGGCACGGCCACACACACACACTACATTTTTATACTTACAGATGAGTATGAGGCGGCATTTGCCCAGTGTGCCTGATGGTCAGTCCGAGCCTGATTGTTTGAGTGCAAAATACTCTTCCCTGATAGCCTAGTTGAGGCTAGAGTGACCAGAGACCTGTCTAACATCCAAGACAATCCTACTCAGAGACGATGCAATGTCCAGAAATTAAAGTCCTTCTAACGCAAACTCCATGCCTGCGCAGCCCAGCCTGTGTGCAAGGGTTCCGTGCGGCTTTTTAAGGTGAATGTACAATGTACATTGAATGCACTCACTTAGAGCCAGGCTGACTCACTGTAACCGAGTAAACATGGCCTGATGACTGGCACTGAGTTGTCGGAGGTGTGGGGGATGTGGGATCTCATGTGAACGCTCACTGTGGCTTTTATATTGCAAGACTGTCTAATGGAGGCATTTGAGAGTCCATTGTATGCACACCTGTGTATGGATAAGGACAGGGTGCTCACATGTGTATTCATATCCCCATTTAAATGGAGGCCTGTTGTGTCGACGCATGGATAGTTATCTGAAGACACTCTGAGGATGATAGAGCTTTAAGAACAAGAGCTCCTTCAGGGATTCAACGACTGCGCACGGAAAGCACAAACCATGTAAACAATAGGAAGAAACGAATCCTGGCAACAGCTGGAAGCCTAAAATGTGCCAATCATTTGTTTTCAAAACTTCTAGAACTACATCACGGAAATGGCATTAGGTGACAAAAAAGGGGAAAGAAAAGTGGAAAATGGTTCATTACTAATTAACATGGTTTTCACTGGGACCACAGACGACGGTTTAGTCAGATTTTTAATTTATTCGGAGGCTCTTTTGTTTAATGCCCGACATCTGTTCGACTGCATATCTAAAGGCAACTTCGCATGAAAACAAGTGAACAATTTCTTATACGGGGCCAATTAGTACATTGTTTGATAATACATTGGTTGGCACAAAACAGCTTATTCTTTTTTGAGGAAAAGTTTCACGTTCTAGCTGACTAATTATTTCACTTATCAGGAAGGATTTTTAAGACATAAAAGGGTATTGTTTAAAATCAAAACCATTATTGTAATTTGCTACAAATAAAAAGACAGAATAAGAACCGTCAAAACCATCTAGCCTGCCATTTTCCCGCCGTAATAACCTCCGTTATTCGGTCCCTGGTGTTGTCTTATTTTCAGGGCGGCCATATGCCTATCCCATGCATGATTCCATTCCCTCTCTGTATTAATCCCTACCACCTCAGTTGGGAAGCTGTCCCATTTTGCTACCACCCTTTCAGTAAAGTAAAACATGCTTATATCTGAGACTATGACTGTCTGTCCTCCTTGGAAACATCCTTTTGCACTTTTCTGTATATACAGTAAGTGTCTCCATCACATCTTGCTTGCTTCTTCCAAAAATGTGTTACGTTGTCTGGTTACATTTCAATCTTCAGAAACAAATATTTACTTCCTCTCGACCATTTGGTTTATTAAAATAAGGATATATAGATCAAATGAAATTATTGTAATATTGAGATAATACAAACCAAGACACGTCTGGGGTCCTACAAAGCTTTCTCTGTTGGTCCAATAACTTTATATGTGAAGAAATTATCACGCTCATACTACACAAAAGTTAATATGGAGTCTTTCCATCCATGAAAAATTGTAAATCTGTTGAAAAATCATTCCGGTGCTATTATCAGTATGGCCAACACTGGAGGACATACCCCCAAAAGGACAACCACTTCATCTTCTTCCAAAAGCAGGAATTATTTGCCCAATTTTCTTTGAGAAGATGAAAGGCGTGAGGTGGAAAGGGTCCTCCAACCCAGAGGAACCTAGATTCCTTCTAGTGACCATAGAATCGATGATTGACCGCCACCAACTCCTGAGAAGATTCACCTTCCTACTGCTCTCCAGACTTTTTGTTCTGCTTGGGTTTTTAGGGAAGGAAAAACTGTCTGTTATATGTCTCACCCCAATCGCCATGAAAGGACCGCTCAACCAATCTAGTCTGCCTATTTTTCCTGGAGTAGCGACTCAGACCTTGGTCTTCAGGATTGAGGACAGCTTGACGGCCATCCCATGCATGTTTCAATTCCCCAACTATATTATCCTCTATCACTTTTGCCGGGGGGGCTGCTCTATTTATCTATCACCCACTCTGTAAACGTTTGTGAATTTCTACAGCAAGACTGCACAATGAAGATTGATGATTAGCAGGTGGATAATTCTCTGTATCGGTCAAGTACCGTTTCTTACATCAACACAGCTTGCGCTGAGGGGAATTTGCAGAGCTCAAAGCAGGTCTTAAATTGTTTTGACCTTGTGAGTCTTAACAGCAGACCGTTACTTTATTTCTACAGCATGACAAACTCTCCAATTTTGTTTTTACCGAGTCCTCGCGTTGCCTTTCATCTTTAAGACTCTGGCCGAGTGCAATTTTGGGGAATTTGGAAACGTTGTCGCAACAAGATGGATTTAACCCAATAAGTGCTAAAGAGGCTTGCGGGGCTATTTAAACACGATGAGGAAGAACGATGACATCAAGCACAGCACAAAACGGCAGAAAAGAGTCATTGAGCGGAAAGAAAAAGGAGACGCGCAATGTTATATATAGGTGTTAAAAGTGAGAATGGGGGTTATCTATGACAGTTCTCTTTCATGTCAAAGCTATAATATGCTTTTTTGTGACAGATCAAAGAAGATCAAAGTTTTATCCCAAGCGGAACAATGTTTTTCAACTAGTGGAAGCTGTCTGAGGCTGGAGAGTATAGCTTCAGGCGAAACAAACGGAGTCTGATGCTCTGTTTCTGTGCATTTTATAGTAAATTACCCCAAAAATGTCTAATCCTAGTTTGAATTATAAAATTTTATTGAATTATTGGATTTTATAAATGATTTTGGGATAGAGAGAATAAAATTTCAAACGCAATAACGTGTTTGCCTTACGTAGCAGCAGCAAATCCACTTCTCCATAACGCTTTTTCTTTTTTAATTTTACATACATTATCTCGATAGTTTCTGTTTAATGAAACCGGATGCGTCGTCTCTGTAGACGCGTCTAATAACATCTCTTTAGGGAGTAGTAGTAGTAATTGCCGTGAGATTGGCTTATATCATTGAACATGAGCATCTTTTAATAAGACAGACTAAATTAAAGTGCTATAGTAAATAATTTCCCCAATATACACATGTGGTGAGGAGAAAACATATACTCCAGCTGGACTTTACCTGTAAAATAGGGCTTTGGGGTGGAGAAATGCCCTAGGGTCACTCTGTGCTTATTTCAAATCACTTTGACCAATACAGCTGCACCGCTAGCATTAATATAATAATAATAGTGACCCGTCCCTTGTAATATAATAAATTGTTTGAATTATAGGATAAGTAGCCCATTGGGGCGATGGTAGCGTGAAGATATTTTCACAATTATTATTAGTATAGACTTTGGCTGATTGGATTACTTAATGGGACACTGGGATCGCACTCTCAAAAACCAATGCTCAACTTGCATACACTCAAATACAGAAGAATGGAGCTGACGAGTTCCAACTCTCATTTATTTCACCTGCGTCCTTGGGGGGGTCAACCATCTGAATCACTCAAATACACAGAATTTTATTGCAAAATATATTTCCTCTGGAGGTGACCGTTTTCATATATCTAGATGCATGTCTTGAAATGACATCTGGATTTTCTTTAAAAATACACAGGAACAAAATAAAATAAAAAATACAAATCGTAATAAGGGAAACAAATAGGTACGGTAAAAAAGTGAGATGCTCCAATATGTTTGTGAATTTATATTTTCATAATGTGGTATAAGAGACATACTTTGGCATTTTTTTTATGAAGCACATCAGTGTTTTTTTTAATGCTTTCCAAAAATATAGTTTCATACAGAAAACCAGAATTGTGAATAAACCCAAATTCTACAGACATTAACGGTGAAGATGTAACAGAAGAAGGAGTGTATTAAATAGCATAAATAGAATAAACACGTACAATGAGACTTTATATTTGTGTAACAGTCATTCATTAGGCAGTGAAACCCAAACTATCCATAAGGCCCTTTTGAGAGCATGTAAACGATCCACGTTGCTTAGTCCGATTGCGCTGATGAAGACACATTCGCGGGTTCCGAGCAGGTCGTGGCATTTGCTTGCAGCGGCATCCTAGACAATTTAGTTGGGGAAAAAAGGAAAACTTTTTTAATACATAGATTATAAATAAAATGATTGTAATAATTTAGATTAAAATTGTATTAATAAAGCCAAAGTAGACATCTGGAGCTTTATGGAATACCACTGACTGGCCACGACTGGAGACCAAGGATCTGCGAGCCTGGAGCATGGTGATTTGTGAGATTTATCCATAAAGGCAGAAGTTCATGTGTAACGTTATGTATCTAGAATCGCAGTATTAAGGTGAGATTTCTTTAAAGTCTCTTGGCTTATGAATTATGCATTATATAGGGCCAGCTCAAACCTTCTTTATGTAGCAACTTGCTAGAGCTGGCCCTTCATAATGAACAGTGAAGAAGGGACGTTGAAACCCCATATCCCCTGCCAACTCTCTCCTTAGTGAATAAATCCCTATGGCATTTTCAGTCTTTTTTTTTTTGTCTGGCTAAGCGCCATAGTTGGGCACAAAATTTGCGTTGGGTTAGCTATGAGCTTGCCTAGAGCCCTGATTTTTATGTATTGGCCGACATGCAGCTGCTTAAAAACATTAGATTATGTAACAAAACAAAAAAAACAACCCACTATATATTAGAAAATGTCTTTTTAATCTGATGCACACAATAAAGAAAGAAACAGTAAGGTTTAGAGATTATGACACCTAAAATCAGAAAGATTATTTGGTGTAGAGTATTCTTTAATTGTGAGATAGAACCACCCGTAGAGAAAAAGTAAATAGGGCTTTGTGGATTTAGCTCATTTTTATTTGGGAAAGCCATTTTTCGCAGACAGACACCCTATGGAGCACCGTGACCGGCACAATCACAGGCTGCCTCCTGCGCCGGAGACGATCCTGCTGCGTCCGCTTTCGACTCGCTACTATCGCATTACCTGTCAATTTCCGTATGTCATCAAGGAGACAATGAAGATGCACCGTCCCACCTGGGGGCATACGTGGGTGTAGCGAAAACAGTCAGTGTGTACAGAAGGGGGATTAGAGGCAATAACGGATTAGGCATGAATAATAGGAAAAATAATTCAAACAAGTCAAGAAAAAATCCTTTTACAGCTTCACCCACTCCAATGTCTTATGGGGATACGGTGTATCAACATTTATAAAGAACAATAATCCAATCTATTTGCTGGCAGACGAACTTGTCATGAATAAATCACTCTAAAAGAATGTAGGTCAATAGGGTGTCGGAGCTGAATACACACTGAATTACGAGGATGGCTTAGTGCTGCAGAGCTCCATTTACAAAGGACGAACCACGTTATTAGATTTAGGGAACATTTTATTTATTTTTAATGTTTTTTTTAGAATTTTTAAATGAAAAGATTCATTGTTATATGCAGAAGAAGATTAAGAAATGTAGCCGTGGTCAAATAGTTACAGTGTCGTATTACCCAACAAAAAGATACATTTGGTTTGTAGCAATATTATAATTTCATGGCAAATATCCAAGTATGTACACTAGTTATAAGGAAGCTACTCCCAAAAAGCTGTTTAACGGGACACTCCAGCCATCAGATGCACTTTAATGCATATAATAGCTTAAACTTTTGCAGATGCATGGGGGGGGGTAAATTCTGCATTTGCCCCTTTCCCAGCACCTTCCAGCTAAATGCTTGCCTCCAGTCAGCTCCAGCAATTTAAATCACTCCCATAGAGTTCAATGCAAGCGCTTTCCTGTCTCTGATTGGCTGCTTCAAACAGTGGCACAAAAAGCTAGACAACATAGGAGTAGGGCAACTGCAGCATCAGGGTGGCAGCTTCTGTGCCAGGCTAAGTGCTGTAATTGTATTCATTTTGTTCTAGTTTTGGAAGGACTCTCAATACACTTTAATACTCATTCTTTTATAATGTGGGCATCAGGGACACCGAACTGTCCTTTTTTTAATAGTGTGCTTGTAGATTGCATAATCAAGACATTCTTCTGAAAAATTGTCAGATAAAAATATATTTGAATCAAACAGATTGATATAATGAGTGACAATTAATTTACAGACTACATTCTGATCTTGTAAAACTGACCCATCTAAAATAATAAAATAAAAACATTTTCATATTTTAACCATCAACACTCTCTGTTTGCAATTGAGTTTTTTCAGATTTTTGGTATATTCATATCACTGCATATACCGTACGGAAACCCCTATATATATATATATATATATATATATATATATATATATATATATATATATATCTATATCTATATCTATATCTATATCTATATATATCTATATATATATAGATATATATATATATATATCTATATATAATTAAACTTTTTTCCCATCTCACGATTGACATTTTTACATGCACTGGGGAAATCAGTCTTACAAATCAAATCTCTGTTCTTATTAATATGCGTTTTGGCATTCCTAATATTACCGAGACAAGTCTAAGACCATGTTAATCTTAAGAAATAGGCTCCGAAGATTGCACATGCACACTTTACCTATAAACTAATAAATTCAGGTTTATAAGGAAGACACACTCGTTTTTTGTAGCAAGGAATGCTGATTATATCTGTTCACGCCTCACTTATTTTCCCATCATTTCTACACCGGGCTAATCCAGAAAAGAAAGAAAGGAAGATGCAGATTTATAAAGATCATGATGGTCGTATAATATAACAACATAGCATGGAAATGCGTTACTCCCCATTCTGAATTCATTAGAAGGTTGAAAAGTTTCAAATAGTTTACGAGACCTGGTATGGCCTTACCTAGTCTTACCTAGCATGATTACAAAAAATCCTGAAATATTCGAAAATCAAGAAAAAAATATCCTCGAGGAGTAGCTAAACTCGTCCTTGCTGAGCCAGCCCAAAATGCCACAAATTAATTTAGTCACAGGATGAGCCAGGTAGTAATAATACCATTAAAATTTGAAAAATAATACATTCATTGGGGGTTATATATATATATATATATATATATATATATATAAGATTCTTGTCTTCCATTTACCATAGCATCCGACGGAATGTTCATACATGCATAATTCCATGTGTTGCTATGGTAATATGATTTATTTCACTTTTAACCATCCTTCCCAATGTATTAACTTTGTATATTAAGACTATATGAATTTAGTTTGAGTATTAGTAGCAGAATTGTTGTTTTTTTAAATGCTTACCTGGATGTATGCATGTAGTTCAAAATGGCAGAGACGGCTATGTAGCAAACGCTTAAGATACCAGAAACTCCAAAAGACAGGATCACAAGGCCACAGAGCACACACAGTAATGCAATACCACCCACCGAGATGATAATACCTGTTAATAAAAAATCAGATGCCATTAAGTCATAAATAGAGAACTAGAAACCTTTACCAATTATCTGTGCCTTTCAAAAACACAAAAACGGCATAAATATGCTTTTGATAAAAGAAAAGGCAGGAGGACAAACTGCAGAATTATGATAAGGACTTCCTAAACAAAGGAGATCTGAAATCTATTTAATAAGATCTAAAAAAATCAAACCGAAAAGCTTTTATTTTTTAAATGACAATGGAGTTCTACTAAAAAAAGATCCAAATAATTGACTTTTGTAAGCATGTGCCCAGGATAAGTAATGATTAAAAACAAATGCAAGGTGAGTTTTGTGACTTCATATTTAAGGAAGAAAAAAAGAATGTATGCTTCGTGGACAATGAGGATCCAATATTACAAACCAACGAGTTAACTAAACCCAATCATGTTGTTTTTCCGCGGAGCTCAGTTACTCGTTCCAATCTCCCAAGATAATTTCGTCAACACAGGGTACCGAATCTAAATGAATCCCATTAATCTTGGTCGAGTTATAAAACAAGACTGAGTAACATACTTTTGTTGGATTTTACATCAAATAATTTTTGAACTGTTTTTCCTTCTTGTTTATACTTGGTTTTAGCCAATTGCATGTTGGTGATTATAATGCATTGGAGAACTAGCTCGGGGCTTACCTTGGGATATTTCTGCTATAAGAGATATAAGATATTTCTGCTTCATGGGTGTACATAAAGCATTTAAAAAAACCCATAATAAGCTGCCTTTCAATAAAATGGCACTGCCTTCTCTGGCACGCATAATGATAAAATATGTAACCAACTAGGTCTAGCTAGCACGTGTGTTTTTTTATATATAGATTATTTTGACACATTTTTGGCACCCCCCCACTTTGGGAAGTGCGGCCCCAGAAGATGAAGATTGGGGACCTGGCTTCCACTGTGGTTCTACCACTTGGAGCACCTGTTCACCATTCTTTACACTGGACAACCAAAAACACAAGTAACCCCAGGCATTAAAGAGAGAAAACAAAAGAAAACAATAAGGCTGGCCCTGAGAGGGTAGCTAAAGGGGTAAAAAGTGGGACCTGGGTGATAAGGAGGGCTCAGTTTGGTGATGGACGAGGAAGAAGAGAGAAAGAAAAGAGAAAAGAAAGGAGAGAGAAAAGGGAAAGAAAAAAAGAGAGAGAAAAGAAGAAATAATAATATCATGCCTGTCATATCAATAAAACGCACAAACTAGTCGCATATGTTAGCCTTAAGGGAGTAGCAAAAGGGGAAAAAAGTGGGACGTGAGTGATTAGGAGGGCTCAGTTTGGGGATGTCAGATAGTGTGATGTGGGAGGGAAAGAAATGAGAAGAGGAAGAAGAGAGAGAGAAAAAAAGAGAAAAAAAAGAGAAAAGAAAGGGGAGAGAAGAGAGGAGAAGAGGAAGAAGAAATAATACCGTGCCTGTCATATGAATAAAAAGCACAGACAAACTAGTTGCATATAATATGTTCAGGGAGTTCTAAAACTGTAGTTAACATTTCTGAGGAATCTAGACATATTGTTAAAAAAGAAATAAGATTCTAATTAATACCGTTTCAAACTCTGGCAAAAATGTTTTTATTTTAATTTGAAAGAGAATGTATTAGAATCCTGCAGTGTTTTGTGAGAGAAAGAAAGAAAAAAAATGTATCTGCAATTTCTGCTACTTATCCAAAAATGTAGATTCTGATCTTGTACATTCAGCAGGACAATACGGTCAGATGAAGGAAGTAATCACAAAGCCCAGAGAGTGGTTATGTAGATGGGCAGCCTTGCGTTTTAGGATATGATCAGACTCATCACAAGGAAAAATATATGCCGTTAAAAAGTACCTTATGGCCCACGAAGAACCAGTAACACCTTTTACACTAACTCTAAAAGGACAGTATAATGTCCCTGACAACCTCATCAAAAAGAACGCATATTCAAAGTACATTATGGAGTATTAATACTTTAAAAACTGATAGGGAAAAAAACAGCAGGAAAGTGGGAAAATGGGAAAATTCATTTGGTTGGATTTTGCAGAATCCACCCATGCATTTGCAAGAAATACAACACAAAAATGTAACAGGACTTTGCGGCTATCACAGGGATTAAAGTGGATATGATGGCCAGAGTGTCTATTTAAAGGGCCGTGCGGATGCATAAACTGGATGGTGGGGTCTTAGCAATAAGTGAGGAAGCAAATATGTAATTACTGTACTGCAGTTTAAAGCAAATTATTTTTTTTCGGTAATTAAATATGGTTTTGCTGAGAACTGGAAAAGCCATTTGAAAGCCTCTGTGTGGCATATGGACTGTATTTAATCAGCGTTATTACTGGATACATAATCGTGCTGCCTGCTACTAATTATTTCACTGGGCATCTGTCGCTAAAGAATATTTAAAACATAAATAAATAAAATACACACAGAGTATTGGGCCAACAGACAGAATGCCCCATATTTGTTTCAAATCACTCTTTTAAATACTGAATAGTAAGTGGCCCCATTGGCACTCGCCTCGGGAACTAAAATACGCACTGGCACACATACTCACACGAACACACTAAACTAAAACACCGCTAACACACACTTACACATTCATGCTTACACGCTCAGATTTACACATACACATACACACTCTCGCTAACACACACACAACCTCACTCCGTCCCTGATCCATTTTTTCAGCCGTTCGTACACACTGTCCTTTCCTTAAAGCAGCCAATGGCTATTTAACCATTGGATAGTGCTGTTTATGTCTTAAGTCCTTCTACCGGTCAATCTGTCACTGGTCTTGCCTTGTGTCTTCCACCTAGCCCCAGGGTGCTACAGTTATACACACTTTGCTACCTTGGGGGGGGCTTTGGGGTGCAGGGTCTTGACCAAATATAAGGATCTAATCCCTGACCCAAGACCAGGTAGGTCTGAAACATTCTTAGCGACAAACAGAGTGGTTATATAGATTAGGACATTATAATGGTTGCTAGGGTGATAAACCCATTTTAAAACACCAGAATTACTTTTTATATTTTACTTTAAATCTCTAAAATAAATCCTTTATCCCAACACATTTCTCTATAATGGTAATTCTCCAAAAAATCCCTTAACCAGAAGTAGCTCTCATTAAATGAAATACTGAAGACCCCTGCCAGCCATCGCAGCATCATTGTCCGTGAATATAATCCCCATGATGTATTCCAACGAAATATGTTTTTCAGTCTCTTAATGCACAATATTCTATTCAGCAAACTGATTTTCCTCTATCAATTGCCATCCAGGTCCTCTTTTCTCAGTAAATGACTCTACAGAGAAGCACACTCGTCTGGATTTCTCACTTGGAATGTTGTAATGACATTTGTAGAACCTGAGATACTATCCTCGCCGTCGTTAATAAATACATTGAGAAGAAGCACTCTCAGAGCCGGACCCTGGAGGTATACAACACAATTACAGAGTTAGTCTATGGTCCATCCAAGTGCAGATGCTCTCTTATTCATTTACATTTTAATTTGCCCAGTTCCATTCATCGGCAGCAATGAGCTAAAGCCAGAGTTTATGAACCCATGGCTAATTAATGCAAACGTTCTTTAAATACAGTAAGCCAGTAGGAGAGCAGAGGAACATTTCAATAAGACACTAAACCTATGTTCCAACATTTTAACATTCATTATGGATCTCGAATAAAAGGAGGACAGTTTGTTAGAAGTTAACTGCCAGTGAACTTTATCAGACTATTTCGGGATGCTCCCATTCAACTCTAACGTCCATATATTTTTATCGAGCCGTTAATACTCGAGCGGGTACAAGTAAGAACGAAATGAGAACTCCAAGCTTCTGTCCTGGGTCCACTTCTCCTTAATTGATTTATTTACGATTTGGCATTACCATTCTGTGAGCTGACAGAAAGTACTTTGACGATACCATAATACTAGAATATTTTCTGTTGACATATTTGCATGGATTAAGGAACTAGGTAGGCAAGCGGGTATTGAGACTCATTAAAGTTCCATCAAGAAGGATACATACGGCGATTCAAAATGAAGCTAGCTCATAGAGATTAACTTGGGTGCAATTGTAGACAACAATGTCATGAAGAGAAAGGGGGGGGGATATACAGATTCATTGTCTTAAAACTCATTGTACCATTATTCGTGTAGATAAGCAAAAACATAAAACAAATCAAAACTAATTACATAGTTTTTTAAGCCGGAAAATGCAAAAAATAGGAAATAATAGATTGTTCATTAAGGGAAATGAGGTTTTGTTAATGATATGAGAGTCCTTTGGGGACTTTGGAGATGTGCGTAGAAGATGTAAATAATTCTTATTCAATGCATAGAAGTCTCTGCAGATATGTACTTCAACAGGGAGCAAAGACGGATGATTTATCTCTGTATGGAATCAACCGAGAACGTAGCATGTAGAAAATGTCAGACGCCTTAGGGAGCCTAAAAACATATTAACATTAAAAAGATATAATATTAAAGTAAATATGGGTGTAGTTGGAGTGAATGGACCTTGCTAAGGGACATTTGGTCTGTATGAGATACATCATGCCCACTAGGAGGACAGGTGATGGCCGCCTAAACAGACACCATAAACCACTATCTACAACCCTATCGAGATCGGCCAAAGACGGTATCTAAGCTATTGCCCAAAATAGTCGGAAGTTTTAGGAAACAAGCATTCTGTTGAGCATTTATTAAAGTCTGAAAGCTTTTGTAGGAAATCATATGCTGGGGCTTCTAACTGTATGAAAACTTTGTACCAAAGTTGTTCTTTATATCCAATGGGCATAGCGTTCATGAAGCTCAGTTATTGTCACATTTAGTTTTATCACCTCCCCACTTTGCTTCTACCGGCCTTTGCAAGCAAGGGTGGCGGAAGGGGAGGCAGAGGTCTTCAAGTAGTGAGAATATGCTAACTCTGCCATCTTTTGCCGCAGACGCCATTGGGTAATATTCAATATGCTACATATTTGGGAGTTGTTGAATCACAATGCACTTAGCTTTTTCCAACATGTGAAGGACTGGTTACTGCCGTCTATAGATGCCATAGAAACATTGCACATCAAGTTGTATACTGTCAGAATAATATTTAGCATTACCTTCTATTATTATGACCCCGAGGCAGGTAACGACTGCTGTCCCAGCAATGACAGTCAGAAATAAACCAACAGGAACAGCTGACAAGGCAATAAATATCAACAGTGCAAGGGACATAAAGGGACGTTCATCCAGGTACTGTCCGATGGGGGAGTTCATGAAGGCAGCCACCTGTGGGCAACGGAATGACCCCTATTAGTACACATCACCGCTACGCATAAGATGACTTCATACACCATTTCATAATATTCACATAGAGGTTTGGACCATATAATGCCAATTGATTCTTGGATGTATTTCTATATTAACATACTGCTATATTGCTTTCCAAGGAGCCGAGTCACTGGGACGGCAGTGCATTGTAACCCAAGTGACTCTCAAGCAATTTAAAGCCTTCTCTGGAAACCATTAATGAGATCTCCATGTGGGACGAGGGACGGCTCAAACCTAAGGTTTGGTCAGAACCTACAAATATACCCAAAGAACATACAAACTAGGGGAACGCACAACCTACAAAACATACAGATGCCTGCTCTGGGAAGTTTCCAGGTATGGTGGTTATAATACTTAACAGGCCAGGCCAGGACCCGTGTATAAAGGACGCAGGAGACCTGCAGTGAAAGTCTAAGATAGCTACCTGCCCAAGCTAAAACTAGAACTGAGGTCTCTTTTTTATTTTGGTGATTTTATTTCAGGATGCCAGGGGGACATTTCTTTTGTACATTCCTCCTAAACTCCTAACACATCGATGTGATAGAATGACAAAGCAGCCGTACAAAACATTAGGTCATTTGCACTGAATTTTCCAACTCATCAAAAAACAAAAGACATTTTTCTTTATAATGAAGAAAGAGATGACCTTGTCAAAGAATATTCATGGTTTGGATTGAAAAGATGTGTTTCCTAGTATTTCAGTCTTCTAATTTAACACGAAGTTAATAATTTTATAAATAGTGTTTCATAGAAGAGGGAGAAAAAAAAAATCTATGTTATGCCGATAGCTGTGAGCAAACTTAATAGCTGCAAGATTGCAAATATTCCTTCCAAGGGGCTTCTCAACAAAAATTAATTAGCAAAATTACGTACTAGAAGCTATAAGAAGCAGATCCAAACCCTTCACCTGTGCCGATGACCTACATACTGATTACTGCAACAATGGGTAAGGCAGCTTTAAGATGCGGACCTTTAGTCTCCTAATCCAATCTTCAGAACATATTCATAAATCTCCAGGTGCTTCTTAATGTGCAAACATGACATGAGAGCGAGAGCTGGAGTACCATTGATGAAATGAGAAGCCGATGGGGAAGTTGATGATGATGATAGCCAACGTGGACTACTGGATTTCAATATCGTATTACTTTAAAGTCAGGGCTCGACAAACCCTGGGAGGCAGGTCGCAATGGAAACTAGAAACCACTTTCTGGTGCCCAGGGTTTGCAGGGCTGCCATCGTGAATCCAGTGTAGTTGGTACCATTAGACACCCAGCTGGGTCACATAACGCACCCCGATGGCTGCACCCGCAGGAAAGCATAGTGTGCTGCATTTATGATGGCAGAAGATAGGCAGAGGGTGGCGGGGGAGTAGTGTATGCGAGTGTGTGTATACTATAGAGTCAGTGTGTATATGTACAGTGCTGGAGTTATTGTGTCTACTGTATTGTAGTGCCACAGTCAGTGTGTATGTGTCCATAGTGTTAGAGTGTAATTACCCTCCCATTCATTAGGATGATGCCTTAAAGCTTGAAGATTCACAGGAGCGTCCGTTACACGTATCTATTGAGAGCAGCAGCTTGTAAGGGTTGTAACGCCGGACTGCGTACACTTAAGAGCTTCCTCGGCTATATAATCAGAACATCACAATCCAAGCAGTCAATAAACGCACCTTCGATGCCAGCTTCCCTTTAAACGAATGAAGACCGCAAGCCCCGTACCATTTTCATACAGCTCAGAGACAGCTGGCGAAACAATATTTTTAGACAGCGCCATTGTAGAGAACATGGGCTTAGAGGCTAACCTTGGAGTTGTTATTGATGGCCAGCATTACAGAGTTCATCTGTTTCTGTAATTCCTGCATTTTCTCTCGGTAGAAGCTTTCCGGGTTTGACATTCTTATTTGCTCTTGTCGATACATGAGCTGCTGAATAGAAAAAGAAGAAAAGAATATATATATTACTGCAAAACTAAACAGATGTTTTTACAAAGAAACCCTTAAGTTAAAACATACTCATAAAGGAAATTATCGTTAATTAGGAAATGTGTTCTTTTTTTCTTCCTACATAATTCATGATTTTTGTTAATTTCCAGTTATCCTCTCCAATAGTTTCTTTCAATGTAGAAAAAAAAGAAAAGATCTACACAAAAAATTTCTCAAAAGCATGAAAAGCATGAACCTCAACTAGAGGAAACGGTGTTGATTTTTCCCCACCAACAGAGGGCGCCACTCAGCAGCCAGTGTAACGTGAATACAACCTTTATTAAAGGGATAGAGCTATTAAACCCAGCAAGCTGATCGTTTAGGCCACGGGTGTCCAACCTGCGGCCCTCCAGCTGCTGCAGGCCTACATATCCCATACTCCTCTGCCAGCCCCATAGCTGAAAGAGCATTATGGGAGACGTAGTCCTGCAGCAGCTGGAGGGCCGCAGGTTGGACACCCCTGATTTAGGCTGTCAATGGTCCGTAATTCCCATTATACAGCACTGCGGATCTAAGTAACCCCAACAAATAATATCATCCTATAATAAGACCAGGTAGACGAAATGGACCAATATATTTATATATATTTTTCACCATATATATATATGTTTTTTTTACAACATGCACTTTATTATTAATTTTTTTTGCATGTTTCTATGTTTTCAGATAAAACTCCCATATGTTCAAGAAAAAAAAAGGATGTGTCATTTGTGTGGGCGCCTCAAACCCCGAAGAGGGGAATCTTAATGAAACCGACATATGGTAAAAATGGCAATTTAGCTCCAGGACCTGGACTGAAGGGGTTAACTTCATTTTACTGCGTTAAGTAGCCCTGCGGGTTTTCATAGTCTGATCATTCGGAGGGATATATCATTACCGTCAATAAATCAAGCGTCTTAACCTTCCCTTCTGCCGTATAACAGTAACGCCTGGTAATAATGTTCTTTGCGTTAATAAAAAGTACGCCGGTGCGTAAATCATTTCCACACAAGAGAGAAGGGGCATCACAGAACACCTCCCAACGGGGTCCCCTCTTTCAGGGGTGTCTGAGGTGTGGCGAGGGTATAGAAAGTAGAGCACGGTTATTGTGTTTATAAAATCATGCAAATAAATGTTCAACTGTTTCTATACTCATTTTTGTCACTTTCAATGGCTGTAGAAGCCCGTGATCCCCGCAAACATTCTGAGCGTCTAGAAAAGAGGGGCATCTGGGGAGGAAAGGGGGACATCCGGGGAGGAAAGGAGGACATCCGGGGAGGAAAAGAGGACACTTGTTTCTTGGCAAACATTCTGAGCGTCTAGAAAAGAGGGGCATCTGGGGAGGAAAGGGGGACATCCGGGGAGGAAAGGGGGACATCCGGGGAGGAAAGGGGGACATCCGGGGAGGAAAAGAGGACACTTGTTTCTTGGCGTATAATTAAAGGAATGGATTTTCTGGATTTTGGGAACTTTCTAAATGAGCTGACCTGCAGACTCTAGAAATATATTAACCCTTTAATAGCCATGCAGTGACTTGCCAAATGCAAGTAGCTCTAATTATGGTCGTTATAGAAACCTTGGCTTGTAATTATTCTAAGATACACGTAATTGAGTCACCTACATTCAAGCAGGGGTCTCAACTATAACATACTAGTGGCAAAAGTACCCACTAAGAGTCTTCTATTCACAGCAGTGCAGAATAGGAAGGCGTCATCTCAAGAGTGTGGGACCCTCAGAAGCTGCCCCTTTACCCTGAGACGGAGGCAAAAAATCCCGACAGTTCCCAGCTATACTGATAGCTATTAACGTTACGTATACATGTTCTCGTGACTTTTGGCCACCTTAATATTCATAGTTTAATATGCCTGGATTTACCACTCGGCGGTGCAGGTAATAGGCCTGGGTAAGGACAAGAAGAAGAGGGAGCAACATCCTTCCGTTTAGTGAATCGGCCAGGACTCTCTGCTTTAGAAGCGGGAATTTGAATGCAGCACCCATAGCCACCAACACCCCGTGCTCCATTATTATAGTTTTCAAAGCATGTTCCTAGGCTAGAGATAAGGGTGCGTTAATCTGCATTCCTCTTCCATACCTTCCAAGAATCCTGTTTTTTGTGGGGCAGTCGTGCTGTTGTGGGCAGTGGGGATCATGGGCTGGATGGGGAAATCCTCTGATCTCCCTTCACTGACCCAGGAAGCTGTAAAACAAATGGAGGTCTGTGCTGTAACAGCGTAGACCTCCATCACCTTGGGATTTTGACGACAGATAAGAGCGATTCATAGCCCACATACTCTGCTCATGTTTTCTATCTGCTGTAGGATCTGTAGACTTGGTCCTTTTGTTATTCTTGACCCATGCATCGAACCCCCCAAATCAATGAAAAGTACACGGAAGAGGAGAGTTTGCCCCCCTTTACATTAAAAAAAAACAAGTGAAGCCGCAGACAGCCGGCACATATAGTCCACAAGAAGATATTCAATCATCGGCCTACGGCACACATCTAAAAGTGAAAACGTGTTCTACTCGGCTAAGAAAAGAAGGTAAATTGGCAATCAACTCGACATAAAAAATAGTTTCAAGCATTCTTTAGGTAAAGGAACAAAGGGCTGCGGCTGACAGCTTCGATGAGGACCACTGTGACCTCTTTAGGAAGAGACAGGTCAACAGGAGCGTGGGTGATAATGGTGCGTATGTTTAAAATCGGCAAATGCTTCATTAGATCACATTTACTAAAAGCTACACTAAGTATTTGCCTAGGATGCAACGTTTTTAGACGTGACAGTCTTTATTCACTGCAATGCCTAGAACTCTTTACTGTCAACCACACTGCAAGTGGCATTCCAGTTACATCAGAGTAGAACATGAAGGCTCTGGTTTCTTCCTACACAATCCTTTATCATGAAGTTAGCTGCGTTACCAGGACACAGCGATACAATCGTGGTAGTAAATAGAATCGAAGGAAACTCTTATGCATTATATCCCAGACATTCTCAAACCACCAGTATTCTGCCACAAATTATATTCAGCGAGTTGTCTCATCTCAACAGCGCAAATCCCAAAACTACCGAGAAACGAAACATAGGCAGAAGGCATCGTTTTGTTTGCAGGCTGTTTTATAACGATATACCCCCAGCGGGATTCACTGCTCAGTAAAGAAATTTAAAAAAAAATACAAAAAAATAAATAAAAAAAACATGCCCAAAAAAGACAATCTAACATATAAAAAATAAAATGCTACAGTTAGCAAGAGGCACTTTAATACCGAATGATACAAAGAAACACAATCTTTCAGTACATTATATTCCACTCTCTTCATCTTCTTTGGACAAGGGGGGGGCGGTTGGGGGGGTCCTTCGTTAATTAAGCGTAGTCCTTGCATTCATTAGTTGTGAATTCATGAGTACAGCCTATTATTCAGCTCTCTACATCGATAGGATTAACCGTTTCCATACCAAGGTTTTTGTTAAGTACCGTACATTTTCTTTTTCACTTCAAACCATAAAAACATGCAAAAATAATAACTGCGAGTGCTAGTATGAAATTATTCTACTAAAATTAAAAATAAAAAATTCTACACAGTAGGTGCCACTGAAAAAAAAAAAAAAAAAAAATTACCCTTTTTAGGTTTGGTTGTATTTTTAATACTTCTGGCTTAAAGCATTTGGGGGTAGGGAATGGGGGGTTTATCATTTTTACATGTACTGCTAGGGCAATGGGATGTCAGGGCTGTTTTGTATTGTATTATTTGTTTGCACTGGTCTTATGTATGCCAGTGAAGTCACAATTACATCACTGAGTTTAGAGCATTGTTTATTATTTTATTTTTCATTTTATTTAAAAAAATTACACTTTTTTATTATTTTTTTTTGTACTCCCCTGGACTGATCACACTGTGATCAGCAAGCAGGGCTCCACAGCCCTGGCTTCTGCTAACATAGGGGAGTCCAGGCTGTGAAAATGCATTATGTACAGGTACGTACCTAAGGGTAACCTTGACACACCGTTTGTGGACGTACCTGTACATCTATAGGGTGATGAAGGGGTTAAAGGGACACTCAGTATCCGGTGCAATGCTTCAGTATACCCTAACTCCTTTACTTAAAAAAGGACACACTCAAGTGCCGCGGGGTGACCCCTGAACAATGAATGCATAGGACAGTACTTTGATAGTTGGTGATGTTTTGCGCTACTGATGAGCTCCTTGAAGCAGACGATTAATATATTCGTTATACATGTAAAAACACATACATAATGGGCAACAAAGTTAAAGTATGGAGTTCTAGTTGCCCACCCCCTGGTATAGAACTTACTTCTGGGGGAGCAGAGCAGCATGGAGACCCCCACAAGGGACCACGAGCAGCGCCGGGCACAATGTCATGGCCGTGGCACTGTACCGACAGCTGCTCCAAAAGCAAGACTGCCAAGGCAAACACCATTTGTCACGCGACAAATTACTGCATTATAACCTTTACAGGGCTAGGAGTCCATGGCAAAGAAGGCCATCAGAAACAGAATTCACGGTCAGATCAGAGCCATTCGGTCCGTTCAGTCTGCTCATTTTTTCCTGATGTAAAGACTCCGATCCTAATCAATCCTCGGTCTTCTCTTAGATTGAGGATAGCTTTATGCCTATCCCATGCGCTTTTCAATTCTCTCACTGTATTAGCCTCTACCACTTCTGCTGGAAGGCTGCTCCACCTAACACCCTCCCAGGAAACTAAAACTTCCTTAGGTTACATTTACAAAAGGACCACCGCTGAATCCTGGTCTTCTAAAGGCCACTAAGCTAACCAACCACACAAACATGTCACAAACATGTAAATCAGGCTAGATTTGATTTGTATAATTTAATCCCTTATTAAACTAGCCCATTACAATAATTAACCATTTCATCACACATGGCCTGCAGTCTTGCCCAGACTTTTTGTATAGTAACAGCATGGAGAGTTGTGACCTTCTGTCCACTTAATACTACATGATGTGTATTCCCAGCACACACAGGGCCTTTCCTTACATGTCACACCTTCTATGTTTATATAATCTGACTCTCACTACACTCAGCCATCAGGCCATCCAACACCATGCAGCCTCAGCCTGTGACAGTTTACCACAGGCAGGAAGAGGTTAATCGCAGGCAGCTGCTCCTGTCCGTCTCTTACCTCTCTGGTGTCTGCTAGAGCCTTCCCATAATCATTAAGACGGCAAAGAGGGCAGCATTTCCTCCATAATCCCCGCCCTATAGAGATCATCACAAACAAGGAAGTCTGCGCCTCACAGCGCATGCGCAAGGAATCTGCCCTGCTTCAGTGACTGGCACAGCAGGCAAGCAGACAGGTGGGGTGGCAGGCGGGCAAGGCAGCCCCAGTCTATGGGCGTCACTGTTTATATCTATTTATATACAGTATATATATATATATATATATATATATATATATATATATATATATATATATATATATATATACAGGTACAATACAGTGTTCTTCAACCTCAACATTCTGAAGAAATATGTTAAAAAATCTCCTTTACTTAGGAAAGAGCATTTATAGAAATTTGCCCATTCACAATATTGGAAATTGGAAATATATATATATATATATATATATATATATATATATATATATATATATATATATATATATATATATATATATATATATATATATATAACCAATAATATGCTATTGCACTCCAAACCAATTCTGTTGTAGGGAAAGTAATATACTTTTTCCAATAAATACAAATTCTTCCTGCAAAAGAGGAATTTGTATTTATTGGAAAAAGACCTAGAGTGCTGGTGATCATCCATAGACTGTAAATATATAAAATATATATATATATATAAACTCAGTACTTTAACCCCCTTCTTTACTGAGGGTCATTTTTAACATTCTAACATTATGTTTCCTCTTACGTGATTCTTTTTAATCGTTCATGTGCTCACACACATTGTATATTTATTTTGTTAAGCATTTTTAGATGTAATACCTGGTGATGTCGGTGGGGGGTCCTGCTGATGTCAGTGGGGTCACAAAGTTCCCAGGTATGATCTATACATCTAAAAATGGTATCAAAAGAAGGCTCTAGCTGTCCTTAAAAAAGCAAAATGTAATTCGTGTGGGCGCATGAAAAAGGAGAATCAGGAAAAAGCTGTTTTAGGGGGAGTGGGGTGCGCTTCATCGCCACTCCTGTGCCACTCCTGTGCGTCAGGCACCTGTGGGTCAGATTCCCCATAGAACGCACTAGACATGTGGGAACAGACTAAAAGCTACGCTGAGAGCCCCTCTCCATCTGTGTCCTGTTTGGGATCTAAGGGGGTCTTAAACGTGAAAAATTATAAATAGTCCAACATTTAGTATGAATAATCAAAATACCCCCCCCACACACACACACACACAAAAGTATATATTTTTGGGAGAAGACAACCCAGAGTATTTCACTAGTAGCATTTGGGCGCTTACCATGCAACCAGGTGTTCACCAATGCCAGGTAAAGGAATTCATAACATTAATTTTCATTGATTTTTTTCACCAAAAGTTCCAAAAATGTGGGTGTAGGGTGTTTTTTCTTATGTGTGCTTTATTGATTTTATTTGCAGGTGGCTGGCTGTGCCATAATGTGTGATCACCTACACCTTTTTTTTTTTTTCACTTTTCATTTGAACTTTTCTGAGGTTCCTGATTGGTCTCTGGCTGATCAGCAGCAATCACACCTGATGAATGAAGCATCGTGTTTACTTAAGAACGCTAGGCATCCACTTTTTAATCACGTGATCGCACAAGACTTCCAACATGGAGGAACCATCGTTCACAGAGATCCAGCCCTTTTAATGACGACATGGACCGTCATGAAGGTTTTAACCCCTTAAGGACAATGGGCGGTCCCTAAACCCATTGAAAACAATGGATTTTGAGCCCGTACATATACGGGCTTTGTCATTAAGGGGTTAAGGAGTACTGCAGCTGCCCTCATCCTTCTCTGTGGTGTGATGATCCTTGCCCCTGATTGGCTGGTTGGGGAAGCCAATCATTGGCAGGAAAGTGCTTTCGACAAGCAGGCTCCGGAGCTCACTAAGGATATCACACGCATGGATCTGTCTTAATGCATGGAAAATAGCTTCGAGGAGGGCAAAGAGGCAAATGCATATGGGGGATTCTACAGAACACCATAAAAATGTAATGGGTCTCTCAGCTATTATATGCATTGAAGTGCATGATGGCCGGAGCGTGCCTTTAAACGATTTTTGTAAAATATATGAATGTGATGTCACCAACACGTTTCCTGCTCATATCTATTATCCGTTCTGTAATAATCGACTCCCCAGACGGTTACTGTAAGCACAGAACTGCCATATTCATCAATGTCCGTTGGTTTAAAAATGCAGTAGAGATAATTACATTGAGCAGATGTTTCACTTTTATTCTTCCATTTATATGCAAATACTTCTTTTATTAGCAAAAACAGTTAGCGGACAGCAATGGGACTCATGGGAACCATCTTGTTTTTGTAGCAGACCCCTCAGATCACCTTTTTCCTGCCTATTTCAGTCCATGTTATCTGAGGTTTAGTTGGCACCGCCAGCCACGGCTGCAGCAGAGAGATTGCGCCCTACTTCGCTTCCCGTAGACTGCCCATTTTACTTGTAGGGACTCAGTCCTTGGTTTCGTCTCAGATATTTTATGCCTATACATGCATGTTTAAATTGCCTCGCTGTATTAGCCTCTACCACTTTTGCTGGGTGGCAGTTTCACTTATCTACCACCCTCTCAGTAAAGTAAAATGTGGAAAGCGGGAGCCTTTTCACGAAAAAAAGACTGCAGGCACAACAATCAAAATTCAAGTTAGAAAAGATCCAAACCACCTGATGAATTGAGAAAGGCTCCGTTCTCATTAAACGCAGAGCAAATGGGAATACACATTGCTGCTAACCTTAGTTTATACCCAATACTTGGTACCATTTGAAACTGTTCTAGAGCAGGTAAATCAGTCCCAACATTTCCCCCACCCTCAAACTATTTCGGCATCTCAGAAGTCTCTTCTTCAAATGGGAGATCGATTCCATCTGAAGAAAAGATGTCTGTAGCCACCTATTCATATGTTAGATTGAGACAAGCAAAAAACTACATGTCTAGAGCTATGTTTTATTTTATCTTTTTTAGCAATTCTTTTCAAAGTTATAGAACTCATATCCATAATTGGATTTTCATTTCAAAGTGATGAAGCAGGCAATATGCTAAGCCATTTTATTATAACAATAACGAGCATAACATTACCAAATCCTTTATTAAGTTAATTGACTGTATTGCTGGGTGGAAATTATATTTCGAAATGTACTGTATTGTGCTTTGATCACTTTATCGAAGTGAGATACGCTTGTGAACAACGGTCCTGTGTGCGGTAAGGTTAACAAGTGGGTTACGGGTGTGGAAAATCATTGAAACTCAAACCGAAAATACATCTTACTATTAACAACACTGATAGAAAAACACATTTTCTGATGTTTTCTTGTGAGCAACTGCCCTTCATTGGTTGATGGCAGAGGAGGCCCCTGCCGGCGACCAATAGAGCTGCTCGTACGGACCTTTAAAATCCTGGCGGCAAATTTGCTGCGTATCATTACCGCTTTAACCCCTTCTAAAAAAAAAAAAAAGTAAAAACACAAACACGAAGAATGTACACGAATATTCGCCCGAACACAGGAACGGGCGAATATTCATGGAATACGAAGATTTTTCCCCCCATGAAGATGAAGAAGAACACGAAGAGTTGCCCGGCGCTAAGAAATACAGCATGCCACTTTAGTTTTGAAGCTAAATTAGTTTTTTTTTTGTCACCTAAAGATTAAGATACTCCAGTACTTCCATGTGCACAATGTCAGTTTCCAATCACAGGGGCTCTTTAAATAGGCAACCATAATAAGATTGTATTCAGATAAAGCTTGAATTAGACAACGGTACTCCAGTCATATTCTATTGTTTGCCATCGTGCTGTTATATTAACACATTGAGTGACTGCCTCGGTAAAAGACTCTTAATAGTCGCTTGTCACATCAGCGATGTTTAATAAAAAATATCCTTCAATTACTAGAAGAGAGATCAGTTTATCCATGTTGTGTAAAAAAACATAAAGTAAATCTTCCCGGCTACAGTGGATTTGGAACGGTATTAACTGCCTGGATGTATTAATTAAGCTAAGGACTAATTACTATATTTAGCAACTCATAAAATATATCAGCAGTTTAAATTACACAACTCAATTTACTTAATACTGCAAATGTAAATACTGATTAGAAGACATGCGTCATTAAGCATTTGCTGTATAGTTGTTGCTCACTGCAGGATTTTTTTTTTCTAGGGGTACATGCACCTGTTTTAAAGCAGGTGGGTGATTTCCTAAATGCTCCATATCACAGTCCTGTGTGCTAAATAAACCCCTGGAATGGTAATTACTTAGTTAAAAACATTGAAACACAGAATTTGATGGCAGATAACCTTCTAATCTCAGGGTCACGCCGCATGGAGCTGACCCATTCATACTCTACATTGATCTGATAATATCTGACGCTACTAATTATTGCTTTTGCTACCAGCATGTCATGGCTGGTGCCCCCGCCTGAATGCAGGTGACTCCATTAAATAATGGCAAATCAGGTTTTTCATGATGACATGGATAACACATTTGATTGTCGCTACACAGGGGTTGTATGATGGGCCATTAAAGGGTTAACATTTAAAGGGTCTCAGAAAGCTGGCCGGTATGTGGCGCAGGGTTAGTAGAAA
Source organism: Spea bombifrons (assembly GCF_027358695.1). Lineage (NCBI taxonomy): Eukaryota > Metazoa > Chordata > Amphibia > Anura > Pelobatidae > Spea > Spea bombifrons. The sequence goes on from NC_071093.1 coordinate 37,959,318, forward strand.
GTTTGCAGTCTGGTATAACTACACTAACACAAATACAGGCAGCGACTCAAAGGACCTGAAGCAGTCCCGGTTTACAGGACAATAGGGGCTTCTGTATTACAAAGTGATTCTGGTGCAAAGTGGTCTTATCACCATAGCAACCGCTGGTGTGTTCCTGATGCTAAAAAATTCCATTGGTTGTTACAGTGATAAACGGCGACCAAATTCTGTTCTGTACTTAAAACATACCCCTTGGACTTGAGCCCTCAGTGAGCCATGGGGCAATTCCTGGTAATTGAAGGGTTTTCAGAAGATGTACCCCAGTGTTTCAATGAAAAATTACCACCTTACACTAGTGTAAAATGCGGGCTAAGCCCTCCCTCTGCCAGAGGCTAAAACAGCCGCCTGGCTGAGCATGATATGAGTTGTAGTAACTAAAAAACTAATCTGGCAACATTGTGGGCCCTCTAAAGTTCATATATTCTTAGTAACTCGAATCTACCTCCATCCTCACAAATGTATACTGTATGTAGATCCCAAATACTGTGGAAAGAACTCAGCTGCTGTAGAACATCTTAGATAATGCAACTTTCCAAGTAACGCGCACATTACTAGCTGCAGCCTCCAAGAGGTGCTGCAGCAGCTGCTGCCTGTGCTAAAGCTTCCCTGTCTCAGGGTGAAGAAGGGCCCCCAAGGGCCACATCACTTCTCCCCCTCCCATCTCTTACCCCTGACCAGGGCGGTGTGCGTGCGTTATTTAACCATTCATGTGAAGAAAAGTTTCGAAGGGGAATTTGCAACCGGACATATTCAGTTGTAGAAACATGGACGCGTTGCCATGGTAACCGAGCGACCTCAGGGACACCGACACGTTTTTGTAGCCTCCGAAACGGACGTATATCAACTAGCCATACACTCACTAATTTAGGGGGTCTTGGGGTAAATGCACAGACCCCCACTGCTTTCCATTTTATATATTGGAACGACTGGGAGGATTAAACCCCATCCAGACTGCGACTGACACAGCAGATTGTAGACAAACAAAACACACGGAGCAGGTTACTTAGTTACCGAAGTTTTCCTTAAGACTTTGCAAATCAATAATTCAACAAGACTGTTCCTCTACTACCAGCCCAGACAGGGTCCACGGAAAAACACGCAGATTTCACGAGAATGTGGAACTTCTGATTCAAAGGGCAGAATTTCATTTTGGTTTTAGTTGTTTGAATTGTTTTTAATCGTTTGCCAGGGAAAGGTTAAAAAGTCACGATGAAATCTTCGCTGACCCCAAGGCTCCAAAAGGTAATCCAGTCTGTGGGGTTTTTTAACATTCAAATTTATCAACCTAATTTAACTTAATTTAGTAAAAGTGTCGGATGTTTTGGGAGAAATGTTGGATATTTGATGTTATGGACAGAATTTGTTTAAATTACTGTGTTGGGTTTTTTAACTTAAAATAATGTTATAAGAAAAAGTAGGGATTATTTTGTGCATAATGGGTGAACACAGTGTAGAGAATAATGTAAAAAAGTGTGCAATTGGGACATAATTAGTTTATATATATATATATATATATATATATATATATTTATATATTTATATAGATATAGATATATATATATATCTATATCTATATATATATCTATATATCTATATATAGATATATATATAGATATAGATATATATATATATTAGATTAATGCTTAAAACACAAATGAAGGCAAGTGAATGAGTGAGAGGGCAAGGGAGTATGTATGTATGAATGAATGTGTATGTATATGTGTGTGTGTTAGCATGAATGTGTATAAGCATGAATGTGTATGTGAAAGTGTGTGTTAAAATGTAACTGTGTGAGAGGGAATATGTAAATGTGTGTGTTAGCATGAGGATGTAAGTGTGTTACTGATAAGCGTGAATGTGTGAGTGTGAATGTTGTGTAAATGTGAAAGTGTGTGTAAATATGTTTGCTAGTGCCTATATGAGTTAATTGGGGGTGTCAACAGATGGGGCCACATGGCTTTACCTGCCCTCTGGCCAGAAGCTGCATTTTGAAGGTAGCAGTTACATTAAATAGCACATCCTCCTTCTCACCTGTATAGAACAGTGATATCCTAAAAAATAATTCTAGAGATTTAACAATTTAGCCTTCCATTTTCTAGCAATGACCTTTAAAATCTCTTTAAGAACCTTTGTACCTTTGAGACACTCCAGATACACACCTTGCTGAGAAGTCCTATTCATAGCAGCTGTGTTTGCCTGTTGAGAAAGTCAACACATTAATAAAGGTTTTTGGCAAATATCCAAATAATGACAGTTTCAGCTAAGCTTCAATTTATGTTATACATTCTGTACTATTATATTTATACAGCAATATATGTGCTCACTGGACCATTACTTTAGAATAAATTAGATGTGACGGTCACAGTCACAAATCCTAATAATTATTTTGAATTGCTCATATTAATTTTATTAACAGAAAAAATTAACATGGAAAGACAATTATTTAGGGTACCTTGAGTTAAGCTGGTCAACAAAGATAAGAAAAGTTTATAGTTTATAAAAAAAAATGTTTCTGTTTTAAGATGGAATTATCTAATTGTAAATCAGCAGAGAGGTTCCATGGTTGCTATGGCAATAACACATATTTTTCAGATATTATACCAGAATCACTTTTTACTACTTATGGACAAAATAAGAGAAAAAAAATTTGAAACCCTAATTCTATAACTGTGGATCTAGTGTTGGACCTTAAATGAAAAAAATTGGGGGGTCTTGACTACACAGATAGAGAATATAAAAATTTTGTATATTGAATTACCATTTTACCAAGATTCTGAAGTTTTGTATGATGGTTAAAAATTTTATTTGGACTTTAATAATTTTGTACATAGAATATAACCTTTCCCCGACCCCATTTGGTCTTTCCTTCCTCATTGGCTGCTCCTTTCCCATTTACGGTACATCTTGTAATGTATTTTATAAATGTTTCTGATTAACTTTTCTATATTGAAAATAAATAGAAAACATATAATAGAAGGTTATTTTGATTGCCTAGAATAAATCCAATAAGGTTTACAACAAGTAGAATTAAGTATATTATTTCAAATATCATACAAAAAAATACCACCACTTACGTATGATCTTGTTAATAAATGTAAGACATTTTGGTGGCAGATGTATGTTCTTTGGGAAAAATAAGGAAATAAGGAAAAATAATTAAATAACAGATGTATTACATCAATATATGAAAAAACACAGAATAAAAATTCGTATTTGAATTATTTATAATATCAACTCTTATTCATGAAAGGTGAGCAGCAGCTCCCATTGAAGTCATCCTGCAGTCTTCTGCATGGCTGCTACTTATCTGACAAGTATTCCAATTGAACCCCATTTACGCTATGTCGCATACATGGGCTGCATACTTAAGTATGCTTCCTTTGTCACAAGAAGTTGGGAAGGAGAGGAGAAAGTCTCCCATAACTCAGGAACATATCTGACAATTTGTATTAAAAATATAAAATGCACTCTAATATGCATAAACAATACATTTAAGGACTTAAGTGTGCCTTTAATTAGAGCCAGCATACCCCTTCTATATGAGAAGCTCACTGATGGTGACCCAGCCAAACGCTAAGTAAAGTCAGTGACAAGCCCTTGTGTTAGATAATACACATAATATTTTAATCTGATTCATAAGCAATATATATATTTTTTAATTTCCACTACGCAATATCATTACCAACAGATAATCATATACCATAATTTACTAAGATATTTCCATATCGGTGTTTGGATCAAATTAGATTTTCATGTTTTATTTCAAGTAAAGAATGAAAGGATTTAGTGAGAATAAAATATATTTATTGGCTGAGTTAAGTACCAAACCCAAAAAAAACAAAACAAAAACAGAAGTGGGTCCCATATCTGCTTCCCATAGACTTCATTAACATATAAATTACTTCATTTACAATCCATACAACAAAGCAATATGACCTAATATAAAGCAGGGTGTTTTAGAAATAAAAAAGGCTTGTTTTTCTGCCCCTCATACTGTGCTGGTTTTTTTGTAGTTCACAAATCCCCTGCAGACGTACAGAAAATATTATCTTTCTTAATTCTTCTCTTTGGATAGAGCACTTTTTATGTTCTGAGACACAATAGATTTTAGAACATTAATCGTACAGGAATGTCCCCGGAGCCTACTGAAATTAAACTTTAGTAATGAAATAGAAAAACCATCAACAATTTAATGCTTTACATGTGCAAAAGGGATTAAGAAGCCATAATTCCCAAATAACAGCATGATTACCTTAGGCTCGTGTACATAATGTTAAAGACTCCTTTTACCTGCATGGCCAACCCTTTCATTTCCATATTTTGGATGAACCACAGATTATGCAGAGCGTCCGAGATTTAACACATCTTTGACCAGTCTATGTTATTAGCATAATAGTCCATTTAACAGTCTAACATGTCATCAAACAGTAAGGGATGGGGACCAATGCCCCGACAGAGCATGAGTACGATCTGGATATTTCGACGAGGGTGCATGGAGAGTCACATCAAGGAAATTAGTTTTGGGCATCTTCCAGCATCATGGCAACCTGGAGGTCTTGCTGTAGACCTTGCTTTAATGTATTTCGTTGACAGAAACAATTACAGGGAAACCACAACTAGTCTGCGTATGGAAGAATGGAACTGTGGTTTTATTGGCTGTACTCGTCTATTAGTGTATTCTCTAATGAAATCATTTGGATATTCAAGTGTTTGAAGCGTCCTACTAACCATTCCCATGAATTGAAAATCTTCATTTAGTGAATAAACCACATAGAAATTTGAGTTCCAAAGAGGCACCGTTCAACCTAAACAGGAAAACGTGGGAGATATGCCCTTACTCGCTTGGGAATTTCTGCGAGTTCACCCTGGTTCTTTAGTTCTAATCATGGGAGTTGATAAATATCCCAATGGCGTTTAGTGTCAGGAATTAGAAGAGCGTTAAGATGACACAAGACCTCCAGCTCATCATGATACAGAAAAATGAAAAACAGAGGAAAAGTTATTTTATGTCTTAAACATCAGCAGCGACTACCATAAGAGTGCACATCAAATGATGGAGTAATTTATATATAAAAAAGAAATACATTAATCCAAGTTGAATGTAAGTGAGCCTGTCACTCACACGGCTTTTAGCATCATTACATTTAACTTTGTGGGTGTTTTCAATAAGAGTAATTGTTTTAGATTCTTTCCACCAAAAATGGGGAAAGCTTAATGTGGAGCAACAATTATGCAAATGATTTCACATGTAGTTAACACCATAGCTCCCAGTGGCATGAGTTCTGAAGGCATACAGATTGCTTATTTTGACCTATACAAACATGGACAGCTGGTGGAGTGAAAATTAACTTCAATACTTTTGACATTTTCACACAGTATGCATACCTGGGAACTTTCAGGTCTTGCATCTGTCAGGGTTTTTCCCCATTCTCAGGGTGAAGGGACAGATTACCAGCGTCTGGAGCTGACTCCTTCCTATTCTACACTACTGTGATCATGTACAAGCCTCCCAACTGATACATTTGCTACTAGTGTGTTACGGTTGTTATCCCTGCTTGAAAACAGGTAACTCAATTAAGTGTATCAATTTGGTTAACACATTTGGTGAGTCGACTCCATAGACTCTTCACAATGGGCTATTAAAAGGTTAATATTTCTGAGGCTCATTTAGAAGGTTCCCATGTATGATATAATGTTGTTCAACAGACATATAGAATTTTATACGTAAAATACATTATTACTAAAACCACAACAAGCGCAGAACAGCAAGTATTAAACTATCACACAATGATATACTGAAGTAGCCATGGTAACTGATATTCTACTATTCTCTAGTCATTATATAGGTTTAGAAATGTAATGTTTACCTAAAAACATACCAACAAATAGTATTTTATAAGGAATCACTATTTTATTTTCTGCTCAGGTTATAAGACTGATGTGATTATTGATCATGGAGCACTTGGTGTTATAATAATATTGGTTTTATAGTGTGAGTGTCGTTTTTTTAAACAAAATATATTTTTACGAAGGGTACTCTACTGCTGATCGTTAAGTCTCTGTCTTCGTGTTTCTTACACTTTTATTATTTATTGATAGATTAGATTGTATTATTTATTATATATTATTTTTAGATTATACAGTTATATTAATGTGATACAGCACTCTATAAGATTTTTTTATGTACCTCTGTGTTAAATTTGTATATTTTTAAATTTAATATTGTTCATTTTATATTCTCCCCTCATCGTAGCACTATGGAATGCTGGCATTGTATAAAATGTGTAATAATAATGATGAAAAATAATAATACAGCATGCAGACAAAGATTATAAAAAGGTACGATCAGTAGGTGAAGAGAAAACTTTTAATTTTGGATGTGGCTCTCGTGTGATATCACCATACCTGGGAAGCTTTCAGAGTTGGCTACCCAGAGTTCACCCTGTCCTGTGTGGCTATGATCTGAGGCATGGCTAATCAGACATAGAGGTGGGCTAACCGCAGTTAGACTTTAAATGGGCAGTAAGTACACACAGGGTAGGCTAGAATGGGTGATGAGTATGTGGGAATAGATATGAGCAAAATCTGCTCCCCTTCCCCTTTTAAGAGGATATATGAGAAGCCCAATGATTTCCTAGTTATGGATATCTTATGCATTTGGGTTTGTGAACAGTGGGTTATTTCATGCGTTTCAAGCGGGCCTCAAGAAACTGTCACTTCTCAAGAAAATTAATATATACCAGTAATAGTAAGGTCTTTCTAGAGTTTGTTAGAGGACATTCGGGTTGTGTTTTTGGGAAGAAAGCTTTACCTCTCAGGGTTTGACCAAGAGTCCTTGGTAAACCCTTGCTTCCCTGTGTCTCCAGGTCAGTTTCTTTTTACTCCAGGCAGGATTGCTGTGTTTGGTCATACCTATTTCCACCCTCCTTCTCCAACCCACTAAAGCCTGTCTGGGGCTAGCCATGAATCTATGTGTCGCTAGCCCTACCCCTACATGCAGCTAGTCCTACTTCTAAATGCGGCTAGCCTGGCCACTTCAGAAAGCCACAGAGCTCAAGATAGCCTATCCTGCGAAGTATGACTATAGACTGCTTTGTTGGAATAATACAATCATATTCTTTACATGAATCTGTTCTGAAGAGATTTTCTTTACTTCAAAAGATATGATTGTGTATTCATAAACGAGAATTTTCTGCGGGTCTTAATCCTAGCTTTTATTATTAAACAGTGAGGCGGTAAACCCAGTGTATCCATCATAATTACAGAAGGGCTATCATGCAGAGAAAGAAATGCCGGGTAGATTGAACAACAATTTGTTTTGAAGTACCTAAACTACAGAATTAAAAAAGATTTATAAAAAGTATTTTTCAACTTCTTGAATCTTTATGAAATAACCTATTCTTTATTAAACCATATATTTGATTTTACTGCTAAAAATATACTTGATTCCTACACCTATAAACAATATAACAACATAGCTTGCAACAAGCATAATAGTATGAAAATAGCTCTTCTGCCACATTTTAAACTGCTGCCTTGCATAACGATATTTGTGATAATAGCTTTAAGGGGAAATGCGCTGTTTTAGACATTTTTCACTCTAGTAAAACAACATGGATAGAGCTCAGGAAGTGTGTTACAACTTCCCGTTTGAAGTGTTTTCTGAGGGATCTAGGTAGGCCGAGCCAAGAACTTTAAGATGATCATACCTAGAAACCTTAAATGGGGTGATCCTGTGACATTTATTAAATTAATTTAGCCCACTATTTTAAAATAAAGGTAAATGGTCGGGATGTAGCGTGAGTAAAGAGTAGCAAATATGCGTGTGGGGGGTTATATCATAAGATAAAGCCTCTCAAAGATGTTTAGATTATATTGAGATTCATGCAGTTTTTATGTTGGAGATATTGAAAGGTCTCTGGTGGTTGTATATGAAGGACTATTTAACCACAGAGCATGTGGAACAATTGCTCCAGGATCCCCCCGCTATGGGCGACCTTTACCTAGCCGTACTTACAGGATGAAGTATGTACCGTGGCCTGTAGCTCCCGCCCTCACACTGTGCAACAGGAAGTGAATTAATTTCAGTCAGGCACCTGTAGCTCCCTCCCTCACACTGTGCAACAGGAAGTGAATTAATTTCAGTCAGGCACCTGTAGCTCCCTCCCTCACACTGTGCAACAGGAAGTGAATTAATTTCAGTCAGGCACCTGTAGCTCCCTCACTCACACTGTGCAACAGGAAGTGAATTAATTTCAGTCAGGCACCTGTAGCTCCCTCCCTCACACTGTGCAACAGGAAGTGGATTAATTTCAGGGACCTTTAGCTCCCTCACTGTGCTGTGCGCACGGAAATTACATCACTTCCAGGCGCGGAGCGTCAATAAGGGAGCATGAAGGACTGGCTATGAAGGACATCTGAGAGGCAAGCGGTGGGTGTGATAAATACCTCATGAGGGAATGCAAGATTGAGGAGAAGACTAATTGCCCCAGGGCCCCAAGTACCTTGATCTGGCCTTGTGTGTAGGAATATATCAGGTATAAACACATTGTTTTTAGTTTTAGTCAAGGGTGAGAAGTCCTAGTGATGGAGAACCTTTGGTGAAGAAACCAATTTTTATCTAGAGGGGTGATGCCTACTAGACAAATCCATTTAAAGTAGTTTTACAATTAGTATGTGAAATGCAGGATTGAAAAGGCTAGAAAAGAGGGTGTAAAAACTGATGGCTCTGTAAAAAATTAGGATGGAAAGCCGTGCCCTTAGTGTCACATCTGGGGGACTGAACAGCTTTTACGTTTTACATTGAACCCAGACAATGACAAGGTCTCCAGATACACTAGCAGGATCCTACTCAATATAATTTGTTTCATTTAAAGTATTATATGTTTTCCATTTTTAAGCAGAAAGTTCTCTCACCTTCATCTGCTTGAAGCAGTACTAAAGAGTCTAAGACCTAAATGAGAAGTTTGTAATTAAAGATTGTTTTGTATCGCCAAAATAATTGCATTTTTTATAATATTATTATACCGTTCTATATATAGTCTTACCGAATTCTTACCGTGACCTGTTTTAATCATGATGTTTCTAGATTAAGAACTACATTCATTCTTAGGATTCATGTCAAATGTTAATCTATCCTGTAATATATACAATGTATTTATGCGGAAAGGTTCCACTTCATAGGAATAATTAACCATGTTTAATATTTATTTATGATTTTTAGTCAAACATGGACTCCATGCACAACATGAGCCAGTCAAGAGGAATTCCAGTATTTCCTCCTTTACCTACAGCACCTTCAAAAGAGCCATCAGAGTTGTATCAGGTATGTCTAGAATGGCATGAAGCAGACCAATAATATACAGTTTCTATATTGCAAAAACTGTTTCCAAGGCAACCAGTATCAGAAGCTGGCAACAAATGAACAGATTTTTAAACACATAGAAAACTGAATAATTGTATTGACAAAGAGGGTGTTTCCTTTGCTTTATAATTATTCCTCTACACCTGATTGTATTTCCAATCCATGTGGCTCTCTGCTGGAACAGTTTTGAAGTACGATCATTATTCAGGCATTGACACGTGTATTTAAATGTACATTTAGTCTTATTAAAACAGCTTATGGCATACAGCAATTGTGTGCATATGCAAGCAGTTTGATTATTAAGATCTAATACACAAAGAAGTGTAAGATTTGACAACTGTGTTCTATTGAAACATTTAAGCTCATGAGAGGTGTCAAGAATATATATTTTTCTTCATACCCCCTTTCTCAATGTAACACTTTGATAATGTGGCTTCTCCCCATTTATATTAGTTTTCTAAATTTTAGAGGGATCTCTGTTAGGCTATTTCAGAAGTTACTTGACTGAGGTCACGTGACATGCTAACATTCGCAAAGCAACCTGTATATTCACTTATATATAAGTGGTTTGCGAGTGTATGTGACATTCAATTTTACAAGTTACAGGCAAGGGTATAAAATGTTGTGAAGTAAATGAACAAATATATTAAGAAACTAATAATGAATCCCTGCACTCAACCAAGGCAAGGTCAACAATCACCCACCCTTCCGTGTGTGTGGCACGGTAGTGAGAGGTAATAAAATCACCTTGAGGGTATAGGGTCCAGCTATATCCGCCTTACCCCATCCCCTTCTCTGGGGAGAACACATAAAAATATCCAATAATGCATATAATAGCTGCGTGACCTTTCCAAATGCATGGAGTGATCTAGTCATCTCCAGCATGCAGTAGTTTATTTAGACCTTTGTGCGCATAAGCAAAATGTCGAATCATGAAAGTCGAGGGCTTCTGCAGCTGCAGAGCTGAAACTTCTAGGTCAGGTAAGTTTTTTTTATTTTTTATTTTGAAGAATGCATATTAAGATACTCTTTGAGAATGGGGTGCCAGAGACATTAAACTGTGCCCTTAAGTATGTTAAGCAAATATACCTTAACACATTTGACATTTTACTCTTTCCTCTAAGGTTTAATCCCAGCACACCACCGAAAGTTCTAAGAAGCTTTTTTTGTTGTTTCTATGGCAACAATCTATCAGTGTCTTTTGTGTCAAACGTATGCATAAATGTTTGCATGTACATTTTTGTTTCTATGTCACTAGCAGATGTACATAGCATGACAGTTATGTGCTCCCCCAAAAATATGAATTAGTTAATTTTTTGGGTGTTTTTTATTACTTGCTGTATCAAAATGTTTTTATTGCAATATTATATGAAGCTAGTTCTCTCACCTGTGAACTGTAAATCTACCTTCAATCATCCCAAGAAATGCCAAATCATATGAAAACACAAAGGTAACATTTAGAAAAGTAACAGAATAAAGGTCTAGTTGACAAATTTTATTGATTTAGGAGAAAATAATGTCAGTTGGTTTGTGTGAGTCCTGCAATGTATAATGGAGTGTTTCATAGAGGTATAAGTAGCAATAACTTAAAGAATCAAAACAAACAAAAAATCAGAGATTATTTTCATTTGTATATAAATATATATATATATATATATATATATATATATATATATATATATATATGAAAATATACAGTAGAAATATAGGATTTATACTGCTGGACAATACAATACTATATACAATTTGCAAGTTTGGTTATTCAAGCTCTTGTAATTTTTGCCACCCTTTAGTAACCTGAAAGTTGTGGGTGATGTCTTCCAGAAAAAGCTGAAACCTCTTGTTCATTGTCTGCTTAGATATAATATTTACTGGGGATCTACGCCAAAAAGGTGGGAAAAAAGAAAGTGGGAGAGTAGAATAAAAAGTTAAGGAGCTCTAGATTACACCAGCAATTGTGTTCCAAGCGCTTATCAAAAGGTACAAAGAAGAAATGGTAATATGATGTTATGAGAGCTAAAGTAAGGGAGAGGACAGGGTAAGAAAGATAAAAAAATCTTAAAAATTTAATACATTTCAGTATAGACATAAAACCAAAATCATATAAAAGATACTGTTAATAAGGGAGCGAGTTAAATATCGTTGTTAGTTTATACAGCGATTAATATTGGAGGTATTTGAATGGCGAAATGCGTTAGGTGCACAGCTTCCAATGCCTCCAATCTTAATCGCTTAGCAGTTTTGTGGAGGGAGCTGCTGATATTGATACAGTATGAGTGAATAGCTGTATACAGGTAACCTCCGGAAACCACAGATGCACCTTATAAAAAACAGCACTGTTTAAAGGAGTCAGTAATTTAATAATAGATTAAAATACGCTTCTGCTCCGAACAGTATAAAAAGTGGTACGCTAAATTATTCATTGAGACTGTCTAGATAATTATTCACCCCATAAAGGAAAGTGGAAGCTATTGTTCACTAGATCGGCAGTGCTTAGGGTAGAGGTCTCAAGTGTATTTTCATTATTAATGTATGGCAGGCGTTTTTGGCAGTAGAAGGGCCTCATAACACTGCTGTCACAGATAATCCTGGATAGGCACTACTTTCCAGAAAACATTTCTTTGGGGAGAAGTATCAGCTGCAAAGTTAGAGATGCGTGAAGAGTGCGAGTGTGTAGAATAGCAGCAGATAGCCTCGTGGGGAGAAACTAGATAAACCACACCAAGTCTCTGAAAACAGCCGCTTTGTTAAATCTCATAGAATACAAGTGAACATTTTAGCGCTAAGGCCCTTGCTAATTAGCCGAGGCATGTGTGTTGGATGTCTTGGGGTTAAGAAGGATCTTAGCTATAGCTGCAATACCTAGAAGCTAAATTGAAATTATGTTTTTAGGAATACCTCATTTTCCTTGGAGCGTTATTTATATGGATCCAGACTATTTACTATGTAGTTCTTCTGTAAAAAAAAAAATAATAGCCAAAATTGTGTACTATCATGTGCCAAGCCTAGTGAATTTGTACAATTTGTAGGAATTGCTATATATGCATAATACTTACTAATCCCTTTTGCAGATGGAGCTCCCCATGTTTGGCACTGCATAATTTCAATACAGAACAATTAGTTTGTTTTACAATCTGTTACTTCAACTTCTTTCTTTTCTCTGAAATTAGACAGTTCTCCTTCGAACAATACATTGTTTAACTGGAATAAAAATATATTTGATACAATAAAATTACAACATATATGACATTAACATCCCGTATAGCTGCTATAACAGTCTGTTTGCCCCTTGGGCTGTACAAAATAATAATAAAAAAAACCCCAGAGTAAATAGATATAGCTGATAACGATGGGTTGGCGTCCCCTCCAATAAAAGCAGGTGCCAGTTCCACACAACACAGCCAGATACTGAATTCCTAGAGAAAACATCGAAGTGCACCAGTTGATTACAATCAATACGTGTTCATAAAAATAATTAAACTTCTACCGTGTAACCTCTAGCGAGAACTTCTAACTTAGACACAGCTTTGTTCGGTTGAATCAATAAATGTCACCTAAAGGTACTCAGGTTGAATAACGCAGGAATTACATAAAATGATTGTGTCAGCAGACCTAAAACCAATTAAAGCAACGATGTTCTAAGAACAGGTGTCCATTGGGGAGTAAAAACGAAAGATGGTCAAACTGCTCAGTCTAGATACTGACAAGCAAAGATGTGCTCCAAGATGGACACCATACCTTCAAAAACAAACCTCCAAGATATTTTATACATTGAAAATTTTACAGTTAACAGACAAGTTGCTTTATAGTTTAAAAAAGTAAAATATATAATTTTTAAAAAATGGAGGTCCTCTAGACCCCCTATTACTCTGCATTTGCTTCTGCCTATTTTAGATTTTATTTTTGGACTGATGCCATTCCTTGGTCTGAAGATGAGATAGGGATTTGTTATTACATTAACTTTTATTTTACTTCATTCATGGCAGGAATTGATGGAGGGTAAAAGTGATGGGATGGACTCTGTGCCACGTCACTTTATGCCCCTCAACCCCGTGGCCAGGGTAAAGATAGAGGATGTATGTATTATGTTTTAACCCCCATCCCACTGGGCAACGGATTCGCTCAGTGTGTTCTATAGGTTACTTCTCACATCTTAATCCTACCGGAAATTAAATGGGGAGTGGGGAGGCGTAAGTAGGCACTACACTCTTGACGGCTAATTATTATATTGCTCCCCGGCACACATGGCCATGGGAAGAGCAGAGACTGTTTTAAATAAAAATACATGACTTCTTAGTGAATTAACCCCACCATTGCCTTTATAAGAATATTTCTGGACACTAGTTGATTAATTGGGGATTTATGTTTTTAGGCTGTACCACATTGTTTCCAGCTAGTAGCCTCGTGCCCCACTCAAAACCAAATGTACCTGCACTAGAATACTAGTTAATCTCTCAGATTTGGTTTTCCCCTCTGTTAGCTACTAAATATTTTGTAGTGATGCTGAGTAATTGAAAATATAGAATTTGATGACAGATAAGACCCATTTGCTCATTTTTATGCTGTAAGCTCTTCAAACCTTAATCAGTCCTGGTCTCGTCTTAGATTCAGGGTATTTGTTTTGGCATCAAGGAAATGATTAAGCGGCGAGACTGCCTTCAATGGATTATGTAAAACTGCTTTGGCTGTCTTTTTGAACTAAAGCTTATATATGAGATTGTGTGTTAAAGGTAGCACAGTTTGGGAAGATTTGTAGTACATATTTTTCATAGTAAACAAACTTGTATGCCATTTTTTAAAACAATATATAAACAACTTTGTAAAACATTTAGGGAAAATCCAAAAAACCTTATTTTTGAGATTGTGACTAATATGCGGATTTCTGAATTAAGGGGCCTATTTCTCCCCTCCCAAAAGCGGAGAGATATTTTTTTTCAATTTCATTATTTTTGTACTGGCTGATAAATATACATTGACTTTCCATCATTTAGTGGCTAGTCATGGATATTTCCATAGTGCTAGTTGTCACAGGCCAGCTTGGTTTAAAAATATACCAGTGGGTCAAAGCATAAGATTGAAGTGGAGTAGTAGATTGGAAAAGACAGGTGACTGTCAGGAAAAAGATTGGTTTCAAGATTCCAGGAAAAAAAGATGTTGATTATGATCCCCTTGGAATAGTTTATGAGAAATTGAAAAGGTTATATAAAGCAAGTCAGAAGGCTCCACTGGAACATGTTATTAATTTATATCGTTCTCTATATCTGCAAGTGAAAAAATACATAACATATAAATACTGCAACAGCCCTGTATCTCCCAGCTGGATTAACAGAAGAAGATTAATACAAAGGTGTTTAAAATACATTGAGATAGCTTAAATGGTGATACTTATTGAAAACGACAGATAATAGACATATACACAGATACACTTATATGACCATCATTATGTGGACACCTGACCATGGCACCCATATTAGCTAGTTGGACAGTCCACTCCAAAACTATGGTTTTTCTCTCATTCCAAAACTGTGGAGTGCACCCAGGTTGGAGGTCCCCGGACGCTCAAGGAAGCACTTTGTGTAAGTCTGCCCAAAAATAATACCCCTGCTTCACAGTGCAAATTCTCATACGCACACCCAGACCCCAGTCATATCTGTGTGCAATAAAAGAGAACACCTGCACTTTTAGCATTAACCCCTTCCATACCGATGACGTACTTGGTACTTCCTGGTTGGGTGTCACCCACAGACCGGCATGTACCGGGTACGTCATCGATGATGTGCGATCCAGCGTCTCTATGGACGCTGGGATCGCGAGGGGCGGCTGCTACTGTCTGTTCCCCCTCAAGTCTGTGCACGTGATCGATTTGAAGTGAATCACGAGCACGGAATTAAAGTATTTAAATAATACTGCGGTATTCAAGGGAAGACGCAGTACGCAAACGCCGGGACGGAAGGGGTTAAGGCTAGAGATCCAAGCCTTTCCAAGTGTATTGCTTAGATGTATACAATTAAAAAAGCAGCTTGGTTCAATCTGATAGTAGCAATAAAAAAAGGGGGCTTTTCTTTTAAAACAGGTTGGTTTTTGAAAATTCATAGTTTCAAACCAATTCAGCTTTTGGCTTTCACTCATAATTTGCATTGTTTCTGTTCTAGTTCAGTGATGGCTCATGACTGCCAAGTCTGTTGCCTTGATTTGATCAACACAAATCTTTAGCTAGGTTATAGGAAAAGGTAGTGATGTCATTCAACTTCAATTCTTACCCCAAAAGCAACCAGGTTGTCAACATGGCTTCACTCTGCTGCAAGTCATGATCGATGAGGCGCTGGTATATCAGACTGAGATGTGGTGTGTGACCACCCTCAACTGCATTGCTAAATAGCGAGTCTTTAATCTTCACACTTGGGAGTCATACGAAAATCACCAAACCTGAAAACATCTAATTTCACTCAACAGATGCAACAATGTTAAAAGCGGGATGTAACCGCCGAGACTCGGATTATCTGATTCTTCTGGGAGGTGACAGGTGTTTTAGTTGCTGAGTTAATTAGAACAGCTGCCCTGTTAGAAACTCGTATATGTTCCGGATAAAATCAGAACACAAGCCAGGCTTGTCTTAGGAATTAGAAATCCCTTAATGGAATTAATGGATCAATTGGAAGTGATTTCACGGGGTCCCTAACTTGACATTGGAAAAAACTACCCAGAGTTTGATTTTTTTTTTTAAACTTAATTTGAATTAATATGTAGAAAATTAACAATATAAGAAATGAACATTAACACACACACAATACACACTGGTGGAGAAAGAGAAGAGGACCCTGCTTGTGTGCGCATATAATGTATGAGGAGGCCGAGAAGGAATGAGACAGAAGGCGAGGGGTAGTTTGGGTGAAATTGTTTTTTGATTTGATTGTATCAAAGGCCGCATGGAGAAGACAGTGGTGCGGGGATCTAAAAGGTAGAAGGGACAAATGGTTTTGATCCAGAATGTGGGTTGTGGGGTCAGGGCCGGCCCAAGACATAATGCCGCCTGGGACGAAGTTTAAAATGATGCCCCCCCCCCGACGCCAGGGGTCATTATCTACCCTTCCTCTCCCTCCCTCCCTATTATCTACCCTTCCTCTCCCTCCCTCCCTATTATCTACCCTACTCCCCCTTTGCACTTACCTTTCAGCAGTCCAGCGGCGAGTCTCCCTGCACTGCCACGGTGCGTGCTGCTTTACTGCTGAGCGCCAGAAATGACGTCATTTTCCGGGGCTCAGCATTACAAGCCGGCACCGAGACCGAGCTAGAGGGCTCACAGAGGAGAGAGAGCCCGCTTAAAAAAAGAGAGAAAGCCCGCCTCTTCAAAAGTGCCGCCTGGGGCAATTGCCCCACTCTGCTCCATGGTAGGGCCGGCCCTGTGTGGGGTACGAACAGGATAGACTGCTTTGCTGAACAGGTGGTCTTTAAAGTGAACAAGGTCCCAAGTAAGTAATTCAAGAAAATCAAATGCTAAAAGCACATGTATAACCACCACCTCCTAAGTATAAAAACCAACAAACTAAAAAGAAGCACCTTCCTTAAAACTGGCGCACGTTCACAGCCTCTACTTGTAGAAAACAAAGTAGGATACTAAAATGTCTACAAGATGAAAAGAAAGCCAGCTCTGTTCTGGTATAGCGGTAACCTTGTATCTATTGCACATCCATAATTTAGTTATTCAAATGAATATATCAAAGTGTTACATTGTTATACCTGAGGTGGTTCTTGTATCGTTTTGTGGAGTCGGATGCTCCATATTAATGAGCTATGCAGAAAACATCCGAGTTGCCAGAAGCATATTTAGACTGGCAGCGCAGGGCTTCCTCCCTCATCCATGAAGTTGATGGCCAAGGCAGGATTTTCTAATAGATACACAGGAGAGAACGCATCCCTGGTGGCTGTCACTAGAAGAGAATCAATGAGTCTTTAAAAGTCACTGCTTGAAATTATGAATATTTAGGAGACATTATCGCTTGACTGATGACAGTTCTGTTCTCTTAGTGATGGGAATAAAAGCTTAACAGCCTTTCCAGTTATCACAATTATAACATGAATCCCAAAACTTACATAAAAGGGTAACTCTGCAACATGTTACAAGCATGTCACTCCTAAACTGGGAAGGGAGGGGTGGAAAAAGAGTACAATAAAGCATTTTAACCAGCAGGCTATTTTAATGAATTAGTGCTCTCTAATGTAGCGTTAAAAACAAGACCCACTGACTATACATGTGATCTGTCTCACATCTGGATCTGTCTACTAGCAGTGGTGCAAGAACATGGGAGGGCAATATGCCGCTGGGCTCCTCTAATTGTCCTAAAGCCTTTTCTTGCTTGTTAATTGCAATTAAACCAGGATACAAGGACACAAGGACTGAAGGCAACATCCCCCTATACTGGATCCTTAATGTCTTCCAGTGCCTTTTTGTGAATGTGTGTAGAATAGTGCACATACTGCACATATAGTCGGCCAAATATTTTGGACCCTTTTAATAAGTATAATTCTTTCTTGAATCAAGGCTGGACTGGTGATGATAAAGCGGCCCTGGGATTTTAAGGCTGGCAGCTGCCTGATGATGTATGTAAGTACGGCGAGGGCTAGATATATGCAGCCCACAGGATGAGTATCCATTTAAAAAAGAAGCATAGCAATGGATGAGGCACAAGTTAAAACATCGAATCAAAAAACATATTGTCATTCAGGTAAAAACTGGAACTTAAAAAACATCTTGAGATTACCTCTTTGGAGGTGGTCTATCTACTCATCAAAGTACAGGGACCTACTGGCACAAAGAATACACCTATTCACTAAAGAAAGGTGTACTGGATACATATTTCAGTTCTAAAAGAAAATTGATATTAGGTGGTTTGTTGGTTTAAAATAAAATAGAGCAGAAATAAACGCTTTGGAATTCATCCTGAGCAATAAGTTGCCAAAAATGGTACAGTGAAAGCACGCTTCAACCCAAGGGGTATACCATCCTCCCTTATTCTTCAGATTTTGAGTTGAAAGAATAACGTAAGTTTCTTTAGACTTTCCATTATACATCGCTGACATAACATCCTACGCAAAGCTCTCAGCATTAAGCATATCACAGCAAGCAGAATATAGCGATTTCACAATTTGTTTCAAAGCTTCTGCCTAAAGGTTTCAGATCTGTATGATAATACATTTACTATTATCCCTTCCAAGCAGGAATTATGTTATTCATTAAATTACTTGGACCTTCTTTGCATATTTTTGTTGTAGATTAGTTTTCCATAAATTATATGTTGTAGATTACATTTTGTATATTATTATTTATTATTATTATTATTATTATTTTAAAAGACACCTTATTTTGCATTGTGTGTGCATCAGGTACGTAATGAGGGATGCATTCTAAATTAGGAAACTAGAAAATGCCTTTTTTCTGCAAATTGGTCACTGAAGAATAGGAGCCTGTTGGAAGAAAGAAGAAAATTTAAACAAATTAGATGAATCCAAGGAATAAAAAATTCCAATTGAAATTCAATCTTTGATACGTTGTTATTTTTTTTATTTTTTATTTTAACATTTTCCTCAAACATTTATAAGAATACAGACATTAGCGTGGTGGAGGTGGTTAGTGGAGCTGCCCTGGATTGGATTTTGGGCAGCACCAAACGTTAATAAAGCCTGATCCCCAATACTGTTAAGTGTCCCAAACTTTCCAATAAATAATTTTTTAATCATGTGAATCATTCTGCCTCATCTACAGGTGAGTGGTAGTTACGGGCAGCCCTCCTCTCATTACTCCGTCCAGTCAGTGCTCAGTGGTCTGATGCCCTTACCTCAACTTTGCTACAGTCCATGACTTAACTATTGTTCTGCCGAGGCTTTGCTGTGTGATTGCTGGACTTTAAACCCCTGTATTGTCTTTTGTTGCTGCTGATTGTCTCCTGCCTTGAGCTCTGCTACTTCTTAGTATGTTGACTACGCTTTTGCCTATTCCCTTCATTCCAATAAATGAAGGGAATTTGTTCCAGTATCTTTTACCTTGAATGGTTCTGTATATCCTGGGTCTTCTGGTGACCGCTCCAATGTCAGAACCCCTGCCCCTATGTTCCAAAAACCCAACTCCTCATAGCTACTACCGAGATGTAAGATATTTGTGAAAGCAACTATACAGAGGCGCTGCCAGATGTAACCAATCTCTGAGGCTAGAAGAACTGTACAGGTAGAGTCCAGGACGTTTGTTACAGCTTCATGCTCGAGGTGGAAGTAGGAGTCCAAAACGACGTTCACCGAGGAACGTGAAATACCTTTTCTGTGTCTCTGGTAGAGAAAAATGTAAATCTGAGTAACTTAATAGTGGAACATTAAATAAAATGTAAAGTAACATGAGAAAAATGGTGTTCAGTTAAGATTTTATGAGCTATGACAGGCCCCTTTTTTAATAAATACATGAATAGGCAGAAAATTGTAAAGTACATTGTCACTCCAAGTTCATAGCTGGGTATTATTATAGCGATCTAAAGCAGGTTTAGCAGCAGGTTTTTAAGGGCCCTTTGTGAAGAGATTTGAAGAGACCTATGTTTAACACAAACTACGGCATATACACATATTTAGGAACATGATGCAGAAATACATTTGTAGTCGTCTATCATTATGAAACATTTGAGAAACACTTGCATATATTTATATGTTAGTGATACTTTTTTTCTGAACAAATGTTAATTTAAAATAGTGTTGAAAGTGATGGCCTGGTGTGAAGTTTTGAAATCCTGACGTTCCTAAAAACCTTTTAAGGGGACAGTATAACGTCCCACTTACCAAAATATTTTATATTAAGGTATTTTAATGTGTATTCTTTAAAAATAAAAATGAGCGTAGGGAGAAGTTGCAGCCAAAGAGCTGAAGATCTCCTACTTTGTGCTCCAAAGATTCTCTTCACTGATTGGCTTTAAAACAATGGGAGTGCTCTCCGCACATGCATACAGAGGGTCTTATGAGACCCCGTGTGACTTTAACCGAGCTACACGATATATTACCTGACTGGGGGTAAATATATCACAAAGTAAAACCCATCTCCTCATCTCTCTTGGCAGATGATACTGAAGGCATCCCTTTATAAATATTTTCTGAGCTGGACTTCACATTGAGACGTCTGCTTTTTAGTTTAACAATTCACAAACCTTTAAGGACAATCTATAGCTGCTGCATGGGCCTCCAAAACACTTCTCCTTTTCTGTGATATTCACAAAAACAGATGAATAAAAATATAAGGTTACTTTTTATTTAAACAACCCTATGTTTAAATTATTTTCTTCTATTAAGCACACATACCTTGTTTCCTATGTTTGGCGCACACGTTCCGTCTCACAAACACATACATTCTTGTAGATTTTAAAACATTCTTTCAAATTTGTCAATTTGATGACCACTGGTGAATTACAGGCAATATGTTTTAGAATCATCTCTGGGAGGGTTTATGATTTACTTCCACCCTGATAGTAAATTACACATAATCTCACTGCCAGCTTTTCTTTGCATGTAAAAATGGGACAGGTAAAGGCAATACATTCAGCCTAAATATACCAGCTAGGGAAATGATGAAACATCTGCTTGTGCTGTACCGTCATAAGTCTTACTGATTACATTTTGCTTCACACTGGGGAATATATTTATAGACTGTATTTGCTACGTGTGTTACTTCTGAAATGAGATGAGAGATCTTTCAAAATATAATGTCACATTGTTGAGAAAAAAGATACACAATGGGATCGGTCTTCTTATTAGTCACTGATTGATAGCGTTTCCTTCTCTAGGTGTCATAGGAAAAAAATAATGGCATCTAGACTTTGGTGTCCTAAATTATGATAAAGCTTTAACCCATGTATGCATATACTGTAAATATACAAACATATACATCCATCATTTTATATATAATGGGAAGATAAAGTAAGGGAACCCCTTGGAATTACCAGCAATTAAGTATATACACACACATATACAGGTAATTTCCAACATTCGTGGAAACTCTACAGAAAGGAATGCATCTGGCTGCATATGTTTATATTTGCCAGATGTTCTGTTTGAACCTTTTTGCTTTCTCATGGAAGCCAATCACAAGCTCTAGCTTAGTATTAAATACTTTATACTATTCTAATCCTCCAGTGGGTAGAATGGCCACGTTCCACAGTATCCCTAATCCAAACTTTTACATAAATATACAACATATTAATCATTCTTTAATGTATAATATAAAAAGAAAATAATAAACATGAAAATGAGCTTTTCAAATAGCTGCTTCATTCTCAACTTTACAGTGAACTGCATGGTTATGACAATTATCCGGCTCTAGAGTCTTATGTGCAAGTCGATTAATTATCGTACATGGGGCACGGGAAGGACATTTAAGGCAGCAGGATTCTGGTGCAATCTTCACTGGGAGATCAAGGACATAAAGGCAAACGCTTAGGCAATATATGTGTTTACTGGCTGGAAATGTATACTTTAATTACGCAAGATTAAATGCAATTAACAATCCTCACTTAGTGGCCAATACCAAAAACACATTTAAGAAACAGTACATTCATTACACTTTATCGGCCTGTCCAACACATATTTCCTAGGAAGAACTTCATTAAAACCCATAAAAGAACCAGGATCTAGTATGACTGTAAATTCTGATTT
This sequence comes from Spea bombifrons, assembly GCF_027358695.1. Taxonomy (NCBI): domain Eukaryota; kingdom Metazoa; phylum Chordata; class Amphibia; order Anura; family Pelobatidae; genus Spea; species Spea bombifrons. Next base: position 37,981,399 of record NC_071093.1, read on the forward strand.
AAACCCCTTGTTATACCAGAACTCCCAGTGGCTTTATAATGAATTACAAGTAAAAAACACACAACGGTACTACAAGCTATGACCCAAATCCTTGAGCAATTACTCTCCTACCCTTCTTGTCAGCCTCCCCTGGCAGATAATAATTCAAGCACCAAATGGTTTTCAGCACTGGGTTCAAATAAGGTTTTACCTAAGATTACACAAATATATTACCGGTAAATTAGTGTTCGTCTTTTAATGAGTGTCTATTGGTCAAGATACCCATTGCTTTTGAATGATTATATTACAGTGTTAATTTGTGAATCATGTCAATGTCTTTTCTTCTTTCCAGTTGGTTCTCAAGCACAGTTACTACCCTCCTCTTATGCAAAGCACATCGTGGACCTTGGCGGCACCGTTTAAAGAGCAGCGGTATCGCCGTAATCCTAGCAATTCCATAGCAAACAATTACTCGCCCTCTGCACGTAACCTGAAGCTTGGTGAACTGCCAATGAAGATTCCTTCTCCTAGGGCAGGTTCAGCCATGGAAGCACCTCATCAAGCTGGGCTATGTATCCTTTTTCTGCAATTATGCCACCATGATTACTTTCCTGTTATTTTATTGTCTACCAAGAAATCTAGACTGTTCATTTAGGTAAATGCCCCTATCACACTGGAAGTTATGTATAAAAAGTGATTCCAAAAGGGGTCTTATCACCAATGGAATGGAACGCCCCGACAAACGAATGGTTAACCAACGTAATGGTTCTGGTGAAAGGAAATTTCCATTTACTGTTATGGTCCTAAACCATTTTCATATTGTGCCATAATCAATATTTATGCATAATTGCCATCATCTCTGTTTTCTCCCCAAACTTTCATTTTTTTCAAGAGAGTGCTGGTTGTAAACATATCACAGTGTTCTGCACAGTATATCTACAGTACACACTAACGTTCAAAAGTTTGGGGTCACTTAGCTGTTTTCTTGGAAAACAAGGACATTTCTAGCTGTAACATAAGCTATATCAAAATCTTTGATCAACCCTGCACCCTAGCAATGCCTCTAGTCCCGCTCCAAGAAAGTATGCTTTTGACCATTTGAAATGATGGGACTCTTGAAACAGATCTATAGTTTACTTGAAAAGACTGTCAACATACATTTATTTACTAATAATGTAGGCTATGGAAAATACCGTATTCTATCATTGTAAAACAAAACAAATCTACATTCTAGATATGTCCTGTTTTGGCATGACACAAACTCCGGCATCCCTAGAGCTATTCAAGGAGCCATCTCATCTAAGTCCTTTTACTGTTAATGTGTAAACTGCTCTGCTAATGAAAGTGTCAAGGCTTAGAGTCAAATACTATTATCTAGCAGGAAAGCACTTTAACTTTATATACGTAATGTCTTTGTTTCGAATGATCTGCAGCTGGAGAAACAATTGGAAGAAAAAGTAAGCCCCAAGCCAAAATGTTTTTCACAGCCATCTATGTCTTGAGTAATATTGCTTGCAAAATGTGGTACCCTGAGAATGATAAATTTAGCTTTCTTCATAACACAGGTAAGAAAAAAAATGAACCCACGTCATTTTGTTATTTATATCACAAATCACCCAGCACGGCAAATGTAACATTCAGAAATGTCCCTGCTCATATTTATATTCTTTACTCAAAATAATTTGTACTTTGTGGTGAAAATAAGTAAAGAGAGTTGAAAGGAAACCAGCACCGTCATTGATTCTGACGTATCCAGATGTAGTTTGCATTTTTGTCTTTCAATAAATCAAGCCCTCTGGCGTACCGCTGCTCAATGGGCTGGTTACTAGGAATATCTTTAATCCCCCCATGCAGCCCATTTACATCTTGGTGGTTCTGCCGAGCTGCCACAGCCTACATTTACTGCTTTGTGCTTTAAGCCATGGAATGCTGCAATATGATGTCATATCCCAGAGCTCCGCAGCAAATACGATGGCCGTGGGTGAGTCCTTGGGCAGCGCCCCAGGTTAATAGGTCACTGGTGACCACATCAACCATGACGCCACAACACAGAATTTTCACAGATTGCTGACCAGCGGGTATAAGATGCTGCCCTTTGCAATATGTTGGATGTACAACTCACAGAATGGATCCAGTTACTCAATTATACATCACAGGACAGCACTTAACGTGTGATGGTCAACAACATGAGAAAATTACATGTGTCCTGGAAAACATGGCAGACGTACACACTGAATGCAGGGTGCCGTGAGATATAAACGCCAGGTTTTTGAAATAACTACGACATTTAGCAATCAGCACATGCTAAGCACTAACAGTAATTACCGTTAAGTGAACTACTTCCTTTGTGCCCATGAGGTCTGGCATTTAAATCCATCCGTGATGGTAGCTTCTGCTATGACACATAACCTCTGCCTGCTCTCAAATATCTCTTTGTAGTAACAAGCTGTCAGATGGTTTCCTTAACTAATGGATTCAGCTTCAAAAGACTCTTCATCTGTCCAGAAAAAGCCAAAACTGTCTCCCAGGAGCAAGTATATCTCTGATAGGTAATAACACTTGTCAGTCAGAGAGAGGAAAAGTCTGTAAAAATGTACTCAGAAGACCCATTATACACAAAAGAATTGTAGATTATGTCTACCTCCAAAACACATAAGGAGATCAAGCATCTGTACTGTCATCAATTGGGACGCGCTTTCAAGGGATGCCAGTGATAATGACCTTGTTATTCAATTTAATATTAAATTGTGCATTTTATTTTTAAACCCTAGATTAGGTTGAACAGATGTTCCTGTTTTCAGGACAAAGGCCTGTAGCTCAGACTTCTGTCCCTGGTTCCTGTTTGTCACATTGTCCCCGATCCATAAAAATATATTTTAAAAATAGAACATCGTTTTACTTTAAATGGCTTAAATTGAAAACACATATTTCTAGCAATGCTAGTGCAAAATTAACTAGCAAACTTTTTGAACATCATTAAACATATTCGTAATCGACCACATTTGTGGTATGCATAAAACATGTTAAGTATAGGTGCAAATGGTTATCTTTATCCATATTCTGTCCTTGCGTTATTTATACTTTTTATTATTTATACACTTAAATTATTGCCCAAATTGTGCAAAAAAATTTGGTGAGTTTACCCTTCATGTCGGTTTATCTAGAACCTCACCTGGTGCACAGGACCTTCTTTTTTGTAAGACAAAAGGATCAGCTGCCCTGGGCATAGGCTTACCTGAGGGACCCATGGCAGCTGTTCCTTGGGCCCTCATCAGCCATAACAGCCTAGAGGTGGAGGTCTTCAATATTGCTTCCTCCCTCATGGCCTGTGCACCCTGGTGCCAGCAGCAGTCGCATGCAGTCCATGAAGGAAGAAGCTACATAGACCTCAACCTTCACTCAACTTGGTAAATTTGGGTTTTGGAGTGTGGGGTCATGGGAGGAAAGCTTGCCTAGGCAATGATGTCTTGAGTTGAGTTTACCTATCATCACCTATATGTAGTTTTAGTAAAAGATCATTATTTTGTATTAATTTGTTTTGTTGTATATTAAAAAGTAGGACATTTTATGTCAAACCGTTACATCGGCTTTATCCTTTGTTAGTGAAGTTTCTGAATTTTTCTATGCTGATTAAACTCCATTACCTCGGGCTTCTATTTGGCTACTAAATGAAACATATTTTTGTAGGACATCCAGAAGCAGTACCCTAGAGACACCTGTGGATGATCACATGTCCCAGGCAGGTACCATGGCGTTCCCGGAGAGCAGACCCATGACCCCAGAGGAGCAAATTAAAGTTATGTTGCAGCACGAAGAGGAAATAAATAAACTGACGGAGAATCTGACTGAGAGAGACCTGGAGGTGTGTGGCACAAAACAAATCTATAAATTCTGTATCATACAGCAACATTGCTGAGAAGTAGCTGGTAATTAGACTTGTGCACATGGACCAGAAACGATTTGGACAAATTTTTTCGTTTCATTTTGGTCCATTCATTTTCTAGTGATTTTGATTCCTACCCTTTTTCAGTTCAGAAACAAAATTTGTTGTCACTCACACTCATTCGCATTCTCGCTCACACTCACTGTCTCCTTACCTTCTCCGGCAACTCCTTCCATGTCCCCATCTTCTTTTCTGCAGCTCAGCCTCTTGTCTTCCCCTTTCTTGTTCTTTGCTTCTGTCTTCTTTCTTGGTCTGCTTCTCTGGACTATTCGCTGTGTTATCCGGGCCTCGCAAAAAAAAGGCTGAGCCTTGGCGCACACGCTGTCCCCCATTTCTCCAGTCCATGGAGCATGACATGGTTGTGGTCTTTTGCAGAAGTATTCCGAGATGCCAGAATAATGCAGAGGGATTTAATGAGAAAGAGAGGCGCAGAAACGCTTCTCTTTCTCCGCGGATCTGTATGCATTATTCTGGCCTGATGTAGTACTTCCCCAATAATGGGTAGCCTCCCCCATTCCTCCAATCATGGGAGAGGGTGTGCACTGAGGCTCCGCCCTGGTTGTGGAAGTACTACACCAGATCCGCGGCAACAGAGAAGGCCCATTGTACGAATCTGAATGGACAAGTCTACTGGTTTGTTGTATGTTCAACTTTCATGACGGCGCAAGCTTCAATAATGTCTCTGTAGGGGGTCAGGTTTGAAAAAATAAATCTTTGCTGCAATTTATCAGGCATTTTGATTTCTTTTGTATCTAAGGGGGAATTTCTGCTTAAACCAAAGAGAAGATGTGTGATTTTAGAAATTACAATATAGTGCAGGAGAAACCACTCAATGAAATAGTTGGCTGTGTTCCACAACCTGGCCACATAGTATTAAAGTGCATTGGGAAGAGCAGTGGAATTATTCCAAACCTAAGGGAGATGAGGATTGTACCGCATGGTCACTAAGAATAAAGCAGGTGTAGCTGCTATTCATAAAAGGATTAAGTCTTTTATGGATAGAAAATTAATTTTTCCACACATGGCTTAAGCCTTAGTGAGTAAAGTGGGTCTTAAGAGAGGGTGATAAGGAAACTATTTTGCATATGCACAGAATTAACAGGGAAAGCATTTGTTGTTTAGAGATCATTCCTACATGAAGTTAATCCTGTTAGGGAAGCCCACACGGTGCTTTCTTAAGCCAATATGTTTACTTAAATTCTGTTATTGATTCAGAGATGACTACGTAGCACCATATGGATACACAAAACAAGAATATCAATGGGTAGAGGTGGTCAGGAAGACCAAATCAAGCAGCGGCCATCCATAGCAACATCATAAATCATGCCAAGAACATCAATTATCTGTCAAAGCTACCTTTTGAAAAAAGAATGGAGAACCATTCAAATGCGTTTCTCAATACACCAACGGGCCAGGGGCATTAGGGAAGTCAGTGAGGTTCAGATGTGTTCCAATTTGTCTTATACTATCTTATACTGCCTGCTTTAATAAGTTATCTGTTACATTATGAAAAATCGGCAGTTTTATTTTTTTAGCGATTACAAGCAAATCCAGGACTTTTTTCCCCCTTTAACTAAATTTACACATAGTTTCAGGTAATACGCACATCTTACAGGATTTAATGTTATGCTTCTATGATTAAAAATCAGCTCTTCATATGATGTCAATCTGTCGTTGTTCACATGATGAACAGCCGCACGATGAAACTAGCCCTTCACAAGACATAGCTTCATTAATGTGTCCCTTCACATAGAGTATCAATTAGGAAAGGCTCTGCAGTGCTGCCCTCAACTCTTCTTAAACAACATAAGAGTTTGAGCCTTTTCAGTTAATATGTTTCTCGACAAACAACATCTGCCAGACTGAGAATGAGTAAGACTGTCCTGATTGAAATGAGGGCATGGGTTAAGTGCTCTGGTTTGATGCCAAATAGTTCCTAGAATTCTGTCCCGCTTACATGGGAAGGAGGACAGGCCTCTTGAATTTTCTTGACCTTCATATAATGTAATTATCACAAAAGTACAGATGTCCATGAAAAAGAACCTTATATGAGTATAAACGTTCTTCCTCTGGAACGTTACGGTAGTAGGATTTTTCCATGGTATTTGTTGCTCGGCTGTTGATGAAAAGAGTGTATTACAAAGCTATACAGCTTAGCTCTGCTCTGGGACTTTACCACAACCAGTATACATTCAGGGCTAGACTGGGGATTGAAATTGACCCTGGTATTTTAAGGCCTTTGGTCATTAGGTTTAACAACCTAATCATTTTCTGCTTGGATTATGTCATTAGGCAAAAGTAGGTAATCTGGCTCAGTAAACCCCTGGTAATTGTAAAATTGGCAGACTTCCTGATTAAGGATATTAAGAGATAGTTAACATTAATCATCGCAAAGTACTTTCACGCTGCCGCAACACCTGCAGCGCTCAATGTAACATACACCTCGCGAGCTCTGCCCATAAGCAATTTTGAAGGATGTGTTTTGGGTCATGTTATTCCTAGACGATAGTTTTTACCCAAGCCAAGGGCACTGATAATTTGGAAAAGGTGTTATTGCCATAGCATGGGTTTCTATTTCTTGAGATTCTGCTGGGAAAAGTAAAAGATTTGTTACACTCCATTAGCGAGAACTAATGGATAGTCTAGCACTTTTAAACTATTTTTGCTTTCTGTTCAACAGTTCCAACAGTACATTTTCCAAAATCAAAAGGTATTGCCTGGTACTTTTATGTGACATAAACAATAATTTCTACCTGTAGAGACCGGTATATGCGGTCTTTTTTCATAAATATATTTATTAAATACATGAAGATTGTTCTCATTCTGTTCTCATTAATTCTGGCATAGCTGGGCACACACTGGGTTTCACCCTGAGCCTTCAAGTGAAACATAGGTTCCCGAGCCTCCAGGTTATTGCCTTCAATCTCCAGGTGGGATCTGGTGTTTGGTCCATGCCAAGGTGCTGGTCACTTCTGCCTACCCCAGCCTACTTAATGGGGAAGAAAGGGTTTTTTTCTCCTTGAGCACAACATACAGTGCTGTATAGAGTAATGCAGACCTGGAGTCCACCGTTGTTGGCAGTGAAGTGATGTTTTGGTTGACTTTCGCTCAGTTGACACATTGAGCTGATTCTTTATGGTAATGCTATGAAGTCTGTACCTCATTAGACATTATACTTTCATTGGTTAGAGTGTCTGGCTGTGTGATTAAGACCCAGTCATTCTATTGTTTCCACATGCTGTAAGGTAATGTGTCTCGTAGATACAGAGAGATAAAAGAGCTAGAACACATACAGAGGGTTCATATGCAGCTGCCTGAAAACATTATATTATGCACAAACTAGAACTGTTTTAAAATTCCTTCATCTGTTTTTTGTTGTACTTCATACAAAATAATATATTTCTGAAATGTTTTAGAGGTATTCTTACTACGTACACCATGGGATTCAGAAAGAAATGCTCGCACCTCAGGAGGCAGAACAGATGGAAAGAATTTTCGCAAATGTTCCCCACCAACTTTTGAGTAATCCAGCACTTGAGAAACTGCTCTCCGAATTGACAGAAGAGATTGAATATGATTATAACACAAGCCTCAGGAGAAGTATTGGTAAGAAAGAAAACTGCAAATAATTGTTTTTTTCATTAAAAAGAGAAAGAAATGTCCATTCAGTGAGCAAGTAGACAATTTCCAGTAAAAAACAGCTCAATTTTCTGATTTTTTTATTTATTGTCAAAGATTTTATTTAGCAGAATTAAGTAGAATTCAGCTTTTTTTTACAAGAATATTAATATTGTTTCCTACAATTCAAAATATGATCTGAAATTGTGTTACATGTGCTGTTCCACTTCTGTCATTTCATTCTTTCCTCTGAAGTTTTAATCGCACAAAAACAACATAGAAACGTCAAAGAAAATTAATGGCAACCATCTATCAGTGTCTATTTTGTGTCACATGATAATTAAATGTTTCCAGCAAATATTATTAACGAGGCAAACTTGTACGTGATCAGATAATTATTTATGGGAGCGTTTTGGATGTTCAACAGTACCGAAGGAATGATGTTTAGAATTCTGCATTTAGTTAGAAAAGAATTAAGGTTAGCAAGGTATGTGGAGCAGCACTTGTAAATTCCGCGGCATTTGGTTTTCTATGGAGACATGCCATTAGAAGTTGGCAAGCAGAACCAAGCCTGGCATTCAGAGCCCAATTATAAGGCCAGATGACTTGCCCTGTGGATACAATGTACAATGTGACTTGAACAAGGATCCAATTCGACTTTTGGTTACCCTTCTCCCCTCTTGGGCCAGAAATTAGGCAGGAGTCCACACACGACTTTTGGGGAATGGACATGCTGGACATGGTTTTCAGTAATGCAAATAATAATTGTCCCTTTAAAAGAATCAAGTCATTCCTAAGCAAATTCTGTGTCCAGTAACTTTCTAATATATCTGAGGAACAAAAAAGAAGCAAAAGCACAAAAGAAGCCGTATTGCAAGAAAACATTATAAGGATCACATACAAGGTTTCATTTACATTTCAATGGCCCCATGTGTATCATCACCATCAATCAGTGAAAAGACTTGATATTAAAAATGTAACATTGGAGAATGGAGTGGTATTTAGCATAATGCTGTAATCCCTGTATTCGGATGCAGCTAGCATATATTCCTGTCCACTTACTTCTCGCTGTGGCTGTCAAAACTCAAATGATGTTCCAGAGAAGCCTCACAGGAAAGCTGGACTGAGTATGTTCAGAATGTTAAATCCATATATATTTCATTCTGTTGGCCATAAATTTCATATTTCAGATATAGCCGGGAACTTCCCAGATCTGCCTTTAGGCTGGAAAGGGGGTGTATGTGTTAAAGAGTTGGGGTTCCGCACATATGGGCATAGCATCCAAAATCACTTTTCCCGCTAGATAATGACAAAATAATACTAATTAAACCTTATGTTAAAATGTACAAGGAATATTACGTCATATGTAACCAAGATTATTTGTGTAGTTAATTGTGTAATAATGTGTTCTTACAAGGATTACTATCAGGGCCGGACTGGTGATCACAGGACCCACCTGGCACTTTTCAGGGCTGGACTGGTGATCACAGGCCCGACCTGGCACTTTAAGGCCAGCGGCTCTCTGATGATGTAAGTGTGACTGATGGCGGGAAATGTTCAGCCGCACATTATGTTTTTATACTCTCGTAGCGTGCGGCCAGTCCGGGGCCAAATACAATGTGAGGAGAAATATGTTACCGAGATTATCTGTGCGATTAATTGTGAAATGATGTGTCTATTTCCATGTTCCTGCTCAATATGCAGCCACCGTCTCTTCTTTACGCCTAAAGTATCCTCCTGACTTATCAGGGCTGACAAGGCAAATTCTGATTGATGAATGAGGTGCAAAATAGGCCGATAAGTTATAAAATATGTAATTTCATGGCAGATGAAGGAATCCTCAGATCTCATCAGCTCGAATTCCGATACTAGGACTTGCAATGGGAGCATGTTAATAACGCAAGACCTTTTTAAAATTCATAAGATTTGAGTCAATAAAGTCGTTGACCTATTTACAGGCACTCAAGTTAAAACTGCAACTTTGCAAGAGCAGATTGACCAAATTAAAGAGCAATTTGTAACCTCAATTTCAATTCTTTGCAAAGGATAGTTAATAGCAGCGATATTCAAAATAACAATGAGCGCTGTGAAAATGCTCCAATGCGATCTTTAACATGGCACAACATACATTATTTTCTACCTCATTTATTGCAAATCACACATTTTGCATAATTTTCCCCACTCTGGCTAGATTTTCCAATTATTTTTATTGATGTGCATTTGGCTCCTGCTGGCAAATGATATTTCTAAAGTGATGCTTTGTACCTAACAGTGGAAAAAATATCCCACACTAACATAAATAAAACGTATATGGTATATCTGCGTGCACACAGTTATTAGGAACACCTATGTCCTCAATCCTAATGGTGGTGGTGGCTGCAACAACCTACTGTTAGACAACCAAGGTTTCGAACCCATTATATTGCATCAAGAATGTGCTCTAGAACCATGGAATCAGTGTAAACTACAACCACCTGGTCATGTAGAACCATAAGTCTAATGTAAAATAGGGTCTTGTATAACCATATAGAACCCTGGAACGAATGCAAAGTAGCCATGTTGCACCATGAAGCCACGTAGGACCACGTGAAATAATGAAATTATGTTAAACCATATAAAATGAATAGACATTAGAACCACGAAACCTTGTAAATCGATGTAATGATTATTAATCAATGCTTATTAGAAAGCACGTCACATTATATATTAGGAGATTGAATAAACTAAATACATGCATGACCATATGATGATACAATGTTGTAATAATAATTCCTGATCTACAGAAAATATTCCACAAGTAATCATTTTTGTTTTTAGTTGACTATATTCTCAGGGACCGAGATGAGCGAGAGAGACTGTTGATTGCCAACACCCCACCCGTTTACCCTCGTCGAGTAATTCGTGCTCCGGTCCCATGGCATGTTTCTTATGGCAATGCCCATCAATGGAATCGAGATCACCTCTTCACTGTGAATCCGATGATGCTCTCTTTGCAGGAGCTCTGGCTTAACGAGTAAGAGACATTATGCAAACACGACAAATACAATGATAGCAACGGAGACATCTTCATATAAATCACTGACAGTCTGTGTGGTGGGCTAAAGCAAAATATAGTCATGAAGTATGAAGGCATCCCCATTAACTATGCCTCAGGTGCTTTAACATAGTATTTGCTGGGCTTGCGCTGAATCTTTTCTTTGTTGTATGCACACATTGGGCTTTTCAGCAGCACTTTTTGTATTTTTTTTATGTAGAATGTAACAGACTTTCTTTAGTAAATAATAATTTTCAAAGCCTATGTTTAAAATAAAATGATTACTATACTAGAGGATTATGATGGATTACCACAATTTGTTTGAAGCGCTTAAACATGGTTAAGACAGAAAGAACACATTTGTTTTTTAGTTTGCCAAGCAGTATCAGAATTTGCATTTTTTTACCTATAATGAACAAAGCCCCGGGGTATTAAACACGTTGCTTACGTCAGAGTCTGCCTAATACTTTTGTTACTTTCAACTCAACAAAAGAGAACATTTTGGGGGTATAATAGTGTTTAGATAAAACACCCACCTTCCTGCTATTATTTTAGTTTCAGTTTTATAATAATGTTATTAATTATTCTTAACAACAGGGCAATGTTATGTCATCTCCCGAGTACTGGAACACTTTTGAACAGTTACCAGAATTTTTTTTTGCTTAAAATATTTTTTTATATTTAAAGCTTACCCATGACTTTCCCTACCATGACCGTTCACGCTGCTCTCTCAATCTGTGAGAAGAAATCATTTCACTGTGCCTCTATTCAATCTCTAGATTTGCTGACTTAAGGTTTGTGCGAACAAAAGATCTGCTCTCTGGTAATTTGCCTCTGCTTCCTGCTGAATTTGAAGAACTAGTCGACAAGCATTGCCTGGAAGCTCGTACCACACTACAAAACAAGTAGGTTCATTATACGCACTACTGTGCTGCCCTATACCTGTATATATATATATATATATATATATATATATATATACCTAATGAGACCGATAAGCCTTCAATTTTATAAAACACTAGTGTACTAAAGTGGATAAAACATGGCCTTCCATTATTTGCTCTTACTAATCCTCATGATGAATAGACATATGATACAATTCATTTTTTCTGGCTATTGAGGGATTAACACAGTGTTGGACACTTGAGATGCAAGAATGCTTTATTACACCCCTAGGTAACAACCTTCTTTAAACAATGAATGCTGTTTCCTAAACTGATCAGAAATAAACAGAGATTAGACCTTAATTGTGTCAATTGTGGTTATGGGTATTTATTTTTTATTTTTTTCACTATTTATTGTGAAATGCAGGTGGATACCAGCTTGTGCATCTCTCTTCGTATCACAAAAGGATAAGTGGATTCATTTAGTTCCCCAGAATGATGATGACTCGACCCAGGTGGAAGAATATTTTGAATGCGTTTCCTCTCTTATGTCGTTGCAACTGCGTGGGATGGTTATCGGTTCTCTTGAGGACTTACTTTCTTTTTTCAACATACACAAGGTAATTTAATTGCAGATCATGATGCAAAGTGATGTACATGTCCAAATTGTGGTACCCAGACAAAAAGGAAACAAAAAAACCTGTTGTACTTGATGAATATGTTTGTGATGAATGAATATAATTTTTATCCAACTGTCCCAATTAGTTTTTGTGCTCTGCTTATTTGTTTACACCTCCATAATCCGACTGAAATGTCACAGCAATTTGCAATGTTTTTCTCATTATCTGTTTTGTGTAGTTTTTTTAAACCGACAAAATGTAAGATTTGGAAAAAAGACACAAAGGTTTCTTGTTCTAAAGAGAAACATTTAGAATATCAGAACATTCCTTAAAGGGATACTCCAACATCGTAGGCAGATGAATGCATATTAAAGTACTTTAATGCTCATTCTCCTTTCAGAAAATTAATAAATATACCATGGTTCCTCTGTGGTCTGACATTTTGCACAAGTGATTGGTTGCTTGAAGCAGCCAATCAGTGACAGGATTGTGCTCCCATTGAAATCAATGGGAGTGATTTCTGCACATGTACGGAGCCTACTGGAGTTGAGTAAATCATGTGACAGGTGATGTGCTTGGACAAACCTGCTGCCAGCCAAAATCGGGGGCAAATTCATATGAGGTCATTTCCCAGAATCCCTTCATGCACCTGCAAGGGACACACCATGACAATTTAAAGGGACAACTCAGCGATTACATGCAGTGACATGCTTATGATGGCTGGAAGGTCTCTTTAATACATATCTGCACAATTCTCAGAATTCTACAGTTCACAAAAGTTGATTCATCTTTGTAATGTTGCTTACCCTTAAAAAAAGGCAATATACTTTATTAGAAACCCCAATAATAACAGTTAGTTAAGCTTTATTTTAGAATATTGGCCGTTATTAAACTCATTATTTTTGGTGTTATTTAATAACCAGGAGGGAAATGATTTTGGAGATACATATGATGAGAGAAAATTCTTCGCTCCTCAAGTTCTTATAATCAAGCTAAAAATCGAAGAACCCAAAATTGTGTTCGATCCCGTTTTGGAAGAATGTTGGAATTTAATAAAGCAATGTTTTTACAAGGTTATTCAGAGCGCTGAAGGAATTCCAAAGGTATGTGGCAAACTTGTGTATTAGGCTTAAAAATCAAATATATTATTTGGTAGAAAATGAGTAGAGATGTTTCATTAAGCTGAGTCGGTGCCTTTATCCTGTAACTGTTATTTTATTATCTTCCATAGACTTAATAAACAGTATGAATTATATATGCAGTTATCCGTCAACTAAACCAAAGGATTAACTCTCTATAAATCAGCTTATAAAACGTAATTTTAATTTATAAAGTAATTATGCATCTTTTCTGCCAATTAACATGCTCTATGAATGAAAAAGATAATGCAGACATATTCCATTAGCATTTCTGCTTGCTTAAGAAATTCAGAGGCTGGAAAAAAAATAGAGTTCATACATGTGACTCTTTTTATAACTGTTTTATATACTATATAAATATGGTGTTTATCAAGTAGACATAAGCAATATATATATACCTAATTAAAGCACACCTAATGTGGCCACCTTGTTCCTGGGTCAACACAATTTTTCCTCCACATTATTCTCATTATCCATGAGTTGAAATTGTAATTATATATTTTTAAAAACACTAAGTAGTTTCAATCAACTGATATCCGCAGGTAGAAGTTGAACTTTTCCCTGACCTTCAGTTGGATTGCTGGTCCCTCCGCTCTGTCAAGCCAGAAGAGTCACTGGTTTCGGAATATGTCAACAAAACAATGGGGATTTTTAACAAGAACATCATTGGTCCAAAGAAGTGAGATATTCGTTTTTGTATTCAACATTCTTCTCTAAATGATAATCCAAAGAAGCGTTAAAAGGTCATCAGTGTTCTAATATAAGAAGTGGATGTTAAATCGTTGACTCTGTCGAGCACTGTTATTCATAACATGGTGCCTTCCATTATAATGTAAGAGAAAGATGGATATTTAAGAAAAAAGTCAATATGAAATCAATATGGAAAGTGCCATCAGAAGGAAACCAATTTTTACGTAGTAGTCAAGGCTTCATATTAATTAAAGGGAAATAAATGTTGATAAATCAACATTACCATCAAAGGAATGAAATTAGGTCCCTTCATTGTTTTTTAGTAATATATTTGTAAGGACACTATTGTGCTTCTATCTTACTGCATTTATTGGTTGATATTAGCAAATGACATACAGTAGGGAGGATCTACTGCCTTGCGAAATTGCTCCTAAACGCAAATCCAAAGGGAACATGAAGGTGGCTAAACATTTCCTGTCCAGTTCTATGTTTTATCTATGATCAATACTAATGCCATTAATGCTATACCCCCATGCTGCCCTTAATAGCCTTTTTTTGTTATTCAGGAGATGGAATTTATTTACCTTATAACTTAATAACTGGCAAATTGATCATTTCAGTGTTTTGGCACCTTTAATGATACGCTGTGTCCTCCTCCACCAGATACTTAAATGTTTACAAGAAGTACAGTGACCTATTAAACCAGAAGGCTCTGCAGGACATTAATGCTTTCCTCACAGAAGAACATTCACTCCAGGCATTTACTAAGGTAATAGAAGAAATCTCAGTAAGGTTTATTGCTGTTGACAGAACAGACAGCAGTGTATCTCTGGAACATGGACTATAAAGAAACTGCTTTATATTAACAATGCCATAAACAATCATTTTTATCCCACAACCTTGCGCAATACAGCACTACCAGTTTAATGTGTCTTTTGAAATGGATTTGAAAATTATCAATGCTCATGCTGAAATAATGAGGCACACTGAGTGTGAACTATAAATATCTATCTTTTAATGATTATATGCCGCTTACTAGAGCTAAAAATAACAATAATGTTGCACAGGAGCCACCATTGATCATGGGAAGCAGTAAATAATGGTGCCTCTGTTGTGGTTAAAGGTGTCCGCGGAGTCAATCGCACTGTCTCCTATTAATTGTCCGGCATAGTTTCAATCAAGGTCTGTTGTGACATTTACAAATTCTAAGGCCGTTGGATGAATTCCAAAGAGTATCAGAAAACAAATACACCTTTGGAAGAATGTATGTACGATGTGAAGGTCCGGGTGTTACCGGGTACTTTTGTAATATTATATGATATCTGTGTTGGGACTGCATGATTAGTCATGAACGCCCAGGAACGAAACATAGAAACCAGTGATGATACATTTAAATTCAATGGGGGTTATTTATAAAGAGCAATTCTAGTGCAAAGTAGTCTTATCTCCCTGACAACAAATTGAAGGTTTATGTTCATAAGACAATCCAGTGGGTTGGCAGAGTACCAAACAGAACCTGAGGCAAGAAGGCGTTTTGATGACTCTGCCAGTGCTCTCCTTTTTTAATACTTTCAGAATACTAATATAGAGTTATTATCCTGTCAGATACCAGATCAATTTCTACACATCAGAGGCTTTTTCTGGGGTGACCTCCTAGTCTACTCACCCCAGGCAGCTGACTTGGCCTATTCTAGTTGGATGTTAGGGTGTGTTAGAGTGTTAGGTAGCTGCCGAGCAGAAGTGTTAGAGACTAAAACAGCGGAGGGGGTTTAAACGTGCATGGGATAGACATAAAGCTATCTTGAACGAAAGTAAAAATCAAGGACTTATTGAGTTCTTTACATCAGGAAAAATGGATAGACTTGATGGCCACACAATGAGGAAGACGAAGAAGGTTACTGGAATGTCCTTCACTACTAGTTTTCTGTAATGGTTGTATCATGGATAATGTGCTAACAATGACATTTGGTTTCTATAGAAAATTAATAACCTGTCGCAGCTGTGGGGAGAGATTGCATCCATGCATGTCACTGTGCCTTTGGCCATGTTTTGTTTGGATGCATTGAAACTCAATGAGGATCTTTGCACCAGAACCCAAAAACTGAAAGATCGTCTGATTCAGTTTGAAGTGGATGAAAACAGAGAGCTCAACAAGAGGTAACCCATGTATACAAAAGGGGAATGCGCAAGCGCTCCAATAAAAAAAAAAGGTTTTACACACTTTATCGCAAAGAAGACTACTTACCAAGTGCAGAAAATTTAACTTTAATGCTTTAAGGGGAAAGTGTTGCCACCCCAGTTTTTAAATTAATTAAATTGTACTTTTTGTTTTCCCGTCAGTTTAACGAGGTAACCCATGTATACAAAAGGGGAATCTTGTAAAATATTTGTATGAATTTGCCAGTTTGGTTAATTTGTTCGATTATCCGAAAAATGAGGAAAGGCCCCCAACGATACAAATGAAAAGAAAGCAAAGAGCTCAGAATTTTTGTTTTGCATTTCACTGCTCTCTCACATTCTCTCACACTTTTTCATTCTCACACTCTCTCTCAATGTCTCCCTACCTTCTCCATCGACTGATTCTGCTTCCTTGTCTTCTTTCTTCATACCTTTCTTCCCAGTATCAGTTCCGTTAACAAGTCCTCCTGAGGGCTTCCACAAAAGGGCAAAGTCTCCATGCACACTCTTTCCCCGATATTTCGGAAGGACTCTAAGAGTATTACAGACGGATTTGCAGAGAAAGAGAAGCGTTTTTGCACTTCTCTTTCTCTGAGAATCCATCTGCATTATTCTGACTTTTTAAAGACATGCCGGAGATGCCCTCAGGGGCATCATTTTACAGACATCATTCCCTTTTTGTTCCTAAACATAGAACCATGCCAGGTTCTGTTTAACAAGGTGGGCACTATAAACATCCAAGGGTCTAGGGCTGCAACTTTGTCTAAGTAGCCTAATTTCCACATCCGAGCTTGCTTTATGATGCATAAATGAACTAAGGTAAAGGGCGGATGATGTGATGTGAGGACTAGTGTTACTATTAATACTAGTAATTTGAATGTATTTGTCTGACACAGCTGTCTTGCACCAGAAATAATTTCCCTTCATGCTCTGCCAAGTAAATTTTAATTAACAACATTTTATTAAACCATCGCTAGCTATGCTGAATAGTTTGACACACTCATAATTATACAAGAGATGTTTGTATTGCTTTCCTATGAATTGTCATCTGTTTCATGTGTTATGTTAATGTACCTGTTGTATACCGCCAGCCTTATTAGTGCCCTGTCTGTTTAATAAATCCAACATGACAGGGACATGAATTACATTACATTTTAATTATGTATATTTTGAAGACCATGGGATTCATTCCTTTTTTAATTCTACAACTGAGTTGATGAGCATCTACTAGGACAACTGCAAATTAAAATCTGCATAAATTATACAAAATGCAAACTTTTGCATTGGATAGAATTTTTAAACAAAAGTCAAAAAATAATACACTTTTTCACAGTTTCTCTCTTTCTGCGCTGTCATCAAATTCCTGAAAAAGCAGCAACACAAGAAGAACTATCTTAAGATGTCTTTAAATGATCTCAAGCAAGAGTTGTTTTCTCTAAGAAAAAAAAACTAGATCAGCCAGAGCTAAAAAATATAATTGAGTAGTATATATATATATATATATATATATAAACTTGGAATATGTACTGTATTTTTAATATATTGCTGTAATACAATATTTCATTTTTTTCAGTATCTGTTATAAATACAGTAGTATTGCTGATAAGGTCAGTGAAACACCAACCACCACTGCGGATTTGGTGGCCCTCACAAATTTTCTAAGAACCTCCAGTGACGTCACCGTTTATAAACTAAAGGACGAGATTTCAGAAGCAGCAAGCAGATTGATGTTCCTTTTGGACTATGCCATACTCAGTTGTAAGTATATGTCTGCTTAAAAAAGAGGAATCTTAAATCCCAGCAGACCTGCTTTTGTAGGCAGTAGGAGTCATGAACCAGTCGTAGAGATCTTCTGATCTCCCCGACCACCCCATGGAGCTCTAAAGTCAGTGGAAGTCTGTGCTGCGGCAGCTGAAAGCCGCAACTTGGATCTTCATGTCAGGTGGGCCGAGTGACCACTCCTCTGACCCAGGCCACTTCTGGCACTAGTTATGTCCTCCCTAGTTTGGACTCCTGAAATATGGTGAATGTAAATATACCCCAATAAATCTGGTCCACCTTGTCTTCTCACATATTTTACTCTGATGTCATTGGAATGTGCCTTGGAAAGTGCAAATCTCCTTTGTAGTGCGGTGGGAAAAAATGAGACATAAGAGTATTGTGAAAAAAGGAAAAGTAATTCCATATTGGAACATTAACTTCCAGTCCTAAAGACTACATGTTTATTAGTGTAATCATAAATAGTTTACACGATTATGAAATAACTCCTGATAGAAAAGTGTAACATTAGAATTATAGAATATGTATTTGGACTCTATTCTTCCAAATATGTAATCTATTTGAAACATACTGCATATGTATAGGTATATGTACACACATTTATATACACATATCACTGCCTGCAGCCACTATCTGAACCCTGCGGACTAGACCTCCAGCAACCACTGAATATGTAGGTGGAGAAGGACCAAGTAAATTAGATTGTTCAGAAAAGAACCCAGACAACACACCGAATCTTCCAAATCTGATCAATCCTAGGAACTAAAATACCCATTTCTGTTTACAGATGATGATCTGAAGCTGAACAGTACAGTTTTTCATTGGCCGGAACAAATAGAGACAGTATTTCAGGTCAACAACAACCGCCTTATGACTAGAAGAGACCAGGCTGAGGATGACTTAAGGAAAAGGTAGGTTTACTGACATTGTGGGGTTCGGAAACATGATACTAAAGATGTTTTAATTAAAATGTTATACCAGGGTCACAGAGAAATTACGCTTTCTATGTTATCTAAGATTATCTAAGATTCTCAGACATCTTTTCTGATGAATTTTCCCTGGATGTGGTCTTTCATCCAACCTCAGGTCCATTAACCTATTTGACTACTCCCATTGATAGACCACAATATCGCCTAGCATTGGTTGCTTGAAAGTGATGAGAAGTTTAGTCCAAATCTGTTAAATAGCAGGCCCATGCCCAAGCCACTCCAAGAATTATCCTTAACTTAATTCTTGTTATTTCCATGGGCCTGATTCTGTTACACAAGATGGTATTATCACTATGTATTTCCAAAATTAAAGTTACAATTACCAGAGCCCCAAACACAGATTCCAAACTTTATATACCGCACGGAAAACGAAATTAAGAACAGTCAAACCAAGACTGATTCCTTTGTGCATGGTACCAAATGGTATTCACATTTCAGTTCTGGACTACCCTTGTAGGAAGGACTATAATAATAATCAACGGGGATTTGTCAGGAAACTGGGTCCATACGGAGGACTGTAATGACCCAGCACGCCCAGTTTCCTGACATATGGCCGCAGGCACTTACACATGTCGGGGGTTCGCGGAGTGGAGTCTGCATGCCGAACTCCTGAACTCCATCTTTGGGCGCGCTGGGTCATTACAGTCGTCCGTTTGGACCCAGTTTCCTGACAGTAATGGCACAAGTGAGGATACACTGTATGGCAGACTAATAAATTGCTATTGGAGATATTGCATTTGACATTTCGGTTTAATTTATTTTTTAAGAGTCAAAACTATTTAACAGTCCAAGTGCTGTTGGGGTTGCCTGCTTGAGATATACAGAAGCCATTGGAGCATGAAGGAAAACATTATTTCTCTAAAGAGCAGCTAAACCATTCATTAAGCAACTTGGTAGCTGACTTATAGAATTGCCCTCTGTCTCTGCTGTGGAGCCAGCTTTTGATGGCGAATAGCAAAATGATTGATGCGTTGTTGGCTTATTATTACCAATGAGCTTTGAAAATACTTTCTTCTAGAACCAAGAGGTCACATGGCATCTTTGTGTGAGCGTTCCTGTTCCCATAAGCATACGCACATGGTTGTAGAATTAAACCTAATTATAATGTTAACAAAGAGGAACAAAAAGATAAAGAAAATCAATTATTGCTAGCAATTGTGCATTGAAATAAAAAATGTATCCACTAATATGGTAATGCATCGTCTGTTGTAATGGCAGGCGTTCGGAATTTGACAAAGTCCTCAAAGGCTACAGCACAGAAGTTGAAGCATTTAAGAAACGTGAGACAGCCACCGTGGACGAGATGAAGAACAATGTTGAAAAACTTAATGAGTTGGACAAAAACTTAAATACAGCCCTGGCAGAATTTGAGGTTAGTAAACGGAACTAAATTGATTAGCGTAACATCAGATTGATACGCAGCTTATTTTATGCTGCATGGAAACGATGTTGTCCTGTATATCTTGAAAAAGCTGTGCCTAAATGCTCATTAGGACGTACCAGTACTTCCTGACTTGTTGCAGTGGAAGAGACATCTCCCTGCTGCTACTTGGGAGATCAGGCTGTCTTTTTACAGCCTAAACCCCCGTCTGTCAACAGAAGCCAGCATTGATGGCTTCCTGCTGACCAATTATCTTTAATGGCGCTAATGGCGCTCGGTGTGAGCGCTGGCATTCTGTTGGTGAGATCTGGTGTCCACCAGAAGGTCACTGGAGGACAGGAAAGACCAACAGGTCATTGACAGGTCATTGCTCATCAGTGACACCTTCAAGCAAAGTTGCAAAAAAATAGATTTTATAAAATTTTCATTTTTTACATACTACCTCTCGCAATTCTTTTTCCAAATTAAAGCCCTATTTTTCTGAAACAAAATATGTCACTTTGTATGGGTACATCAAACACGGAAAAAGGGAAATCTTAATTAAACTCACAAAAATAGCAAAAAAGGCATGGTGCGCAGGGTACTAAAAAACCTTTGATACCGAAGGGATTAAAATTCATATACAACTCATACACATTCGCCTGGAGGAGAGTTGAGTGAATGCAAGTAAAAAAAAAAAAAGCAATCAACCAGCAGATCCATTAACCCATGAATTGCAAATGTGAGTCGGAAGTTTCAACTTGCAAAATTTACCTTGCATCGCTAGGAGCTGGTGAGATAGATATAGAGGCGAGAATTCCTCCGCGCATTTGCAAGGGGGGCAAAATGTCAATCCAAAGAAGAACAACAAAAATTCCAACAGCATACATTTTAGACAAAGAAGGCACATTTAAGTAAACGCTTCATGACAAGGTTCCTACAACATCCCTGTTTTACTCTAACTAGTTGGGTGCTTTTGTGTGGAAATCATGTTTATATGTGTTTGACACTGATTTTTACTAAACATATTATGTATATCTAGTTTTCTTTTCATTACAAAGCTGAAAATAAATATATATCAAACATGGCTGTCACAGCATTTCACAACAGTGTCAGCTTCACTTTAAAACTGATATTATTCGTGTTTTGAAGAGTGAATTACTGTGCGGAGAAATTGTATTCATTTTGCATGTATAATATGATTTTTATATAATACGCCTACGATGAAAAGGGAATATTAGCTGGAGGGAAGCATCCTATTTGTCTTTATAATAAATGCATTATGGTTTTGTACAGGCCATCAATAAGGAAGAGGAGCTGCTCGAATGGGAGAAAAGTCAATTCCCTTTGTTGCAAGATACAATGATAAATAAGCTTCCCTTTGAGCAACTCTGGATAACTGCTTACAATTTCCATTGTAAATCCGAGGAATGGATGAACAGTAAGTATTGGTTTTCAATGCCCAGGCCGCTTTCACACAGAGCAGCCTAATAGGACTTAGTTCTGTGAATATACTTGATCACCGATCTAATCAACTTTTAGATGCATCTAACGTCACTGAATTCTAGAGTTAACAAAAGTATGTGTGCTACATAGGATGTCTGCATTATTTAATAGATGAAGCTTTAATATGACCATTGTCTTATGTAAAATTGTTAGTTAATGGCAGATAAGAACCATTTGGCTTGCCTACAATGACCCCAACCTTAACCCCAACCTTAAAACTTCTCATTCTACTAGACATAATTTGGTCTCTGAAATGGCAGATTTAAAATAAGAACCAAAAATATGTGTATGGGCTAGATGAGCCGTGTCCACCTCAAACAGAAGATGTCATGAAGATCTGCTGGGGGAGGTATTCGAAATCAGAGAGGTTTTAGTAATACCATACAAAAAAGGTTTAAGATTCACTCATCAACAAAGCATCTTAAATTTTAGCTCTCTTGTGCCAATAAAGAGGAAAAAATAAACCCCAAGGGCAATCCAGTTCTTCTGTACAAGGAAACAGGTGGAATGCAGGCGGTATCCCTCTATGTGCAGGAGAGCATGGAGGTCCATATCTGGCCTAGCCTTTCTACTTGTGGTGGGCCCCAAGAGATCCCCAATGGGTGACATACCAAATACTCAGAGACACAGAGAGACACTTAATAGCCGGTCCTAAGGTGCATCCTCATACAAAAAAGGCTTGACATGCACCATAGGACAAGCTATTAAGCGACTCCTTCCTTGGTGAGTTACGTTTGAACCTTTTTTTGTATGGTATGGTTTTGTGCTTTGGGGATCTCTCTTGTGCCTAGAGAGATAGTAACCAGAATGTGCTGATAAGACTTATGGAGGCCAAAGTGTATGTCTGGGCCTGTTGGCTCTCATGCAGAGGACATTTGCCTTGCATTTTATGTCTGGGCTGCCCTTGTATATATATATCTTTAGTGATATAAAAGAACTAACGTTTGAGATGCTTCCAAGGCTGGATGCTCTGTAGGCAAGTCTGTTAAGCAGCTATCTGTCCCGGGTGACATCGCTGCACACCCACTGATACGCAACAAAAAAAAAATTCAAGGGCAGAAGAGGATTAACCAAAACAGAAACAGGCATCTGCTTTCCATTAAATACTGGGCAAATAAACAATTAATGAGGAATTTACATAATAATTACTTGACAACATGTTTTTATGGCGCAAAAATGATAAATATGTGTAAATATTCACACTTGCCAAGGAAGAATTATTTGTGCAGCTACCCTTGTCCAGACAGTCGTACGGCATTACATCAAGTCACGCAGTGAGCTTCCTTGACAAAGATTAATTACTTCACTACACAGTACATGTTTAATAGCTTTTCACATAATGAAAACAAGAACCAAATGATGCTAATATTAGAATCTGCCGTTGCACTCTTTTGGGTAGCTTAATGGTAAATATGAAGGTTTCATACACCGACTGAACAAAGGATCAGATCTACAACAGAAATAAACAACGGCGCTTACTTTACAAGATTTCATGGTTTTCATGATAAGGAACCAGGATCCCTCATGGCACCTCAACCTCTCTAGAAGGGGCAGACCTCCATGGAAACCCAAAACCCTGTCTCCATCTTTAATGCCCCTCTATTCTAGGAGCTAGAATGTTTGCTGCATATGAGTGTACCACTGTAATATACAGCCCTAAAAGTCACGATAATATGCACGTGTATATATATATATATATATA
This sequence comes from Spea bombifrons, assembly GCF_027358695.1. Lineage (NCBI taxonomy): Eukaryota > Metazoa > Chordata > Amphibia > Anura > Pelobatidae > Spea > Spea bombifrons. The sequence continues at coordinate 38,004,820 of NC_071093.1, forward strand.
TATATATATTATACTAAAATACATTATTCTTCTAAACACCCAACTAAACTACATAAACAGTTCTCAATCGGTCAGAGAGTCCCATAAAAATCCAGACCCCCTGATCATGCCTCTAACAGAAGCCTCCAAAATAAAGTGGTCCTCTTTGGCCGTTTGAAATATTGTGATATATGTATGTACCATATAGATCAGAGCCAACCATGTTAATAAATGTCTCTATGCTTACAGTTATACGAAAATGTGCCCTTGCAGCAGCCACAAATGTGCGTGAAAGCATGGCGCTTTTATAAACCTGAATAAATAAAAATAGAACATTAAATAAAAATAACATTAATGTAAATTATAGATGTTATTGCTGGATTATGGCTTCCCTGATACATATCAATGTTAGAATTTGCTGCAAACTGGAAATTTCTAATCTTGTGGAAAGCTTAATAGCGACATCAGATAGGTTTAGGGTATTTAGTGCTAAAAATGTATAATGTTCTGGTGTGTTAAAAAGTAAATTTGTATTTTTCTGAAAAGCACAGGAAATAATGTAAAAGCATTATTGAAAGCTGTATGAAAAAAAGACACTTGCAAGGTCAGCTTTCCGAAGTTTGCCATGATCTTTGTAAATGAGCACTTTATATTCAGATTTGAAGAATTTGCTGCGCCGGCATTTATATAAAACAGTCTTGTAAAATTGTACATGCTCTTTAAAGAATAGACAATACCTGGAATAAGGCATAAAAAACATGCAGTTTTGAAAAACAGCAATTTTCTCATGCGCCCTCTTACTGCTCCTGTCACTAAAACAGGTGCGTTCCAGGATTTAAATGCAGAAGACATCACAGAGGAAACTGGGAACATGTGGAGGACAATGTACAAGCTGTCCAAGAGCCTTGGCGATTTACCAGGACCAAAAAGGGTAGCAGAGAACGTGAAATTCAAAATTGATAAGTTTAAAGTGCACCTTCCAATCATTTCTGTGATCTGCAACCGTGGAATGAAGAGCCGACACTGGGAACAGGTGATGCGATGACTCCAAATTATCAGTCAGAAAGGGAGAACATACCTGCCTCTAGTGAATCTACCCCTAGTACAGGATCAGCCGTGTTACCTAAACCCTTTCCCAAAACACTGCTTTATGGGTGTTGGCAGCCCCTTTGCTGGTGAACTGGTAAATCATATTCAGTTTTACAATCTTTATCATAATGCCATTGAAAGGTTGACCCTCCAATTGTTTAGGACTAAATTTCCCATCACCCCCTTGCCTCAAATACTGACTTAGTAGGATTGGGAGCTGCTTCAACATACTTTTTATTTTGATGTTATTTTACTTTTAAGTGTTTTAGTGAGCATTTTTTTACCTAGCTTATTATATTAAAAAAATCATGTTTCAGAGAATTATTTAAGGAATACATTCTTTACACTATTTAATATTAGTTTACTGTGTAACTAATGTGATATCTATCTATTATTAAAGTAATAACACTTGTCTTTTTTATTTTTTTGGTAGATCAGCGCAGTTGTTGGTTTTGATATCACTCCGCAGCCAGACACTTCTCTGATTAGCATGTTGGAGTACGGCTTGACAAAATTTATTGATAAGTAAGTTATTATTTTCTCCTACGTGTTTCTTTTAGTATTTAGTATCGTATTCTTCTGTATTATACAGTACTGTGCAAATATTTTAAGCAGGTGTAAAAAAATGTGTGTAAACTGGTAAACTTGCTGGAAAAAAATGCTCAAACTTGTTCTGTTTGGTACACAAATGTAGTAGCTTAATCTTTCAGGGACTATGGATGCCGTAGAACTCCAGCACCTCGTACGTTTAGTTCGCCGAGTTCTATTATACTGAGATGATGATATATCCATTAAAACATTCCAGGCACCAAATCAAATAAAATAGCTCTGCTAAACCTTGTTTGTTTTCTCATATTTCCAAATAAATCGGTTGCTAACATCAGATATGTAGATTTTCTTAGGAACAAATACATCAGTTCCTACCTGTAATCAGAAAAACCACGGAGATATGATTAACCAAACATCTCTAAACACATTCAATTTCCTCAAACAATTTCTTTTTTCTTATAGCACGCATTTTCCTATCACAGGTTTGTGCTGAGCAATATGTTATCAGAACTATTCACAGTATGAAATGCAACAAGTTATTTTGAATCAAGGAGTGTTTGTAAAATACATCTTTGATTGGGTTGGAAGAAGGTGCACTGGAATTTGTTTCCCATGCCAATGCAATCTAAACTTTTAGTAAGGTTTCTGACAGACACAGCAGTGGATTCCAGCCCAAGAGGGCCTTAATAGAGGCAAATCATTCCTTGTTTGTTGATCCGTACGCCTCTGCCCAGTGGGATGGTTGGATCTTCTAAATGACTCCTTTACACTTCAGAGGCTCTTGACCTCCTTAGTATAGTTCCCTTCAACTACGTCTCTCTTCCCTACACAAAGAGTTGTATTCACTAAATGGAGAGTTGACAAGAGAGTTATGTTTCAGCTCCTTCACTTCATTATTAATTATGAAGGTCCAACCCCAGCAAGCTTCTGCTGAGCCTGACTTGCCCGGTGTAATGTTGAGGGAGTTATAACCACACATCTGCGGCAAACTCTCCCGTCAACTCTACCTTTAGTGAATATACCTCTAGCAGCACAAGGCAGCGACAGGTGTTGGCGCCCCAGGTCAGGCTTAGGGCAGCGTCCATATTAAATGTCCTTTCTGTTCACAACTGGTTATGAGACCATGCAACCTCATTTGACAATAAATTCCACTGTATTATATTTCCTTGATGTGATCCTTTGTTATATTAGTACGTCGAAGGGAAAAAAATATTATACCAATGTTAAAGAACAACACTATTGATGCGATTTAGCAAATTCTAAAATAAGCTGAAACAATGTGTTTATTGTAGACTGGAGCAAATTGGTGCCTCAGCAAGTAAAGAGTATTCTCTGGAGAAGGCCTTAGAGAAGATGAAAGCTGAATGGGCCAACATGATTTTCACCTTCGTCAAATACCGAGATTCCGTATGTATCCAGCAGAAATTAACTTTTTTCCACTAATGTGGAGCCTTGCGAAGCACTACTGAGAAAATGTAACAAATGATACCACCATACCAGTGTTTGTAACAGAAGCTTATAAAATGTTACTTCTTTATCATTTACAACATGTTGGGAGCGAAAAATAATCGCGCAGGAAGGATCAATGCATTCAAAATGCAATTAGCTTGAAAGGTCTTACAGAAAATTCGTTAGTAGATTCAGAATAATGGCTCTGTGTGTAATAACACAATAAGAGCCTCATTTAGCATGGAAAGGTTAATGTTATCAACAGTCACTTAGCAAGACAAATAACAAACTATTTCTTTAAAAAGACCATCAACTTCTTCACAAAGATAGCCAAGCCATGATACACAGCAAGTCGTGACGCAGCCGTAATTCATAGCTGATTTCATAATTCCTACTTTAACCTTAATTTAATCTTTATACACCGAAATGCCGTTCAACAAACTAACTCCCTACAAATAAAATCTATTGATCAGTGAACATATTATGGCTTTTATTTTTCCTTCAGTTCACAGAGAAACAGTAATTTCTCAAATAGTAGTCTTGTCGGAAAGAGATAAGCAGAGCCGTGCCAAGTCCTTCTTTTGACAGTTCTCTGAATGTCAATGAGAGAGGGTTTAGCTCTATTTTGATTAGTGAAAGGGTCAAGGAGATGTGCCGGTGATCATCTACATGATAATGGTTATATTAATATTGATGGTTTTAAAAAGATGCGGAAACATCAATTTATCTCTCTAATATATTAAGCAAATGAGCTTTGGCAGGCTTGTCTTAGTATTTTTTACATAAAAAAAACAACAGAAAGTTTTTGGGAGTTTTTTTTTCCAGTTTCTATGGCAATAACCTATCGGCACCTGCTTTTGAGCCACATGAAACGTATGTGTTAAGTGGTGAAAATAATGCATGGTAAAAAGGCTTGGGGATTCAGCTGCATTTAATAATAATAATGCTGCTGCATTTAGTTTTAGTGTTCATTCTGGTAAAGGATTTGCTAGAAAAAAAAACCTTCAATTGTAGGCAACTTAAAAGTTAGTTATTATTTAAGGTATTGGAGAATTGTGTTTTGGCTGTAGTATCTGTACTGAATCTTTTTTATTGTGGTGCAACCACTTCTTTTTAGTCTCTTTTGTGTATCTTTTTTTTACTTATTTTTTTTTTTAAATTGCAGCAAAGAAAAAATGTTTTCATTATGGTTTTACGATGTGTTAATGGATACAGCGGATTTATTTTAACCATCTATACTTCTACATGTCAACACGAAAATATTTATTGATTGTTGCGCATTTTTGAATTTATAACTAATGGGCGATTATCTGCTAATCTGCAACCAAGAGCTATTGAACCGTGGCTTTCAGACGTTGATTATTGTCTTACATTGCGATTCTGTGTTGGCTTAATAATACGGCTAATGGAGAAAGGTCATTACGGTAGCACAATTTTGTTGGTTTATACGCTCTCGCTAATGGATAATACTCTTGATCCATGTTCTTTGATTGGGAATTTTTATTAGCTGGACTGAAAGTACAAACCAACAAAAAAGGAGAGGGAGTGGACATAAATTATTTTTATATCACACAATGCCTTAGGGTTTAAAGAACATAGAAGGTGACCCATAATTTCTGCATTTAGTAATGTTTACAATCAGGGGAAACATCTTCCTTTTTTCTCATTTTTTTTTCCTTCGAAGTTCCAGCCCAGCAGAAAACAAGACTTTTAATGATGAAGTGTTAGCCAGTTCAGTAGGCTAGCATGCCATTATAATTGGCGGGCACTGACAAGGTTAAATCTTGAACCTTGGCGCTAGGGGAGTCTGCTGGGACAGTGAGCAAAGGACACAACCTGTAGAAAAAAAGGGTCTTATCTCACCTTTATACTGATACTCTTTATAATCTTCACCTTCACCCAATGGAAAACAAAATAAATAAAAAAAGAAAAACAGGTCAAATATTTAAAAATAAAAAAAACAATGGAAAAAAATCCCAGGGTGATGCAAGGTGAACTTTCCTATTAAAAGAACTTTCTCTATTTCCTTGAAGTAAAATAGAACGTTCATGTAAACAAAATATCTCAAACACAATTACGCTGATGGAAAAAACAAACACAAGGCACAGGTAGCTTTGATAAATTAATTTAATCGCTAACATATTGCTAGATAACAAAACCATTTATGGATCATATTCCCCGGAAACTGCCAATGTATCTCTCTACCTTTAATGTTTCTTTTATTTCTCTGCAGAACACGAATATCTTGTCATCTATCGATGATATCCAGTTGCTTCTTGATGACCATATTATTAAAACACAAACAATGTGTGGTTCTCCTTTTATTAAGCCGATAGAAGCTGAAGCTAGGGTAAGTAGCAATTGCATCAGTAATGGTCTCATCAATTACAACCTGCAGCGGAATTGATTTAATTAGGCAGGAGATCTTAATTCCTTCATTTATATCTTGACAATATACAAATATACTGTTAATCTGTTTAGCTGAAAGAAACCTGCAGATAATTGTATAGTTATATAACTAAGACAAATTGGAATGGTGATTGTCTTTTGGTGTTTGCATAGGAAATGTGTGTATCTTGTTTTTTTGTCATTTTGTAAAAAAATCTAATATTCTACATTAGGGACGGCAAAGAAGGATGGCCTGTACAAGTCCATGCATGACAAATGTTTTTTTAAAGCTATAAAATGTGTTCTCTACTACTCTTGTAGGAATGGGAGCAGACACTGGTTCTGATACAGGACATTTTGGACTCGTGGTTAAAATGTCAAGCCACCTGGCTTTACCTAGAGCCCATATTTAGTTCTGAAGATATTATCGCACAAATGCCAGAGGAGGGGAGGAAATTTGGCATTGTGGACAGTTACTGGAAGGACATAATGGCAGAAGCAGTAAGTAATAAGAATGGTAATTGCTTTATCGATATGTGATAATCATTTAAGGTTTTATCCCACATTGTGATGGTAGTTCACAGGTGGTAAACCAGGTCTAATTGTCACGCTTAGCATACCAGAACAATAGTGCAGGGTAGGACACTGTGTCCCAAGAGAGAGAGCCCGTCCATCCCAGAAGAGTTCTTCACCCTCCAACCAGTCCACCCTCACGTTGAGCTTTTTGGGACTGTAGGACTTGTGATAATCTTTCAAGGAAAGGGGACAAACTCCTAGGGAACAGAGGCAGGATAACCAGGATAATCTGTAGTCAGGAAACCAGAGGTTAGAAGAGTCGGGAAGCCAGAGAATAGAGTAGTTGAGGTCAAGCCGGGATCGCAACGAGAATAATCCAACACAGGAAAGCTTCTAGAACTGGAATACACTATGATTGGCACAGGTATGACCATCTAATGATGGCTCTGTGGCTTGTTATAGGACTTGCTATCAGTAGAGTGTGCTTGCCCATGGCCATTTTTAGTATGGCACAGATAACTCACAGAAGGCTGTCCCCGACGATGTACCAGAGGAGGCCGGCTATGGTGGCGGACTGGCGGGTGAGTGACACTAATAACATGCAAGAATTGCGTGGGACAGATGGGGCATAGTGCCTTCACCATTGGTTTCTTTTCAAGGGATTGTATATATAAACACATTAATTTGTTTTCTAAATAGTAATTTACTATTAATTGTCACTGTGAACCATGCACGCCTTAAATTGTAATAAAGGAATTGATTATTTTTCAGAGCAGATGTATTCCCCAGCAGCGAGTCCATAAAACCAAAGATAATTTGGCAAATCTTAAAAGTAATTTAGGAATAATAACATTTGTTGCAAGGAGCGCTAATTTCAATGAGTGAACGTTGGAGCTGAAATGCTGATTGTTTAGCTCATTAGAGGAATAAATAATCTTAGTCACTAGTGTACAGTCTGAAAGCCAAATGCTATCACAGACATAACTGCAGGTAGCACAGAGAGTTTCAGCATTTCAGCTGGAGCTTCCTTTTGGGTAGTCTGCTACAGTGTCTTGAAAACTGGGAAGAAGCGGCAGCTGCCCTAGTACTACCTTAGGAGCCTCTCAACATCTACCATAGCCAGCAGCTGCAATGAACTCTTCTAATGCTTCCTCCCTTGAATAACGTGCACCCCCTGCTGAATAGGACATCATACTTATGGATATCCTCATGGAGTGTTCATAGGCTAGTTTAACCCAGTGTTGGTGCCACTCTAACACTCCTCACCTGTTGTGAATAGCCGGTGACAACTCCTACATGAAAGCCCCTTTTTCATATACAAATGTATGTGTCAAATCTAGCAGAAACAGCCATAAGATCATCATGCTGTTTTTCACAAAAGACTGGGGGAAGCTATTTTCTTGTGCACTCCTAATTTCCTGCTGTTCCTTGCTGCAGCCTCCTGCTTTCAGCATTATTTCATTCAGCTTTGTAAATATCACCAAAATAAATTATTTTTTTTCTTTCATTTTAACAAGGCATCAGGTATGTGGAGAATAGCAAAATAATATTCCATGCTAGAGCAAATTACTTTTTGTAGCTTTTAGTTCCAGTTCATGGAAATTTGGAATATTGGTTCCACATCTATACCACCATGACTACAGTATTAACACTGATTTCGTTGTCACAAATTAATGTAGCTCCTAAGTCTGATGGAACATATTTTTAAAATATTTGGCATTAATCAATCATGCAGCATTAAATGGTATGTTTATTATATTTTTTAATATAATGTGGATTCCCATATTAACCCCTTCGTTACTATGGAAGACTTAAGATAGGGTAGAGGCAGTGACCTGTATGGGGGAGATATTTAGGGATTTTGTCTTAACTAATAGCCTAGCTAGCCAAGTACATAGAAACAGAGATTATTCTTGTTGTGCATCTTCGTGTCCGTTTATCCGCCACCATATTCGTTTATTTGGTATTCCGTTTGAACAACGAAAATGCAGTTCTAATAATACATGCTAAAAATAATGTCATAAAAATAAGTCATGACATACCTGGGGTGATTGTGAGACAAAGTGCTACATCTGGATGAACTGCCATAGAAAAAGACTCTTTTGACTGATTGTCCAAATGTTCCTCAGAAGTGCTCCAGCCCTTTGCGGCTGTTAAATTGCTGCACATTATCTTTCTCAAAAGGGCTTTGAGTTTAGCTGTCCTTGAAAGCCAATTTGCCAAACTAATTACTAAGTCATTTATCTCCTGATGGCCAAGGTAGCAGGACATCAGTTCACAAACGCAAAGAATTGTGCTTAGGACAGAATGTGTAATTACTAGTATATAATGGATTTTGCACCTACCAACAAATATTCATTTCATTAGGTAAAGGATAACAGAGTGCTTGTTGCAACAAAGCAGGACAACATGTTAGAGAGACTTCAGGAATCCAATATCCTCTTGGAAGAAATTCAGAAAGGTCTGAATTCATACTTAGAGAAGAAAAGATTATTCTTTCCAAGGTACGTTCTGTTAAAAAATAAATCCTCATGTGCTAGTTCACTGTGCCCCCTTCCTTAACCTGCAGTAAATAAATAAATATACCCTTTGTCTAAATCCTGCTTGTATCATTACTTAATTGTTTAAGTGTTTATGCATTTTCATCAGAATAAATTACTAAAATAGAGAAAGGATATAGAACTTTCTATTAATGAGGTTCATTTCAGAGTACACATTGATTTGGGAATAACATTTCTAAAAACTATACTTTGTAAATTATTCTTTTATCACAGCTATTTTATGCCAGCCACAATGGTATGGCTAAGATCACTGGGATCCACAGATACTTATCAAGGTATTATTGATAACTGTGACTTATTATTGACACAAAGTCAGGGATTTTGTAGCCTTTTATACTAAAAAGGTGCTAATGATTAGACTTGTGCATTCATCTTCGGGCAACATGAAAACGAACATGAAGAGTGCGTTTTCGTGTTCGTTCCGAAGACACGAAGAAGAGAAGAGAGCCGCGGTAAAACGTAGGCGAAGACGAAGACTCACACACGAAGAATCTTTGTGATCGTCTACTAATCTCCCCGGTCCCTTCCCCATCTAGCCTACCTTATCTTCACAGCATCGCAGGAGTTGACGGAAACGGAAATCCGCAGGCTCGCCGTCAGGGGTTACAAGGCAGTGCGAGTGAGCCTATTGGTCGTCTGCAGGGACCTCTTCTGGCATCAACCAATTGGTTGATGCCAGAGGAAGGCCCTGCAGGTGACCAATAGGCTCACTCGCACGGCCTTTTTAAATCCTGACAGCGAACCTACGGATTTCCGCTCCTGTTAACCCCTGCGATGCTGCATTAGATAACAGGAGCAGAAATCCTTAGGTTAAAGGGCCGTGCAAGCAACCAATAGGCTCACTCGCACGACCCCTTACCACTGGTTGCAGAAATAAATAAATAAAACAACCTGATTTAAAAAATACTACTGAAATATATACACTGAGACTTCAATATCCAATATCACAATCCACTCTTTAGGGCAAATTTAAATTCAGTCTGATTCCTAAAATATGTAAAGCTGTCTCATAGTAACCTGGAAGGGTTATAACATTTGAACATCTTGAGCTCGCCATACGTTATATACTGCTTAGTGAAGTGAGGAAGACGAGAGATTTAACATTCTTAAACTCCCACAAACTACTGGACTCACAAATATATCCCAGATGCATCTCCCTCTTCTCCTATCATTCTTTTTAATAAAAATATGAGACTCACTAGTATAATACAAGCAATAAAGATTTCCCACGTGTAACACAAACCCATTATTGCTCTCATGCAGCAGACTAAATTCTATTCTTGAGCCAAAATACATTCAGATATACCCTCGCTGTGCTGTTGCGTAATATGTTTACTGCATTGCAAATGACTAAAGCCCTTTGCAAGCACATCACGTCCGCCACATACCTCCATCGCTACACCGGATAGTTAATATGCATCTTGTGTTAATAGGTAAATGCTTTTATACCAGGCCTGCTTCAGGGTATTTAAATTAGCTGTCTAAGATTGTATAACAAGGAAACAAAGTAAGAAACTGTTTTCATTTACTATTAAATGGAACGCATACACAAGGCTCATCTACAGACACCAGACAAGCCAGAAGGCTTGTTGTTCCCTCAGAAATCTCATGGTGCTGCCACAACCACAATGGATTCTGGGTAGGCACATGCAAATAAGGTGAACAATTATCACCTTTTTCCAAAACTTGGGAAGAGGGAACTGGCTTGTCTGATGTCTGTAGATGAGTGTTTAATAATGCTTCTGCATACCCCTAAATTTTAGTGGAAGGGTTTTCCATCACCTTTACCCACCATAACATACATATATATATATATATATATATATATATATATATATATATATATATATATATATATATATATATATATATATTGTAAACTATAAGACAAATGGAAAAATGAATAAGTGTTGACAGTGGCGTATAGCTCTGTGATTGGTAGCTTTTCAGCTGGTGACAAAATACAACTCCCATGATTAAAAAGTGTTGGCAGATGGTCATGAGAGTCACAGCTCAGCCCTGTACCTCAGATCTATTTGGAATATTAAATGATCATGCCAATTGTCCCACCTGAGTCTTCTCGGTGAAACACACATAGCCTTCACCCTATAGTCCTGACGAAAATGTTAGAAAAGTAGGCTGGCGTGCATATTGGCACAGACAGAATTAAACTCTGTTGATAAGGGAGAAAGAATTGTGGGAGAGTGACCTGCGCTAAATAATCAAAACAATCACTAAAGTAAAGGGTGCTTTCCCCAAACTGCTCTAAATGTAACACTTAGCACAAGAGGTGCTTCAGTTTTGCCTTGGTCAATATGGCCAATAGCCAGAAGGTAGTAGTATTTGACATGGATGGCAGTTTGATAAACTGTGGAGTGAAAACCAAATTGACGCTTTCTATGTAATTGTGTTAAGAAAAGATTTGAAGCTGATGAAGGCATCCCTTAGAATAACGTGTACGCTTTCACTCTCATGACTTTAAATTTTCAAAATGTATCTAAGTGTTGATATTAGTCCCACTAATCATCATTAACGCAGATCAATTTCTTTCCTTGAAAAGGTTTTTTTTCCTTTCAAATGACGAACTCCTAGAAATCTTATCAGAAACCAAGGATCCATTGAGGGTGCAGCCACACTTAAAAAAATGCTTTGAAGGAATAGCCAAACTGGAGTTCACCGAAGATATGGAAATTACCGGAATGGTCAGCTCAGAAATGGAGACTGTCCCTTTAACACAGAAAATCTTCCCAGCCAAAGCAAAAGTAATTATATATGTTTATGTAAAGTTTATGCTGATGTAGGTGAAAATTACATGTATGTTGTGTTAATGAAGACACCAGATGTCATCCAAAACAATCACATTGTAACTCATTGACCTCAGGATAGTTGGAAGAGTATGGAAAGAAAAGAGATATACGGTATGTGACTTTGATGGCCTGGATTCTGAAGGCCAACATACTGTAGCTTGGAACTTCATGAAAGACTTGGAGACCATCCTGTAGATGTAGATGGTAGATGAAGTCATAGTTTTTAATGAAACTCAGACCTAGCGACTAATGTACCCTGGCCAGAATGCAATCATGATAGTGGGCTTCAAAGGAGGAGAACCTTCTTAGCTAAGATACAATCTGTGGATCCATGGAAATTTAGATGGATCAGCAGCTTCACCTCTGTGGGATCTCAGCAGAACAGAGGTCATATCACTTTTGTGTAATGTGACATAAGCTCTCAAGCCTTAAACATTGAAGAGATTTCTGACATATCTATGGGCTATGAAAAAACTTCAAAACATGCCTTGGGCATCCTCTGTAATAGAATTTAGGCACATTCAGTAATTTTAATTGAATTTCATTTTTAGGAAAGTGGCCATAAAAGCCAGTACAAGCTTCTATTTACACATTTCTAAAACTGGATACAGCCTCTTAATGTGTCTGTAAACATGAATGCTGACTGGCGCTCCTTATATCTTTCAAAATGAAGTTTTCTTTCAGGGCTCCATTGATTTAAGTTAACACTAAATCATCCCCACTTGTTTTAACGGTAAAAGCTAAATATTTTTTTGTTTCTTTAACTAAAGGGCATGGTTGAAAAGTGGCTTTTGCAAGTAGAAGAAAATATGTTATCTAGCATGAGACAAGTCATTTACGATGGGATACAAGGATATGTGGAGGTAAGGCACGTTTTCTAAATAGTATGGCGACCCTACCGTCTCAAAAATAAGTTGTGTGTTCTCAAACAATAATTCTTCTGCAAAATGATGTGATATATTTTATTCAACATGAAACCTGAATTTTAGTCGCCAGTATTTATTCACAGAACTGTAGTTACTTGTGGATGCATGTTCATGTTTGGGGTTGCTTTTTTCATGTCAAGGTCTTCCTTAAGAACATAGTGTGTTTTCTCTGCTTGTTTTTCAGGTCCCTCGTAAGCAGTGGGTCTTGCAGTGGCCGGGCCAAGTGGCCATCTGTGTCTCTTCTATTTACTGGACCCAAGAAGTATCTGAAGCAATAGTGCAAGGGACGTTACCTGTAAGTCAAATGTCTCTCAGTGTAAAATTCATACATCAGAATCACTTTATCACCTAAACACTAAAATTATTATATACGTTCTGAAAAAATCATTTTAACAAAGGCTTTCTTCAATATAAACCGGTGCTTAGTTCATACCATGCATTGTTTAGTGCTAATTTTAACAGTTTCCATTCTGGAGTGCCCATCAAAGTGGAATCACTGTTTATTGCAATGGTTGTATATTTCTCAGTTTTTAGGAACCTCGAGGGAATAAAAATGTTGAAAGATTATACTAAACTGCTGAATTATTGATTTAGTGGGATAATAATCCTATTTATTTTCCAATATTTCCAATCTACTAAATGTAACATACAGTACTTAACCATATTTTTCTTTATTTCCTTCAGTCTTTCTTGACTAAAAGTAATAAGCAAATCGGCGAAATAGTTGAACTGGTTAGAGGGAAATTGTCAGGTGGTGCAAGAGCCACACTGGGAGCACTCACGGTCATCGATGTTCACGGTAAGAACTATCAGAAAAAACCTCTTTCTGGAATTCATGATTTTGCTGGGTTTTTTTTTTAAATTCCATAAAGTAGTAGAATTACTTTGAGCCAAAGTGCTCTCCGTCCAGTACTAGAAATCTGCAGAGATGTGTATGGGATATGAGTTACAAAGTAGAAATTCAAATAATAATAAAACACAGAACAGACTTGTAACTTGTTATCTTTGGACAGGTCAGTTAGGTTGGTGGTAGGTACCCTTAGCTCTGTCCGAGCCCCCAGTCTTTGCTGATTTGTGTAACTGAATTCATACCATTAGTGTGGCATTTTCTGTTATCTTGTGGAAATGTGTGCTAATAACAGTTTGTCATGAAAAGGACCTGTGAAGCCCCATGTTTGGGTAAAAAAAGCAATTACACCAGGCTTCTGCATCCATAAAAATGCACTCTGTGGTTAAGAATTGTGATGGTAACTGTATTACCAGAGTCATGCACAAAACCTCTAAACATTTTAGAGATCATAAATGGGCCTATACTTTATAAAATTAGTTGCTTCTCATCTCCTTTCCAAGGACGCGCCGCCTCAAAAAAACACACAACCAATGGGACCTGGTCCACTTGCATGCCACGCTGCTGGACTAATACCATACCTTCCTTCCATCTACAGCAGGCTGGAAAAAGGCAAATATTTTAACGGCTCCAAGAATTGTGCCTATGAGCTGAGTTTCAACTTAGGATACCAAGTAGAGGACAGATGTTTGTCAAACGAATTATCTTAGCATCCCCCTCGCAAGTTACTGTGATGTGAGCTATGAAAACATATGCCAAATTCAGACAGTAATTTCTACTTATCCTTAAATTAGTTTCTTTACACCATGGATTTGGATCTTCGCTAGCTCAAATCTCTCATGTCCCATTTGGCTCACCAGTACACAGCCACAGGCATGTCACAATTCATCACCTCTTACGTCCCTGGGAATGTGAGAAAGCCCAGGAGGAGAGACCTCTTTGCGAGTGCATTTGAGTTGGTCTCCAAAGTATTAATGATGGTTCTTCATAGGTTAAAATTTTTTTTAAAACTTAAGTAACTCAAGAGTGCCTTTTATCTACACATCCTACGCTGTTATGCAGAAAAGATAAGCAACCTGGTATTATTAGACTGTTTGCTTTCATGGCATCTCATTCCAAGCGTCAATGTGTAAGCAGGCACAATGGATTTGATCTTTGCTGTGCCCTGTAATGATGCACAGTACTTTTACCTGACAAGGAAGCCCTAATTTATTACTCATGAAGTGCTACTAAATCATGCGTGACATTTACCAACGTAAACCTATAATTATGCTACCAAGACTGCGAGGAAAGGAGAACGGAAAATTATATTTGTATTATTTAAGGTATAATGCAGTGTCTGAACTGTAGAATTACAGACATTAGATTTCCAGAAGCTTTGTGACATTTTAATAGACATAGCATATACATTTATAAAACAATATGTCTGTGTCTAGCATGACAGAAAGATAATTAAATCTATTAAATAAAATGATTCTCACCTGCAAACATCACTTTTTAGCATCAGTTTCCCCGTTATAGAGCACCTTCCATGTTGAAATGTCTAATCTCAAAATGGCATTCTTTATGTCTATGTTTAAATAAAGCCCGACTACATATATATCATTGACATGATAACATGAGCAGGGTGTGTTTTAACGTGCAGGAAAAGTGAGTTATATATTGAGCTAAATAATGCCAATAATATAGACAAACAGGTGATTTATTTAACCCCTTAATGACAAAGCCAGTACATGTACAAAATGCATTGTTTTCAATGGGTTTAGGGACCAGCCATTGTCCTTAAGGGGTTACGGCTCCTTGTTTACAGTTAATACATAATTGAGATTTATAAATATAAACACAAGTGTGTTTTTTGCCATTAAACTTTTTCCCCAGAATGGAATAACATGTTACATATGGATATTGAACTGTACATCTGAAAGGCATGTGGCTTACATGATGTACTGGTCAATTTACATTCTTTAAACTAACAATATAATCTATCCATGTTGAGGTAATATTAATGAAACACAATATAGATGCCATGTTATGTAAAATATCATGCGTTCTAATATTCAAGTAACCCGTTTCGACTAACAGGAGCGTGTAGGAAGCATTAAGCATGTCGTATTCTAGTGTTACCGATATAAATTGTTAATTACAATCAAAGAATAGTATCATCAAACAGCGCAATGTTATTTATTTGGGAGGATAAAATAAATAGCACATTTTTGTGACACTCTTAATGGGGCTTAAGTAATAAAATAAGATGAAAGGGACCTGGGGGTTATAAGATCACATTTAATTGTGAAAAAACAGTGTAGCAAAGCAGCTGGAAAACCATTAGTATCAGAGCCATTAGCAGCACAATGAAAAATGTCATGATTAGAGTTGGGCGAAATATTATTAATCAGTGGAGGATCACTAACATGTTACCTGCTCACACTAACAACATACCAGTAGAAAATCATACATGAAAAACATATTAAAACCTCCGGGTGCATTGTATCCTTTAGCCAGGTTTAACGTTCCTAGTAGAGCCAAGGCTGGTCCTAGGGTTCTTGGTGCCCTCTCCCGGTGGTGGCAACCAGCTCAGTGTCTTAGGCAGCTGCCTAGGCCACCTATGTGGTAGGGCTGTCCTGAAAGTAGGCGGCCGTTTATGAGCTCGTACTGTGCCTCCGCTCTACCCTAGAACCAATACCATTAATCAGGAGCTATATAAAGGTATAATCTTATGGGAGTTCGACATACATTTCCTTTAAGGCAGTTGCCCATAAACACTTTGACTACAAAGCAAGCTTGTTGTGTTTCTCCTTTTTCTACTCAAACAGATTACGTGTCCCATTTACATTGCATGAAAATAAATTAGTTACAAGCCAGGACATATTATCCTGTTTAAAAACTGAATGCAATAAAATCCTTGTTAGAAGAAGTTGCATTTAGTTTTTGTGTTAATCCGTGTCACGTAAATCAGTGACCTTTCTCTAGTCATTCCTATTAGTCAGGGGAGCAGACAGCATTTTGTTAACCTAAGCAGGAATCACAATTTAAATTGCTATAGAAGCAAGTTAATTAGTTACAGAGGCAATAATCTAGAAGCTCACACCTTAAATTATAAACACACAGAACTGTGGTTTCCATATTGTGTGTGTCACTGCTTACTGTTAATGTTTTGGGCTTCTGATGATTATCTTAAAGGTGCAAAGAAGAATTTGTTTTGAGTTGTATATCATGAATAACTTTTTTTTGGCACTCATTAATAGAAGGGTTTAAATTATTATATATTTTTATATTAGTATTAAATTTAAAATTATTATTAGTTAATTTAAGGTACTAGGAGCCAGTATATATATGTATATATATATATATATATATATATATATATACTGGCTCCTAGTATATATATGTGTATATATATGTATATGTATATATGTATCCAGCAACCTTCCATACCAATTCCAAATAAAGTTTATAGTACCCATGTGTATATTTTATTCAGCACATACAATAAAAAAGAAAAGAAAGTATGCTGTGAAAAATGAATACATGGAAAACAAAGACTCCCTAAGAAGCTCTTTTATCAAGACATGAAAGTCTCTAGCTGGGATTGAAACGTCAAGCTTTTTTATTTACTGTGAATTTATAAATATATGTTCTGTATGCAGAGTTCATTTTAACTGAATTCCAAATGGCAAGATTCCATGCAGATTTGTGAAATATTCTTCATTGAATTCATATTCCGTTAGCGATGATTTGTTCCTTTGAATTCTAAGCAAGCATATGGCGATGACTATTATACAAAAGGAATAGAATGAACTCATATTCCGTTCTTCCACAGCGCGTGATGTTGTTGCAAAATTAGCAAAGGACAAGGTCTCAAATTTGAGTGACTTCCAGTGGATCTCTCAGCTGAGATATTACTGGGAAAAACAAGATGTCATGGTCAGAATGATCACCACAGAGGTCAAGTATGGATATGAATATTTGGGGAACTCTCCACGTCTGGTTATAACACCGCTAACTGATAGGTGCTACAGGTATGAGACACCCAAGTGCTTGCGTTATGATGTAACTAACATGGAAACTTAGTATCCCGATATTCCTTTCTTTATACAAAACCCTTCAACTAGGATAACAAAAATGATACACTCCAGATAATGCTGGTTCTTGTCTCCTGTGCAGAACCTTGATGGGAGCATTAAAGCTCAATCTCGGCGGCGCTCCTGAGGGCCCCGCGGGAACTGGAAAAACAGAAACAACTAAAGACCTTGCAAAAGCATTGGCCAAACAGGTAAACCTATATGTACCAACTGCTGTCTTTCTCTCACTACTAATAGCATTGTGATCACTTGGGACCCAAAAGTTCTAATTGTGGGGCGATCTGGAGGAACATTCTATTGGTTTTCCCAGTGAATATGCCAGATTTTGTACTTTAACACAGAATTACAATTTATAAGTATGGCCAAAAGTGTTATAAATATGTAAGGGGAGGGGTGCTAGTATTTCCAGATTAACCTTAATAAGAAAAAAAAATACCTGTACTCAATGCAGTAGAGTCAAGGAAGGATTTTACAAAATTCTTCTTGGACTGATCGTAGGATTCAAGTACAGTATTCACATAGAGATCATGGAAAATTAAAGAAAATTGGCATTAAATGCCCTGGCTGTGTCTTTAGTGGACGTTAGAGCTGGAAAATGTAAATCTGATTAAATCAGAGACAAAAAAATTTAATAATAACAATGAAAAATGATAGACGTTGATCAGTTGTGGAATAAATTATGGTTTCATCTCAGATCTGACATTCTTTAAACTTAATATTATTGCTTCCGTTACCTTTAAAGGTGCTGTTCCGCCTAGACATCAACTGAGTTTGAAGGCAAATTTAACCGTAAACTAAGCAGATCTGTCATTTTATTATTTCTATAAAATAAGAAAACCCTGAAGACAAGGTTCCTCAGCATGAGCTCTTTGTAATGTTTTAACAAACAGCAAACTGCTTTAACCACCTGGTGTCATATGAGTGTAGCCTATAATTAAAAACATTAAATGAAAAAAAATTAGACAAAGAAAATAGAAAAAAGTCCATGGGGGACTTGTACATTCTAAAGTAATAGCGATGGTGTCCGTAATGGTACAATGTGTTCCTTGTTTCTTAGCGCTTACAATGATTAATGTATTAAACTGTGTTACCTTGTCCTTCTCTTGTGCAGTGTGTTGTCTTTAATTGCTCTGATGGACTTGATTATAAGGCCATGGGAAAGTTCTTCAAAGGCCTTGCACAGTCTGGAGCCTGGGCTTGTTTCGATGAATTCAACAGAATTGAGGTAATCTTCATGTTCCTGATTTGTGCGTTCATTAGAATATAGATAATAGCTTTTATTTGATGAATAACAGTTTAAAAGCCTTATGGGATACACTATTCACTGTTCTACGTACACTGTTCTTGATCAGTTCTTTCAATTATACACAACACAAGATGCTTGTATTGGCTGAATAGCCTTTGCAGTTTTTGTTTACGGGGTGCAATGCAAGATTATTGAAACCTTGTAGCACCATCACATACCACAACCACATGGTCTTGAAGACCAAAATACATTGGGTGATGTTTAAACTAGCTTTGCCCCTGCTCAAACTCGTCCTATCGCGACATGTCAAATTACGACTTCCCAGCATGGTTGGAGGAAGCAAGGAATAAGCTGACTTGGTTTTCAATGGGGACTGTCTCATTTGCAGGTTAGATGACTTGTACAGGCAAATGCAGTTAGAGTCTTTAGCCAATGGTGATACCTTTTATCAGACCAGAGCTGAAAAAGATAAGGAGCCATATAAAGCTTATTTAACGCTACATCTTCTTCCAAGTTGGCACAATAAAATATATCAACTTCACCTAAAGAATCCATCGCAATGTGGACCAGTATGGCTATATCAGTTTTCCTATTCAAACTCAATCTATTTTATAGCACTTGATTGCAATTTCCAATGTATATAGAGTCTGCCTAGAGATACTGTTGTTCATTTCAGCATGCTAAATTACCAAAAATTCCGAGTTGGCACATATAGCAGGTTATTATACGGTTGTAAATGTTCCATCCAGGTTGAAGTGTTGTCAGTGGTGGCTCAGCAGATACTGAGCATACAGCAGGCAATCATCCGCAACCTGAAAACGTTCATCTTTGAGGGCACGGAGCTCACCCTAAATCCCACCTGTTCTGTCTTCATTACGATGAATCCTGGGTATGCTGGACGTGCAGAACTTCCCGACAATCTGAAGGCAAGTGCTGAGTGCTGATGTTGTCAAAGGCTGCCTGCATTACCAGTTGGTGTTATATCGGCTGTCATCGTTATCACCTCTGCCACCATTACTACATCCCTTTATCTCCTTAACTACAACTTACAGGCTTTCCTACTACCTGTTCGGCTTACTCTATGCTACCAATGCTCACTTTCTTATGCACTTTACATTAAATTGCATTCCTATGCTCACCTATTTCCTAAACATTACTTGGTCCCTCCATTTTTATTTTCCAGGCATTATTCAGGACAGTGGCTATGATGGTCCCGGACTATGCGTTGATTGGAGAAATTTCCCTTTACTCAATGGGATTCCTGGATTCCAGAAGGTGCAACTTAATTACAATTTCATATCGTCACAGTGCTTTGCTAATTCATTGTTGGGATAACTGGATGCCCAAGCTCTAGATGGTTATAATAAATTAAATTTGTTATGCTAACAGCTGTGACTTAAACTTTAATGTAGAAATATCCTATATACTCTCTGATAGTAAGCATAAATATTGCCTAGTGTAATCAGTGGCTCTTTTCTTCCATAGAGGAAGTAATCGCTCGTGTTAATTCATCCATTAACGCAATCCTTTATCCAGAGAGAATTAACATATTTCCCCATGGTTTTAATGCGTTTTAAAAGAAATCTTGATACAGCAACAGGGCTCTTTTGTAGCATAAGTGTTCTGTGCTAATCAGTCTTCTCAACTTTTTAAACTTTTATTGAAAAGTTATTTTAAATGACTACACCAAATACTTTTACTCGGATACATCTGCATTAGCATTTCTTTTAGAAAGGTCTTATGTGCATAAATGTTGACATACTGCATATGGCTGTGTCTGTAGAATGTCCTTAAGTATATTTAGGGCTCAATTTTGGTAGATGAAGGAATCGCTTGCCCTTTAAAGAAGTATAATAGGTATTTAAATATTCCCTTTTTTAAAGTGCATCCCATTTTCTGAAGTATTATATTTCGTAAGTCAGTGCACTAAATTAACTAATTTAGTAATGGCAAAAGAATAAAATATATCATCTTATGTTGTAAGCCATCCTACCTCACTGGTTTCAGGATATGGCGTGTTATTTCTGCTTCAAAAGCTATTTTTTTCATTTTGGTCAAATTATACTCTAGGTTTGGATGAAAAAAATTAAATAGACCAGATACTTTAGCTTTTACTAACTACATGCAAATGTTACAGTCTTATATAGAAGGGAAATAAATCCCTTATCGATAAATTAAAAATATATATATAATATAATAGTTTGGTAGAGCTGCTATTATGATACACTATAATAGACTGATTATGTTTGAAACTTCCATGTACTTTTCGTCGGTTTGCCTAGTGTGGGTCCCTTTAGGAGAGTTTGTTTGCATATGGTAACCTTACGGCGTACGGCAGATCAGGTTGGTCGGTGGAGGGAAATCTAATCTCGCAGCCCAACATCAGGCAGCGCGTTGAATGTGTGTGAATAATTCCAAAAGCTGCTATGACAATGTAATGAAAAAAGTCACATTTTAATGCCCAGGGATATATTTTTTCTGTTTTCATCTATTTATTTTTTTCGGATTGTGCTGAAATAGTTACATACACTACCCCCTCTCCCAGACATGAAGCCTGTTGGACATTGAGAGTTATTAGTTTGTAGACAGATAATTACCTGTTAGATATCCCTGGTGCTGACATTTACATTGCCGATGGAGCCCTTCAAATTACCCAAAACTCTCTAAAACATACTTAATTCTAGATCTTTGTATACTCGTGTATCTAGTAAGTTGGAGAAAGCAATAGGTTATGAGTTCATGTAATTTAGAGCAAGTAGCTGGTCGATATCAATTTAGCTGTCTGTCTGTTTAATTCTGCCGGTAGCCAGTTCATTTTGTACAATTGTCTCTGCATTAAAATGCCAAGCGTACAGTAATTTTTCTTGGTAGGGCACTCGGAGCTCTCCCTTTTCTGGGGCAGCGGCTTCATGAAGGGGTGGGCCTAGTTGATTGTTGGAGCAAGGCTATGCCCAAACAGCCTTCCATGACGTGGGGGTGAAAGAGAAATGGGTGGGGAATGGGCATGGAGGAAAAAGAAACCGAGTTCCCAAATATGTGAATATGGTTCCAGTCCATTAACAGAAACCATGTGTACTGTGCCTGAAACCCCACTAAAGAAAACACATCTCTGGAGAGATCCCAGGTTTCATGAGAAAGGGCAGAATTTAAAGGGACCACACGGTTATCATACGCTTTAAAGTGCATGTGATGGCAGGGATGTCCCTTAAATGATGCAACAGAGTACAGGGTGCTTATTTTTGTAGTAAGCGAAGAGGATGATAGAATTGGAAGCCATGGTGTTCATCAGAACAGCTGCAGCAGTCTTACTAGGGCAAGGATTTGTCATGAGCTGTCACATTTTCTATTTCCTCTCGCACAATAAAACATATGCATATTTGGAATAGCTAAAATCCTTGGAAAAATCATGAAACAATTAATGGGCAGAACTCATCAAAGAATGTAATAACATATGTCAATGTATTTATTAACGTAATAAAGCGATCACAATAGAAAACCACATCAGTACCAAACGTGTCATGAAGAAATACTGAGATGTAAATGAGGTTGATGAAAGTGATAATATTTGGACCATGTGATAGATTATCAGAAATGCAAACAGCGATACCATTCAGTTTTTGGTAAAAAAAAGTAAAGGTGCTTAAAGCCATAGCACGCTTTAGTAGTACTTAATCACTTTTGGCACATGTGCTTAAACACGTTTCTGCTTTTTTTTACATTTATGTATTGCAATGGTTCCCTCAGCAGAAGGCACTACGGATTTTACAGTTTTTAATATGATTATGTTATATTTTCTTTGTGTCTACCAAGCCTATTTGGGGCACTAATTGGCAAATTTGACTGGTGAATTATGTAACATCTTAGTGTCTGCCGTCTCTACTCTCGCAAATGAATTCTAGTTATTTTAATAAATGTTTAAATGTGAAATATATGTCATTATTTCGTTTCTCAGCTTGGCCCAGAAAATCGTTGCCACTTACAGACTGTGCTCCGAGCAGCTATCATCCCAGCATCACTACGACTATGGAATGCGGGCAGTGAAATCCGTTCTCACTGCCGCAGGAAACCTCAAACTGAAATATCCAGAGGAAAATGAGAGCGTCTTATTGTTACGCGCTCTTCTGGACGTGAACCTGGCAAAATTCCTAGCACAAGATGTTCCTCTTTTCCAGGTAACATTAATTAAAAGAATATTGGGTTCTGGTAAGTGAGCAAGGGGTAACTGGCTAGATTCTGGCAGCCTACAAAAGTATATATATATATATATATATATATATGATACACGAAATGAAATTAAGCTCACCATTTTTGTTGTGTACAAGCATCTCCCAAAAATAAGCCTCATCATTATGTTTATTTATAGTATATCACTAGAACTGTGATTTTGAAATTTAGTTTACTGAAATTTTTCTATGTAATGACTGAATTACTAATTTTTCTCTGAACAATAATGAAAGGCTTTATGGGAGAAATTAGGCAGGATAAGGGCAAATTACTTCAGGAATGATGCAGAGAATGGCCCAAATAGACCAATTCAAAGATGGAACTAGGAGGGGCTGACCGTAAACTTATCTTCCTTAGGTATGGTTATATAGACAGGTGCCTGATCTATTTTATCGAGAATCACGTACATTTTATAGAAAGAATATTTAATCTGATGCTCGCAGGTATTACTGAAACCGAACTATCTGATGAAATAATATGTGCTCCTGTTTAAAGCACAATTTTTGCTACAAATTGGGTAAAGCAATGTTTAGCTCGCCACCTGTCATTACATAAGTTAAGATCGGCACTTCTGTGAGGACAAAATAATTACCAGCTGTTAGGGAAAACAGCGAAGCTCACATTTACATAAATAACAGCTCAGAAGTGGATATTGTGTGATTGTGGGGCCTGTATGCCATCGGCGCAGCCCTAAGACTCGCTATATATATATATATATATATATATATATATATATATATATATATACATATTATGTTTTTGGATGAAACCTAAATGATGCAATAACAATACTATTTTCTTTTGAGGATATATAATTATTTGTCACCCCTTTTAACATATCAGTACATAAAAAAATTGTAATTACTGCAAACAACACTTTAACAACATCTCAACTGTGTTTCTATGCAACAAACTCTAATTTGGCTCAGAAAGCAATGGTAATATTATTCTAATTTCTAAGCCGTAAGGCTTGTAACTTTCACTTATAGTTAAGTGACTGGGTCAGCACAAACGCCTTGGAACACTTTACCTGGCACATGCCGGAACATTAGTAAATTGCTTGCTAGGCTCTCATTACCATGCTTCTGGGTCTCCTCGTGTCAGGAGGTGCTTAATGGATGGTTAATTGGGCTTAATCAGAGAAGCTTCCAATAAACTTTTAAGTGTTCTGTTTTCAAAGAAGTACGACAGAGATGAACGAAACAGACGCTAATCAGTGCTCTTAAAGACTTTGGAGAGACTGAAAAGTTTGAAAAGGAATCACAAAATCAGTTGAACAGTCATTAGCATAACCTACATACATTTTCCTGTTCAAAGTAAAAAGGCGGAAATCAACTTCTGCATAAAAATAGCAATCCCATATAAACACTAACTAAATAACTAACATCACGTGTTTTCATTTGTTTTCATTTTTTTTATATATAAAGTAATTTTACATGTAAAATATCTTCATCTAATAGCTTCACGTCATTAGAAGTATTGATTTATACTGCCTATTTTACTGGTAGATCTAAACAGGCCAACCAACAAATGCTATTGTTCAATCCTGGCCCTGGCAATACATTGACAGTAATGTAGGTTAGCATTCATAAAAGCCTGGTTTTATCGCTTTTTGGTCTGTAAGCTTCCTTTATCTGCAGATCTGGTGGCTGGCATTGTTATCAGTCATGTAATGACGTTGGGTGGCTTTTCTTGATCAAACACCACACTGAGCTAATTCTTTATGGCAATGCTAATGAAGTCAGTCCCTCCATAGACTTTCATTAGTTAGAAGGTCCAGATGGGGATTAACTATGAGCCATTGTAATGTTTGCCACAAGCCAAAGTGCCAAAGTATACTGTATGTCTAGTAGATTGGGCTAAGATAATAGAGATAGAACACATACAGATGGTTAATATGTAGGCAAAATATGCATTTATATCATGATTTTTAAACAAACTTATCTTGATTCTGGTATCAGTGATAAAAAGTTAGGTCTTTCAATATAGGCCCATTAAAAAAATGAATGGAATGCCCCATGCTGGAGCATTGGCTTAAACTTCACATTTTCCCACATTTCCACGTTTCAGTCACAACACTGTAAGTCTGTGACATGGTGGTAATGTTTCATTAAGTATTCTTGACAAATAAAACAAATCCATAACTCATGCATCTGTCTATAATTTGGTTTACTGGTGCTAACGACCTGGAAAATAAGAGTCAGTGATCTGAGAAATCTCACATCAAGAAACTGTGGAACAGATTTTATTTACATATTTATAACATTATATTCCACTTCAACCAAATGGATATATGCCGTAATACTAAACAGTCAAAGGACGTGGGTCTGCTTTCCAATGCCATTTATGGAGCGCCATCTTTTGGTTGTGCAGAATAGGATAATGTTACCCGAAATAAACCGCTGATGTCCACATCTTTAAGAGCATAGTCTGGGCCAACAGGACACACGTGACCCATAGGGTAAACGTGATCTACTACAGCAGGGATGTCAGACTTCAGGTGATTGAGCTGCCAGCACTCATGATGGGATATCGAGAAAATCCTGCCTGGTTCTGGTCCTTGAGGTCAGGAGTTTGGCACTCTTTTTAACTGGGTTAATAAGCTGCCATTATTTAGTGTTCACTATTTTGATTTTCTTCTACAGGGCATCATTTCTGATCTTTTCCCTGGAGTGGTCCTTCCCAAGCCAGATTATGACCTGTTTGTCAATGCTGTTAAAGAAAACATTGCAAAACTGAAGTTGCAGCCCGTTCCTTGGTTTATTGGAAAAATAATACAGGTGATGTTATAGATAGACATTTTATTATTGAGATGATGACATTCTTAATTTCTCCCTTTGCTACTGAAGGATTTTAGCGGGCAAACTCTGAAGATCTTATCTGTTCTGCCTCGATAGTTCTTTCACGCTATCGGTGGAATATATAACTGTATTTCATTTATTGAATTTAGTTGCATTTAGAAGTTTTTGTAAAACAATCATGCTATTTCACAAGAGTTAAATAAATGAGTATTTGCTGCGGCTAAGCAAACTCTGTTTAGGCCTAAGGAAGAACTAAATCTGTGCTCTCACTGGGAGATCGAGGAATTGTTTTCATGGGAAATTAAATTAATGATACATCACTTCCTAAACAAAAATCACTCCTTTACAACCTTAGAGAAATAATGTAGCTAAACCTCTTTACTTTAATTTGATTTTATTTTTGCTGTAGATCTATGAAATGATGCTGGTGCGCCATGGATTCATGATCGTTGGAGACCCCATGGGTGGAAAAACATGTGCTTATAAAGTGCTAGCAGGAGCGCTTTCTGATTTGTATGCAGGTAAAAGGGACAATTGTTTTAAAAGGGTGCCATAAGTACGGGGGAGTAATGAACTGTTCTAAAAGGTCCCTTAGGCTCAAGGCACAGGCATGGGCAGAGCCCTATAACCACGGCCCCACGAATAAAGTGTCCCTCTGACCATTAGAAAATGTACGTGTACCTAAATGTTTAGACATACTGTATGGGTTTAAATATTTGTATATGTATAGACATATGTTACACTTTCTTTGTTCAGCTAAATCAATGGATGAATATGCAGTGGATCTTAAAATCATTAACCCAAAAGCCGTTACCATGGGCCAGTTATACGGGTGTTTTGACCCAGTAAGCCATGAGTGGACAGATGGAGTGTTGGCTACTACATTCAGAGACCAGGCATCTTCGACTACAGATGACAGAAAATGGATTATATTTGATGGTCCCGTGGATGCTGTTTGGATTGAAAACATGAACACAGTCCTTGACGACAATAAAAAGGTAACTTTAGAACATGTTCTTTATACTGTGAATATCAAGACATGCAGCTAGATTCAATACAGATATAAATCTAAAAGAGTGAAAAGGAAAACAATGAGTTAAAACATACATTTTCATGATTTGTGGGTTGGTCTTTCTGGGTACATTTTTGGGCAATATTCCTTTGTTGGTCATTAAACATTACATTATATATATATATATAGTTTTCAAGATTAATGGCATTAATATATTTTGACCAAATTACCTTGGTGCAGTAGTAATGTTGAAATGATACCATAAGCACCCCTCCTGTTTCCAAAAAACATCTCCTCTACATAAATCAGAAAGAATGTAACTCTAGAGAAGGTTAAAATGAAACCTAACTGAATAATGGTACATTGCAGAAAAGAAAATGTTTACATAATATAGACAACTTTCTGTGTTCTGTTACAATTGAGATAAGAATAGGTTGAGATGTCATGCTCGCTCTAACAATAAATTACTGTATTTAACGTGATGTAATTTAAATATCAATACAATGGCATATTGGTTAAGTAACCCTATGTACTTCCTTACACTTTCGATGACATCAGTAATCTGAATATGATTGATGCTGGCATTTGAATCAGTTAGATCACTGAATCTTCTTAGTAATGTATCATATAAAATCTATTAAGCATTTTAATCCCTGGCGAAAGTCAAATTATGAAAAAATCAAAAGTAGCACGACTGGTACACCTGATGCAATCGACACTTTACTGTTGGACATTTTTGTCACGATGTGTCCCTTTAGCTTTGCCTCATGAGTGGCGAAATCATACAGATGAATTCAAAAATGAGTTTAATCTTTGAGCCTGCTGACTTGGAGCAAGCTTCTCCGGCGACTGTGAGTAGGTAAGTGGCTTTCTCTTCATATTGTGATGTTAGATAATAATATATTAACAGTCTGCCAGCTTCAATTTGTGTCATCTGGTGTTTCATCCTTGTCCTCTGTTTTCATTCACCCAGGTGTGGCATGATCTATATGGAACCCCACCAGCTTGGATGGAAACCTTTGAAAGATTCCTACATGAACACGCTGCCTGCAAACCTCACAGATGACCACAGGGAACTGGTAAGTACGCGAACTGCTTATGATTAATTCAAGCTTGAGCTGACCAAGCGGCGCAAGTGATAATTCATTCCCACCGTAGAGTGCAATTTACTTATTAGGAGAGTAGATATCCGAAGTTCCATTAACTAATAATAACAGGTTTGGATGTACGTGCTACATTTCTAACTGCTGGAAGCTATTTAGCTCTATAAGCCCAAGAGATATTGGGGTCTTTAGTTGAAGTGGATGTGGATATCATTTATTGGGCCAACATGGAAAAAGATGTAATGTAACATAAATTCTCAGGACCTCAGAGGTCCCTGCAGATGGAATGGCAGAAAAAGGAGTAGGGAGTCTTAAATACACACAAAACAAATAGAAATTGGTGCATAAAGAGAATGAGTCACTCGCTGATCTCTACAGTGAATTATGGCTGCCCTGCGGATACATAGAAGGCTGCATATTTTGTTGTCCTACTTTAATATGAACGTGTGTGTATATATATATATATAAAATGCAGTATGTATATATACATATATATATATAATGCAGTAAGGGACAGTGATAATATCGTTCTGTCTCATTCCCCCACATCTCCCTAATATATTGCAAGCTCGTAGAAGCAGGGTCCTCGTCTCCTTATCGACTTACATCTGTTCAAGTTATTGTTAATTTCTAAATTGTCAATTTTGATGTTTTTGTATATTTTGTATTCTCTGATTGTAATAGTGCTATGAATCTGCTGATTTACATAGATACAATGTAATAATAAAAAAAACAGAACAAAATGCATCTATAATTGGTATAAAGTCGTTTTCTGGGAAATAGAAATTCAGGATCACACAGCAGTTCAACAGTTTTGCGGAAAGGGCCAGAAGGAAATGCGTACTTCTCTTCATAGGGTTTAACCTATATGACACTTAAATGTAGCATCAGTCAGTCCATGAGTCATAAGAATAAAAATAGCTAAATTTCAATGGTGCCCACAAACGGCATACAAAAAACATAAAAAATTATTAAAAAAGAAGCAGCAATATTTATAAACATATTTTTGCTTTAATTAAATGATTTGCAGTGGTTATGTGAAACCTCACATCTACCCTGAATTAGATCTGTGGTTTAATAGAAAGTTAGAATGACGGGTAAGGGCTGTAAAATTACATATACAGTGAGGGGGTGGTGCGAGAGGCAAGGAGCAAGTGAGTAGATAAGTATATAAGTATGATAAGTATGTGTGAATGTATGCATGTATATTAGAAAATAAAATATAGGTATAGATGTATATGTGTGTTACCATGAGTGCATGTGAGCATGAATGTGTATGTGTAAGTGTTTGTGTGTTGGCATTGATGTGTTAGTGTGCTAGCATAGATGTGTATGTGTAAGTGTTTGTGTGCTAGCTTGGATGTGTATGCATAAGTGTTTGTGTGTTTTCATGGTTGTGTAAGTTTTTGTGTGGATGTGTATATGTACATGTTTATAGATTAGCATGAATGTGTATGTGTTTGTGTGTTAGCATGAATGTGTATGTGTGAACATGATTTTGTATGTAAGTGCTGTGAGAGGGAGTGTGTGTTAGTATGAGTGTGTAAATATAGTGTATCTTAGCGAGTATGAGTAAGAATATGTTAAAGTATGTGTGTTAGCATGAGTATGTAAGTGTATGTACATATGTGTACCAGTGCTTATGTTGGGGAGGGGGGCAAGTTTGTACTTGTCCCCCAGGCCAGAAGGTGAATGCCTTTTCCTAGATGGTAGACGTAGAACACATGAATATATATATTTGACAGTACTAGAAAGCCACCTTGCATATCAAGCCTGACAACCCTCTACCCAAATAATCTAGTACATTCCTCGATTATATATGCACTTTATTAAACTTTACGTGCAGACTTTTGGTTTACCCTTACCTTTTCTGACAGAATGTTATTATTTGTACCCATATAACCTACTATGTTGACATAGCTGCATTTTCTGACTTTTAACTTTAAACAACAAATATTTGCTCTTTGCATTACCTTAGTGTTTTATCGTCGTAAAAAAACCAAACATCTGTACCGTATGGTTTGGTTCTGTTCATTAGGAGTAGTGGCATTAATTAAACTCGTGTCTTCATAATTCCCCAATGTCTGCCTAACGTTTTCCAGAAACACCCACAACTTGTATAAGGATCCTGTGTTTGTGGCCAACCTTTGACCATGAATACTATTTATTAATGAAGATGATTGTGGAACTGGTTTCCCTTGTAGCCTTACACTTAGAGCACCTAATTCAATTTTCTTCAACAGTGGAAAGATCGACTATGCTTCAATGCAAAAAAAAACAAAACAAAACCCAAAACAATTTATTGATGACAACTAAGCATGCCTCCCAACCTCTCAGGTGTCCAAATTGGAACACCTGTCTTGGGAATGGGGGTAGAGGTAGGACTAGTAATGGAAGTAGGAAATGCAAGACAGTGGAGCAGCTCGTAAAAACAATAACATTGGAAAAAATAGTTTAGTTACTCCAACAGTGACTCAGACTTTTCAAGAACTATTATGCAGAAGGTTATTCATCTTCTGCAATCAGATGCATGAAACTGAAAGCTGTTATGCACTAAGAGCTTGAGGATTTAATCCTGTTATTGGTCTAGAATCATGTTCTTACCTTAATCAATAACAAAAAAGCATCAATTCTCATTTTGAAAATTTAGAGGAAAAGCTGGTTTGCGTCTTTTTAACATTTTATTTTATAGCCCAATTTAATGTCTGCATCATGCTTTCTTATAATTTGCCCCTGATTCCACCATTTCCCTAAGTTTTACAGAAAGCAAAGTGAATCTTGCCTGACTGATCGGTTTAAAGAACTCCAGCTTTGTCTATTACCACGTAATGACTCACAGCACAGACTGCTTTCACTTGGTATTATTGTCTGTTTTGCTTCTCGAGTTCATGTATCAAGCTTTTAGATGATAACATTTCATAACTTTTTATTCTACTTTCAGATTAATGACATGTTTAACTGGCTCGTTCAGCCTTGTTTAGATTTTATTCGCCTTGAATGCAAATTTTTGGTGAAAACATCTCCAATCCACTTGACATATAGCATGATGAGGCTCTACTCTTGTCTGCTTGGTAAGTATCATTGCTCCACTTTTTCTCATCTTCTAGACTGTATTTTTCTCAATACTTAATATGATTTCTTTATAATGCTGCTACGCTTGGATCAGTAAGATATATTTTAATGATTTCAGTATTCTTGAAAGACTCTAAATATACTTGAATATATGTTATACATACATTGTCATTAAAGCTACTTGGGTGGCAAATTAAGATGTGTGCCTTTTGTCTTCTCCGTATTTACCATACACATTTAGACACTTTAATTATTACAGAAATTAGGCACAAACTATTTTGATGGGCTTAAAATTGGTAGATTTAAGAAGGGAAACCATTTTACCATTGGCTTTGGGAGGTCCCCTTCTGTGAAACTGCTAAAGACCTGTTGAGTAGCGGAGGCAGCAGGTGAGATGCACCTACTGGATTACCAAGTTAAGTTGGAAATATACATTGAAAGTTCAGCTTTTAGAAGCTGAGGGTACCACACGTTTTATGCCATATATCCTGTTAAGATTGTGAAACCCACACTTTGTTACATTGAGTGATTATTATAAGCGTTTGACTATGTGGACAGGTACATAACCAGTCGATTTGGCACCCTTGATCACTGCGTCTAAACTTAGAACTCATCCACCAAAAGTGTGCCTGGTGATAAATATCATTACATCTTTTTCTTTCATTTAGATGAAATAAGGAGTTCTGGTGAAGATGATAAAGAGCCCATGTCCAGCCAGCAGATCACACTGTGGCTGCAGGGCCTCTTCTTGTTTGCCTTGTTGTGGACAATCGGCGGAACCATAAATGCGGACAGCAGAAAAAAATTTGATGCTTTCTACCGCAACCTTTTAATGGGAATGGATGATCGCCACCCTCGACCCAAGAGTGTAAAACTAACAAAAAACAACTTGTTTCCTGAAAGAGGTATATATATATATATGTAGCTACAGGAAACTTTCCATCTGGGAATATTTTCTCCTGAGCTAAACAGTAAACTAGCTTAATCATAGAGCTGGTCTGTCTAGGGCTGAACATACAGTTTCCAGTTTTCCATATGATCTTTTGTCTCTAGCACACTTCGCCTGCATGTATTGGCATCGTAATATCGTAGCATCGTACCTATATAGGGGTCTATTTCAGATGTCTAGAAAAAAGGCAGCCTAAGGGACCGGTCACAGAAAATATAGGCTATTTTAAGTCTTGAGACCTTTTAGGACCCATTATTTCTTATGTAGTTAAATACATCACACCTGAAGGGTTACCTGTTTATGGAAAAACACATTTCCATTTAAAAATAAAATACTAATGCCCTTCTCTATCATCTAGGAAGTGTGTACGACTTTTATTTCCACAAACAAGCTAGTGGACAATGGAACACGTGGACAGATTACATAACTGCAGAAGAAATGACAATCTCTCCATCAGCCAAAGTAAGAGATTATTATGAATTGCTTGCGTAAGCTTTTTTTCCCATAGAGCTTTGCAGTTACTGTTGTGTACTTGCAACAAGTTAATTTATATTAATTTACCTTTAGGTATCAGATCTCATTATCCCTACAATGGAAACGGCAAGGCAGACATTTTTTCTGAAAACATACTTAGATCATTCAATTCCTACATTGTTCGTTGGGCCAACTGGAACCGGCAAATCTGCAATAACCAACAGCTTCTTAATAAAACTCCCGAAACAAAAGTACGTTGCAAACTGCATCAACTTCTCAGCAAGAACAACGGCCAACCAGACCCAAGATATTATCTTTTCTAAGTTAGATCGGAGAAGAAAGGGTCTCTATGGACCTCCCATGGGAAAGAAGGCTGTGGTATTTGTGGGTAAGAGATTCTGTATCTTTTTTCCAAATGTATTTTCATTTATTATTGCAAAAGTAGCATTATTCTATGTTAGAAAGATCCATTGGTGTTATGTATAAATAGCGATTTGGGTGCAATATTTGAAAAGTGGTCTACAAAAACTTTCAAAAATGTTTCATCGGTTGAAATGTACGTTTTCATTATTTTGCATTTGTTTGGTTTACAATTTGGGGAAGATGATGTGTTTCAAAACATTAGAACAGCTTCTTCCAAAGGGGAACATTAGCTTAAAGGGGAGAATAAGTTCCATGGGATGGAAACATCACCCAGATCCCAAGAGCATGGCGTTATGGTGGCTACTTTCATGGTAAACACATAATACAGGTTTCTAATACATATATATTTCTTATTTAAATCTGTAAAAAAATGATTAAGTTAGTGTGCTGAACTATAAAACCTAGGATTCGAGAAAGTGACAGTTTTAATGGAAATATATAAGAAATAAATTGCCTTTGTGTTATTCACCTGATGGTTTCATGATTGTGTCATGTAGCCAGAGAGTATGATGAATGTTTTTTTCTCTGCTATAATCTAGAAACTAGAATTTCCTATTGCCCAGCAGTAAGCATTAATCCAAATCCCTTTAGAATGGGAGGAACATTACAATTCCTAGCTAAATCATGTGAATAACTTGATTTTAAGGATATGACATTGGGAATGTTTCATTACTTTACTTTAAAAAGTCCTGTCACAAAAAAATATTTTGCAGGGCTCGGTGATGTCACGCAGTTATGGTTTGGTAAAATTACAGCTGAGATTACTAATGTAGCTCTGGCCTTTGATTTTGTCTTCAGATGATCTAAACATGCCAGCAAAAGAGGTATATGGAGCCCAACCCCCCATTGAACTACTGCGGCAGTGGATAGACCATGGACACTGGTATGACAGAAAGGACACATCGCGACTAGACATAGTGGATGTACTGCTACTGTCAGCAATGGGTCCCCCTGGTGGTGGGAGGAATGATATTACAGGTAAGAGGGTTACGTGTTATAAACAGGTTTATTTGGACACCACCACCAAAAGGTGGTATGTCCATGTGTGTGTTTTAAAAAAAAACAAAAACATGATGTGTTTCTGCCCCAAGCAGAGAGCAAAGACTTTATAAACTTACTAAAGAAAGAAAGAGAGTATTTTTCAGAGGTAACCATGTGTGGACATACTACAGAGGTCTCAAAGAGACCAAAACCTGAGACCTCAAGCAGCCCGATTAGAAAAAAAGGATATTTAGCGCGTCTTACAAAATATCCTTCTTTTCCCATTGAGTATTCTTATGGTGTTTCCGTAGGACAAGTGGGCAGTCTGCTTCTGCTCTTAACCATTTTTATGTAGCACAAGTATGTTAAATCACTTCTTCCTGGCAACCTTTTCAGCAGCTCATTTTGTGATATTGATAAATAGACAATTGGCTGTCTCGGCCTTGCTTACGGGTGGTAATAACTCAAAGAACCCAAACGTTTGGAAAGCCTTTATAGTTCTTGTTCCTTCTCATAATATTTAACAAAGGGAAGTATCGAGCCATTTTCTTAACTTTCCTTCTCCTATCTCTTCCACAGGCCGCTTCACACGCCACTTAAACATTGTTTCCGTAAATGCTTTTGACGACGAAACCTTAACTAAAATATTTGGCTCTATAGCTGACTGGCACTTCAGCAAAGGATTTGATATATCATTCTTAAGGTAATGCAATGTTCCCATGTGTCAAAAAAGAAGAGATTTGGATGCCAGTGACTCTGTGGGTACCAATCATTGGTTCAATTCCAATACTTTTTGGTTATTCATCACAAATTGTAACTTAAAAATGCTGCGCTTTACTGATTCTTAATTAAGACCTATGACATAAAGAATACAATACACTAAACTCTAAATCATGAAAGGCTGATTATATGCTGTGCTTTTAAGACAAAGACGTGTATTTATATGACTAGTCATTCCTACTTTTAGAATTCAGTTTTAGGAATCACTGCACTCAGAACATTAAAGGAGCAATGGGGAATATGTATAAAATGTTTTAAAAACAGCTATATGTAGAATAGAATACTCCATTTGTTGCTTTCCTTATAAGGCAAATTTAAACCAAGCGACTTTTTATACTTAATTCCTATGCTATGCATTTGTTAGTCTGTATTTGCCACAACACAACACGAGGCATGTTTATACTGAACGTTACTGACTCTTTATGACGGCACGAACAATCAGGTACTGATGGGAGCTACTCTCCAGAGCCTGGCTTACTCAATATCTAAAGAAGGGGGTTTTGTACGAACTCTTCAGTTTTGCCTGGAGCCACCAGGAATCAAAAGCTATGATCAACCTTTCTTCTCCTGCCTCCTATAAAGAATGTGAGAGCTCTAGGGAACCAACCTTTATAAGCTCCCATGTATGGTGTATGGATTGGTTCCAGTGTAATTTATAATAAAAAAGAAATGTCAAACATGGATAAAATGTTTAAAATATGTTATTTCCCTAACATTCCCCAAAAAGGAATTTACCAATACTTTGGTAGCTCTCAAAATCATCCATAAATCGTAAGAAGGCATTACAGGTTGACTGTAATTAAAAGGTTTGAGACCCATGTTTTATAATATTTTATAACTGATCTTAGTCTACGCACTACAAAACAATGCTTAAATGAAATTGAATTTGTTTAATTGCAGGACAGGCAAACTCATGATTCAGGCTACCATGGCAATTTACAAATCCGCTGTTGAAAAATTTCTTCCGACACCATCCAAATCCCACTATGTCTTCAACCTGCGTGACTTTTCCCGTGTCGTGCGAGGAGTACTACTCTGTCCCCACACCCACTTGCAGGTAAATATGGTTACATTCACATATATAGTAGTAGAAGTATTTTTAAACACTCATCTACAGACACCAGACAAGCCAAAAGGATTGTTGTTCCCCAGAAATCTGATGGTGTTGCCACAACCACAGGGGATTCTGGGTAGGCGCATGCAAATAAGGTGAACAATTATCACCTTTTGCCTCTATATCCACTTTATACATGGATCCTTTAGACAAAACTCAGGAAGAGGTGCAGTAGTCAGACCACCACTCAAACACAGCTGGGTTTTTTTTTTTGTAATCTCTTTTTACACACATGCAATGGGCCCCTTCAAGCCCTGCTAGCCTTTTATCAGCCCAGCCAGGAAAATGCAGCCTGGCTGAAGCATTACTAGGCCCAGCTTTACCACAGAGCACCAGCCAGAAGGCATGGCTGAAGAGCTGAACATAGCAATCCCTTAAAGGGCCCTGCTGGTAGCAATCAGCTCATTCCAGGCTCCAGCAGCAAGAAGCAGCCATAAACACAGAACTCATCAGCATGCAGTTGGGGTACTGGCTTGATACTTGAGGCTTGATACTTGAGGCTTGGGGTAACCAAGAAATACCATTACATAAGTTATTGTGAGTAAAGGTGATGGAAAACCCTTCCACTTAGATTTAAGGGGTAGTAGAAGCATTATTAAACACTCCACCAGACAAGTCAGAAAGCTTGTTTTTCCCTTAGAAATTTAATGGTTCTGCCACAACCAAAAGGGATTCTGGGTAGGCACATGCGAATAAGGTTAGCAATTATCACCTTTTGCCTCTATATCCACTTTATACATGGGTCCCTTGAAAGTAATTGCCCGCTGTGCAGGACAGCCTTTAGACAAAACTCGGGAAGAGGTGCAATAGCCAGATCACCGCTCATGGACAGCTGTTTCGTCCTTTATGGGACTCATCAGCATGAGGTAATGCTCCTGTCGAGTGGTGAGCGTTAAGGACATTTCCTCAGAAATGCTCTTTATGGGTAAATCCTACTTCTTTGTTTTCTGTTTGTCGAAAATAAATGACTCAATAACTCAGCAGGTAGTCAGTTATAGAAAATATTACATGTGCATTGAGTCACAAACTAGAATAATTTAGTAATTCTAATAGCATAGAACCCCTGACTTTAATTGATCAGAATTCATACTTTAGGTCACAATTTACAAGTTGAGACACAAACAAGAAGTCTATCGAAAAATGTCATATCGCTGAGCGTTCTAAATTATATCTATATTTTATTGATTTCAGGACAGTGACAAACTTATTAGACTTTGGATCCATGAAGTGTACCGTGTGTTTTACGACCGCTTGACTGACCCCGGGGATCGGCAATTATTTTTCAACATGGTGAAAGAGACAACATCCAATTGTTTCAAGCAGAATGTTGACAAAGTATGTACATGTTTGAATGTGTATAAATAAATAAGTCGTTCCCTGATAGATTAATATAATATGTTAACAACACAGAGCAGAAACTATATGATGAGATGTCTCTAAATGTGTTTTCATATAATGCAAGGCTATTGATACATATCACTTGTTAGTCTCTTAAATAACTAATTAACTAAGTGTTTTCCCCTTATTTTAACAAGACCTCAAGGACAGGCGTAGAATAGAAACGTTATTGTCTTTTGCATAGTTTGTTATTGTCGTTATTGTCTTGTGCATGCATCACAGTGATCTAATTACAAAGGCTGCCATTATATTATCCAATTTCTGCACAATTCTCCAGTCGCTGTTCAATTACCGTATATCTCCGTGTCTGAATGACCATGTCAGTCCCATTACCGAGGACTAAACGAGAGCCTCAACCTGAAGCATGTGTCCCATCATATGTGTGGCTTCTTCCAGGGTGAGATAATGACAGACTTGGACCATGAAGATTAACTCACCTTCCGGTGGTCACAGTTTCTCTATTTATTGGGTGGAGATACAACCTTCACTAATTACCTAGATGAAGGGTGTACAGGGCTAGGAGCCATGGCTACCTGAGTCCTTGAATTTGTCTAGTCCTGACTTATTATTCCATGAGTACTAGATTTCTGGGGGTCATTTATAAAAAATAAAAAAAACATCCACCAATGAACTTGGTAATAAATATATAGTCCGAATAGAGAGAGTATCCCGAGATTCTATCCACGTAATTTCCATTTTCTCTGTTGGTGTGTTCTTTTTGGAACTGGTTCCTCCGTGCTCTGTATATGTCTGCACTGAAAACTTTAATAATTCTAACAGTAACTGCAAAAACCCATCCATCAGCTTGATATTTTGGGGTTATTTTTTTAACTATGGAGAGCTATAGGTAAATTCAACTTACTGCAAAGTATACTAGATCAACGCTCTTCTATAGTCTGGAGCTTCTTTCCATAAGATTAATAGCATGGCATCTTGGTAATGATGTTCACAAATCATGTTCATCGCTTGCTCAGGGAGTATTTATCAAGCATACATGTCCATTTAACAAAATGTGTCTTCTTTTGGCAATGGCCCACCTAAAGTTGGGTGCATTCTGTATTGATGAATTGCCTTTTACTTTTTGTTCATGATGCTGAATATTGTTCCTGTAATAATGTCCTAAATTGGTATTGAGTACCAGTTTTATTTAAAAAAAAAACTACACATCATAAACATTTCACATTTCAGGTTTTCACTATTGAATGAGCAAGCATGGGGAAAGAGACACGGCTCTCTTGCACCATCATGCCGCTCACTAACAGCAAGGGAGGCGTGGGATAAAGGGCCATTGTACCCCCATTGGTTTTATGGTCCAAATCACAACAAATTCCTCTTTTAAACCACTTTTGCTTCACCATCTTTACAACCCCAAGGGCAATTATTTGCCCAAAATCAATCCAGCAATGGCTTCTATAGTTACACCATTGCCCTGAGATCAGGTGGTACTGTACTCTATTTACTTTTTTTGCTGGAGTATGGTTTTTTCTGTAACTGGTCCAATCAGAGATGTGTTATGGGTGTTATGAAACCCATTCTTGGGTTAGAATTGGGGAAATCATGGACCCAGTTGTTGGGTGTTTAGCTCAATCATAGCTACGTTTTAAAAGTTAGCACAAAGTGAAACAAAAGGGAGAAGGTCCCATGTGATAAACCAGAAAATGTTTGCTATAATATCAGATAACAAAATTAGAGTAATTGTGCATTTATTTCCTGGACAAACCATAATGTCTTATTATTTATGCCTGTGTTGTACTACCAGAAATAACAGTATATTTATGATCATGAAAAGTGTCATTATTCCTGTTTGTGGTGCAGACGCTTCTGAAACTACTAGTGTTTTATTCTCAGATGTCACAACAAAATACCTTTTAAACCTGACATAAAGTCTTTTTTATCCAATTGGATATATATATATATATATATATATATATATATATATATATATATTAGGAGCTTTAGGTAGAAGTTACAAATGTTATTTCTTGTCTTTATCAGGTTCTTAGCCATTTGGCACCTACCGGAAAAGTGGTTGATGATAATATTCGAAGCCTTTTCTTTGGAGATTATTTCAAGCCTGATAGTGACATTAAAGTATATGATGAAATCACTGACTTAAAACAACTAACGTCAGTCATGGAATACTATCTGGATGAATTTAATAATATCAGCAAAGCTCCAATGTCTTTGGTAATGTTTAAATTTGCCATCGAACATATCTCGAGGATCTGTCGAGTGTTGAAACAAGACAACGGGCACCTGCTGCTGGTTGGAATCGGTGGAAGTGGCCGGCAGAGCGCTACTAAACTGGCCACGTTTATGAACTCCTTCGAGCTCTTTCAAATTGAGATTACGAAGAACTATACTGTTACAGAGTGGCGTGACGATGTCAAGAAAATGATGCTGCAAGCTGGAGTGGCTGGCAAAAACACAGTTTTCCTTTTTTGTGATAACCAAATCAAGGATGAGATATTTGTAGAGGATATAAACATGCTTTTAAACACAGGAGATGTCCCTAATATATTTCCAGCCGATGAGAAGGCAGACATCGTTGATAAAATGCAATCCATAGCAAGGACCGAAGGCCGAAAAATCGAAGCCACTCCAATGGCCATGTACAATTTCTTCATTGAAAGAGTGAGAGCCAATTTACATATAGTACTGGGTAAGAATTCATGAAATGCTGACTCGTAGATATGCCGAATGAGTATTATGTATGTGCAAAATAGCATTTCTGTTTTCTTCTAGCAATGAGTCCCATTGGAGACGCATTTCGCAATCGACTACGCATGTTCCCTTCACTAATAAACTGCTGCACCATCGACTGGTTTCAAACCTGGCCAACAGATGCCCTGGAAATGGTGGCAAATAAGTTTCTGGAAGATGTACCCCTGGATGATGAAATTAGGAAAGAGTACGTTTTTCATACCACGTTAATTTTTGTAATCTTACAATGGAGATTGGTGTCAGCTACTAACACGGGTATGAAGCTTGAGTCAGCAAAGTACTTAATTGCCAACGAAAGCGATCAGTAGAAGATAATTACAAGGAGGCATGTCAGCAACAGAGTAATCATTTTAAACACTGGGAATACATTTCTACTTCATTAGCAAAATCTATTATGGTAATTCTGTTTCATAGAAAACTGGGAATGTAAAATCAGAGAGTTGATATTGTTTGACCCAGTTAGTCTCGGTTGGGTAAGGTTTAATGTATTCAATTTACCTTTTGGATCGGAGTGTTTCTCTGTTACAGGGGGTTAATGCATGAAGATACTTATATACATATGCCAAAAAAGTAACTCTGTGCTTTCCCCAAACATATTTTGGTACTATCATACTATGTGAGGGTTATGTATAAATAAAAATGATGTTATTTTTTTATTTTTACATCAAGTCACCATAGATTACATTTGTTGTAATGCTAAATTCACTTGTAATTTTGTAGAGTGGTCTCCATGTGCAAGTATTTCCAAGAAAGTGTGAAAGATCTGTCAGACAGCTATTACAACACTTTAAGAAGACATAATTATGTCACCCCAACCTCCTACTTGGAATTGATCCTGACTTTCAAGACACTGCTAAACAGCAAAAGGCATGAGGTGGACACAATGAGAAACCGTTACCTTGTTGGTTTGGAGAAACTTGAGTTTGCATCATCACAAGTAAGTTTCTAAAGACTATTAGTATGATGATGAGACACAGAGAAAATATAAGGAGATGCATGTATTACACTGACTAGAATTTCTCCCACTCTCATATCATGTGTACATGTGCCAATATATGCAATTGTTTTAGGTATAGTTGTGTACAACAGGATTACAACGCTTGTGTTAATGGTGGTGCGGATTGTAAGCTCCCCAGGGGTCCTACTTGGCTCTGGTTGTGAGATCCCACCTACCTTTGCTCGAATTGCACCAGCTGCAGACCCCCGACCATGATGCAGATGTTTGGGGCAACAGTCATGTATCTGAAGCTCCGATGTCACCATGGGCTCTGTTAATGTTAAGGAAATATACCTTAGAAGACTATGGACTGTGGTGTTCTGGGTACCGCTTCAGATCTCCAGGAACATACCTTTGTATTGTTTGTTACTATGTAGGAAGACTGTGCTTACGCTCTTTCAACTTACGTTACTTTTTCCTGGAGTATAACTTCATATAAGCATGAAGATTGCCTCCACAAAACTTTACTCATGCTGATTTCAGCACCATTCATCTATTTCATATGAATTATTTATTTGAAACTCAGCAGGCCTGTTCCCTAGTCAACAAATAAATAACATTAGTAAAAATATAGATTTTATCATGCCGAGTATAAAGATTTGGGCCGTCAGAATAAGATAATCAATTAAGGGAGAAGTACAAACAAAAGTACATGTAGTCTTCTGCCAATATGTATCAAAATAGTTTTTATTCCATTAAATTG
The DNA here is from genome assembly GCF_027358695.1 of Spea bombifrons. NCBI lineage: Eukaryota > Metazoa > Chordata > Amphibia > Anura > Pelobatidae > Spea > Spea bombifrons. Next base: position 38,046,014 of record NC_071093.1, read on the forward strand.
TCTTTTTTCAACCTTATTTTAGCTGATGTAGCTTCCCTTCTTTATATATATGTATGTAAGGGTATGTATGTAAGGTAAAATAGCGGCTCCATCTGACACCGGCCCATAGGGCATTAGCCATTTTGCCAAATGACCAGTACAGGCCTTTCTGCACACCATTATGGAAATGACATGGCTGATGAAGGATTCTGGGCACCTGGCCTTACAAGGGGAGGGACTGGTAATTCAGCATCGTGCAAATAGTCAACGTGCATTGAAGGATCCAACTGCACATGCCCACTAATATACTTAGCAGCTAGACTTAGTTCATTCACGCAGTAGGTCGGTCATTCCTCCTCAGTCCATCATAGGAGGTATAACAAATGTTATATCAGTATATCCATACCCGGGAACTTCAGACCATAGTCTACACAGAGATCCCTCTTCTGAGAGTATGGCTTCATGGGGGTACTGGACAGGTTTAGCCATAGGAGGGCTAGGGATAGCTACAGAAAAAGACAGCACTATCCCCAGTTAACACTACATGGGCTGTGAGTGGGAGAAGAATTTGATGAAAAGTGGACATGGCTAAGCATTGCTCCTCTGCCGCTGTGAAAGGGGACACTGACCTGGAGACCTCGGGGAAGCTGCACTGTCTCCGGAGACTCCATGTCCATTATCTGCATGTGAGCTCATGACTGCCAAAGATTACAACACAAAGAGGGCAGGTAGTGGCGGCTGCTGACCTCCCTCATCCAGAGAACAAAAAGCTTACGCTCAGAGGGTCTGGGCAAACCCCAAGAGTTCACTGGTATGATCAACAGGATTCTGATAATGCCATATCCCGGAATTTCATGATTATTTCATTAAGTGAATAGTGTAAAGTGATTCTCACAAAGCATTACCCCTGAGTTCTGCCGCTGTCTTTTCTTTACTCTGAACATGACATGTATATAACACTTGCCTAGGTTTTATGAGTAATCTCAGTACTGTAGAACATCTTTTGTTTTAATAATTAAAGTGTGAAATCTGAGTATGTGGATTCACTTTGTTGTGTTTCGCTCTTCTACCTAATGAGATTTAATGATTCTCGTTGTAGACTTCACTATGAACTCTTCACACACAATGCTGCTGCTAATCATTGCTCTTTCTCGTCTAATTTACCTTAGGTGTCGGTTATGCAAAAAGACCTTACGGCACTTCAGCCCGAATTGATTAAAACATCAGCAGAAACAGAGAAAATGATGCTCAAGATCGAGAAAGAGACTGTGGATGTCGACGCTAAAAGGGAACTTGTATCAGCAGATGAAAAGGTGGCTAATGAAGCCGCTGCAGCTTCTCAAGCAATCAAGGTAACGCTGCTTTAGAACACCGTCACAGTTCTCTTTCTCGTCACCCTTACTGCTTCAAAGCGGTGGGTCCTACGCAGCGGCGCAGCTCAAAATAAGCCTGCCGGCTCTACACTGATGTTTTCACTGCACTTAACAGTATCTCTATAGCCCGATAATAAAGGATCCATGATGGCTTAAAGATGCTATTCCATTTAGCCAAAACATCAGTTTCTCTGTAACATGTTAAGGAAATAAAACTTAGCAATTCAGTCTTTTTATTGTGTGTTCTGAAAGCGTAATCACATATAAATATTGCAGAAGCCTTCAGAAGCTTCTATGGCAACAGCCTATTAGTGCCTGCTTTTGTTTCACATGACAAATGTGGCCAGCAATAATGAAAAAAAAATATCTTAGCCTACATCTGATCAGGTGAACATAAAAACACGGTCATTTATTTGGGATGCAATATTCCTCCGAACCAAGACTAGTGAATGTAAGGAGTCTTTTAAACAATAATGTAACGTTTAATAGGCTGTGTTATGGTCTGCATTATTTTAAATGTAAAATATTAGATATTCTATCGCAGCTGTTCTTTGGAGATTCTCTTCTGATCAAAGTGCTAAATGTAAAGCTGTAACAGTCAATTGCTTTCCACAGCTTTGACACCTTTAGTACTTTGCCCTAGAATTCCTCCTTATAAATATGGCCAAGGTCTTATAGGCAACAGCCAGTCTATTCTTAGCTTTATATATATTTAAAAACATCACAGAAGTCCTTTCATCAACCAGCAGCCCTGTCAGCTTTGGGTTACTGCGCATGCATACAACCACACGGAGGCTCAAGTCGTGCATGTCAATTGAACTACGTTTGATAAAAGGGGATTGTGTTGCTTACTTAGTTAAAAGGAGGGTAATGAAAGAGAAGGCCCATTGCAACTGCTGTTAAGAATAAATGCATACCGTATATATCTTTAGATACATTAAAGTTCTAATCTAGAGAGCGGAATGTCCCTTTAAGCCCATTACTTCATGGCATCAGTATTAATGTTATTATTATCATGTGTTAGATCACGCATGTCCGTAGAACTTCTAGTTAAGTCCAATATTCGTTTAGTTTTCAGCGTTGCCTTTATGCCGCAGATGTCTCTTTCTGCTTCTATCACATACATTAATAATGTTCGGTGTCAATCCTTATCCACCCTCATTGGACTGAATGAACAGCATGACATTGTAAAGAGAAGAACTATATATTTTTGACAGATTCTTGGTCTTCTGTTTTTTCTTGTAAAAGAGCATCACCTCCGGGACTCTTTAAGTCACCGTCGGATAAAAATGGCTTCATTTTCTGTAATTATTATTTAACAGACAAGATTTATCAGCTAAAGTTTATCTGAAATAAAGTTCATGTCAGGTGTTCTTGTCAATTTGTCCTCTCATCTTACCATCATTTCGGTTAAGTTGCAAGTTGTAAAATTTAACACATGAACTTATTAAATATACATTAGCTGAACACGGTAAAAAAAAAGTAGTAAAGGACGTTTTCTTATCAGCATTAATTAGATAGGGAACAGTCATGCCAAAATCTATTTAATATTATTATTTTAATGGTGAATATAAAAGTCCCCCCAGGGCCGGACTGGTTAGGAGAAGGGCTCCTTGTTGGATCTGCACGGCTTCACGCTTCTATATTACTGCATTTCTGCCGGGAAATGGACAGGATCACGATCTACTAGTAAAGGGAATCGGGGGCATTCGTAGATCAAATGCTGCTTCTTTCACCAAAATAAGGACATCAGCAGACACCGAGAATTAAAATATAGACATCACCGCCCCTCAAATACACTGCTACGTCATGTAACAAAAAGACCTCCATTGTTGGTCAGATGTCTGCCCTTCTGGCACATTTTCCATCTTGAGCCTACATATTTCACAAAAGAATGTCTTGCTAAATGCTTGTAAGGACTAGAGAACGTTTGATTCGATGCTACCTTTTTACTGCCTTTATGAGGTTTCAAGTGTCTTTATCTGAATCTTATATTTCAATGCGTCGGGTTTTTTTCTTGCTGTGTATTTTTCAAAATCATTGAACATGAAACGAAGTATTCAGGAATATGTCACCAGCTCCTGACTGCTTACAGCTAAAATACGACTCTTCCAGTTTTTGTTTTCCATTCTTAGTAAGCTGGAATCATTGTATCAGTGCAATGTGTAACTCGATTCTTACCGTGTCCCTTTTCCAGGATGAATGCGAAGGTGATCTCGCCGAGGCCATGCCGGCTTTAGAAGCAGCGATATCTGCTCTTGACACGCTCAGTCCTACAGACATAACACTCGTGAAATCGATGCAGAATCCCCCACCTTTGGTAAAACTTGTGATGGAAAGTATTTGCGTGATGAAAGGCATAAAGCCTGAGAGGAAGCCTGACCCCAGCGGATCAGGTAAGAAGCTCCAAAAGCATGCAGTGGGTGACCGGGTACATGACATAAAAGCTTCCCATTATAAATAATCACTTTGACTTGTTACCGTAGTTCATTCAACTCCAAAGTGATGTTTTCTGATTTCCAGATATGTATTTAAACGCCTCAAGGTTCCTGCAACCAAAACCTACTTTATTTTCACTTTTCTTTTCTATCGTCTTATTATTTTGCTCCCTTTCCTTCTATTCTATCTTCCTTCTTTCCTCTCTTGGTTTGTCTGTCATTTTCCCTGTCTATACTTCTTTCCTGTCTGCCTTTCTTTTCCTTATTTCCTTTTCTTAATATTTCTGAAACAATGACCCGTTTATTCAAGAAAGCAAATTCATATTTGTCATTTGCATTCTAGTGGCATGGTCATACATTGTTCTTAGGTAGCCTTCTGAAATAGAGGATATCACTCTATGCATTCAGTTCTCGTGGAGAGTTCTCAGTTTTCATGGAGTTAACATGACTAATATGGTAAAAACTTTAAACAATAGTTTGTATTTAATGCTTTCTTTTCTTCATATCAGGTAAAATGGTGGAAGACTACTGGGGACCATCCCGAAAACTTCTAAGTGATCTGAAGTTCCTTGAGAGCCTAAAGTCCTTTGACAAGGATAACATCCCCCCTGCAATCATGAAAAAAATCAGAGAAAAGTTTATAGATAATCCTGAATTCCAGCCGTCGATGATTAGGCTCGTGTCTTCAGCCTGTGAAGGACTCTGCAAGTGGGTAAGGGCCTTGGAGGTGTATGATCGTGTGGCCAAAGTGGTTGCTCCAAAACGAGAGCGTCTTAAAGAAGCCGAAGCAAAGCTTTTTATACAAATGCAGCAGCTTAACACCAAACGGGCAGAGCTTAAGGCTGTTGAGGACCGTCTGCAAGCTTTGAATGACGAATTCAGTGCCATGAACAGCAGAAAAGAAGAGTTGGAAAACAACATTGAAATCTGCTCTCAGAAACTGGTACGTGCTGAAAAACTGATCAGTGGCCTTGGAGGAGAAAAAGATAGATGGACTGAGGCTGCACGATTGCTAGGAATAAAATACACCAATCTTACTGGGGATGTGCTTCTGTCTTCAGGAACAGTAGCCTATCTGGGAGCCTTTACTGTGGAGTATCGCCAGAAATGCCAAAGCCAGTGGCACATATTATGTAAGGAAAGAAAAATCCCCTGCTCAGATGACTTCACGTTAAGTACCACACTGGGCGATCCGGTTAAAATACGGGCCTGGCAGATCGCTGGCCTGCCCGTGGATTCGTTCTCTATAGACAATGGTATAATTGTCTCTAATTCCAGAAGGTGGCCTTTGATGATTGACCCTCAAGGACAAGCCAACAAGTGGGTGAAAAATATGGAGAAAGCCAACAAGCTCTTTGTTATTAAACTGTCTGATTCCTCCTATACCCGCACGTTAGAAAATGCCATTCAGTTCGGAAACCCGGTTTTACTTGAAAACATTGGAGAGGAAATTGATGCTGTTCTGGAGCCTCTTCTACTAAAACAGACATTTAAACAGCAAGGAGTGGAATATATTAGACTAGGTGAAAACATTGTGGAATACTCAAAAGACTTCAGACTTTATATGACCACTCGTTTAAGAAATCCACACTATCTACCAGAAGTGGCTGTGAAAGTTTGCCTCCTGAACTTTATGATAACACCACTGGGTCTTCAAGACCAGCTCCTTGGCATTGTGGCGGCAAAAGAAAAGCCGGAACTAGAGGAAAAAAAGAACCAGCTTATAATAGAAAGTGCAACCAACAAGAAGCAGCTAAAGGAAATTGAAGACAAAATCCTAGAAGTTCTGTCCTCCTCCCAAGGAAACATATTAGAAGACGAAACTGCCATCAAAGTGTTGTCATCATCAAAGCTCCTCTCTGAAGAAATATCTGAAAAGCAACAAATTGCATCAGCCACCGAAAAGGAAATTGATGCCACCAGAATGGGATACAAGCCAGTGGCGGTTCATTCGTCAATTGCCTTCTTCTGCATTTCCGACCTAGCCAACATTGAGCCGATGTACCAGTATTCATTGACGTGGTTCATTAACCTATACGTTCATTCAGTTGCCCATAGTAAAAAGAGCGAGGACCTTCAGGAGAGAATCGCAAATATAATTGAACATTTTACAATAAGTATTTACAACAACGTCTGTCGATCTTTGTTTGAAAAAGATAAACTTCTTTTTTCACTTCTCTTGACAATTGGCATTATGAAAGGAAAAGACCAAATAAATGATGAGGTTTGGCGTTTCCTTCTGACTGGAGGAGTAGCTCTGGACAATCCGTATCCAAACCCTGCCGCTCTCTGGCTGTCAGATAAATCTTGGGCTGAAATTGTGCGTGCTTCTAACCTCAAACCACTTCAAGGCTTCATGGACCATGTGAAAAACAATGTTTCAAAATGGAAGAAGATTTACGACTCCTTGAAGCCGCAAGATGAGCCATTTCCAGACGAATGGCAGTCTTTAACAGGTCTAAACAGAATGGTTGTACTCAGATGTCTCAGACCTGACAAAATGGTCCCAGCGATTCAAGAGTTCATTTCAGAAAATATGGGCAAAATGTTTATTGAACCACCAACTTTTGACCTCGCAGGGAGTTACAATGATTCCAATTGTTGTGCGCCACTCATTTTTGTGCTGTCCCCTGGTGCTGACCCAATGGCAGGTAAGAATCCATCTTTATCCACAAAAGAATTTGAGCAAATAAAGTGTAAAATATGTTTTGAGGCTTTTAGCATGTTCTAAGCAAGGGGAAATAATGGGGAAATGGGGAAATAATGCCCCGCATTGTTATATGGAAATCCGCTTTTTTTTAGTTTTAGTTTTTTCGTTCAGCACCATGAAGGAGAAGTTCCTCCTCTTATTAAAGCTGATTGCTATCCAATGGCAAAATTACATCTGATCTCTGTTTTGTGTATTTATTGATCATTATTATTCTAGCAGGAACCCGGAGATCTGAATGTGTACGCCTTTATGCTCTTTACAGTGTGCTCCCCGTTCTGTATATTGTTAATGTTAAGAATATGTTAAGAATAAGAATATGGCAAATGTTAATGTTCACCTTGGTGATTAAAACATAATCATTCTTTTGCTTCCAACAAGGCATTATCACAAGGACTGCAAGTGTTAATCTCTATACACACACTAAGATAGCAGAGACAGAACACATTCATGCAGTTGTCAAGGACGTAGTATTATGTTAAAAATCTTATTGTTTTGATACCAGAATTGACACAATAGTACAATTGTGAGTACTTTAAAATACATTCTTAAAATAACACTTACCTGAGATAGAAGCTGGAGCTTTGCAGCTGCTGCTGCCCTGCTCTTCCGTGGCCCAAGGATTCTTGCTTAAAGCAGTTTGTTATTCTTTGTGATTTTAATTTCTTTTATAGCGCTACAAAATCTGCCGGCGCTGTATAAATGAACGTGATGTGAAGCAGTCAATCAGTGGCAGTTAATAAGTTAATAGTGGGGGCATTATCTGCGTATGTGCACCGGGGTCTGAACTGGAGCTGAATCCCCCAATGCATTTGCAAAAGGGATCCGATATAAATGTAAAGGCACTTCTTTAGTGTAATATGCATTAAAGAGCATGTGATGGCTCTTGGCTCATACATGATACAGTAGTCCAGCGTCGTGTACCGCACAGTTATGAGCATTTACATTTCATACATTTTTGCGTCTCTGTGTGTTTTACATAAATGTGTGATTTACTAACCTGCAGGATTACTGAAGTTTGCTGATGACCTCGGCATGGGGGGAGATAATATTCAGACCATTTCACTGGGACAGGGGCAAGGGCCCATAGCTGCAAAGATGATCCATCAGGCAATTAAAGATGGAACCTGGGTCGTTTTACAAAACTGTCACCTAGCAAGCAGCTGGATGCCATCCCTAGAGAAAATCTGCGAGGAAGTCATGGTCCCCGAGAATACCAACGAGAGATTCAGGTACGTGATAGCGGTCCAAGATATGGGCTAATCTTCTGTGGTCTTCCATGCCAACTCAATCCTGTCTCCTCTCTAATAGATTGTTGATGATTTGTGGCTTTGTCTTAAAATTTTTCCTTTATATTAAGAAATGCAATAAGGCACGTGCCAACCAAATAAAACATATGATAAACAGATTGGGGCATAGTAAACCAAAAAAGTTAACCAAATGAAAACGTTCAAATATTTTCAGTCTATATAACCCTTTTTGGTCCTGAGATTCTGTTCTAAATAACGTTACACAACATTCTTTTCGGAATAACATAAGAATAAAGATCTCTGACAAGACCTTGAGTTGTATTTAGTTTACATTAAAAAACATGCAAACTATATAAAGTTTAACCGTTGCTCTATTTTCAGATTATGGCTAACGAGCTACCCTTCAGACCAGTTCCCTGTCAGTATTCTGCAGAATGGAGTAAAAATGACCAACGAGCCCCCAAAAGGCCTGAGAGCGAACCTGCTCCGCTCCTATCTAAATGACCCAATATCGGACCCCCATTTCTTCAGCAGCTGCCAGAAACCGGAGATGTGGCAGAAGCTGCTGTTTGGCCTTTGCTTTTTTCACGCACTTGTTCAAGAACGAAGAAATTTCGGCCCATTAGGTAAGATTTACATTACCTGAAAACCAAATGGTCATGGAATTATTACTGTTATCTGAAGCAGAAAGACACCAACAAAGTATTTTTATTTACATTATTCAACCTTAAAAATATAAACGTAGTAGCTCTGTGGCTCGTAATGTTATTCCACGCTATTCCAGGTATTTGGTGGGCTGATGAGTATACAGATTTTCCCAGGTTCACGGTTGTCAGATGTTCTTATCAGATGTCAGTGGAGATGTCAAATTAGAGGGCTTTTTTCCCTATAAAACTGCTTTTTATTGCATCGAAATACTAAAACTGATTTGAAGGTTTGGATTTTACAGCAGAAATAACCGGCAGACTAAATGTGGCCTGTGATGAGAATGGATCGTATCTTTTTAATATTCACGTTGGAGTTGAATAACTGATTTATCCACTGTTACTAATCTGTTCACACGTGTGTCTACAGGGTGGAATATTCCATACGAATTCAACGAGTCTGACTTAAGAATCAGTATGCGGCAGATCCAGATGTTCTTGAATGAGTATGAAACGGTACCGTTTGAAGCTCTAACATACTTAACAGGTAAAAACAGCCTAATAGGTTAACTTCTCAATATATATAATAATGTAACAGTACAATCAGAATTGATTCATATTCCATGCGCCTAAAGACCCAAGCCTTAAAAAATAACATGAATACAGGCAATCTGGCACGTCGGACAAATCCCTGGTAAACCTGTGGCTGATCAGGTGTTATACTTCCAAACATGTGCTTACACACGCAATCCTAAACATGTAACACGTGTATCCAACCCCTGACCTTAAAGTGCAAGGGGCTGTGTAGTCACAATCTGGCCATATATAATATACAGTATATTATATACCCTTTCATATTTATGGCTGGTATATCCACTTTATACATGGATCCCTTGAAAGTAATTGCCCGCTGTACAAGACAGCCTTTACACAAAAGTCTAAAGAATAAAGTGGATATAGAGGCAAAGGGTGATCATTGTTAATTGTTAATGCATGTGCCTACCCAGAATCCCTTGTGGTTGTGGCAGCACCATGAGATTTCTGAGGGAAAAACAAGCCTTTTGGCTTATCTGGTGTAGATGAGTGTATAATATATATAAATATATAGAGAGATAATGTTTTATATAGCAAATCTCTTTTATTACGCCTTCAAAGCACCAGCTGTAGTTAAATACAGCCTCCGAATGGTTATCTGGGCAACATACACGTCAAAGAATAATTAGAGGACAGAAGCTAATTTCCTATTGGTCAATAGGTTAGTAATTTGCACATTGACATCATTGCTAATTAACTGTAGTTTCGTAATCATTTCTGGGAAGTGGAGTATAGAAGTCAAAACGGAAAGTTTACTGCTGCGACTCTTCAAATAATAATAGTTAAAGGATTATGGTAAAAATCTTATATTATTCATTGCTATTCATTGAGCTTTGTCACAGTGTATATAATGTAAACTTTTTCATGTATTTGCTATTTACTAAAATGCCTACCTGCTGCAGTTTTGGGGTTCCTAAATTCATTAACCATTCCATTTCCATTTCACTCGCGTCTCTGGGTAGCTGGGACTGATTTACAGAGCCCAACAAGTCACTTTTTAAAGCTCCAAACACACACTGGGCTCAATATGTGAGTCAAGTAACTATTTCCTGAAAATATTTATATACTGTATTTCTTTACTCTGAAAAAACTCAACAAAGTGGAAAATTATTCGGCATTTTACTGAAACACCCAACGGTATACATTGTGCCTTCATTTTATTTATAGATATAGATTTATAAAGAATCGAGCTTTTCTGTGCAGCCCAATATTTCATTAAATGCAATAGCATTTCCACAAATCTGACATTTCTTTTCCAAAATGAATGGCACTTTTCAATACATTTATGTTGTTATCATAAGAAATAAGTCATCACAATGGGAACCCCACTCATTTTTTCAAAATAATACACTAATGGATAAAATATTCCATCTGAAACGCATTTCTTTTGTTCCATCATCCTGACAATCTGATTCATGCTCATAGGAAGCTAGGATTTCTGTAACAATAACCTTTCATTATAACATTTTTCAAAAAGCAGAGAGATTTATGTATTGGCGGACGTGTATTACCTGTTTGATCTTAAAAAAAAAATGTAAAATTAGTTAGTAAAGAAAATATGCTTTTCTTTCCCGTGTATTTATTTTCTAAGTAATACGATTTTTCCAGAAGTACACATGACAGAGAGAAATTACAAAAAGTTTAATAAAAATACCATCGATAAATCGCTTGGAGAAACAAATTGATTTTAAGGAGCATTTCTGATGATTATAGATGATGCTATGCTGGCTATTAATAATAGCTTTTTAACTCTCTCGGATATAGGAAATATACAGAATGTAGCTGTTGGGTTTCCTTCAAGGTTAAGAAATGCAGATTGTTGACAGTTTGGATCCCGCAGGCATTCTGTAAAACTGAGGAACGACCGACAAATCTTTGCCCATATGGTGTAAAGCGGCCGGCTCCTACCCTCCGTTTAGCCGATGGGTCTTAAGCTTACCCATTAAGGAGAGTTACTTCTTTTAAGTGAATATTCGAGAGCTCGTATAAAATGTATTATAAAAATGTTTAACCATTTGTTGCATTTGTTATTTATTTTTTCCTCCTGGGGGTAAATCACATTCGGATAGATACCCCTGAGGTGTATGATCTCATGCCGGTAACTTTGCGTTCTGTGGCGTATAGGTGAATGTAACTATGGCGGGAGAGTGACAGATGACAAAGACAGACGGCTGCTATTGTCCCTTCTTTCAATATTCTATAACGAAGATATTCAGCAAGAGAAGTACAGACTCGCCTCCGGAGACGACTACTTTATTCCTCCCTATGGCACCTATCAGGTAAGGAAAGTATCGCATGACTTTGAGTAGAATTATTACCCGGTGCGGACGTGGGTGCACAACAATGCATTTACAGTGCAGCAAGCCCTGTATGTATGTATATATATATATACCGTGTTTCCCCGAAAGTAAGACAGTGTCTTACTTTCTTTTTATCCCTAAAAGCCCCACTATGTCTTACTTTCGGGGTATGTCTTATATTGGGAAAAAATTGAGAGTGATGGGAGTTATGATGTACTTTTAGAGCATAATTAGATCATGAAAAAGACATTGGAAATGGTACAGCATAACACCCATCACTCTCACACACTTACCAATCAACACACCTACCAATCCACACGTATACCAATCCACACACATATACACAAATCCACACGTATACACTAATCCACACACATATACCAATCCACACACATATACCAATCCACACACATATACCAATCCACACACATATACACCAATCCACACGTATACACAAATCCACACACATATACACTAATCCACACACATATACCAATCCACACACATATACCAATCCACACACATATACACAAATCCACACACGTATACACAAATCCACACACATATACACTAATCCACACACATATACCAATCCACACACATATACACCAATCCACACACATATACCAATCCACACACATATACACCAATCCACACACATATACACCAATCCACACACATATACACCAATCCACACACACATACACCAATCCACACACATATACACCAATCCACTCTCACTTAATTCTTTCCTACCTTTCCTTTCTTCTTTCAGCTTCTTTTCCTCCTCTTCGCTCCTCTTCTTCAGTTCTGTCTTCTTCCTGGTTCAGAGGGCACGGACAGCGGTGGGCGCGGCTTCAGTGTTGTGCGCCGGGATCTGACAAGAAACCCCGGCGCACAACAGCTGTTGCCGCGGGGATCACAAGGGAGCGGTATCGGAGGTCATTAACAGACCTCCGGCTCCCTTGAGTGATCTTAAGCCGGGTTGAACCCGGCTTAAAATCACTCAAGGGAGCCGGAGGTCTGTTAAAGACCTCCGATACCGCTCCCTTGCGAGCCTGCTCCTCCAGCGGCGGACATTACTGTCCGTCTCTGGAGGGGTGCCGGGTGCCGCAGGTTGGCACCCCCTGGAGTGTGGCGCCCTGTGCGGTCGCACACCCCAAAGGTCGGCCCTGCTCTAAGGGGCCGGCCTTAGGGGTCTGCGGCCGCATAGGGTTTAAATAAAAACATCGGGGGTTTTTTTTCAACTTTATTTAACATCCTCCATGTTAAATAAAGTTAAAAAAACTTTATTTAACATGGAGGATGTTAAATAAAGTTAAAAAAAAACCCCGATGTTTTAATTTAAATCCTGTGCGGCCGCAGACACGTAAGGCCGGCCTTGGTGGGGACTTCCCGGCCCCTTAGAGTGGCGGACCCGGCAAATCCCCCGTGTTTCCCCGAAAGTAAGACATATGTCTTACTTTCGGGGTACGGCTTATATTAGCCGACCCCTCTGAAACCCCCGATACGTCTTACTATCGGGGGTGTCTTACTATCGGGGAAACACGGTATATATATATATATATATATATATATATATAAATATATAGCATGTCGCCATGGGAACAGGGTACTGTGGGTGGGGTTTAAAGGTTAGGTCCAATCATACTGCACTTGCGTCATTGTGATTGGATGCCCTTCTCAGCTTGTCAATTCCCGCAGGGCAACGTTGGTGTGTCTACAAAAGAAAGGTTGGTGGGAACACATTAGGAGTTAATACTTGTGACAAAACGCTAGTGAAGTTCTGTTTGTGAAATATGAGTCCGTGTCGCGGAAAGCGTAGTGGCGGATCAAGGCCTTGTGATTATGTAGAAGAAGCGCTGGGGTTGGAAATAAAACTGTAAGGAAGAAACAAAGCGAAGTGCTGAGAAAATCGAGAGCCGCAGGTTGGCCGATTGTTAGATCGACGTGGAACAATATGGCGTTTACTAAAGGGGGCATGAAGATGAAAAGAAAGAGGGTGATATTCAGTGCTTGAAATGCCAGATACCCGGTATAATGACGTGACTTAAACAGGTATAATGCCGGGATGCCACCGACCCAACACACAGAGTGAGGAAGTGAGGAGATGGAGGCTCCGGTTGTAGAATGGTGGATATGAGGTGGGGAAGAGGAGAATTAGACGCTCCAGGGAATGAGAATGACTTTTGTTTTAATGATGAGCACAAAAGTCAATTACTAATGATAATGATTGTGAATTTAGCAAAGATTCAAAGTAAAATGCCAAATGCCAAGAGATAAAGCCTCGACAAAAAATCTGCTTCTTATTATAACAAATGGAAAAGTATGAATATATATGAAAATAGAAATTAAAATCCAAACCTGTCTCAAACTCACCCTGCAATCTGGTGAGATTTAGAGAGATTACCGTGTGAGGATGTATGAGAATTTCATATTCTGCAATTCCGTGAAATCGAGAAGTATCAGTAATTCGGTTATTATTGCCATACTGGCATTTCACTTATTTACATAATAATATTAATAATGAAACGCGATTGAGTCACATACTTACTGATAAAAAAAAATGATATTAAGGAATCTCAGATGAAAATATTTGTTACCTAATGGAGTTTATTCACTAAACCTTTAGCATATGCAGTCTGTAAATGGTCTCATCACCATGGAGAGCAAATAGATTGATTGCTACAGTAATAACATTATTTTTATACGTGACATCATTATAGTAATATATACTGTAAGGAATCACCATAGAAGTGCAGGGATATTGGAGACAGCGATAAAAAGAGATAAGATATAAATAAAAATGGAAATACTGCTTAACAAAATATACACCTGTAGATTATGCAAGGGTTAATAATAACATATATACATAAATATATATATATATATATAACATATATATATATAATGTATAATATATATATATACACATATTCAAGTGTTTATATTGTGGGTTGGAATCTTGATCTTTGAATAATCATATTTCTTTATCGTAGTCTTTTGTGGATTATATAAGAAACTTGCCACTTATAACCATCCCGAATGTGTTCGGACTCCACGAGAACGCTGACATCACCAAAGATAACCAGGAGACCAACCAGCTATTCAGCGGAGTTCTTCTAACTTTACCGCGACAAAGTTCTGGAAGCGGCAAATCATCCCAGGTGAAGAAAACACCCCATTGTTATGTTTTGTGCTGTGTTCTGGTGGCTGGGGTTGGTGGGCACTCTGTAGGCATACACGGGAACGTCCCGGGGTAGGCTGCCCGGAACTCTGCGTCTCCCGGAGAGGAGGCTTTGTACGGGGAAGCTGTAGCTACTGGTGGAGTGAAAATCGCCAAATGCCTCTCCCCTGCGAAGAGGGGACCTGGAGACCCAGAGAAGCATGACTTCCCCGGGAGACTCCAGGTCAAACCCTGGGAAGTTATTAGGTCTATAGGGAGAAACATATAGATACAGTTATATATGGAGCAGAAGTTTGATGCCCCTATCTCTGCGCATGCGCCCAGCAGCACAGAACACTGGAATATTTATAGCTTATGTGTGAATGTGACAGCAGCCATAAAGCACTCAGCTCCGTTACCTGATGTGAGGATTGCTTGGTGGCCGTAGTAGTGGAGTCTGTGTCCCTGTGGCATACAGATAGGAAAAAGCCCATGAACTAAGAAATGTTCCATCTATACATTTTTTTGGCATATTGGCTTCCCCGGTGCTTCGATCCAATTTTCTGCTGTACAAAGTAAAAGCTTATCGGTTTTTCCTGACGGCTTCACTGGAATAAACTTCCAGGAACGTAGCAGCCATTCGGAGATTAGCTGCAGCTGGAAAGAAAATGACGAGAATTGTCACGTTTTGCTTGGCCGATTACTTTTAAATGTAAAACGCAAACTGCATTCTTAAGCGATAGCCCGGAGATTATTCATGATTATTCTAATCTGTGCTAACGTAGGAAATTGTGGAGGATTTGGCCAGAGATATCCTGAACAAACTACCAAATGATTTTCACTTGGAGGCGGTAATGGAGAAATATCCGGTGGTCTATGAAGAATCGATGAATACCGTGCTCAGGCAGGAATTAATTCGGTTTAACAGGTATGACTAATAGAAAGCTTCTCCGGAACCGGTATAATTTATATCTAATATTGCATTAACAAGGGGATAGATCGCGGGGGCATGTGTACTCCGCATTTCAGTGAAATCTTTGATTCATTTATGGGAATTCTATCATTTGTTCTGCGTAAAAAGTAAAGCTTATTCTACGAAGTGTAGATTTCTAGTAACCCTTCCTGTATGTTTTATAAAGCAGCGGGTTTTATGAATGAACACCATGCGGCTGTCATTCTACATTTCCGTGCGTCCTTCTTTCCTCCCATGATGTCCCTCTTTTCTAGGAGCTCAGTATGTTTGCCAGATATGACTGTATCACAATAATGTGTATAGAAACAACCAAAAATTTACTACAATAATTTCAATAATGTTTTTTTCTGAATACTTTACTAATTTCCATAAAAACCTACCAGTAGGTGACAAAGTTACATAAAAAGTCTCTGTAGAGCATCGCCCCAGGCCACACCTGTAACCACACTCTTTTATACAACCATGTCCCACTGTGGCCATTTGAAGTGTTATATGGTAGAGGACGCCAGTGAGTTGGCCCCATAGGACGCACTCATTCAGTGACGGTAGGGGATGCACTATGGGCACTATGGGCCTGCACATACACGTCCTAAACCAGTTCATCAGCCTTCCTATGTATGCATTTACTAGTGATTTCTCCAGCACTATATATTGAAAGCTGCTTTTCCGCACACAGTCACGTGTTTGTAGATGAAAGGATGGTTTTATTGTGGCGTTTTCGTATTGTGGCTTTATCACAGATAACAGCCAGGCTCGCTTCTGTGTCTTTCTCATGGACGCTGCCAACCACCCTTCTGTTTCTTGGCTGCAGGCTTACAGAAGTTGTGCGGAGCAGCCTGATAAACTTAGGGAAGGCGATCAAGGGCCAAGTATTGATGTCCTCCGAGCTTGAAGATGTCTTTAACAGCATGCTGGTAGGGAAGGTGCCTGCAATGTGGGCATCTAAGTCATACCCATCCCTGAAACCTCTGGGCAGCTATGTGTCGGACCTGCTCACCCGACTGCAGTTCTTTGAGGTACGTTCCCGTGTCGCGTGTATTGTGAGTTATTTACAGCGTTTGGTACCTTATGCTTCCAGGTTAATTGTCAGTCACACTTTTTGGCTGGAAAACTGATTACACTTGCTAGTGATCTAGGCAAGGTGTATCCGGACCCTGGATGTATCTTATTATGTACTAGTGCTAGTAAGGGCCCCAGAGAAAGAAGCATCATACCTTCCAAGTGTCCCTGTTTTCTGTGGGACTATCCCATGAATCAGCCCCACTGTCTGTCTTTTAATGGCAGTAGG